>NC_081409.1:123236608-123883358 GCF_030272615.1 Cryptomeria japonica | reverse complement strand
AGTCACTTATAAGGAGGTTTCTAGATGGATCGATGCTTTTTGGTTGATGTTGAAGCTATTACTTAAAGGGTGTCAATGCTTGAAGAAGCATTCATTATTATTGTCTTCTTTAATTGATTTATGAGCTCTGCAAGCCAGTACACACACAGGACGAAAACCCTGTCATCTGCAGCCTAGACGCGACTTCAGGTCTGATTGTGGCGACATCATTAATTGGTCAGCATCAAAGCACTGCCATATTCCTATCGCTGTGATAGAAGACTTCCAACCATGTGTTTGGGACTTCAAGCTCAGACTACAGCCAGCATTCGTGGGGGTTTGGAATCAGTCTGATTTTGTATCCAGAAATCGCAGCTTCCATCCATACTAAATATCGTGCTATGAATGAGGGTTTGGGAGCCAAACATAGTTAAGGCGATTTGCAGATCAGCATCAGATAGAGGTAGCATTCTTATTTACCGAATGTTGTAGTTTGATCAAAATAATGTTAAGCATAAGTTTAATGGAAATAGCGATAGCTGCAATAATATAAAAAATTTCATTATGTGAACTTGTTCTTTATTGTATCAAGAATTTCATTATATTACATCTGTATCTTGTTTGCCATAAATTATCAAAACCAAATCGATCATACATCAATCCCTTAAAAACTTCAAGCAAGAATATTTCAGTGGTATCAGAGCGCAGTGACCCTGCTAGCCTGTGAGGGTTTTCCTGTGCATGTCGGTTTGAGGGTGATCAAAGCAGTTGCATGTCAGAATTTATGGTTGTATGTCACTTCTAATCTGTTGCATGTCAGTTTGAAACGTTTCTATGCACTCGAGAGGGTTTGAATCATATAGATACTTCACCAAGAGTAGGTCTGAATAGCAGTTGGAAGAAGAAGAGAATCCCTTGTTTGATTCTGGCAACATGGTTGAACAGAGAAATGATGGTGGAAATGGTCAATAGAGCCTTCAGGATATTATGGCACAGATGGCACAACAACAACAACAGATGATGTGAACATTTATGCAGTCTCAACAACAAATCCTAGCTGCAATTGGAAATTTAAGGATTCAACAACCACAGGTACAAGGTCAAGATGGAGCTAGAAGTGATGCCGAGAATTATCATCAAGAAACGATGGCTTCTAACATTGTTAGGACAGTGGATACAAGATTCGATCGACCTCTAAGACCTGTGTTTGTGCCAAGGCCAGTTGAAGAGGAAGTGGTTCTAGAGGTAGAGGAAGAGGAGACTCAAATCATGGATGATGTCATGGTAGCATATGATGAGTACAAAATGCTCCCAAATGATGTAAGGCAGTTAATGAACCTAAATCAATTCATGAACCAGCGAAGGGATAAAGCCAGATTCTGCTTGGAGAGACAGGAAAAGAAACCTAGAGGCCCAACCAAGCAAGGCACACAGCCTTAAGAAATCAAGGATGCTTTAAATAAGGTCTCTTTGCCCACATTTGATGGAAGTGGAAAAGTTAGTGCTAGGTCTTGGGTTCACAAACTTGACACATTCTTGTCACTGAAACCTATGGAGGAGGACAAGGCCATACGATTGGTGGCACCACGGGCTTGTATCATAGGATCATGGTTTGATTCATTCATATGAGGAGTTTGTCAATAAGCTGATCGCATGGTTTGACAGGAAGGATGTTGAGTTTTATTACAGGGAGTTGGCTCAGCTGAAGCAGGTTGGGCATGTTGAGACTTACATTAATGAGTTTCAGAAAATTTAAGTTATGGTCCCCGAAATGTCTGAAAGGAGAGTTACTATGCTGTTTGTTGAAGGTCTGAGTGATAGACTGAGGGGACTGGTGAAGGCTCATAAGCCTAGTACACTTCATGATGCCATAGGACTAGCATTGGACTTGGAAACTACACCTTCTTTTGAGCCTCAAAAAAAAGGTTTCAGCCCATGGAAATCTGATAAAAAAAAAGTTTTAATTAGCAAAACAACATCCCATCAAAGGCTGATCCAGAGTCTAGGAATGAACTTAGAAGGAAAAAATTATGTTTCAACTATAAGGAACCATGGGAACCTGGACATCGCTGCCTTGGGAAAGGCAAAGTACACTTGATTGAAGTCATGTTTGATGACGAAGAACGAAAAGAGCAAGAGGCTTGTGTGGGAGGTGATAGTGAACAAGAGGATCAACAACTACAGATAGAGTTGGAAGACACTACACCAAAGAAACTCTACGTATTGCCACACTATCTGGAGTTCCTTGTAGTCGGCCTTTTCGGCTGAAGGGTGTTCTTAAGGGATAATGAATGGTGTGTTTAGTGGACAACGGATCCACACACAACCTTATAGATGAGGGACTAGTAATAAAGAATGGACTTCAGGCTGAGGAGTTTCTAGGATTCAGTCTTATAGTTGCAGATGGTTTTCCATTGACTTGCACCAGAGCAGTTCCTCAATTGAGTATACAGATTGGAGATTACACATTGACAGGTGACTTTTATGTGCTTGGGCTCAGTAACATAGATGTTGTCTTGGGACTTGAGTGGTTGGAGTCACTTGAACGTTATGTTGAGGACTTTAAGTAGATGCAGTTGGAATTAATGGTTGATGGTAAGAAGATGGTGCTTAAGGCAATGTTTGATGGTGGTCCACGAGTTGTGTCACCAAGAAGGATGGAGGCTCTATTTAGACATGGTGATGTGGATTGGGCAGCCCAGTGTTTTGTGTCTGCTAAGCCTACTTCCAGCAGTAAACCACAATACCATGTGGATATCTAGACAGTGCTAGATAAGCACAACATAGTCTTTAGTGATATACCCCTCCTGGACATCCACCTGATCAGGGGTTCGAGCATGTGATTGAGTTGGAGGATGGTGCAAAGCCAGTAATTACCATGCCCTATTGTCACCTGTGACACTTCAAGGAAGAGATTGAGAAAACGATTAGGGACCTTCTCAACATGGGACATATATGGCCTAGTTCGAGCCCATTTGCCTCATCGGTGGTTCTACTGAAGAAGGATGGGACTATGCGCTTGTGCATAGACTACAGGGCGCTGAATAAGAAGACTATAAAAACTAGATATCTTATACCTAGGATCGATGAGTTACATTGGGCCGTGTACATTTCAAAAATCGATTTTCACTTTGGCTATCATCAGATATAGGTCTGAGAGGAAGACATTCATAAGACTGCTTTCTGTTGCCATTACGAACACTTAAGTTCTTGGTCATGTCTTTCGGGCTCACAAATGTGTTGACAACATTTCAGTCCTACATGAATTGCATGTTTCATGATTAGTTGTGAAAATATGTTTTGGTTTCTTGATGATATCTTGATCTACAACTGGACCTGGAGTGATCTTCAACATCATCTGGATCTGGTCTTGAGTATTATGGAGGCTGGACCTGGAGTGATCTTCGGCATCATCTGGATGTGGTCTTGAGTATTATGGAGGCTTAGTCGCTCTATGCGGAAGCTTCCAAGTGTGAGTTCGGAATGACGAAGACACTATATCTTGGACATGTTATTGGTGTAGATGGTGTGAAAGTGCATCAGGAGAAAATTCAAGCAATCATAGACTAGCCGCCACCTAGGAATATAACAAAATTGCGAGGCTTCTTGGGTTTGTGTTTTTACTACAAATGGTTTGTGAGAGGGTTTTCACGGTTGGCATCCCCTTTGACAGATTTGACTAAGAAGGGTGTGTTAGGGGTAAAAACGTATGTTAGTACGAATAATAATTATAAGTGTGTTATGTGTGTTTATGTTTTGCTATTGCCGAGAGGTTCCCGTTGGGTAGTTGGGAGTTGGGGACGGTTGGCCAAGTTGCCAACCGTCGGGTCTATATATTGTTTAGTTGGAACCTCGGTAGGGAGAATGTGTAGGGACAATTCTGGACATTGGAATAAAGATATAACTTTCTGGTCTAATTATTATCATTTGTCATTTATGTTATGATGTACAATTGTTCCGTTCCATGAATGCTTGGTACGTGCAGGAACTACTGTGTTATCTGATTATTCACCAACTATACATTTAGGACTAAACATTTTGGCGGCGTTGCCTGAACGAACTTGGAGATAACTATGGCGGTAGGCGGAAGCAATTAATGGGCTGACCATTTAACCAACAATTAATTGTCATGGACAGTGACACACATGAAGAGAGTACCGCGGAAGACGAACGAGAGGATAAGTTGACGACAGACTTGGTGGAGTTGTGGGACGTGTCAGTCACGCAGTACGTACGGCGAGAGGCTCAGGAGAGAGCCGTCTCGGAAGGTACGGTACGTGGTGAACTCACCGTCAGCACCCCCGTCTTTGACCTACTCGGAAGTATTCCAGGGTTACTCGCTAGGAATTTGATTGCACTCCAAGACCAAAGGGAGGAAACGACAAAGGCACTTCGGCGGCAACAAGCTTCGACGATACGAGGAATGGAGTCATAGGGAGGAAGAGGAGAGGGAGGCCAGTCAGCGCCGTACCTCTGGCACTTGATGCCCCTACGACCGAACAAAGACAGACGTACCACTGCTACCGAAGGAGTAAACGAGGGAACTGTATGACAATCTCTCCGCATAAAAGAATAGGCCGACAGGAGACGGCGACTAAGAGAGGTTGCCGACTCGAGGAGTCCGAAAAAACACAGCAGAAGTCAGAGTGTGAGTCGGAGTCGTAGTCGGGAGAGGCAAAAACCGTGTATGTGGAAGGAGTTGGCTGAGGTCGCCAGGAACCTGCCGCTTCCAGACTTAGCGGAGGAAGATCTCGCTGACCAGGCCCCACACTCGACATCAAGTGAAGAAGACTCCATAACCGAATCACAAAGCACCCAATCGGAATTTTCATAACAAGGAGAGGAGGTGGTACGAGACCTGCACGAGGAAATCGCCACTATTTTCAAAGCAATGTTGTCCGGCATTAAAAACGTGTCCTTGTCAGAGGGCATCAAAATAGGAAGATCGGATCCGGAAACCTCGGGAAGGAGGGACTATAGAAGTGAAGGTGACCAAAGCCCGATTGGCAGTGGCCCAACCAGACCAAGAGCGTACGGTACCCTCCGGACACAGTACCTTCCCGGCATATAGCCATTTTTAGGCACTGCATAAAACCGCACAGAAAAGAACGATGGCACACACCCTGGAGAAACAAAAACTCCCAAAATTCATGGGAGACGGGTCAGAGGACCCTGTACGACATTGCAAGACATGCGTCACCATCCAGGAAGCAAATGGCCAGGACGACCGGGACTATTGGGTGAAGGCATTTCCGGCCACTCTGCGAGGAATAGCTATTGACTGGTACACAGACCTTGATGCTTAGCATAAAACATCCTGGAGCAATCTGAAGAAAGCCTTCGAGGAAGAATTCAAACTCCTACGGGATGACAACGAGATTGTGGCGGAAATTTACAACACCAAACAAGGAAAAAACGAAAGTGTGCGCGCATATAACAGAAGGCTGAGGGAATTGCTTAACAAAATGGAGAACCAGCCGGCAGATGGCCTCAAGAAGCGGTGGTTCGTGGAAGGATTGGTACCATCCCTAAGAAGGACGATGAAAGTAGTCCCTTCGCCATCATACAATGAAGCATACAACCGCGCCATGGATATTGAAAGTGAAAACAAGACATCCCGGGGGAAGCGACAGACTAGTGATGGTGACAGCACGAACGAAGACAGTGATGGGGGATCCAAAACCGTGCAAGCACTTCGGAAAGATATGATGAGGATGATGGAGTTAAAAGGTGACAAAGAAAATGGTAGGGAAGGAAAAGAACTATGGTGTACTGACTGCAAGATTGAAGGACACACTAAAGGAAGTTGTCCCCGTAAAGTTTTCTGTGACATTTGCCAAGTAATGGGACATTCCACTAAGGAATGCCCATACAACTTGAAAGCATGGAGCACACAAGTGCTCTACGCCCAACCCGACCAAGCCACACCGTCGGCGACACCGTCGAAGCCAACAACAAACTCTGACGCCTCACCTGGAGGGTACAGAACAATTGGGGTAACAACAAATCCAATAATAACACACACAGGAGCAGAATTCAATATGACGGGAAGGGGCGACCCATGATTCAATGCAGGAAGTGCAACGAATGGGGTCACTTTGCTCGAGAATGCCAAAATGAAGGTGATGTAGGAAGTTTGTTGTGCAGATGGTGCGGTCCAGGAAATCACGAGGACATAGATTGTCCAAAACAAAAAGGGGTGAACATGCTCGATGTGGAGAGATCAAGAGAAGACGTACTAGCAATCACAAGGTTGCAGAACAAGAAAGCCATGTACCTGGACCCTCGCACAGAAAAAGAAAGACTCCAGGAGGCAAGGGCGGATATCGAGCGGGCGATGGCTGGAGAGCGAAGGGTCTCGCACCTGGCTGTCGATACACCAGTCTGGTTGGAACCAGAGAAGAATATCATCAAGCAGATGTTACAAACCACAATACCCGTACGGGTGTCGGACCTTCTACAGACCATGCCACAGTTAAGGATGGCTTTGACAAATGTAATCGGGGACACTACCATCGGTTAGGAACACCAAACGATGACAAAGTTTGGTACAGACCCGGTGAAGGGATCTGGTACAGATGCTATGAACCCTATGCTACTAGTGGTGGGCGTTGGATGGAAACCCTCAGTGGTAGAGATGGATATATTGGGACAAAAGCTGACAAACACCATTGTTGATGGTGGGTCCGGAGTCAATGTACTGTCGGAGGAAACTTGGCAGAACCTCGGCAAGCCGACTCTATGGCCACCAACCTTCCACCTAGTCGGTGTGGATCAGCACGACATCAAACCCCTTGGCACCCTCATGGCACAAAAGGTGGTAATTGGGACGCAACACTTCCTTCTGGATTTTGTAGTCATCCCTCTGGAAAGGAAAGTGTATGACGCTCTTCTAGGAAGGGGGTGGCTGATCATGGCCAAAGCTAACCACAACTGGAAAAGGAATACGCTTTCAATCGAGAGTGACGATCATAAGTATGTAATTGATCTAAGGAACCAGTCTGTTAGCGAAGAGCTCGCGTCATCGGACTCCGACTCAGAAGATTCAAATAGATGGGAGTGGGGTTCTGCAGGAGACAGAGGAGGGAAAGAACCCGACGAGGAAGGAGTGTTGGAACTGGACGAATGTTCCGAGGATGGAACCAGTTCACTGGCGGGACTTTTTCATTGGCAAATGGAGGACTATGAGGTCTTCCACCCAGAGTGTCACATGCTTCAAATATGTGAGATAGGAGAATCAAGCGGCAGGATGGAAGAACAATCCTTTTCCCTGGAGTGCGGTAGATACCAAGAGGGAATGGCACGGATGGACGACACGCCAACCAACCAGTTTGAACGGGATAAACCCATCAAGTACGAGGGAAGGTATGTGAAAAAAATCAATCTAGGCAAGGACAAGGACCTGCAGGTGATACTCATAGGGGATGACTGGAATCCCATAGTAGATCACTCGTACGGCGTACGCCAGTCAAGGGAGTGTTTGAGTTATCTGTACAACGTATGGTCGGCAAAGAAGGGAGACTGGCATAGCCCGTAAGGTGTACGACTTGCAAGAGGAGGAATACCGTACGGTGGAACATTGCACCCACAGGAAACTAATTCATACGATCTTGTACGACTAACAACGGATAAAGGAGAAAGAGCATACGGTCAGAGAACAGACAAACTGTACGTGCAGGATCTGTACAATCCCCTCCTTTGCGGTGTTTGTACACGCAGGGAGCGGTTGTATGAAAAGTTTGAGGGTATCTGTGCAGAGATTTGTGCCATCCATGTGAAGCTGAGTAAAGAGTTGGCATAGGTTGAAGAGGTCGTACGACTAGGGAGCGGAAGTGCACGAGTTAATCCATATGGTGTAGAGGCAGCAGTCGGTCCAATGGTCCGTACCAGTATGGCAAACCAGACAATGGCAGAGGAGGCTGCACTAGGGAAAAATGATGTCGTCGTACAGGTAATTGGTACTAGTACGACATGTTCAGGTACTGGTACGACAAGCACTAGTACAGTACCAATAGGTATTGGTATGGTTCCAGTAGGAACTGGTACGTTTCCAGCAAGAACTGGTATGGTACTAGCATGTATGGGTACGCCAGGTGCTAGTACGACAGGTTCAGAAACTGGTACGACGACAACAAAAATTTGTACGGTGTCGGCAAAAGCTGGTATGACGACAGCAGAAACTGGTACGACGACAGCAGAAACTGGTACGACGACAACAGAAACTGGTACGATGGTAGTAGAAACTGGTACGCCGACAACAGAAACTGGTACGTCGACAACATAAACTAGTACGACGGCAACATAAATTGGTATGTTGTCGGCAGAAACTAGTACGGTATCGGTAGCAGAAACTGGTACGACGGCAACAGAAACTGGTACGACGGCAACAAAAACTGGTATGGTGTCGGCAAAAACTGGTACTATGTCGGCAGAAACTGAAACTAGTACAGTGGCAGCATAAACTGGTATGACATCAACATAAACTGGTACGACGACAACAGAAACTGGTACGGCAGCATCAAAAACTTGTACGGTGTTGGCACAAACTGGTACAGTGTTGGCACAAACTGGTACGGTGCCAACAAGAACTAGTACGGTGCCAACATGTATGGGTACGACAGGAATTGGTATGGTGCCAACAAGAACTGGTACAGTGCCAGTAGGAACTGGTACTGTGCCAGCAAGAACTGGTACGGTACCAGCAAAAATTGGTACGATACCAACAAAAACCGGTATAGTTTCAGCAAAAACTGGTACGGATGACTTGAAGGCAGAAATCGGTATGGTACTAGCAAAAATTGGTACGGGTGACTTGGAGGCATTAGCAACCTAGGTGGCGACGCTCAATTCACAGCTGGAACAAAAAGATAAAAAGCTATTGGAATCTGCTCACATGGTAAAGAGAGCTCAGGAACGACAGTCAATGGTAGAAAAAAACCCGAAACTCCAGGCCGAACAACAGCCTCCTACCGCAACCACTACAGAGATGCCTCCTCCCTCTTCTCGGTCTTAGCTATGTTTTTCATTTCAGTTTCTCTTGTCTGAGTCATCTGGAAGACGACTGCGTTTTTGGGGGGGCTAATGTTAGGGGTAAAAACGTATGTTAGTACGAATAATAATTATAAGTGTGTTATGTGTGTTTATGTTTTGCTATTGCCGAGAGGTTCCCGTTGGGTAGTTGGGAGTTGGTGACGGTTGGCAACTTGGCCAACCGTTGGGTCTATATATTGTTTAGTTGGAACCTCGATAGGGAGAATGTGTAGGGACAATTCTGGACATTGGAATAAAGATATAACTTTCTGGTCTAATTATTATCATTTGTCATTTATGCTATGATGTACAATTGTTCCATTCCATGAATGCTTGGTATGTGCAGGAACTACTGTGTTATCTGATTATTCACCAACTATACATTTAGGACTAAACAGGTGCATTTCTATGGTTCGAGGAGGCACAGTTAACTTTTGATAAGCTCAAGGAAGCCATGAGCTCCTCTCCAGTGTTAGCATTGCCAGACTTCACATAGCCATTTGTGCTGGAATGTGATGCATTGGGTCAGGGGATAGGTGTAGTGTTGATGCGGAATCGACACCCGATTGCATATGAGAGCAAAAAATTGAGAGACTTTGAGAGATTATTTTCTACATACAATAAGGAGATGCTAGCGATTATGCACACACTAGCTAAGTTTAGGTAGTACCTAGTGGGAACCAAATTTGTGGTTAGGATTAGATCACAACAATCTCAAGTACTTTTTGGAGCAGAAGGACTTGAATGAGTGGCAACAGAAGTGGGTAAGCAAGATTCAATCCTACGACTTCGATGTAGATTATTGTTGATGTGTTTTTTATGCACATGTGAACACAGAATAAAATACCTTAAGGTACGTTATCCTCTCTTGAATAAAGTTTCGGAATGCTAAAGATATCGCGAAAAGGATCAATCGGGATGACTTCAAGGTTCTTGTATGTAGGGTCTCTACGTGTGGATAAGGTCTCTGTGGTATGATGTGATTTTGCTGGAATCACAAAGGGACTTACACTTGATGACTGAATGTCTGATTTGCTGGAATCACAGGATTTTACCGGTTTAGATTTGAAAAAAAAGGAAAAAAGATGAGGGCGAGGAAAGGATCTAATTCTAATACTAAGAATGTAGGAGCAATGAATGATCTTTGATGAAATTCTAACTAAGTCTTGTTTTGACATCGCAGGACCATCTCCACAAGGCTAGTGCGATCTTCGAAGGAAAGCTTTATGATGTTCAAATCATCACTGCAGGCATAGACACCATGAGGCTGATGCATATCAATGAAGAAGCGATAATTGAAGTTAGGCTTAAGCTGAACGATTCCAGTTGACTACGCAAGGCAAGTCTGCAATCAACAAACTGCTAGTAGTATGGATATGCGAATTTCACCATCAATCAAGCACATTTCTTCCACTCATCTAATCATCTACCATCTAGGATTGAAGATTCAACAAGAAACCATGCATATTGCAAGAAACGACACACTTCACCATTACTTCAATGAAAATGGAGTTTGTTTACAATCAATGGCAACAATTTCTTGCCTTGTCCTCCTATTCTACTCTAATTGCTATTCTATCAACTGACTACTCACTTTCTAACTACTCTCTAACTGCTTCCAACTGCCTTTACAAAATGAAGAGTCGGGGCTTATATAGTGCCTTGAATACAATTCGATGGCTCAGATCCATTTGAGATCAATGGCCAAGATTCAATAATGAAAACCCTAAATAGGGTTTGTTACAACCATTACATAACATTTAATGCTTGACCAATGATAAAATTGTATTGCTTGGACACATGTCCTCTCTGGAAAATTCCACCAATGAATAGCCGGGGTAGGTACATTGAAGTGTGTGCCATCTCCCATGAGTTAGGTACATTGAATCTGGACATGCTGAGGTGGACCAATCCGACTGCAGAAGTGATGACTGGGATGCCACCTCGCCTGACACTTGGTTGATGCTAATTTGATGTCGCTGAGGAGCTAGCTTTAATTAACCCTTCTGGAACTATCTGCTCCTTCAACGAACCCTTGCTCTGACTTCTTTTGTCTTTGATGTGCAGGGTGATTGATGTATCTCGCCTTGGAATGCTGGATTGGAAGAGGTCGTTCCTGATGATGCTTGACCGAAGAAGGCCGTCCTTGTTGATGCTAGACTGGAGGAAGTCGCCCTTCTCCTTGCTTGATCCTCTTGGAGGAGACCGCCTTTGATCTCGCTTGATTTTCCAACTCCGGGATCTCCATTTGATGCCTACACAAAATATTAAAGTTAGTCTTTTGAGCATCAAACCTCAAAGCATGAAATTTAAGACCTTTCAAAGGTAAAACTTAAGATATTAATTTGAAACAAGTCATGATAAATCAAGAACTATACATTTTCAAATTAATTATGAATGGAATTTGGATCTTTAAGACTTAGATTTTACAAAATTGCAATGGGATCACAATAAGTCTTGAATAAGAACTTCAAAAATGATTCTTCATACCTCCTCTTTGATTGCTTAACTACAAAACCTTGGCAAAAGATGAAAGAAAACCGGATTTTGATGGACAAGCTTAGATTATAGTCCTCCCTTGGATGAATTACACCTCCTCTAGCTTGGAAAAGAATAAACTCCACTAGCCTCTTCAAAAATTTGGAAATTCGCCTTCAAATACCTTCAAAACATCTGGAAATTATCCTCCAATCTAGCAAGAAATTCACCTCTCCAATAGCCTTCAAGATGAATTTCGCCCTCCTTAGTCTCCACACTTAGTAGAAATTCGCTCCACTCCAGCTAGATTTCGCACCTTCAATTAGCTCTCCAAATTCGCACTTGAAAGGATGATTGAATGATTTGAATTGTGAAAAAACACCTCCAATATATAGAGCGCTCACCCCTTTGCTCCCTCTAGGCCGACTTGGCAAAAAGAGGTTAGAAATAAATAAATTTCCAAAAAAAAAAAAAAAGGGGGGCCGACTTGGCAAAATAAGTGAAAATAAGGCCTTGTGCGCTCCACATTTAATTTTAATTTAATAAAAATTAATTTTAAATGCCTTAACAATAAAAGTTCGATTTTTTAAGGCCTAAAATCAATTTATTAAATGCCAAAATGTCTTTATTTAATGCCAATTTAATTTTAATTTTTTTTAAATGCCCCAAAGTTAGCAAATTTTGGTGAATTTCAAGGAATGTCAACGTTCAATTAATGCAAAAAATGAAGGATATCATCAATTTCACTCTGGACCCTTGGTGAAGGCTAGGAGCGATTTTTCAATCTAGACCTTGCATACCTCCTTTTTTCCGCCCAAAACTTCATCTAGACATTTAAATGGCATTTTTAACTGGAATTTTGAGTTTGATTTCATTTGATATTTAGGAGGAAAGTGTATTTATTCCTTTTTCGCCCTGGACCCTTAGAGAGGGTCAGGAGCGATTTTGCAAATTCAAGCTTATCCATCTTTTGTTAGTCCTCCAAATTTTCTTCAATGGGTAAAACATACCTCTACGCATCCATTCCAACCAAAAAATTGCTTTGACCTTGCAAGAAAATTGTGTTTTTGAGAATCTAGCTCCGGACCTTCAGTGAGGGTTAGGAGTGCTTTCGCAAATTTAAACAATTTTCTCTCACCTTTCCCTTTGAACTCACCTTGATAGGGAAGAACTTTCCTTGTTTCACGCTATGAATATATCTTCATGTCCAACAAGTGATAAAATAATGTGCTTTTAAGAAAATCGCCCTAGGCCTTCAGTGAGGGTCAGGAGCGATTTTTTGTTTTTGGGTTGATTTCCTCTTTTGATGATCATCCAAATTATATTCAATGGGTAGAACACGCTTTCCTTGATCCCTTCCAATCATAAAATCACTTTGATCTTGCAAGAATAATGCAAATTTGAAAATCTAGCTCCGGACCTTCAGTGAGGGTCAGGAGCGATTTTTGCTACCTTGATCAAACTGCTTCATTTTTCATCTCGAAATCTCTTTGCTAGGGAAGACTTCAGCTTGTTTTGTGCTATGAATAAATTCCCATGTCCAAGAAAGGTCACAAAATGGTGCATATAAAGAAAATCGCTCTGGTCCTTCAGTGAGGGTCAGGAGCGATTTTTGTCTTTGTTGCCCAAAATTCACCATTTTTCAAACTTTCAAACTTTCAAATGCATCCAATAACGTCCAATCTTCTCTTCGGAAAACCCTGAACAAAACAAGTTAGCCAAAATTAGCGAGAAATAAACTTGAATAACATTTTCGCCCTGGACCTTCAGTGAGGGTCAGGAGCAAAATTTACAATCTAGGCTAAATTGCTCAATCTTTTAGTTTCAAATCACTTCACAGGGCAAGGTAAGATCACTTTCAAGGCCAGGAAAAAGGTTTCAAATTCAAGCGAGTTGGCAAACGAAATCAACAATGAATTTCGCTTTGGACCCTCAGCAAGGGTTAGGAGCGAAATTCCCAATCTTGGCCAAAATTCATCATTTTCTTCAAGGTGTTCAATCAATTCCAAAGTCCAAACAAAATGCTTTGCAAATCAAAATTTGGTCGAATAAGGCCAGAAATGAGTCCTAGGTTGATTTTCGCCTTGGACCCTCTGGAAGGGTCAGGGGCGGGATTCGCTTTGGACCTCCTGAGAGGGTCAGGAGCGAAATTCGCTCTGGATCCTCAGCAAGGGTCAGGAGCGAAATTTGACTTTTTGAACTCTCCGACAGGATAATTTTATGGAATATAACATTTAAGTATAAGAATTCTTCTTTCTTATACTTTAAGTTATATTCCATATATACTTTCAGGATGTTTGAGAGTGGTTTCAGACCTCCAGGAGTTATATTGCAAAATCTAGTTTTTGGAGGTTTTTCAGTTTTCAGACTTAGCCAAATTTCAGGATCAGGACTTTCAGACTTAGCCAAATTTCAAGATCAAGACATCACTCAAGCAGGACTTGCTATCCAGGTGATCCCCTTGGCGACACTCAAAATGCAAAGGCTAACGGACAAAACCCTAAAAGACCTAAAAAGACAAACCCTAAAAAGCAAAAAGCAAGGGTCCCCATTTGCAATGGGGCGATGTGTGAAAACGTCACAACAATTATGTGAAGGGCAAGAAAAATGTTGCTGCCGATGCCTTATCTAGAAGACTTGCACTTTGCTTCCTCACGAAGATTCTAGTTGATTGGAAATCTCAACTATTGTCAGAATATGTGAAAAAATCATTTGCTTCTGATTTGATTGATGGCAAGGTACAAGATGAGAGGTATTCAGTTGTTGATGATATTATATATTACAACGACAAGATTTATCTTGTACCAAGTTCTAGGTTGAAGGCCAAGATTTTCATGATGCACCTATGGTAGGATATCCAGGTTTCTTCAAAACTTATTGCCAAGTCCGTGAGAGATTCACCTGGAAGGGATTAAAGGATGACGTACTTCAACATGTTAGAGAGTGCTTGACTTGCCAGCAAACCATGTCATAACACACGTTCCCTGCAGGGCTTCTACAGCCACTTCCGATACCTGAGCAGAAGTGGGAAGGGATATTATGGATTTTATCACAGGACTTCCTCATGTGTAGGGAAAAGATTGCATATTTGTAGTCGTTGATAGACTCACAAAATATGCACACTTCTTTGCTATACTTGCAGAGTTGTTCTTAAGAGAGGTTTTCAGATTGCACGGCCTACCCAAAACAATTGTGAGTGACAGAGATAGCCGATTTTTGAGCATGTTTTGGCAAGAGTTGTTTAGATTGGTGGGAGCAAAATTGACAACTAGCACGAGTTACCATCCTCAAACGAACGAGCAGACAAAAATAGTGAATAAGTGGATTGAAGGCTACTTGCGAAACTATGTTTCAGCGCAGCAGCGTGCTTGGGTGAGATGGCTTTATCTAAGTGAGTATTGCTACGATATTGCCTACCACATGTCCATTGGCATGTCTCCTTTCAGAGCACTCTACAGATATGATGCCTTGTCATTCATGGACTTAGCGTTTGATGATAGAAAGGTTCCATAGGATAAGGAGACACTGCAAAGCTACCAGGATATTCTCAAGGCACTGAAAGACAATCTTCAACACGCAGAGAACCAGCAAAAGATTTATGCAGATAGAGAGTGTGTTGAGAGGTCTTTCGAAGTTGGAGACTTAGTTTTCTTGCGTGTGCAGCCATATTGGCAATCCACATTGAAGACAAGTGGCGTAGAAAAATTAAAACCATGTTTCTATGGGCCTTTCAGGATATTGAGGAGAGTTCGAGAGGTTACTTATGAGCTGGAGCTGCCGGAAGGCAGCAAAATTCATAATGTGTTTCACTTTTCATGCCTCAAGAAGGCGTTGGGCCAACACATGGTTGCATCTCTCGAGTTGCCACCATTAGATGAGGAAGGGAAATTGATATCAATCCCTGAAGGTATTGCCGATTGGAGAGAAAGGAAGCTGAGAAACAAATTTGGTTCAGGAATATGTGATAAAATGGAAGGATTTACCAATTGAGGATGCAACTTAGGAAGGAGAAGAGATTTTACAACATCCCAATTTGCGATTGCTAGAGGATCAACAATCCTGGGAAGGGAGGACTGTAATGCCCCTTTCCGTATGACAATAATTGAAGATGAATCTCCTAGCCTTCCTCATTCTCGGGGTTAGGAAAAATTAAATAAATAAGAGGGAATAAGTGGAAAATTAAAGATGGAGCCTAAAATGCTAAAGTCGAAGCCAATATATTTTAAATATTCATTATGTTTAAAGAAGGGGCCATTTTTAAGTTACAATGTTATTTCTTCTAGGTGAATCATTATGGGGGCCAATTTAATAATTCATACATTATTG
Source organism: Cryptomeria japonica (assembly GCF_030272615.1). Classification (NCBI taxonomy): domain Eukaryota; kingdom Viridiplantae; phylum Streptophyta; class Pinopsida; order Cupressales; family Cupressaceae; genus Cryptomeria; species Cryptomeria japonica. The sequence goes on along the minus strand of NC_081409.1, from coordinate 123,867,545 downwards.
GAATTTGTGTCTAAGTCACTTATAAGGAGGTTTCTAGATGGATTGATGCTTTTTGGTTGATTTTTAAGCTATTATTTAAAGGGGGTCGTTGCTTGAAGAAGAATTCATTATTGTCTTCTTTAATCAATTTATGAGCTCTGCAAGCCAGTAACACAAGACGAAAACCCTGTCATCTGCAGCCTGGACGCAACCCCAGGTTTGATTGTGGTGACATCATTAATTGGTCAGCATCAAAGAATTGCCATATTCCTATTGTTGTGATAGAAGACCTCCGACCATGCACTTTGGGATTTCAAGCTCAGACCATAGCCAACATTCATGGGGGTTTGGAATCAGTTGACAACAAAATTTACAATCCTGTAGCAACGTATCTCCAGTCTGATTTTGTATCCAGAAATCGCAGTTTCCACCCATACTAAATATCGTGCTATTAATGAGGGTTTGGGCACCAAACATAGTTAAGGCGATTTGTGGATCAACATTAGATAGAGGTAGTATTCTTATTTAGTGAACTCATTGTGGTTTGATCAGAATAATGTTAGCTACAATAATATCAAAAATTTCATTCTGTGAACTTGTTCTTTATTGTATTGAGAATTTAATTATATTACATCTGTATCTTGTTTGCCATAAATTATCAAAACCAAATGAATCATACATCAATCCCTTAAAAACTTCAAGCAAGAATATTTCATAGCTACAAAGATCCAACTTCAGTCCTAAAAGAGAGCTGATTGCTGTGTATGATTATTTCCTCTTTTTGTATTTGATTTGATTTGATATGAATAAGAAATGACTAGGTAAAATGATGCAAAGTTAACAAGATTCAGCATAAATAGACAAATACAAAACTAAAAGTCAACTTGAGAGTACGAATTTGGAAATGAGAGGCAGAAAAGAATTGTCACTGAAATTTGCGCTTGAAAGAGTTATGTCGTTTTCACACATCATTCCATTGCAAATGGGGACCCCCACTTTTTCTGCTTTCTAGGATAGTGTTAGAGTCTTTAGCTATTAGCCTTTCACTTAGAAGAGGTGTAGTATCTTAGGTGGCCAGGAGGTAATCGAGTCAAGTCTCTCGTTTGGATGAAGTGAGGTCAGTTAGTTCCCAAGGCTCAAGAAATAAACGATTCATGATGATCATTTCCATTTGATCATCATCATTTACTTCTTGAAACAGAGAAGAAGTGCTAAAATTTGGCGAAGGCAAATTGTTTTAGAGGTAAATGCTTGAAAGGAAGGGTAGCTAGACTCCAAATTATTACAAAAGGGCTTAAGGTGAAATGATTAGGTTAGCGAAGTTGTCATCTTGAGGTCACTTCTAGTTGCCTCCCAAATGTGCGAACTTCTAGTTGCCTCCAAAATCGGCAAACATTCACCTCACATTTTCTTAAGCTTGAAGATGATCATGGCCTTTCTAGAACGTTGCTAAGAAGCTATCACAAGCCTAATCAATGGCAAGTCAAGGGAGCGAATGAAGTAGCAAGTCAATCAACCAATAATGAATCACTTCCAATACCCTTGCTAAAGCGTGAACTTCCAATATCCATCTCAAGGCGCGATCTTTCACCAACCGCTTCCGGTACCTATGCAAAAGTGCGATCTACCACTCACCGCTTCCTTTGCCTCCTAAAAAGCGTGACTTTTCCTTGCATTTCCTTTGCCTCCCAAGATCCGTGACCTACCTTGAGTCACTTCCTTTGGTCACCCAAAAGCGCAAACTTCCTTTAATCAACAAATTTCCTTTGCCCTTTGTTGTGACGTATTCACACATCGCCCCATTGCAAATGGGGACCCCTACTTTTTTGCTTTCTGGGGTTTTTTTTTAAGATCTTTTAGGGTTTTGTCTATTGCCTTTGCATGTTGAGTGTTGTCAGAGGGATCACTAAGATAGCAGGCTCTGCTTGAGCCAGGATGAGTCCACAGGGCCCCAAAATTAGGGTTTCTTTGAAAGTCTTCCTTAGGACAAAGTTTTGCTCTTGTTGCTAATTGTGTCTTGTTTGAGGAGGTCAATGAGGCTTGGTGAGTGAATATCATCCTTGAAGGTCTGAGTTAAGTCAAATTGGTGAGTGATGAAGTCTGGAATGTCATCCTGATCTTCAAATGTCCTGAAATTTGGCTTAGTTTGGAATGTCATCCTGATCCTGAAATTTAACTGTCTAGAAAATTGAAGAATCCTCCATAAACTAGATTTTGCATTGTAACTCTTGGAGGTCCGAAACCACTCTCAAACATCCTGATAGTATATATGGAATATAACTTAAATGTTATATTCCATAAATGAATCTTGACGGAGAGGCTAAAATGTCAAATTTCGCTCCTGACCCTTCCAAAGGGTCCAAAGCGAAATTTCCCAAAGGACCTAAATTCTTCACCTAAGTCATTGAATGGTTGAGCAAATTTGCATGGTCATGATGGAAGGAAGCCTAACAAAATGTGTCCAAGGCATGAAAAGGAGAAAGGAAGTAAGAAATTAGCTCAAAATGAGGATTTCGCTCCTGACCCTTCCAAAGGGTCCAGAGCGAAATCCTCATTTGACCCTCAATTTTGGCCTAAGGCATTGAAAATGAAGATTTTTGAGCCAAGTGAATGGCAAGTGGACTTGATTATGGCGAGAGGATGGTGAGTTTGATCAATTTTGAAGATGGATTGGATGAAAGAGGTGAGAAATCAATCAAGAATATGAATTTCGCTCCTGACCCTTCCAAAGGGTTCAGAGTGAAATTCTTAGAAGACCCCTTTTTTCTTCCTTTGCACTGAAAGTCTTGTTCTTTGGGCATGGTGGGGGTAGGTTGATATGTTCTTGCTTTAGAGAGTGATTGAAAATGTTGAAAAGTGAGGATCCTGTCCAAAATTGTGAATTTCGCTCCTGACCCTTCCAAAGGTTCCAGAGCGAAATTCTTCATAAGCCTCATTTGCTTCCTTGTTTAGACTACCAACCTTGTTCCTTGGGCGTATTTGGAAGGGAAATGATGTGTCTTTGCCTTTCCAAGTGATATAATGTGAAGAAGTGAAGGATTTTTGACCAAGACAAGAATTTCGCTCCTGACCCTTCCAAAGGGTCCAAAGCGAAAATCCTTATAGCTCTTATTTTCTTCCTTGTTTTGGCTAGGCGTTGGCATGTTGGACGGTAGATTGGTATTTTCTTGCCTTGAGAGGTAGTTGGACGCTTTGAAAGATGAAGATTTTGCCCAAATCATGAATTTCGCTCCTAACCCTTCCAAAGGGTCCAGCGCGAAATTCTTTATTAACCTCATTTGCTTCCATGCTTCGACTTCAAACCTTGTTCCTTGGGTGAAGAGTGATGGAATTTTACCTTGCAAATAAGATTGGGATTGAAAAGATGAAGAGTCAAGTCTAGAATGAGAAATTCCCTCCTGACCCTTCCAAAGGGTCCAGAGCGAAATTTCACAAAACCACTCTTTTCCCTCAATTTTAGGCCAAGTCTAGGGTGGTTCAAGGTGAATTAGGATTGGAAGTGTCCTTAGGTGTGACTTTGACTTGCTAGTGATTATCAAATTTGAAGGAATTGAGCCAAATCATGAATTTCGCTCCTAACCCTTCTTCCAAAGGGTCCAGAGCGAAATTCCTAATATCACCTATTTTCCCTTCAAAGCAAGTCGAATCCTTGGTTTTTATGGCTTGGATGGGTGTGAAGTGGCGTGACCTTGCCTTTGAAGGTGGATGGAAGTGAGAGGAATGAAAGAATAAGCTCAAAATATGAATTTCGCTCCTGACCCTTCCAAAGGGTCCAGAGCGAAATTCCTTAAAACTACCTTTTCCTTTCATTTTTATGCCAATCTGAGCCTAGACCAAGGTGGGAGAAGTTGGGAGATGCCCCTAGGATTGCCCTTGAATGGATTGTCGCCTCCTGAAATGAAGATTTTAAGCTTGGACAAGGATTTCGCTCCTGACCCTTCCAAAGGGTCCAGGGCGAAATCCCAGATAGGTCCTGTCCTTGGCCATGGTTTTTGAGGCCAAGTAAGTGTTGTCAAGTTGAGAAAAGGATTCAAATGGAGAATCAAGTAATAACAAAGTGAAAGAAATGGAATTGAGTGAGGGAAAACAAGCAAAGAGAGAAATTCGCTCCTGACCCTTCCAAAGGGTCCAGAGCGAAATTCTCCAAATCAACCATTTTTTTCCTTGATTGAAGCCAGAACCTTGATCCCTATGGCATGATTGGATGAAAAGTGATGTACTCTCGCCTTGCAAGATAGATTGGAGTGAAGGAAATGAAATATCAAGTGAAAAACTTGAATTTCGCTCTTGACCCTTCTAAAGGGTCCAGAGCGAAATTCTCAATTTTACCTAAATTGCTCATGATGAAGGTCAGGAGATGGATTCCCAGGCCTTGGTGGAGAGAGGACTAGTGTATCCTTGCCTTGGAAGACATTTCGGAGTGGAGGAGTGACAAAACTTGAGCCCAAACTTGAATTTCGCTCCTGACCCTTCCAAAGGGTCTAGAGCGAAATCCTCAAAAACTCCAGTTTTCTCCAATTTTGCATCAAGCTTGATGTTGGTTGAGATTAAAGGGATCCTTAGACATGCATTTGAGCAAGTTGTGGTTACAAGCTGTGAAGATTTTGTCCTAAAATGCAAATTTCGCTCCTAACCCTTCCCGAGGGTCCAAAGCGAAATCCTTTGAAACTCCTATTTTTTCACCCTGTTTGAGCTAGGCACAGGGCTAGTTGTGAGATTATGATGAAATGAGGTCTAAATTGGCTAGGAATGCAAATTTCGCTCCCGACCCTTCCAAAGGGTCCAGAGCAAAATTCTTATAGGGCCTGTCCCTGGAGAGGATATTGAGCGAAATTCCATTTTGATGTCTTTTTGTTGATGATTTAAGGTAAGAAATGCTATGATTGGAATGAATTTATTATGTGTCCTTAATCACCTTTTGGTTTGTTTTGTAGATGGAAGAAGATCAGGGCAAGGACGACCTATTCCAGTCCATCACCATCAAGGACATTCCAAAGGCATAAAGGTGGACTCAAGGTGTTTTTAAGCATTGAAAGACTACATGTGTTCAGGGAGTTGCCAGCTATCTCCAAAACCTTCACTTCGCCACACTAAGGAACCACAAGACGACAAAGAAAGGCTTTGCCAGCACTTCAAGGTGAGATATGCTACTGAGTAGGAAGACTTGACAGTAAGGAGACCTCATCAAGCATATGGGAGTCAAGGGGGTACGCTTTTCATCAAAGTACATCAAGGACGAAGGAAGATCAACCAAGTCATAAGCATTAGACAAGGTGGCATCCTAGTCATCATTCCTCTGATCGGATTGGTCCACCTCAGCATGACTAGATTCAATGTACCTAATTTATCGAAAGTGGCACAAACTTCGGTGTACCTACCCCTACTTCCTATTGGTCCTCACTTCTAGAATGTAATTTTCTCATTGGCTAAGGAAGTTTGTTGTAACAAACCCTAATTAGGGTTTCTATCTTGTAATCCTAGCCATTGATTCTAAGACAATCAAAGCCGTCTGTTTGTAAAGGGTTCTCTATATAAAGCCTTGGCTCCTCATTTGTAAAGGTTAATAGTTAATAGTTAGCTAATAGTGAATAGTCAGAGAGTAGGAAATAGTTAGAGTAGAGTAGAAAGAGAAGGCAAAGATTGTTGCCAAGATATTGTTGCAAAAGACTTGTAAACTTCATTGAAGAAATGGTGAATTCTATGTGTCGATTCAACAATTTACATGGTCTTTATACTTCTCAAATTTGATTTCATGTTATTAGATGAGTGGAAGGAATTTGTATGATCAACGGTGAAATTCGTATATCCATACTACTAGCAATTTGTTGATTACAGACTTGCCTTGCGTAGTCAACTGGAATTATTCAGTCTAAGCTTAACTTCAATTATTGCTTCTTCATTGACATGCATCAACTTGACGGTGTCCTTGTTTGTGGCGGTGATTTGAACACCATAAAGCTTTCCTTAGAAGATCGCACTAACCTTGCGGAGATGATCCTAGCATGTCAAAGCAAGACTTAGTTAGAATTTCATCAAAGGTCATTCATTGCTTTTACATTCTTAGTGTTAGAAATAGATCCCGTCCAACCTTTATCCTTTTTTTCCCTTTTCAAAATCAAGGACCAGTTAAGTCCCACATTCTAGTGATATCCAACAAATCAGACGCTCAGGCAGTCGAACGTAAGTCCCCTTGTGATTCTAGCAAAATCACATCATATTGCAAGAAGCTTATCCACACGTAGAGACCCTACATACAAGAACCTTGGAGTTACTCCGATTGATCCTTCGGCAAGATCTTCAGCAGTCGGGAAACTTTGTTCAAGAGAGGATAAGATACCTTGGTATTTTTATTCTGTGTTCGCATGTGCATGAAAAACACATCAACACCCTCTCAAAACAACGACCTTCCCTCGAGCTCTTCCTTTGCCTGGTTAGATCCATGATCGAGCTTAAGATCACTGTCAATACCTCCCTAAAAGTCCGATTAGTCAGGACATGTTCTTGTTTTGGTGAGTTGAATGCTGGTTGGAGAAAGTGCTTAAGATTCTGGAAGTGATTGTTGTCTTAAGATTGGTGAAGTGGCTAAGAAAGGAAGGAAGAAGTCACTTCCTTTGCCACCTGAAACCAATGCAAATCAGGCCTGTCTCAGACTTGAAACCTATCAACTCAGGCATATAAAAGTGAAAAATCAGACATAAATCAAGCCTAAGATACAAAATCAGACTCAAATTGATGAAAATTAAGCCAAAAGAAGGGAAATCAGACATAAAATCAGATGTTTCCATGATCAGAAAATTCATTTCCAGATTTAGAGAAGGTAGCGGGAAGCTTGATTAACTAATTTTTACAATGTTTTGATTCAAATTATTAATTATGTTTGTTTCCAGGTTTGATGCAAGCTGGATGAGCATGCAAAGGAATGTGAAGAAAGTCAAGACTTCAAGGCGTGGAAGGAACATCACTCACATGCAAGAGGGTGAATCAAGGCTCGAAGAATCAAACACAAAGCACTACAATGCAAGGAGAAGAGATCAAGGAGAGCACAAGAAAACTCTGAGCTCAAAATAAAGGATTTCCACTGCATGATGAAGACAACATTGTAAAAGGAAGATCAAGCACTCAAGGAAGAAATTTTGCACAATCTTGATTTTCCTCCGGAAATCCAAGAATCACTACCAGTATAGCAAGATGGAAGCTCTAGGGTGGAGGTGATCAAGACAAGAGATAGTTTCAAAAGAGTTAATCAAAGTTAGAAGATGTTGCAATTTGGGAGTATCTCCCACCATCATTCCATTCTTCACCATAGGTGCTTGGAAATGTTGAGTATCACGAGATATGACTCATTCACCAACTTGTGATGACTTCCAAAGATCAAGCAATCTAAGGTTTCACCCAGTCATTGCTTAGCCATTCATCATTTCAAGATAAGGCGTCTAGATTCATTGCACCTAGCTCATTTAACGAGGCAGGTAACTACTACATATGGGCACAAAGTTCGATGTACCTACCCTCATCATCTACTGGTCAATCAGTCAAAGGACATGTGTCCATTTTATTGTAAATCTATCATTGGTCAAGCATTAAATGCCTTGTAATGGGTGTAACAAACCCTAATCAGGTTTCTATCTTTCAATCTTGGCCATCGATGAGGATTTGATCCCGGCCCTTCATTGTAATGAGAGCACTATATAATGCTCTACTCTTTCATTTGTAAAGGTTAATAGTTCATAGTTCAAGAATAGTTTGATAGTAGATAGTTAGAGTAGAGTAGGAAGAGAAGGCAACAATTGTTGCCAAGACTTTGTTGTAAGAAGCATGTAAACTTCATTGAAGATATAGTGAAATTCATATGTTGATTCAACAATTTGCATGGTCTCTACTTCTCATTCAATTTTCATGCTGTTTAGATGAATGGAAGAACTTTGTGCATGATCTATGGTGAAATTCGTACATCCATTCTACTAACACTTTGTTGATTGTAAAGTGCCTTGGGTAGTCAATTGGATCCATCTTAGCCTAGCTTAGCTTCAATCTCTACTCCTTCATCGATATGCTTCACCTTGAAGGTGTCTATGCTTGTAGTGGTGATTTGAAAATCATTAGCTATCCCAAGAAGATCGCATTGCCCTTGTGGAGATGTTCACTGCATGTCAAAGCAAAGCTTAGTTGAGTTTCATCAAAGAATGTCCATTGCTCTTACATTCCTAGGATTAGAGTAGCTTCCTAAACCATATCCCTTTTACTCTTTATTAAGTTAAGTGGAATTCCACATTCCAACAACATTCAAAGCATTCAAGATTCAACGTAAGTTCACCTTGTGATTCCAACAATATCACATTAAACACACTGAGTCTATCTAAGCGGTTGTTAAGACCTGACATTCGGAACCTTGGAGTTGTCTCATTTGATCACACAGTTTAGCACTTGGGAGTCTTTGTTCAAGAGAGGATAGTATACTTAGTGAGAGTCTTTGTTCAAGAGAGGATAGAATACTTAGTATTTCATTTTGTGTTATATGATGCACAAAAAACACCATCCAGAAGTTGGACTATGGAGATAGGTGTCTTAGCCAAAATAGGTGTCCAAGCGTCAGATAGTCCTAGATTTGGTATTAGAAAACTCAGAATTGCAAATCCTCCAAATTTCAAGTCAAATTAGTAGGACAATGGTGCTAACCGGATTAGTCTTAGGCTTTTTACTTGTTTGAAGTTTGGAACCGTGTGTCACAGTATGCTCTACACAAACCTACAACTTTATGTTGTGAGATCTATAACTTGCACACACACACACACATACAATGTTGTGTTGTATAGGGGCTTGCCTAAGTCAAACCTTGTGTTGGTGTCTCCACCTCCACAAGAGCTATGATGATGAGAAAGAGAGCTTACCCATAGTAGGGTAGAGGCTAAATTGTAAATGAAATTTTGAATTGAGAAGATTATACCTTAGAGTTGATAATGGTGGTGATGCAATGCTCTTTAGATAAGTCCTCCAAGTGTTGATGCAATAACATGATATATCATAACAAAATCCATCATGGAAACATACTTGAGGATAAGTTGCTATAGCTTGATGTTTCTTATACTTAGGTCTGCTCTTGAATGAAGGAATTGGGACTTGAAATAGAATTGCTAGATTATGAAAGATGATCAAATGAATTAAAGATGATGCCTTTATATAGGATTCTCAAGGTATTTTCACATTTAGGTTGACTTCCAATAGTCATATCAAAATATCGGGATTAGACCACAAATGGAAGGAACTGGCACTTCGACATATTCAAATTTGGGCCCCTTTTGGATGGAATATGATGCTAGGTGCCATAGTCCACCCATAAAAGGGCAAACTAAAAATGGTTGTAGAGTGGATAGGCCCAGGACATTGGATCAGGTTACGTCATGAGCGTATGATGACAGTTTGGATGAGATGATACCAAAATAGGCTGAAGATGACCTAGGAGGAGGCACAATAAAGCAAGGGCCAAAAAAAGAGTGTGGAATTGTAAAGGGTTTACAATTCACAACACTACAATATGTTGGACCTTTTTGAGATATTTTCAAAAGTTCTATTACCAAATGGCAACTCCATATAATTTAGAGGTTCTTGTTAATTATATCCTGAACATTTCAATAGCACTTATCAAAATTTCAAATAATTTCCAACGTTTCTATGGCAGAGCGGAAAATTTATGCGAAGGAACTTTTAAACCTACATTTTTTTGTGCATTTATTTCAGCAAATCCTCTTAGTAAATATTGAAAACCCCCTAGATGAGTACAATATTTTGGGGCTGGTAATCTCTATACAATTGATTGTAGTAGATCTACTTAAAACAGAGGCAATTATTAAGTGGTTGGTCCCAAAAATTGAGTTCAAAGCTTAGAGATTTATGGGATTACATCAGATCTGTTACAAATTGTTAAGCAGCATTGACCGTTCCTAATCAAAGCACTTATGTCATAATCTCTTTGCATATACTAAGGCTGCCAATTCCATATAGTTATGCTCAAAATGTGGTTTGAAAATTTTCATACATTAATTTTGATTTGATAATATCTTATATTTGAAGTTGACAAATAAGCTTATTTTGAAGCAGTTGTACATGGATACTCAAGATGGAATGATGTGATTCTGTAGAAAACTTAAGTCGCCTTTTAAGACATTGGCGAGTTTTGGCACTCCATTTTCACTGTTAAACAAATAGTGAAGGCCATTTAAAAAAAGTAAATATAGTGAGTACTTTGATATTGATTATTTTTTGTTCAAAAATGTTAAGCTTTAAGAAAACAAAAAGTATTGAGGCCATTTTATTTGTTCTCATTTTGTATAATGTTCAAAACAGTATGATTTTATTTGAGTATTTGAAAATATTTATTTCACTGCTACATATCAAAATTTCAAATCTTCATAAACATAAATAGATAGAAAAAATCTGTTACCACATGTGTTGGGACTCATAAGATTTTGAGTCAATTTGAGAGGCCCATTTCAAAGAAGGGTAAAATGAAGCCAACATCTTCTCCTCGCGTGCCTGTGAAGAGTAAAGGCATTTCAAATTTTCAACCAAATGCAATGGCGGGTAGAAAGTCTACTTTCCCCCCAATTTGGCGTTGGAGGAGATAATTATAGCTTCCAAGCAAATGCATCTTGGCGAGCGTAAAGGGTTTTGAAACTTCCAAGCAATTTCAGTCGCTAGGCATGAAGAAGCATTTATCCCACATTGGTGGTGGGGAGGAGAGTTTTAATATTTAAAAGCAAAGCCGCATATATCCTTAGTGTCAAAGCTTACGGGCTTTTGACAGGAGCCGCTCAGCGATCTGGTGGGCCCCCCTGCGTGCATCTCAAAGCGCCCAAATTTTGCAGTAGGAGGGCAAATTAACCAGCGAGCAAGTTGGGCAGATCAACGGTGATCGCAGATGATCCGACGGTGGTCGCTATACCACGATAGAAAGATGCCTGCCGAATACTCACCACGACTTGGCGACAAAGCACTTGCAGAAAAGGGGCGAGTTAAAAATCGAGCAGATTGTTGAGATCCAATGACAGATCCAAGGAAGATCAACGGTGGAGTGAAATTTCGGGGCTATCCATGACAGTCGCTGTACCGCGGTTGTGAAGTGCCCGGAATGAATACCCTCGCGTTAGGTGGCGCCTAGATGGTGACCAGCTGGATGCACAGACAAACCAAAGGGTGATTTATCAAACAGATCGTGGCTTTAATGGATCTCTAAAAGGATTCACCGAAAGCATCAGTTCCATCAACATAAGGTGCATCGAAGAAATCAGAACTGGTCCCGCCGATAAAGTAAAAAGTATCGATGAAACTGCAGTATCGATGAGACATGTGAACAGCTCGCCGAGGGAGGAAGTTTGGCCGAAAGAATAAAATCGAACAAGTCAACAGAACCAAAGACACCTGGCGGTTAGCGGGTAGTGCCCAGGCAGATCTCATGAGCGAACCAGTGCCTGACACGTGGTGACACGCGGCAAAAGGGAGCAGATCAGCCAAGGTAAAGGTCGGGTAGATCAAGGAAGATCGGACGACGATGTGAAAGATCCAATGGTGGTCGCTATACCACAATGGAAAGAAGCTCGCCAGTTATCTGCCGCGACATAGCGACTGGCGAGGTGGCAGTTTAGGTGGCCGTCCAGGTGGGCTCAGAACGAATTAGGATGTGCCACGCGACAGAGTGTAGAAGAACCCAGGTGGGCCCAAGTCCAGTGGCAGGTCCAAGTGGCAAGTAAGTGGATCCAAAAGCCAATCTAGAGGTGACACATGGTAGGGGTCTGCCGACAAGTGAAATAGATAAGGGGCCCGTTTTGAGGGTTAGAATGGTTAATGATCGGACAGGTTCGATGCAGATCCACAGTTGTCGCTATACCGCAACACAAAGGTGCGCGATGGTTATTCCTTGCGACATGGCGACAAACCACTAGCGGCGGGCCCAGACAGTGGTTAAAGCTTGTAGTTAAGGCGAGCGGTTACGACAGACAACTAGTGGTAGCGGTTAAGTTTTCAAAGGTTTTAAAGATCGAGCGATTGATAGGTGATCCGACGATTGTCGCTATGCCGCTATGCGAAGTTGCCTGACCTTTAGTCTTTGCGGATCAACGACCAAGTGGTGGGGCCTGTTTTGAGTGAGTTACTCAGGAAAGTTAAAGGGCGTGCTAGTTTTCCATGATCGGATGGTTGTCGCTATACCGCAATGGAAATACGTTCGAACTTTAAACGCCGTGACATAGCGACTAAAGGAAAGGTGCCCAGAAAGAAGGCCTTCCTGATCTGTTGGCACCAAAATTTAAATATTCAAAAGAATTAATGGCAGAGGCGTGCAAGTTCCATCCGACATTGTTTCGAAGTAAAAAGTTGGTGAGAGGTATTCAAGGAGATTTGTGGAGAACATAATGGTGCGCGGCTGTGTGTGTTCTTAGGAAGAGCCCATCAATGCTCTGGCATGAGACAATACACTAGCATCATGAAGCTGTCAGTTGTTGTAACCGATTTTGGGTAATAGGAGCCTGCCCTTTTGGCCACTTTCCAACTAAATGACCAGTGAATTAATGAAGCACGCGTCCTAGAAAGAAAGTTATGTTTCTCCCTCAACTTCAATGGTACAACAATGTAACTTTTGGAGTAAATGATAGTTAGGGTAAGAGTTTTCTTTTAGGTAGTCCGAAGCTTGTTGCATCTTGATTTTCTATAAAAGGATACCAAGGCTACCTAGAAAAAGGGGTCACAAATTTTGTAGCTAAACTCTGACAAAATCAATACAGGCCATTTTCTTAGCAATTTCTGAGTCAGATATGATGTACTTGTAACCTTTTTGACAGAGGAATGAAATATAAAGTCCAGAGAATTTAAATTCAGACTTGTATTGTCTCTATGTCATTGTACTGATGTTCATTCTATTTAAATAATCAAGGATTGTTTATTTGAATGATTTGCTAGGCATCTAATGAAGTTGTTTTTAGTCTTTTTCTCAAGGAGGAAAATATAAATATACTTTGAACAAAGTCATTGATATCAGTAATTTTGGTGTAGATTTGATGATGATGTCTGGTTCAGATTAGGACTCTGTATATGTCAGGCATATTCAGAGTTGTTAGATCAGGAACTTGTGATTTGTGTACAAGTTTCTTTTGTCAGGTTGCAGTCTGTTGTAGATGACTCTATTGCCCAGATAAGGCACTGGTTTACCTGTTGGTTTTTAGGTGCATTTTGTGATCCTTTTCAAGAGATCAAATCAACTTTCCATTTATGTTTTAGTTGTCCCAGTCAAAAAGGAAAGTTTACAGGAATTTACACTAGTTTTCTGTAAACCTTTTGCTATATTCGTAAGAAAATAGTCTTAAAAGGGTTCACCTACCCAAGCTATTAAAGGCTTAAAGTGTAGGAGGTTTCCTCATTTGGAACCTCATATTGTTGTCTTTATTTCAAACTTTTTGTTATTCTCTTCCATTGCAGCACAGAGGCAGTAGCTTTCACTTTTAAAGAGAAGAAACAAAAGTTTTCAAAATGGAGAACAACAACATGTATTTTCTTTGTTTTGAGATGCATGTTTCACAGTTGTCTACTTTTTTCACACTTGTGTTGTTTCTTGAAGGTTTCATTACCCATTACAATGTCAAGGCTAATCATTACATTATGTGTGGTGACCATTTTGTGTTCATAGGTCTTGTGGTCAATGTCATTATACACTATTTGGAAGGCTGTATTCTTGAAAAATTAGTTATTATTCTAAAATTCCAAGGCTTGGGTATGTTCATAATAGATGCTTGGACTATAAAGTTTACAGCTAATAACATAGCTTATGTTAAAGTTTAGTGGTCATATTGTATGATATGCATCTGCAAAAGATATTAGAGAAGGTTCATGGCATGCATTTGCTGGTTGGCCATTCTATTTTTTCGTTTAAATATTTGTTTTAAAAATTTGAGATTGTTCATGGCATGCACTTACATGAGATACTGCCCATTTAAAGGGTTTATGCCAATATTGACAGTTCTTTGTTCTGAAAAATTCTGATTGGTTTTAGCTGGAGATTGTCCATAGATATTAGGGTTTAGATATTAGTTTTAATTTTCTAAATTTGATGGATAACAATTAATTGTGACTGACAGTTCTTAGTGTCGACAAATTCTACTTGGTTTTTGCTGAATATTGTCCATATATATTAGTGCTTCTTTTTTTGAAGAATTTGTCCGAGTTATGCTTTCTAAATTTGGTGGATAACAATTTATTGTGATCAGTTCATGTTAGTCAATGGAACAAGCTTGTTCAACCCAACCCTTAGGGCTCATTACTAATCTTTAGATTACAGTCTCCTCAACTAATCTTTAGATTACAGTCTCCTCAATGTTACACTTTATGCTTGACTTAAAAACAATTTGCAGTGTATAAATCACCAGAAAAATAATTTAAAGCAACAAAACCTAGCTCTGTATCTTATGGTATTCATGCGAATTCCCAATGACTGTATTGTTATAACTGCAATATAACTTTTGAAAGTTGTATTATTTCCATATTGTGCTAGTATTAAATGCCTCACCATGGGTTATTCCTATAGCCTTCCTTATAATTCCCATCAGCATTCTCTTGGCTCTGGATGCTGCTATTTCTAGCTTCTTGTAATGCTATTGTTCATTATGTATTGCCTACAATTACTGTCCATTATTGCAAATTCAATTTATATTATTTTCTGTAAGTTTCTAAAGACTCAAAGTTTAAATGTTCTTGTGCATTTGAGTACATCATACAATGTCAGTTGATGGATGAAATATTGTCCACAATTCTCACCAACAAGAGTATGCTTTTTTAAAATAGGTTTCAGGTGTTCGGAGGCTCAATGCCTCACAGACCAGTAGAAGATATTGCATATGCTGTTGCAAGGTTCTTTGCGAAAAATGGCACATTTGTAAACTATTATATGGTATGGATCTACATGCATCCACCTGGGCAGTATGTAGTTTTTTACCATGTATTTGTTGTAAAAGGTTGGGCGATAGAATGAACTTATATAACAATACAGAAAATGCATTTACATATATTGTATACTGCACTTTAATATCATTATCTTTAACGTTGGCATTCTAGTATCATGGAGGGACAAACTTTGGAAGATCAGGAGGGCCATTTATCACAACAAGCTATGATTATGATGCACCTATAGATGAGTATGGTCAGTAACAATTCATCTTCCTCTTGTAATTGTCACTTATTTCAAATCATACATCAGTTCATCCACATGTTCTTGTTCATGTACTCAGGCATCCCCAGAGAACCTAAATGGACACACCTTAAAAATTTAAATATAGCAATTAAGCTCTGTAGTGATGCTGTACTATATGGAAGACCAGAAATTCTCTCATTGGGTCCTTCACAAGAGGTACTTGTAATTGGGGATGTTTATATTGGTGCTTCTAAAGATGTATAACAATTCATCAAAGACGTTTATATTGGGAAAAATAATATTTGAAGATAATTGGGTGAATGGATGCATTATGCTTGTCTTGATACTAAAAGTTTGAATATGACTGTATAAGACATGCTTTGTGGCATTGTAGGCACATGTTTATAGTGGAGAAGCAGGACTTTGTGCAGCATTTCTTTCCAACAGGGATTCGAAAGCTGATGTGAAGGTGAACTTCCAGAATTTGACATATGATCTTCCAGCATGGTCAGTTAGTATACTTGCTGATTGCCAAAATGTGGCATTCAATACTGCAAAAGTGAGCTTCTGAACTTTAAGTTGCTTTTCTTTGGATGAAAGTTATTCATTTGTTTGGCATTCAATAATTTTTCAAGTGGACAATTCTATGCTTCTAGCTTCTTGAGGCTTATATTTATGAAAATTTATAATCTTTCTGGAATTAGTTTGTTGGGTTTCGAAAGGGCTGTTAACTTTTTGGTCCCCCATAAGATTTTTTTTTTGAGTGCTGAAAAATTGAAAATAAAAAAAACTAGGCATATTTTAAGAGAATTAAATCTTCTATGTTTAGGCATGAATGATGCACCGGCAGTACCTGTTGTTAGCATAGTTTGGATGCTATTTTTAGCAGGATTTTGTGGTACCTGTTTATCTTTTTGTGCTTGCGTCTTATTTTTCGGGCAATTTATTTGTGTGATTGAAAAAATTAAAAATAAGTCATCTATTGTGTGTCTGGTTCATGGGTTATTTATTAATATTACGAAAAGTGATGACATAGAGAATGATTAGCAAGATATTCGATATTTTTATTAACAAAAGGGGCAAAGTCGCTTTAAATAAGGGTTACAAATGATTTATCCAATAAGAATAAAATCAACTACTAAGAAAAGTAGATAAAAACTAAAAGAATAAAGAATATTTCTGAAGACTACGCTAACACTTTATTTGACCATTATAACTTAATATTACAATATTATTTTAATACCCTCGCTTATGGTCAATCTATCAACTACATCGAGCTTATCTCAAAATTTTACAAATTTGGTTAGACTCAAAGACTTGGTAAGAATGTCTACAATCTGGTCCTTAGTTGGAACATACTTCAACATCATTGATGTGTCTTCTACAAGTTGCTGTATGAAATGACAATGTGGCTCTACATGTTTTGTATGCTTATTGAAGAATGGATTCTTGGCAAGCTTCAACACCCCTTGATTGTCACAATACAAGGGTGAAGGCCTTGCTTGAGACATTTGCATATCTGAAACCATCATCTGTAGCCATACTGCTTCACATGCTTCTTTGACTATTCCTCGATACTCTGCTTCTGTCAAGGATAGAGCTACTTTTTGCTGCTTCTCATTGGATCTTGTGGCTGCACTGGTAACAACATTGAAAACATACCTAGAAGTTGGCTTCTTGTCATCAATAGATTTTTCTTAATCTAAATTTGTGAACCTAACCTGCCTAGGATCTTTGCTTTTGCTATATAGAATGCCAAAGTCGAGTGTCCCTTTTGCATATCTTAACACCCTCTTTGCTGCAACCCAATGTTTTTGCCGTAGGTATTGTCTTGAATTTGGAAATGTAATTCACAACATAGCTCAAGTCAAGTCTAGCGGCTATAAGATAGATAAGGCTACCCACTAGTTGACTGAATGTTTTGCCCCAAATTGCACCCAACAGAGGCAGAATACCAAATCATCCTCAATTTTGGGAAGGAGTCTTCAAAATTGAAGCTCTGATACATATAGAAGTTGATTGGTGACTCCTCTACATCTTTAGTGACCTTGCAAGACCAAAATGACTTCCACAAGAGAGAAAATGAAAAGAATAGCTTGCTTGATTTTGAATGAAGAATGGACATGAAAATATACATTAGATTTCTTGCTTATAAGGGCAAGGCGAGATGTAGTAAGAAAAAATAACATGAGACAAGTATTAAATACCTAATGCAAATATTAAATGCCTAGGTAATTAAAAGTAAATGAGGTGAACATGGCCCCATTATAACTAACTTATAGAATGAGACCTAAGACCTAAGTAGACTTAAGCCATATGAATTATTTCCTCGCTATGAACTAGTGAAAACATTAGGTACCTTTGCTAGGTCCAAAACCTTATTCACACTAACACTTATGATCTATTTTATGGTTGAATATAGTGAATCCTCCTCATGAAAGTAGCTACTCAAAACCTGCAACTGTCCCATTATCTTCTTGTTGTGACGTTTTCACACATCGCCCCATTGCAAATGGGGACCCCCTTGTTTTCCTTTTTTTGGATTGTGTCTTAGTGTCTCAGGGTTTTGTCTTCGATTTCTCTCGCCTCTGCGAATGAGTCAAGTTTGTCGAAATTTGGAGTAGTCATCGAAATCAATAAGGAGCAAAAGTGGTCCAACAGACATTCTAATGTTACAGATGGGCTTTAGATAGGTCTAAGGAGTAAAATCGCAATTTCCCGGGGTCAATTCTAACAACTTGCATTTTTTAGGAAATTTGCTTTTTGCTTTTTTCTAAATTTAGAAAGTTTTGTTTTTGGTATTTTGGGGCCAATCCGAGAACTTGCTTTTTCGGTTTGCTTTTTATTTTCTAAAAATAGGAAGTTGCTTTTTTCTAAAGATGTTTTTTGCTTTTTTGATCATTGATGGTTTTAGGGTCAAAGGAAGTGTCAGGTTGGAAAAATTCATCTAGAACGGACCAAGCGTTGTTGTGACCTAATCACACATCACCCCATCCCAGATAGGGACCCCCCTAACTTTTAGGCCCTTTTGGTCGTTTGGTCTTGGTTTTTTGTGAGTTTTGGTGGCAATCTCGTTAGTCTCTCCACTTTGCGCATGTTCGAGGGTCATTTGGAGTTAATCTGCTTTTCGTTTGAGC
Source organism: Cryptomeria japonica (assembly GCF_030272615.1). NCBI lineage: Eukaryota > Viridiplantae > Streptophyta > Pinopsida > Cupressales > Cupressaceae > Cryptomeria > Cryptomeria japonica. The sequence goes on along the minus strand of NC_081409.1, from coordinate 123,849,260 downwards.
AAGTTTGATGAAGTCTAGGGCCTGTTTTGTCCTTTTTTAGGGTTTTTGCCTTTTGTCCTAGATTTTAGGGGTTTCTGTTAGGGTTTTGGAAAAAATGAACATACGACTGGAATCAGGACCCTTCAAGGAACCTCCTAGTAAAATTTGAGCGAAAATGGAGCAACTTTCTATTTTTAGAAAGTTACCATTTTTTAGGGATTTTACTGAGTCTCGAAATGTTGTCATTTTGCCAAAAATCAAACTTACTATTTTTAGTAAGTTTCTATTTATAGTAAATCATTCCTATATCTTGTCTAGGGGTCTAACGCTGACACTTTGAAGGTTTCTATTTTTGGAAAGTTTGTTCTGACAAGACCGTTCGGGCAAGGTGACAAAGATCATGCATTTGCAACTATTTCTAATTCCGGAAAGTTAGAAGCAGACAAAGAAAGTTCAGCGAAAATGGAGCAACTTTCTATTTTTAGAAAGTTCCTATTTTTAGGGATTTTACTGAGTCCCAAAATGTCGTCATTTTGCCAAAAATCAAACTTACTATTTTTAGTAAGTTTCTATTTATAGTAAATCATTCCTATATCCTGTCTAGGGGTCTAACATTGACACTTTGAAGGTTTCTATTTTTGGAAAGTTTGTTCTGACAGGACCGTTCGGGCAAGGTGACAAAGATCAGGCATTTGCAACTATTTCTAATTCTGGAAAGCCAGAAAGCAGACAAAGAAAGCCAGAAGATGGTTGAGTGCTGGAGGTCCACTATTGGAATGGAAAGCTCGGAAAAATTCTGTAAGTTTGGAAAAATCATCGCAAATTCTCAACAGGGTGCCAAAATGGAGGCGTCATGGAGGATTCAGCATTTGATGAAATTCCTCCTTCATGGCCAAAATCCGCCCAAACACTCAGCAGGGCGCCAAAATGGAGGGGTCATGGAGGATTCAACATTTGATGAAATTCCTCCTCCATAGTGAAATTCCGCCAAAACACTCAGCACGACGACGCCAAAATGGAGGGGTCATGGAGGATTCGACATTTGATGAAATTCCTCCTCCATAGTGAAATTCTGCCCAAACACTCAGCACAACGCCAAAATGGAGGGGTCATGGAGGATTGGAAAATGATCAAATTTCAAGACATGGTGAATTCCATGCTTAAGCTTGAAAATTGAAAATTTGTCTAAGGCATGAAAGTCAAAGGGTCAAGGAGGAATGAAAAGCAAAAGAAATCCCCTCGAGAATTTTTTTGAAATTTCCATTTTTAGACACCAAATCTTATTAGAATCCGAATTTTTTGGCAGATTTGGACTCGTGGGAGAATTCTCTCTCTCCTGGACTCGGGTCCTAAATTTTAGGAAATTTCCTAAAAAATAGGATATGTGAAAATTGGCGAAAAGCTCCCTGCGAATGTGATGAATTCAAAGAGCACAAAAAAAATTCCTTCCTCGAGAAAGAATTGTGCCCAAGAAGAAGAAATTCTGAAAAAAAAAAATTGACGAAGTGATGGAAATTCCTTCCTTCATGACATAGTTCGTGGAAATCATGAAAACTGGCTAAGGTATGAACAATTTCCTTCCTCAGGGGTAAGGAACAAATTTCTTTTCAAAGGAGAATTCCTTCACAACATGAATTCCACGCCGGGATGAATTGAAGGTGGAAAAACAATTTCTTGGCAAGGAAGGAATCAGGGATGAACTGAACAAGAAATTTCCCCCAGGAAAAGTTTAAAAAAATCCATTCTCGGGCATCAAATCACATCCAAATTTCAAAATTTATACAGATTTGGATTCTTAGGAGAATTTTCTCTCCTGGACCATGGAACCCTAATTTGGAAATTTTCCTAAAAAATAGGAAATGTGCAGAATTGATGAAAAACCTTCTTCAAGCAAGGAAAGTTGAAGAGATTTCAAGAAAATTATTCCTGAATCAAATTTTCTCTCTCCAACAATTCAAGATGTGTAGGAGCAGATATACAACGACAAGGTCCACTTGCATGGCGAGGATCTATTGAATGCATGGCAGTATGGTGGCGCATTCATTGCCAGAATATTTGACCAAATGGTGACGCGGTCATTGCACGTTGAATTTATGGTAGATTATTTTTGCATGCAGCCGCCGCATGTGGAAATGATGGAGCATTTAGGACATAATGGGGTGATTTTTGCATGGATGAATATTCAACGCATGTTGGACGAATTTGAAAGAGGTGGTGCATTTAATGCGCAATGGATGCTATTTTGGGTACTTTTGAATTAATTGTATATGGGCATGATGGGTTATTAATTGGAGATTTCCACCTTGTTGCATCTTGAGTGGAGAATCTTTTAGGGAAAACCCAAATTAGGGTTTGCATGTAATCATGGCCTGAGGCCTATATAAAGGGGTGACCCCCCTCATTTGTAAAGGAGGGAGACTTGTATGAAATTGTTGCGATAAGTTTTGAGATAATAACAGTGAAACATTGCTCTCTGATGGTGTCCACTTAAGTTATTTTTTCAAAACTTGCATGGTTTCACCTTCCTCACTTAGAGTAGATGTAGTGTAGTGCTTTGATTTCAATGGAGAATGTAATGGTGTTTGATGAATTTCCATGGTTCATACTTTTTGCATCTTGCTGATTGTAAGTTGTAGTGTAAAGTTAGCCTGAACCCCCTAAATTTGTGCTAAGTTTGATTGTGGATGGTCGTTTGGATTGCGTCGTTTTTGGGTATTCAAATGTACTTTCTTGATTTGAAAATCCTCTAGCATCCCCAGAAGATTGCACCGGTTCTTGCGGAGTTGTAGTTGATCTTGGCGAAGCAGAGCTTGGTTTATTTGGAATTTGTCCACCAAAGCATTAATTGTTGATATCACTGCCCTTAGGAGTAGATTTAGATCCTTCTAAACCCCTTTTCTCCTTTATTTTCAGTTCAGTTTAGTCCGTTCGAAGCAGCAGCATCGCAGAATTGCCATACTCGATGATGGAGTTCCAGCCACACCAAAGAAGTGAAAGAATGATGCAAACGCAAGGCCCCTTGGATTACCAGCAATCACATCAGCCAACTGAGTCACGTCCGTAGCATAAAGGAACCTTGGAGTCGATTGTTTGAACTTCTTGCAATCTTAGCAAGCAATCGTACTTTGATCAAGAGAGAGTGAAGTGACCATTAGGCAACTTTATTTTGTGTTTGACGTGGTCATAAAAAAACACGTCAACAAGCATGAAACATCTTTCGAATCTAGAAGATGTGTTCTTGAAAAGTTAAGGTGAAGATCATGGCAAAATGGTCAAGCTAGAATCAAAATCAAGAAAGGACAAAGTTTTCGATTCAAGACCAAGGCATGTGAAATTAAATGTATGCATATGCAAAGTCCGCCCTCTCTATGCTATATTATACGTGGGCATATGCAAAGTCCACCCTCTCTAGGTGGGCAATCATACGTGTGCACATGCAAAGTCCCCCCAAGCATGATTGAAAACTTCCTTGGCCATGTGCAAAGTTGAAAGTCCGCCCAAGATTGAGTGAGAGAAATGGTTAAGTATTAGTACCTTGGGAAGAAAAATTCAGACTTTTGACTAACTATAGAAGATTTTCCTCAAGACCACATGAAGTCTGCTCTCCAAGATGGAAAATTTCCAAAGCAAGATGAAGTTTGCCTATGGAAGGATGAAGTTTCCAAGTCAACATCAAGGCTGCCCAAGGCATTAAGGAAACTTCCTCCAAGCAGCATGAAGTCCGCCCTAGGAGTGGATGAAAAACGAAAGAAAATAAGAAAATGGTTAGGGGTGAGCACTTGGAGAAGGGAAAGAGTCAAAATTTTTGAGACATGGGAAAGTTTTCCTTGTGAGATACAAAGTTCGCCCCTCCCCTTGGCAAACATTCTTTGCACACACATCAAGTCCGCCCATGCCATGGCCAAAACTTCCTTAATCACGTGCAAAGTCCGCCCTAGGAGAAACAAGTTTTGGCAAGTTGAAAAAGTGAATAAAGCAAGGAGGAAAAACACAAAGCAATTCGCCCAACAAGGAAAGATAAAAGTAAAAAATGAAGTATGATTTGTCCAAGTGTTGGATCAAATGAAGAAAAAGGAAATAAAGAACAATTCATTGCTGATGGTAAAGTGGAATAAAACTCAAAACAAAACAATTCGCCAACATGAAGAGGAAAGTTTGGAGAAAATAAAAAAGTTTGAAAGATGTTGGCAAGGTAAAAAAGTGAATAAAGCGAAAAGGGTTGAAAAGGGAATAAAGAAAAGAGTTCGCTCAAGAAGAAGTGGTTTCTAGAAGGAAGCAAGAGAGAAATTGCCATTTTGCCATTAAGTTTTGAAAACAAAAAAGACAAAAAAAAATAGATCTATTTTATTTTATTTTTATTTAAATTTTCATGTGCCTTTAAACATTTTATAATACATCTAGAGGCCCTTTGCAAATTACAATTTGAATAAAGTGTTAAAATATTTATTAAACATTACATATGACCTATAATAATATTTATGTTGCTCATTTGAAAATAGAATGATTGGGTTCTACTTAAAACATTATTAGTTCTTTTAATTTTGAAAAGGGGACATGACATTAGGGTGCTAGGTCAAAGTCAAAGGCGGAAAATAAAAATACAAAAAAGAAATTAAAAATCCATTATAAATTCGATGGGTTCCATATGGATTTGTTGGGATCTGTTTGGATCCTCTTTGGATTCATCCTAGACAAACCCAACTCCCCCACACCATACCTTGCCTGAATTTGTAGGTACTGGACTCAACTGCGACCCGGTTCAAACCAGACCTAAATCGGGCTAGTCCCGTGGCAGATCCGGTAAAATAGTTCTTATGGAGTAAATATTTCTCTCTTTAAAGAAATATTCATTGAATCCATTGGATGATTTGGAGGCCAAATATGTACTTAAAAATCTGAAAAAATATAACTCTAGTTTCTGTTAAGACTTCTGTTTTGACAGGTTTCCCATGAAAAGATGGAATTCACAATCTTGGTGACATCATGGTGAGACTTAATCACTTACGGAAGAAGTTGATTTTGTTATGTTTATCATGTGTAGGAGAGGACTTGGTAATCATATAATCAAAATTTTATATTGAGTTTCAACACTGTAGTTTGAGAAATACTAACTGGTCCATAAGTACAAGTGGAGGTAAAGGATCAATATTGAAAATTGAAAGAATAACACTTGAAATGAAAGACTGGATTTTTGTTGATGTCTCTATGGTCTTATCTGCTAAGTTTGGCCAACTCCCACATCGTCATCATCAAAACACATAGTATAGCAATAAATGTCATCAGATGTAAAATTGACAAAACAATTTTGTTGAATTTGAAAGTCTCTGTATCAAAACTGTGTAGGAATTTTTTTTATCAAGTGTGATCCAAAACATTGATACAAAAATACAGAAACTTTCAAATTTACAACAGTGGGCTGGAAATATCGTGTCTTATGTTTAAAAATCAAAATCAATGGGTTCTTGCAAAGTACTAAGCTCACCATGTGGTATGATTTCTTGGCTACAAAGGGGATACTAAACCTAGAGTCCTCATCCTTAATACAATGAATCAATACACTACTCCAATATACATACATATTCCAAAATATACCAAAATACGAGAAATAAGAATGGGGAAAATAGGGGGTAATATTGCACTCATTAATAATGATAACAAGACAAACCTGAGTAGACATGTAGTTGGGACTAATCATGTTGAAGGAATTCGAACATCTACATGTTATTCATTTATTTTGTGGATTGCAATTTAAAAATCAAAACAAAAAGTTCTTTATCTATGTTGTAACTTGTATATGACATATGGTACAATGTATACAACATGATTCATCAACATATTGCTATTATCATGGTCCACGGGTCATTGCATATCTTGTAATTTTGGCATTGTCAACTTAGAAACAGTCATCGTAAATGATATAATTACTCAATGGAAATTAGAAATGTATGCTATGTGCTTTAAATAGATACTTCAATTTTCATTGCCACATCTTTAATTATTGTCATGAATTGTCCATTATATTTGAAAGGTGGCTGTAAAGAACAAATATAATTACATTTATTACTGAACTGCCAATGGATTGTGTCTTTTCTTGGGTACTCCATTGAAGTTTCTGTTATTTTCTCACTCCATTTCTTTGTTTCCTTATGCTTCCAGTTCCTATAGATACATAACCAAATTTTCTGTCCAAAACAGACCTTACCTGTCTTTGGTTTTTCAAATTTTCATTTCTTGTTTCTGGCGTCCTACTTTCATAACATGTTGCAACATTAGTTTTGTTTGGCTTTAAAGACAACACTATTAAATCATTGTTTGTAATAATTGTGACATGCAAATAACAATGAAAAATCATTATTAATTTCTGGTGATTTGTAACAGGTGAATGCCCAGCCGTATTCTCTTAAATCAAATACCCAGATGAAGCTTGAATCATCTAAATTATTAAGTGAGAAATTCATGGAAGGGATTGGTTGGAAAATATTTAAAGAGAACATTGGAGGGTTTGAAGATACTCAATTTCAGAATAAAGGTCTTTTGGAGCACATTAGTACAACTAAGGACACAACAGACTATCTTTGGTATTTGATTAGGTGAGTCCCCGTCTCTTTCATTCCGGCACTCTAAATGATTGAAATGCATTAAAGCTGAAATTATTGACCGATGAAAAACTTCTCGATAAATATATTTGAAATTATAAGTTTTCATTCCTATAAGCATTTGATGCAACCAAGGATTCACAATGTGCTATTTAATGCAAAAGCACAGTTCACTAAACACATTTATTTTGAGTAAAAAATTAAACTTCAGTTAAGGCTCCAAAAGCTTTTAATGTTGTCAATGAGAAAACAACCATAGATTATGTTTAACAGGAATTCAGAATTATCACCTTTTTTTGTACAGGGAAACATTTACAGAATATGTTTGCCTATTAGGCTATTTAGTATTTTTTTAACAAAAAAACTATATTTCCAGATGCTTTCGTGTATCTTATTTCTTTTGTGTATGTTTCCTAATCCATGTGTTTATATTCTGCTTTCTGTAGTTTCTCTTCACTCAGACTCTGGAGAATAACCATCTGCAACTTTGTTTCTCAAACTATTTCTGATGTTCATCTATCCTAAGAGGAAATTCTTTCTATTTCTGAATGCTTTACTCTCGTTTTTTGTAATTTATAATTCTCAGCTTGAAATTGGATGATTCCAGCTCTGAACTAAATGACCCCAGCTGCAATTTCTTAGTCCCGAACACCGGACTTTCAAAATTTATAAGTTTAGTTGTACACAACATCAAAATTCAAGTGGAAACATTCATATAATGCATCAAATTTGTTGTTCAGCATTCATTGATTTAAGTATAGAAGCAACAAAAAACTAAAACTTTTTCCATTTTCAGTAATATACATATTTTCATTTCTTTCGATTTTTTCTCCCCTTGTTCTGTAAATCTAAAAAAATCTGTGGATGTCTAGATTTCTGGGGATGTGGGGCCTCCAAAAAGGGTGTTTTGGGGATAGGACAGCAAGATGATTACTCAACCTGTGATTCCTATATAAATTGCTATTTTAATTTTGTACTGATGTGTGATTGATGACATCAAAGGAGTAACAGTTGATGTGACACAAATTGACATCCATAAAATTCAATGATATGGCTGAACTCCATGTATGATGAAGCTTCAATTTTGAGGCATTAATCATGTTCTTGCATTGATATACCATTAATATTCTCTAGTCTCATTGCACAATTGTCGAGAACCTCATGAATCTTCATCTCTTGAACTTAACTGTTTTGGTTTCTCATTGACCATAAAACTTCAACACTAGTGCCCCTGACATTAAGTTCATCTTTCTGAGATGCTTGTTGTTTCAGTATTTCTGCTGTGGTTGGATTACTTTGGTCATGTAGCATGCATTAAACTTAGTCTCTTTTGATTTGTTCAAGTTCATTTTTCTGAAATGCTTGTTGTGCCAGTACTTATGCTGTGGTTGGATTACTTTGGTCATCTAGCATGCATTAATCTTAGTCTCTTTTGATTTGTTCAAGTCCAATCGTTTTTGCATCAGTTTCTCATGATCCATATAAATTTTGCCAGTGTTTTGTGGTGTGAGAACATGTGTTTGTAAACATTAATCTTGTTTTCTATCTTAGAGGCAATCTTTGAGTTATCTTCATCTGCTAGAATTATTTGGCTCAACCTATGAAAGTCATCCAGAAATGAATAGATGTCATGCCTCCCAAGTTCCAACTACCTGCAACACAAAGCCAGTAAAAGATATGGAAAACAGGCCTTTGATTGTCACTACATTTAGACTCCTAAAATTTCCATAGAAGCCAATCTGAACTCTCTTAATCCATGATCATAGATTACCCATTTGTCCATGCTGATCACTACATTGATTAATTTCTCACTTCTATTCAACACTTTCTTTATGTACATTGGTATCATCTTAGCAGTTGTGCACCTGACACAGATGGATTTCTGTGCATTCAAGGCTTTGGTGACATTCCTTGAGATCCCTATATGCCCATACAAACACATCTTTCCAGTGAAGAAAAATTTAGCTTCATTTCTTTACTATTTTATTATGACCATCAATGGTGATATTTTCAATAGCTGTCTTTTAGGCGCAAACCTTTCATAAGCATTTTTTCTTGTTAATAGAGCTATATATGAGCCAATTGATTAGTGTTATGCTCCTGAATAAAGCTGAATCTTCCAGTAAATTTTAAAAAACACTTATCGATGAATATTAATGGAGAGAATCTTATATATTTTTAGAGGGGTATTGTAAGCACATTGAAATTCAGTATTTGTAGTATTTCTAAGACAAACATGTCTGGTGCACAGAAAATAATAAATACTTTAAAATATGATTCTTACAGTTTATTTTCAAGGTATGATTTGATGTGCATTTGATGGTGGCTTGAATCATCTGTGCACAAAGTTTGCATTGTCTTATTATCCGGTTAATACTTTGTGCTGAATATAGAATTTCATTTCCTAACTCTGAATTGCAGTGTTGATGTCGATGAAGATGAGCCCTTTTTAAGGAGTAATATTTCACCGTTGCTTGCTATTGGGTCTCATGGTTATGCTGTGCATGTCTTCCTCAACAATAATTTTGTAGGTAATTTGAAAAATTCTGGAGATCAAATTGTTAAGCTGTTTGCTTATTATGATAAAGTGACATCTCACTCTGGTCAATAAAGCATAGTAAAAATCTGTTGAAACCGTTTCCTCTATGTTTTGAAATTGTTTTCATTGAAAGAATTCAGAAATTTGCTGTTTCTGTCGTGTTAAGCTGGCTTGCATTTAATTTTACTATGGTATAGATAAATTTGAAAAACAATTATATAAAAATTGTTTGTTCTTCACAAGTACTTGTTATCCAATATTAGACGCAATATGATTGATGCAGAACATTCTGGATTTTTAAGTGTGCGGTAGAGAATTTGAGGCCTATTTAGTATTGTAATGTCCTATAAGAATTTTTTCTGATGACAAGATGTGTACTCAATGTTCAGGAATGACTATTTCTAATTTTACACCACAACATTGGTTTATTTTTACTTTTCAATGTGAGTGTATGTTTGTCATTTGATATGGTGTGTAACACGGTCCAGTTTATTGAAAGATCCCTGATGGATCCCCTTGCTGATCTGCTGTAATTTTTAAAATAATAAACTATATTTTCCTGTGATTTTGCTGATGGTCTTACAAAATAGAGAGAAGTTGCAGAATGTTTGGTTTCTTTTTGTATTTTTTTGAATATATAAGCAAGTAATGAATAAAGACCAGCAAATAAGGAAGGAAGCTGAAACAAGTAAGAACATTCAATTAAATCAGAATTGATACAAATCGTACCAAGCAGATTTCTGATTTATAATATCTAGATTATTCCCTACGCACTGAGGATGTGCCTACGCACTGGGGATGTGCTTACATCCAATAATGGCACCAACTGAAGGGTAGATGATGAACACAAACCAAGAACATCAGCTATGGCTGAATGAAAGTCTTCACCACTTCCAACGTAAAGTGTACCTACTGTAATGGTGGCATCAAGTTGAAACAATCACACCCTAGCTAGGAAATTCAACCACCCTGCTGAAACCCTCACCAAGCAATCTGAATCTCCACAAGGAATAGCGCATACACTCTGACCAATGATGCCACTGCCAAAAGAATCCACTGCCAATCAATAGCTGAGGGCTACGTCCCAGCCAGTAACAATCATGGGGTTTGCATCCCAGATTGAAGAATTGCTCTACCAGAGCAATATCGCACCAAACAAGTTTTCAATATGTAAAAGATAATGAGAAATTAGGTTTCCTTCTCCTTATATCTCTTTCCTTCCAAATCGAACCCTAAAGATATATGAAAAGTGCGGTTTAGTATAGTCATATTTCCCAATATTGGGCACCCAAGTATAGAAAAAACACCACTTTTTCAATATAAAATATCTCCAAGCGCCAAAAGGACCCTGGCAAGTGAAAATCATTTAGAAAAGTTCAAGACCTTTCCAACGAGCTATAACACATGGGCATACGAATCCAGCTGAAGCCAAAAACCCCTTATTACTCTGAAATGGCTATAGACATAGCCTTATTTAAAATATTAAAACGCTAACTTGGGAAATATTTAAATATATTAAAAATATAACCCAAATAGCTACAGAAAGCTCGAAACACACCAAAAGCCTGAAACTGAACCTGTCACCTGTCTGTGACTGATGTTGGAAATCATGGATCAACTGGCAGTCTCATCCCTAAAATCTAGGGATGCTCCTAGAAACTAGGAAACACACCCAAATCTCCTGAAACTGAAACCATCTGAAAGGTCCTGAATAACCTCACGACTGGCAACTGTCACGACCTCCTAAAATTTAGGAATATCCCCTAAAATCTAGGAACTGCTCCAAACTGGCTCCAAACTGCCTGTAAAGCCAAAATCCAGTCACTATATGCACTGAATGAGTCCCAATCAACCTCTGCTAGCCTATGAGACTCCAATGATAGGCCAACTCCTACGTCTTTGATGTCCACTCTAGAAAGGGGACATGGCATTTATGATGCGTTTTTGTTAGAATTTGACTCACTTAGAAAATTTTCTATTCCATCAAAATTTTCGTTATCACGTATTTCTAGACATAGAATGAGTATAGAATTTGACTCCTAACAATTCCAGAATCGGGTAATAAGGTTTATATACAAACTAAATGGATTTCTTGTATAGAAGTTAGAACCTAAGTCATAATGTTCGAATTCGAATTGGAGTTCAAGAACAATAAAATTGGAATGAAGTTCGGCAAGGGGGAAAAATTTGAAACAAAAATTGGCATTAAATTTGCCTTACATAAATTTAATGTTTTTTAGAATATGATAGTTTGATTTATTGAATGTTAATATAAAAAAATAAAAACTATAAAAACTATAAAAAATAAAATAAAACGATACTAAATTTATAAAAAAAAACTCAATATTATTAAGTTTAAAATTTTAATTTAAATATTTAAATTTGTTAATTTTTATATATAAATAGTTCAAAGTCTGAATTATATGTTTTAAAATATGATAGTTTTAATCTATCAAATGTTAACATTAAAATTAAAAAAACTATAAAAATAAAATAAAAAAATATTAAATTTAACTATAATAAATGCTAAGATTTTTAATAGCAAATTTAATTTAAAATTAATTAATATTTATCATTTGTAATGTTATAACCATATATTATTGAAAATATAAAATACATCGTTAAAGTTTTTGATAAAATTTTATAAATGAAAAGTAACATAAAAAGAAAATTATAAAAACAAAAAAAGCCCTAAAAAAAATTTGGCGTCTAATTGCATTTCTAGAAGCCACCCACAAGGTTGCGACTCAGTTGCAGATGGAGTCTCAACTTGTAGGGAGCTTGAAGAAATTGCACTAGAAGGGCAACTACAAAAGAATAAGAGTTGCATGATGGAAATGGGAGTTGTACAACAAATGTAGCTTGATAGTGTTGTATTTTAGAAGAAAATAGCTTGTAAACTTAAAAATGCTTTTCAAAAACCCTAAAAAGTGATTTCCAAAAAAATAAATTTTATAAAAACATGTCCCATGTTTTCCATACAAATCTCAAGCGAATTTTATACAAAAGTTTAATTTTCGCCAAAACTTAAATTTCATGCTTGAAATTTGACGAATCTTGTCATTGTAATGTCCCCTTTTTGTAATTGCCCTAATTTTTGCCCTAAATCACAATCTTAAGTAAAACAAGAAATGGAATAGAGTTATCGATATCATTTACCTAGTTGAGACCTGCAAACATGTTAGGTAATCATTGAAACATAATCCATAAAATAGATCTTCCCTACTAGAAACATTTTTTTAATGAAAAGCATAGATCTTTCCTACTAGGGTTAGGAACATTAATTTAACCATAAGGTATATCTAATTCAGTAATGGAATTCAATCATAGGAGAGTTAGGATAGGGAGGCATGATAGGGTGCCTGAAGCGATCCTCTACCCTAGGCCCAAGAGCGGATATGAGGGGGTGTACCTAGTGAGGAATACTATAGCTATTCCCCCTCTTCTTGCCACCCTTATTCTCCTCACTAAGATTGGGGTTCCTTAATCCAATAGTCAACCATGGTAGAGTTTTGGGGGTAAACTACATTAGGGTGTCTGGAACAGACAAAAACTTGTGATGAACAGAAAAAAACACGACGCGGAAAACTGTCACGATTTCAGATGCGACCAAAAAGGGTTCGCTTGGAGAGTAGATAGAAAACCCTTCGCTCAAAAGAAATCCACCTTGGCTCCAAATTGCATGAAAAAAGCCAACGCGAATTTTTGAAACCCTATGGCGCGAGGTTGCAAAAAGATCCTCAATTTTCAGACCCAAAAGAAAACGACGCGATTTTCCAAAAAAGCTTTTTCTGCTGCCAGAAAACTTTCATGATTTGCAATTGAAATTCCAAAAAAAAATTGTTAGAAATAAACCCTGCGGATTTGTAATTGAAATTCCATGATTTTTCCAGAATTTTTTATTTTCACAGACCGAAAGAAAACCTTTTAAAGATTTTGTTCAAAATTTTTTGTTAAAGAATCTTTTTTTAAAACTAGTCCCACTCTAATACCATGAAATGGTAATTGGATATTCAATAATGAAAATGAAGATTACATTTAAAGACAACATATCGATGTTTCTAAACGAAACAATCGACAAAAATAGAAACTATCTAAAAGAATTAAAGAAAACTAAATATTCCTAAATGACCATTAAAATAATAAAATATTACTTTAATAATTTATAGCTCTGTCATGTTGAGGTTTGATAGCACAAAATCTAAAATGATCAAAGCTTTCATAAACTGGTAGTGTTAAAATACAATTTACTCCTAATAGGGAGGACCCAATATTTAGTGTCCCTACTTTTACATAATTCTTGCTATTTGACTGACAAGACTTAGTATTATTGTTAACGCAACTGCTAACGACTCAATCTCAAGTCATTACAACACTAACTATGCCAACATGGGTTCTATTTGGTTAGCCTCCAAAGCATTAGTAGGAGGGCATTCAATTTAGTACAATGATGAATGAACTATGTTGTTTGTGTGTTATTTGTTATGAGTTTTATAGTGTCACATTTGTTAACACAGAATCTGAAAACAAAGTTTGATCATAGAGCCTTAGATTTGCCCATGTAAGCTCTATGAAACTAATTATCATTCATGGGGACCAGTTTAGAATCGTGGATATCATGCTCAGCCATAGAGCCTCTGGTTTTTCTAATACATGCTCCACAGAGTCAGTTCTTATTTGTGGCTCTATAGTTGTTAGTTGTGGCCTTTGTCTGATTAGGCAGCTTAAATTTTGGGCCTTATACTCAGTTTATGGATTGACTGCTAAAACCAATCCAGGTCCAGATATGGTTTAGATTACTGTTGTTTGTAACTGGAATTGCTTTCTCCTTGACCTTATTTGCATATTTTGATATACATGGATGAAATGAAATTTCCAATGTTTAAGTTAAACATGAAAAAAATTATCTATCATTCATTTTGATTTGAGAAACAAAATCCTTACATGTTTGGTAGAAAATAAATAAGAATATTAGCAAGTTCTCAAGAAATGGTCTTTAGAGACCCTACAATGGTTGTTTATTGTTTGCTCAAGTTTTGACTTAAATTTCAAAGTTGATTCTTGGCTGCCAGTCTGCTGGTACAATCCATCCTTTAAGTTTCTTCAACTGTCATAAGTTAAGTGCAATCGAAGTCCAAGCCATCTGTAATGTAAAGTTTAAAGTCATATTAGTGCATTGAAGGTTTTCATGTCTGTTTTTGTTTCATGGACAAATTTGAAAATGTTATTGAAGACCTTACTAAACTTAATTTATGATGCAGGAAGTGCAAATGGAAATAAAACAAGTCCAAGTTTCAATGTTGAGATACCCATTTCTCTAAGCCCTGGGAAAAACGATATAGCTATACTTAGTGTGATGGTTGGATTGCCGGTAAGGATTGCAATTCCAATTAAGGATTTCACTGAGCTTTTTGAGCCTTTGTTTCTACTTTTATGACTGTTAATGAATATGGAATTGAAGTTAAGACTTTTGACCATGCTGTCTGGTTTACTACGAGTATTTTAATACAATGAAACATAAATTTGTTGTGTTAATTTGCAATTGATAATTGCACATCTTGTAATCTTACATATATGCTACTGTATATTTATTTTTTAAAGCGCTTGGATGCAAGAAGTTCTTAACATGGCAGCTTGATTGCTCATATTTTGAAATTGAAAGAATTCGGGGGCGCATTTTGAGCGAAAGAGTGCAGGAATAAGCAATGTAGCAATCCAAGGGTTTAAAGATGGCACTCATGACTTGTCAGAAGAGTTATGGACATATCAGGTGTGTTTTATGCTCATGATTTAATTTGAAATTTAAACATCAGGTTTATTTATGCTACAAACACAATTTGCACTTTATACAAAATATTATCTGCATATATATCCATAGAATTATTGAAGTATAATATTAAGAAAATGTGGAGTATCATGAAAATAGATTTTAAAGAAAATTTGTATAGTGGGCTGATGTCTAACTTCATAATGTGATTAACTATAGCTAGAGTTGCTTGAATGCACAAATAATGATTTTCAGATGGACTCTATGAAATGACCCACACTGATTCTTACCAACTTTTTTGCACTTTTTCACCTCAGACAATTTGTCAAACAGTTTACATGAATGTCCAGATGAAGGTTTGCAGTTTGTCTTTAGCTATGTCGCTGATTGGTAGAGTTTTCAAATGACATTCATAATGCTTGTGTAATATACTAATTTACCTTCCACAATCTCTCCCAAATATTTTTGCCTTTTTCTTTCTATGCGATGGTGTGACTGTATAATGTGCTGAGTTTGATATTTATTTTGACAGTTTTTAATTTGTAATTCTTGGATTACAAACTCATGAACAAGTAGAAGACAAATACCTTTCATAACAGAAATAATAAAGATTTCTTTTCTTTGAAATCACCACTTCCATGTTACAAATTCAAGTTGCAGTTAATTTCAGAATACGACGACAATGCAGTAGCATATTTCTGACCTGATTTTCACATCAAAATCTGCCATTGATGAAGGTATTAAATAGCAGATTATGTTGTCAGCAGGCTACAGAAGTTGACCAGCAAATAATGGAGAATATATATGCAGCATTGGTCTCTCCGATTCCCACGTGCAGGCTCCTATGCAGCAGTCAACCTTCCTTTACATATAGTAATCTTACAATACCATGCCAGCTGAAAGTAAAAGCTAGTAATTTTACTAGGGCAGTCCCTCAATGTCTTCAACTGGCATCAGATTTAGCATGTCCCAGCAAACTTCACCTTCTCATTGATATTCAGCAACTTTTCTCAGAAGATGAGCCGTTTTCTGAGGATATAGTGGCATCGGTTAGTTCCAGGAGATTCATGCCTAGGTAAAGAAGATATGTGACCCAGCAAGGAATCCCAATGAGCATTCAATTACTCACACCTAGAAATACATATAGTACTTGAAAATTTTAGTTATGAAAAGATGTGTAAAGAATAAGTATAAGAACTATAAATGAAACTTTGCCACACTATGTAAAGTTTACACTAATAGACGTCAAAAACATGAAAATGATTGCATTGAAAATTTAAAATTTGATCATTACCTATGGTGGGCAGAGTTTTGGAACTTTGGGAACAAAGGGCAAACCAAGAATAAGTATTATTATTTGCAAATGAAACTTTGGCATACTAAGTGAGATTTAAAGTTTTAAACTAATAATTTTAAAAGTTAAAAACATAAAAAAATGTGGAAATTATTGCATAAACAATAAGAATGGTGGGTGGATATTTGGGGTCAAGGCATAGCGCCCATTGCGGGGGTCTTGATTATGGCTTTGACTGTGAACATGCAGAGATTCACAACCAAGGGATATGTATTATGTAGATTTTTATGATAATGATTCATCACTGGCCTATAACTTGCTTAGATTTATAGTTTCATGGGGGTTTGGGGGCAACACTAAAATGAGGTTGAGGGTAGCACCCCTTGCGGGGGTTAGGGGCTAAGAGAGAGATGTAGAGAGATAGGTCTAGATTTGGGGGAAGAGAAAAGAGAGTGAGATAGAGAGAGGTGGAGAGAGGGGATAGAGGAAGAGAGATAGGTCTAGTGTTTAGGGGAGATAGAAAGAGTGAGGTAGAGAGAGCGAGAGAATGCTGATTATTGCAATTTGACTAGGTTTGAAAATTTATAAATCTGCTAAAACCTAAAATTTGCATTATAACTCTTAGAGATTTGAAACCACTTTCACACGTCCTACCAATGTATACATGAAATATTACTTAAAGTATAAGAAAGAAAAAAGACGTGATGAAGAGAATGAGATTGACTAAAGACAAGGATTCCATTTTCACCATTTTTTGCTAAAGGATAGATTTTTTGAGTGGGGGCTATGGGAGACTCCTAGGTGTCCCTAGGACGGCCAGGGAACTCCTGGGTGTCCTTGAGACATCCCAGAGATCTCTAGACATCCTTGACATCTCCAGCAAGTCTCCGACGGCCCGACGGCAGTGGTGGGACAACAGGGGGGCATTACATCCCCGTCTCCACATCCCAAAGATGTTCCCATCCTAGAAATGCACAGTTTTGAATGTGGATGTGTCCCCATGGTTCACTGCATTTTTTTAAGGGACACTGATTAAAAAATAGGGAAAATTCAAAAAATATAGGAGATTTTTCTTTATGGCTTGCAAAGAGGGCAAAGTCCATGGACTTTTTAGGATGGGGATGGTAGGGGATGATGGGATGCTTTTTTTGGCCTGGGAGGGACATCAAGGATATTTTTAAGGGATACTAATTAAAAAATAGGAAAAAACTAAAAAATATAGCAAATTTCAATTATTCATATGTAAGGCATTCATCATATACATTATAGAATCATATTACATAACATTAGAGCTAAATTGAGAATTCATATGAGTGAGCACACAGGTTAACAAAATTTTATTGTCAATCGACATAAATATCATATAGAAATTACAACAAAATATCCAAAGGTTACAAGTTACAAAAATGACAAAACATAGAAAATCTTCTACTGCATCTAATCTTCATCTAGTAACTTTGCATTAAAATTGGAGTCTGAGTTTGAATCACTCCCAATATTGTTATTTTTAGATCAGACTGATAGCAATTAACAAAATCAACACAATGAACATACAGTACACACGAGTACCCTGGGAAAACCTCCCTCTTGGAGGTGAAAAACCCATCAACAAATCTCAGTTTGTATTAGGCAATAATCAGAATGTGTCTTACAATTTTGCTTCAACGCTTGAAGCAATATTAAGAACAAAATATAAATCTGAACTAGGGCATGCACAGTAGTATGAACAGCAGCATGTAAAACTGAACTAGGGCAAACTTATCTGCAGTATCCTTGACTGGAGGTGATTCGCTAATCAGATAAGGCAATTCGCTGGTATGAAGACCATTCGCTTGACAAGGAGACAAGTTGCAGAATAAGAAGACAATTTTGCTGTTCCTGAAAATGAATTCGCTGCCCTTGAATGGATTCACTGCTCTTGGAGATGAGATTCGCTGTCTTAGAATATATTCGCTGCTGTAGGTGATAGACTGTTTTATGCTTTCAGTGAATCATGAAAAATATATATCTTGAAGCATGAATGAGCCTTGCTTATATATGTGACTTTGGCCACCCAATTTATCCTAGGTCGGCTCTCAAGGAGAATAATTAATAATAATATAATGCTCTTGAGGAGGCGCCCATTATAGGGTCAGCGCCAAGTTACATTGAAACAACTTCCATACGTTACATTTAGGGCCAGGTTTAATACAAGTTACATAATGCGTTTGGGCCCAGCCTAATACAAGAAATACTTATATTTTATTTGCAAGGACCCAATCTAGCTATTATTTCAACACTCCCTCTTAGCTAGAGAGGATTCAGTCAGGTATAGTATAATCATGCATCATGGACTTCTTTATGAGATTCATCGTACATTGCTCGCAGAGGATGAATGTAACTTGCAAGAAAACAACAAAACTTTCCATCTTGCATTGCCTGTAGAGGATGTATCCACCTTGCATTGCCCGTAGAGGATGAATGTAACTTGCAAGAAAACAACAAAACTTTCCATCTTGCATTGTCTGTAGAGAATGTATCCACCTAGCATTGCCCGCAGAGGGTGGAAGAGGTCTTTCATCTCAACCTTCTCCCAGAGAAGGATATACTGTCACTTTGCATTGCCCGCAGAGGGTGACTCCACCATGCATTGCGCGCAGAGGGTGGAAGATGCAACTTAATGCATCACTGAGACTGAGACTCCCTCTCAGTGATAGCTGGATTCTCCACAATTCCAAGCCTATCTCTGAAGTATTCAAACTTCATACGAGCAAGGGGCTTGGTGAGAATGTTTGCAACCTGCTCATCAGTGCTGACATATTTAAGCTGTAAGGCACCTCTTTGTACCATATCACGAACATAGTGATAGTGAATTTCCACATGTTTTGATTTGTCATGAAACACGTGATTAACAGACATTTTAATACGACTTTGATTATCACAATGAATAACTGTGGGCTCCCAAGGTTGTCCAAACAACCCAGCAAGAAGCTTTCGAAGCCACACTGCTTCTCTCGATGCAACACTCGATGCAATATACTCAGCTTCTGCAGTACTCAAGGCTACTGAGGACTGTTTCCTGCTGGCCCAGGAAATCACAGCAGAACCGAAACTGAAACAGATATCTGAAGTTCTCTTCCTATCGGTAACACATCCTGCCTAATCAGAATTTGAGTAACCTTCCAAGGTAACGGTAGTGTTGGTTGGATTCTTTAGCCCATAGCCAACAGTTCCACGCAAGTATCTCAGAATATGTTTGGCTATAACAAGATGAACATGCTTTGGCTTGTTCATAAACTGGCTGAGTGCACTCATTGCATAACAAATGTCTGGTCTAGTGTTAACCAGATACATCAATGATCCAAGCAACTGCCTGTACTCAGAAAGATTTGCAAAATCAGAGTTAGCTGCAGATAAACGCAATTTCTTCAAGTTAGTTTCCATAGGAGTAGACATAGGTTTGCAATCCAACATTCCAAATCTCTTCAAAATATCAACAGTATATTTTCCTTGACTTAGAATGATTTCATTAGGTCTTTGCCACACTTCTAACCCTAGAAAGTAATGCATTAGACCTAGATCCTTCATTTCAAATTCAGTAGCTAATTCTTTCTTACACCTAATGATGAGACTATCTTCGCCAGTTAGAAATAAATCACTTACATATAAAACCAGAATTAACATTTCACCATTAAATACTTTAAAATAAAGGGTAGGATCAACATCATTCTTACAAAACCCTAAACTAACCAAGTACTCATCAATTCTTTAATACCAAGCTCGAGGAGCTTGGTTGAGGCCGTAAAGAGCTTTCTTTAATCTGCATACATGAGATTCTCTATTATAAGCCTCATATCTTTCTGGTTGCTCAATATAGACTTCTTCCTCAATGACACCATTAAGGAAGGTAGTCTTTACATCCATTTGATGTAACTTCCAACCATTAGCTGTAGCAATGGCTATAATAGTTCTAATAGAAGTATATCTAGCAACAGGAGCAAATGTTTCTTCATAATCTATGCCTTCCTTTTGAGAAAAACCACGAGCTACAAATCTATCTTTATATTTCTCTATACTACCATCAGCAGCATGTTTAATTTTAAACAACCATTTAGAAGAAACAACAGACTTACTTTTAGGTCTAGGCACAATATCCCAGACATCATTCTTGATGATGGATTGGTACTCTTCGTCCATAGTTAGTTTCCATGCTTGTTGGTTCATAGCTTCTTCTATGTTGGATGGTTCAGTCTCAATGATGTTGCACATCATTGCAACATAGTTGGAGAACTTTTGAGGTCTCCTACTTTCTCTAAAAGTGCCACTAGGAGCTGCAAACTTTTCTGCTTCTTGAATTGTGCTCCTAACCCAAAGTGGCCTTTTCTTGCTAATTGCAATATCTTTAGGTCCATCAGTTGGATCCAGAGGCTCAGGAGGATCACCATGCTCAATAGGTTCGGGAGGCTCAGTAGACTCCTTGTGAGTCTCAGGGTTAGTATCAATATCCATGTTTTGATTATCATTAACTTCTCTATCATCATTGACAAGGGAACCTTTAGATTTCTTAAAAGCAACATTTTCTTCAAACGTAACATCTCTACTTACCTCAATATACCTTTGTCTTGGAATGTAGATACAAAATGCTTTGGAGGATTCACTGTATCCAACAAGGATACCTTTTATTCCCGAATGGCTCTAGCTTAGTTCTCTTTTCCTTTGGCACATGAACATAGACAGGACTTCCAAAAATCCTTAGGTGATTGATATCCGGTTTGACTCCAGTGACGGCCTCTTCAATAGTTATGTTCTTCAGGACACGGTGAGGGCATCTGTTCTGAATGTATACAGCAGTCTTGGATGCTTTAGCCCATAAGAAGGTTTGGAGATCCTGATCATGAATAATTGCTTTAGCTGCTTCAACAATGACTCTATTCTTTCGTTTAGCCACACCATTTTGCTGAGGATTGTAGGGAACACAAAACTCCCTCTTAATTCCTGTCTCTACACAAAAGTCATTGAAACTGTAGTGTCCTAAAATTGCGACACTTGCAATTTCGACTGCATTTGGGTCTTCACGATGGCGGCGCAACACTGAACCTGAATGGAGACCCCGAAACTTGTTCATGACATCAAAAACTGCATTTTTCAGCACCCTGGCCTGATCCTCCTTGCACCCTGCTGTCCCTGGAGGTGGGACCATGGCGCCCAACGCCCTGGTCCCTGGCCCTATTTTTGGGCCCGGTCTCTTTTGGGTCTCGGGTCTTTATGTTTGCAAATTGGAAAATAATCTTCCCAGGTCGGCCTAAGGTCGGAAAAATCAATCTATCAACCCTAATTGGCAAGTATATAAACTACATTTCCTCTCCCATTTGGAGAAGGAAGGACATATGTGTACAAGAGGCGAAAGCGCTAGGCAAACATTCAAGCATTCAAGCATTCAAGCATTCCTTCAAGCAATTGATCATTCTAAGTCTCCATTCAAGGCTAAGTGTTGCATTCAAGACAAGGATTCAACCATTGAAGAGGAGATCACATACCACATACAACATACAACATACAACAACATTTACACCTTCGCATGTAAGAATACAAACATTCTTACAACAAGGTATCAGTACTTGTTTACATTACAAACATTTACATTTACAGCATTCTCATTTCTTGGTTAATTCCAAAACCGGGGTTTGACCTAAAGGCAAACCCCTAATCCCTAACCCCCCAATCGTCCTCGCTTTTCTGTGTGTAGGTTGCAGGTACGCGGCTGTAATTGAAGATCTGGAATCCTTGTGCAGAGACGAACAGATCCCCCTTCATTTCGCGGATTTTTCGGAGGACCGTGTGCACGCCGGGCGCCATCGTCCCGTCAACTTTCGCTCGAATTTGCAGAACAGCATCATCTCGACATTTTATTGCTAATTCCAGGTCCGCAGCTTCATCCTATATTCCTATCTCCGTTTATAAGCGAATCTTTCTTGCTTCTACATACATTCCTAGTTCAATCTTCTATCTACATTCTTTACAAAAGAGGGTATCCTTGATGTCTCAACCCTTGAAACTCATTTAGAATCCAATCCTGCATTGTGTGGGATTGGACCTTGTGGGTTTCAACCCCTCTTTTGAATGTAAAGTCCCTCCTAAGTGAAAACCGTCAATCCTAGTGATCCCCTTTCTCCTTGGAGTGGGGGAGAACACCTAGGGTTCGATTTTCCGCTTTACAGAAACTACTTGAGGTGTATTCACCTCCATTGTCAGATCTTAACACTTTAATCCTTTTACCAGACATGTTTTCAACTAGGGCTTTAAATTCTTTAAATCTACTTAGCACTTCATCAGATTCTTTAGATTTTAGAAAGTAAATCCAAGTCTTTCTAGAAAATCATCTATAAATGTAATATAGTATACAAATCCGCTAGGTGAAGGAACAAACATGGGTCCACATAAATCAGAATGAACAAGTGCTAATTTTTCCTTAGCTCTACTTTCACTTTTATGAAATGGACTTTTAGTGTTTGTACCTAATGCACAACCTTTGTATGTATCATCATGAAAATGACTAAGTTTAGGCATACCTTTAACCATCTTTTCAAGTGAGGGAAGTGCCTGAAAGTGAAGGTGGCCAAGCCTTCTATGCCATAGCTCACTAGATTCGGGAGCTTCATGAATGAGTTCTCGAACTGGATTAGCTGAAAGCTTATACAAATTATCATATCTTTTCCAATAATACAAGCAGATTTAAAACTAGATTTGTTAGGCCATGCAAGTACTCTACCCTCAAAAAATGCTACTTGATAACCTTTATCTTCTAGGGCAGAAATGGAAATTAAATTTCTTTTAATTCCAGGAACAAATAAAATATCACTAAGATGCAAGGAGATACCAGATTCTAAATTTAAAGAAGTATTGCCAAAACCTCTTATCGAATATCGGGCATCATCACCAATTACCACATGAAGATTGGACTCTTTCTCCATTAAGTCTGAGAGGTGCTCCTAGTATCCTGTGATATGCCTGGATGCACCACTGTCTATCAACGAAGTGTTGCTGTCAGTTGGCACATTGTTGGATAAGGCAGAAATGAAGAGGAAGTCTTCGTTATCCTTCAAATTTGCAACTTCATTCAGGTTCGCTTCTCCTTGCTTGGGCAGATTCTGACATTCTTTAGCATAGTGTCCAAACTTATCACATTTGAAGCAACGGATACGTGAAAGATCCCTTGGCTTCTTCCTTGAATTGTGAGCAGCAGGAGGTCTGAAGTCTCTATCTCTTTTGAAGCTGTTCTTCTTCCAATGACCACCCTTTCTTTTGACATGTTGAGATGCAAGCACATGATGGTCACCTCCATGAGTGCCCTTGAGCATTCCTCTTGCAGCTTGCCGTGATTCCTCTTGAATGCAATCAGACTGGAGGCGATCAAATGAGGGAAATTCAGCTCTTTCGCTTATGCTTTGAATGAATGGATCCCAAGAATCATGGAGACCATTTAATGCAATCATGACAATATCCTTGTCCACTACTTCACTTCCAATGGAGCTGAGTTGGTTCCTTAATTCTGAAATTTTCATGAAGAAGGACATCACTGAATCTCCCTTGCTCATCTTGATTTGAAGAAGTTACTGCCTTAGAGTAAGTGCCCGACTGATGTTGTTGATTTCATACATCCCTTCTAGGTGTTTGAACATTTCCTTGGCTGAAGGTAACTTGGAGATGACTGGAACAAGGTGATCCTTTACAGAATCAATTAGGAACTTCTTTGCTTTAAGAGCATTCTTCTTGAACTGCTTTAACTCATCTGGATCTGATGGTTCAAGCAGATCCTTGTCTTCCACAAACTGTAACAGCTCAATCTCTTCAAGGGCAAGAAGAACACGGACTTTCCAAGAAGTAAAATTGAGAGCACCATCAAGTCTGTCCTTTACCTTTAGTCCTGTAACCATCTTGCAAAACTAAAACAATAAACTGAAAGTGAAGGATAACTGATAATCTGATTACTTTGTAATGAACCTAAGGCTTTGATACCATGTTATTTTTAGATCAGACTGATAGCAATTAACAAAATCAACACAATGAACATACAAAACACACGAGTACCCTGGGAAAACCTCCCTCTTGGAGGTGAAAAACCCAGCAACAAATCTCAGTTTGTATTAGGCAATAATCAGAATGTCTTACAATTTTGCTTCAACGCTTGAAGCAATATTAACAACAGAATATAAATTTGAACTAGGGCATGCACAATAGAATGAACAGCAGCATGTAAAACTGAACTAGGGCAAACTTATCTGCAGTATCCTTGACTGGAGGTGATTCGCTAATCAGATAAGGCAATTCGTTGGTATGAAGACCATTCGCTTGACAAGGAGACAAGTTGCAGAATAAGAAGACAATTTCGCTGTTCCTGAAAATGAATTCGCTGCCCTTGAATGGATTCACTGCTCTTGGAGATGAGATTCGCTGTCTTAGAATATATTCGCTGCTGTAGGTGATAGACTGTTTTATGCTTTCGGTGAATCATGAAAATAATATATCTTGAAGCATGAATGAGCCTTGCTTATATATGTGACTTTGGCCACCCAATTTATCCTAGGTCGGCTCTCAAGGAGAATAATTAATAATAATATAATGCTCTTGAGGAGGCGCCCATTATAGGGTCAGCCCCCAAGTTACATTGAAACAACTTCCATACGTTACATTTAGGGCCAGGTTTAATACAAGTTACATAATGCGTTTGGGCCCAGCCCAATACAAGAAATACTTATATTTTATTTGCAAGGTAATCCGAACTAGCTATTATTTCAACAAATATGAGGGACAACCTCATCCATTGCTACCCATACCAGGTCCTCTTTTGTGTTCTCATCAATTTGTGTTTCATTTGAGATCAACATCATAATGTGCCATTGGAGTTTGGCAATATTTAGGGTTTGTTGATTCCAAAGTCATAAAGTACTATGCATGTCCACCAATATCTTGGCTTTTTGAGAGGTAAGCTTCTTTGTCTTGATAGATCAGAGGAAGCTATGTATTGATCATTACATTTTTTTAGTAGAGGAACTAACAACTTGTGAAAATAGGTGAATATCAAGTATTCTTAACTCCAAGGCATCCTTGCTGTGCCAAGTCTACCATCCAAAATGGTTGGATTGAGCTTACGTAGCTCTATTTGTCCGGCATTTGGTTTGTTGAATATTGGATCTTGAAGTTTGAAGAAGTAAGTCCATTACATATGAGGTAAAGTTTCCTCCTTAATGCTATACATCTTTTGAAAGGTCTTCATGAATTCTTCTTTCATCTTTTCATCATCACAAGAGGCACTCTTCCAGCCTTTGCTGCAACCATTTGAGACATAGAGCATAGGTTGCCATATGAAGTAGGGTGCTCATAGTGTTCCACTTTTGTGTCACAATCGGCTTAATATGCTTCTCATGTAGTCTCAAATTAGGGTCCTTTCTATGAATACCTTGCTTCATCTAGCCAAGCATGTTGTCAAATATATTATAAATTTTGCATCTATTTCTAAGCATCAAGCATTCACTATCTCGTCCATCCATAGATGGAGATATCTTATTATGTCTTCAAGCTTTGTCGCCTTTGCTTTGTGCATCATTTCATTTCCTCATGTACTCTCTACAACATGCTCATTCCTCATGCCTTCTATCAAACAACTACAATGTTAGAAGACCTTTGAAGATGAAGAATGCTTAACAAGGAAAGGAGAAGCATACAGTTGCCAAGATTGGAAGGAAGGTGGGTGTCAAAGATTACATGGATGAGTTCTATTAGGTAACCTTTTGTCTTGCTCATATCGAGGATGGTGTAGATAAATTTGCAAGGTATGTAAATGGTATGTGATTTAACATTCAAGACGAGTTTGGGATTGTGACTCCTAAGTTTGTGGAGGGGACATGTCAATGCAAATCGAAGGTTAAAGAGAGGTTGTCATGAAGACAAGAAAATGCCACATGAAGCAAGGGAAGTTTGTGTGTGGAAGGAATATCATAATGTGTAACAACAATGAAGAGTCAATCCAAAGACATAGAAGAGAGGTGAGCACATTGCTAGGATGAGACGACATTCTAGGGAAGAGATATTTCTTTTGATGAAGAGGATGTGGATAGTAGGGAAGTTTCTCAAGAACATGTTTTAGATGTGTAGAGATTGTGTATTGCACATTCAAGTACCCCCAAGTGCAATAGAGTAGCACTAGTCCTAGAACTAAGGCAAGCAACCATGTTGTTGAAAGTAGCCCAAGGAATAGTACATCGATCAGTGGCATAGAGAAACCAGTAGTGAAGTTCTCATGACATAGTGCATTGATGAAATTTACAAAGGAGAAAAACACACCAATGCAGAGGAAGAATCTCTTTAGAATTGTTTTGAAGTCAGGAGGTAAGTGTTGTAAGATGACCATAGATGTCAACAATGTAAATCATCTCCTTTTGGATTAGATGTTTAAGAAGCTATGCTCAATGAGAATTGTGCATCCTACACTCTACAAGATGTAATACTTGTTGAGAGGAAACTAGTAGTTGGTAAATGAGCAATGCAAGGCCAAGGTCAAGATTGGTAGATATGAAGATGAAATTTTGTGTGACATTATGTTGATGGATTGGTGCTTTGTGTTGCTTGGTGATAGGAAAATGCAACATGCTAGGCATACAAAGACATACATGTGGAAGGATGACAAAAATTATAAGTTGGCACCACTAAATGATTAGGGAACAAAAGTGGAAAGAAACCCTTGAGTATTCGTTTTAGGGAAGCAATTTATGAAAGAGGTGAAAGAGTGCGTATGTTTGGCATTCATCTTGAAACTTGCACAATGAGAAGGCTCAAATGGTGCAAAAGAAAAGGAGATGCCATACTACGTATGAGAGATATTGGGTGAGTATAAGGACATCATTTCGAGTATATGTTGAATGGCCTACCACTCATGTACAACATCAGTCATGTGATGGACCTAATTCCTAGGTTTAGTTTGCCGAACTAAGCAGCCTGTAGGATGATGCCATAGGAGAGTGAGGAGATAAGAACTTAAGTGGAGGAATTGTTTGCAAAGGGGGTAACCATAGAAAGTCTAACCCATACATAGTACTTGTAGTGCTAGCACCAAAGAAGGATGGATAGTGGACATGCATGGACTCCAAAGCCATCAATACGATCATCATCAAATATAGATTTTCAATCTCACACATGGATGACTTGATGATGTAGGCATGTGTTGTGATGTATTCACACATCACCCCATGCAAATGGGGACCCCTACTTTTTTGCTTTCTGGGGTTTGCTTTCTAGGTTTTTAGGGTTTGTCTTTTGGCCTTTGCATGATGAGTGTTGTCAGGGGGATCGTTAGATAGCAGGCTCTGCTTGAGCTAGGATGATTCAGTGGATGATCCAAGTTAGGGTTTTTTTTTCAAGGTCTTCCTTAGGCTTGGTTTTGTTGGTTGTGTCTTGTTCGAGTTCGAGGAAGTTAGTGAGTGGTTGAGAAAATTGGCGAAAGGTATGGAAGGAAATCTGTCTAGGATCATGTCCAAGGCAAGGTCAAATAAGTTGGAAGGAGAATCAAGCCTAGAACATGATTTTCGCTCCTGACCCTTCCAAAGGGTCCAGGGTGAAATTCATGTAAAACCCTATTTTTCACGAAATTCTTGGGCTAAATGTCGACCTAAAGGGTAGATTTGCAGGATCAGGATGGAAGGAGGCCTAGCAAAGTGCGTCCAAGGCATGAAAAGGAGGAAGCAAGTGAAAGATTAGCTCAAATTGAGAATTTCGCTCCTGACCCTTCCAAAGGGTCCAGAGCGAAATTCACCTTTTCTTCTATTTTTCTCTTTCATATGGCCAAGTTTTGGATTTTTGAGGCACAGTTGAGAAGGTTTGGATGCATGTTTGCCTTGGAGAGGATGTTTAAGACTACAAAATGACGGAAATTAGCCTGAAGTAGGGATTTCGCTCCTAACCCTTCCAAAGGGTCTAGAGCGAAGATCCTTATAAACCTCAATTTCTCACTTATCAAGGCCAAGTTTTGAGTCCTAAGGCATGTATGGAAGTGTTTGACATATTCTAGCCTTAGGGAGTGACTTGAGGTGGAGGAGATGAAAGATTTTAGCCCAAATGAAGATTTTCGCTCCTGATCCTTCCAAAGGGTCTAGAGGGAAATATTCCTTTTTTGCCTTCCTTTGACCTTGAAACCTAGTTTGACCTCGCCTAGATCCAGTTGGATGGAGATTTGTCTTGATTGCGATGAAAGGAAGTTGAATTGACCAAGTTTGTATGAGAATGAGTTGAAAGGAAGATGAAGATCAACCTGGGAAGTGATTTTCGCTCCTGACCCTTCCAGAGGGTCCAAAGTGAAAATCCTTGAAGACCTCAATTTCTTCATTGTCTAGACCAAGCTCTTGGTTCCTAAGGCATGCTTGGAGGTGTTTTTGAATGTTCTAACCTTGTAAAGATTGAAAGATGAGGAATTCTAGCCTAAAACATGAATTTCGCTCTTGACCCTTCCAAAGAGTCCAGAGCGAAATTCTTGAAAGCACTCATTTTCCCTCTAGCCAAAGTCAGGATCTTGGTGGAGATGCAAGAGGAAGGATCTATGTTTGCCTCTCAAAGAGGATTGGAATTGGAAAAATCAAGAATCAAGGTCAAAACATGATTTTTGCTCCTGACCCTTCCAAAGGGTCTAGAGCGAAAATCCTTATAACTCTTGTTTTCTTCCTTACTTTGGCTAGGCGTTGGCTTGATGGAGGATGAATTGGTATGTTCTTGCCTTGAGAGGGAGTTGGATGCTTTGGAAGATCAAGATTTTGCCTAAGAGATGAATTTCGCTCCTGACCCTTCCAAAGGGTCCAAAGTGAAATTCACTATAAAACTCATTTGCTACCTTGTTTGAGCTTGAAACCTTGTTCCATAGGTGGAAAATGATCTATGTTTGCCTCCAGAGAAGATTGAAGTTTGAAAAATGAGCAATCAAAGCCTAAATCAAGATTTTTGCTCCTGACCCTTCCAAAGGGTCCAGAGCGAAAATCTTCTTAGACCTCATTCCCTTCCTTGTTTGACCAAATTTTGATTTGCAAGGTATCTTGAAAGGAAGAATGGACATGTTTGGCCTTTGGAAATGTTTGAAAGCATTGAAAAATGAAGGATTTTAGCCAAAAAGGTGAATTTCGCTCCTGACCCTTCCAAAGGGTCCAGAGCGAAATTCCTTACACACCTATTTTTTGACCTTGCTTAGACCACAAACCTTGTCCCTTGGGTGAAGAATGATGTTTAGTTACCTTCTAGAGAGGATTGGAGTTGAAAAGATGGAGGATCAAGTCAAGAATGAGAAATTCACTCCTGACCCTTCCAAAGGGTCCAGAGCGAATTTTCTCAAAACCACCTTTTTTCCCAATTTTATGCCAAGGCAATTGCAGACTAAAGTGAATTGAGGTGAAAGAGATCCTTAGGAATGACTTCAAGTGCTAGGAAATCATTGAAAGTGAAGGAATTGAGCCAAATAGTGAATTTTGCTCCTGACCCTTCCAAAGGGTCCAGAGCAAAATTCCTAAAATCCTTTATTTTCCTAGCAAAATCAAGTCAAACTTGGGTTTCTATAACTTGGATGAGTGAGGAGAAGTGTTTTCTTGCCTTTTTGAGGTGGATTCAAGTTGAAAGGATGGAGGAAGAAGACTAAAAAGTAATTTTAATCTCTATAGCTCTTATTTCCTTCCTAGTTTTGGCCAAGTGTTGGTTTCTAAGGCGTGTTGAAAGGTAGATTTATGTGTTCTTTCCTTGAGAAATGGTGGAAATCAACTTAGAACATGGATTTCGCTCCTGACCCTTCCGAAGGGTCCAGAGCGAAATCCTCATTTGCCCCCTTTATTCTGCCTAAGGCACTGAAAGGTGAAGTTTTCAAGCTAATTTGGTGGTGAGTGGACTTGATTGTGGAGAGGAGAGTTGAGTTAGATCAATTTTGAAGATGGATTGGATGAAGGAGGTGAGAAATCAATCAAGAATATGGATTTTGCTCCTGACCCTTCCAAAGGGTCCAGAGAGAAATTCTTGGAAACTCATATTTTCTTCTTGGAGATGGTCAAATTCTTGAGTTTTATGGCATGGTTAGAAGGACTTTGATGTGGTCTTGCCTTTGAATATTGGATAGAGGTTAGAATAGCTAAGGATCAATAGTGAATAGAATAGAAATTAGAGTAAAGTAGGAAGAGAAGGCAAGAAATTGTTGCCTTGATTGTAAATGAACCCCCTTTTCATTGAAGATATGGTGAAATGTGTCGTTTCTTTGTAATACGCATGGTCTCTTGTTGAATCTTCATTGTAGATGGTAAATAATTAGATTGAATGAAGAAAATTGTTGAATGCACTTGTGTGGAATCCGTCTAGTCCATACCACTAGCCTCTTACTGATTGTAAGTGCGCCCTGCATGGTCAACTAGCATAAAATGAGCTTAATCTTAAGTCGTTACACATCTATTGTTCATGCATTATCTTGAATGGTGATCATTATCAGATGGTGTACTATTTGAATGTATTGGAAGCATCCCTTAGAAGATCGCACTGAGTTGGTGTTGGATTGTTCAAGCCTAATGGTGAGACCCAGCCCAGTAGGACTCCACCTAGTCATTCATCCATCTTCTCGCATTCTAGGTAGTAGAGTAGACTTTCTGAACCCTACATCTTTTGCCATTTGTTTGTCTTCTAGTTAGTAAATAGGACTTGTGATTCCAGCAAATCAGACGTTCAGGTCATCGAGTGTAAGTCCCCTTGTGATTCCAGCAAAATCACATCATACCGTGAGAAGCTTATCCACACATAGAGACCCTACATACAAGAACCTTGGAGTTACTCTGACTGATCCTTCGGCGAAATCTTCAGCAGTCGGGAACTTTGTTCAAGAGAGGATAAGGTATTACTTGATCCCCTTTGCTTGCATGTATATATACCGATCGGTGAATGTTGGAAGATCATCGAAATTTATTAATGCTCTTTCTCCATCTGCAACATACAATATAATAATCAGATTAATTATATAGTGTATTGACAATTACATGAAAGATACAATAGCATTATATATCTTGCTCATTGAATAGAAAATTGAAAACATTTACATGGTATCAGAGCTATAGTAAAATCGAACCTGCGGCTTTTGAATTGTGTTAAATTCAAGTGAAGAATATATCCAACATCACATTTCTCCAAATGGCCAGCACTATTAGACTCGAAGATAGACTCGGAGGAGGCAATGATTTCTCAGCATGGAAGTTCAGAATCAAGATGATTCTAAGAGAAAATAAAGTTGAATCATTTGTAAAAGTTGAAACCACAAAACCTGAGACTGAACCTGACAAAGCGACATGGATAGAGGGAAATGAAAAGGCCATCAAAATCATAGTTGATGGGGTGAGGAATAATATTATGCCCATCATAAGGAAACATGAAACGGCCTACAACATGTTCAAAGCACTTGAAGATGCATTTGAGATATCCAATGCAAGTAGAACCTTGGATTTAAAGAGAGAAATAAATCATATAGCTATGATCAAAGGGGAGTCAGTCAATGCCTACTTCATGCGGATATCAGCCCTAAAGGATGAGCTAGCAACCCTTGGATATGAGATCCAAAGCAAAGAATTAACACTCATTGCTCTAGATGGGTTGCCTAGTATATGGGAAACATTTGTCCAAGCCATCAGTGCCAAGGCTAAATATCCAAAGTTTGAAAGGTTAAGGGCAGACTATCTCCAAGAAGAATCAAGGTTAAATAAGAAAGGGATCAAACAAAAGAATATAGATGAAGATCTCCAAGTCCTAAATACAAACTCCAATAAGAAAAGCAAGAAGAAACAATTTAGGAAGAGGAAAGGTCGTCAAGGCAAGAATACCTCCTAGAAGGATCTCTCTCATATTTAATGTTACAAGTGTGACAAATTCGGACACTATGTTGCCAAATGTCCGGAAAGAGCCAAACAACAAGCCACATTTGCCAAAGCAGGAAAATCTAAAGGGGAAGATGACTCCGAGAAGTATGTACTCTACTCAGCACTTACAAACCAAGTATCAAACAAGGTTAACTCCTGGGTGATCGACAGTGGTTCATCCAGACACATTATAGGGTTTAGAGAAGTGCTAGACTCCGTGATAGAGGAGAATGATGAGGAAGTGACTATCGGAGATGACTCCACACATCCAGTCAAAGGAGTTGGAACTTGCACCATCAAACTGAAGTCAGGCGTATCATTGCAACTTAAAGGAGTACTATATGTCCCAGGCATCAAGAGAAATCTAGTCTCTATATCAGCACTAGAGGATAATGGGTACAAAGTGACCTTCATGGACAACAGAGTGTTGGCGTGGCCAAGGAATTCATCTATCAAGAAAGCTAAAACCATTGGTCAAAGACAAGGCTACTTGTATGAGCTATGCACAGAGTCCAACCTAGCCCTAATCCATGAAGCTACAAATGTTAATTAATTTTGGCATAGAAGACTAGGTCACCTGAATTTTAGAGCTTTATCATCAATAGGAAACCTTATCACAGGTCTACCTAAGTTAAAGCAATATCATTCAGTGGCATGTAAGGGATGTGCCCTAGGTAAAAATGCTAAGGGTGTTTTTCAAAATAGTACTAGGAAAACAAGCAGAGTTTTAGAGTTAGTTCATTTTGATGTATGTGGACCTATGTCCGTACCTTCTTTAGGGGGTTTTTTGTATTATGTAATATTTGTTGATGACTCCTCTAGGAAAACTTGGATCTACTTTCTGAAATGTAAAGAATCAGAAGAGATCCTTAATAGGTTTAAGGAATTTAAATCACTAACAGAAAACTACTCAGAAAATAAAATTAAAACCTTAAGAACTGACAGTGGGGGGGAATTCACCTTAGATTTGTTTAAAGATTTTTGTAAAAATGCTGGGATTAAGAGGGAGCTTACTATATCTTATAATCCTCAACAAAATGGGGTAGCTGAGAGGAAAAATAGGACAATTGTAGAAGCTGCCAAAGCCATGATTCTTGATCGGAATCTAAATACCAATCTTTGGGTAGAAGCAACCAACACTGCTGTATATATACAAAATAGATGTCCTCACTCCCATCTTGAAGATAAAACCCCTGAGGAAGTCTTTACTAAAACAAAGCCAGATATCAGCCACCTTACGATATTTGGGTGCCCTGTCTATATTTACGTACCTAAGGAGAAAAGATTAAAATTAGAGCCTTCTGAAAAAAGGGGAATACTTGTAGGATATAGTGAAACTTCCAAGGCCTACAAAATCTATATACCTAGTCAGAGGAATATTGAATTGAGTAGGGATGTAATCTTTGAAGAAGACTTAGCCTTCAGAAGAGCCCAAAGCTCAATAGAACCTGAAGCCTATATCCCTACCCCTAGCATAGATGAAGACCTTGCTCCTAAGCTTTAGAGGGAGAATCTTGAGGAAAATGAAGGTGAAACTTAAAACCCACCTAGAAAAAATCTCAAGAAAAGACCACTATGGGCCACCAAAACTGTAGAAGAAGCTCAAAAGTATGCAGCCCCTTCAAGAACCTTCAGAGAAAGCAAAAGGCCTAACAAACTTACCAACTACGTTGCCCTCATGAATGATCTTTCAAAAGATGAACCTACTAATGTATCTGATGCACTTAAACATCAAGTATGGAAGAATGCCTTGTCTGAGGAATACCAGTCCATTATGAAAAATGATGTTTGGGAGATTGTTCCTAGGCCAGCTGGAAAATCTGTTGTCACCTCCAAATGGCTCTTCAAAATCAAACATGCTGCAGATGGCAGCATTGAGAAACACAAGGCTTGATTTGTAGCCAGAGCGTTCTCACAAAAGGAAGGAATTGACTATGAAGAAACCTTTGCACCTGTAGCCAGATATACCTCAGTAAGAGCAGTCTTAGCCATTGCAGCAACAAAAGGATGGAAAGTACATCAGATGGATGTAAAGACAACATTTCTTAATGGAGAGATTGCACAAGAAGAATATCTAGAGCAACTTGAAGGGTTTGAGATTCATGATGTAGAATCTCATGTATGTAAACTCAAGAAAGCTCTTTATGGGCTTAAACAGGCTCCCAGAGCCTGGTATGAAAGAATTGACACTTATCTCTCAGGGCTAGGCTTCTCAAAGAATGATGCAGATCCAAATCTCTACTATAAGCAAGACAAAGGTAATATGCTGATATTGATTTTATATGTTGATGATTTGTTAATCACAGGAAAAGATCACCTCATAGATCAGTGTAAGAAAGACCTTGCTAAAGAATTTGACATGAAGGACTTGGGACTCCTTCATTACTTCCTAGGTTTGGAAGTATGGCAGAATTCTGATAGCATTATACTAAACCAGGGTAAGTATACCTTGGACATTTTGAAGAGATTTGGAATGCTAAACTGTAGACCCATGTCCTCTCCAATGGAAAGAAACCTTCTTGAACTTAAGGAAGCAGCAACAGAATCACAACCCTCAGATCCTACTCTATACAAGCAAATGATTGGGTCCCTGATGTATCTGGTAAATACAAGACCAGATATCTGTTATGCAGTTAATGCCTTGAGTCAGCTTATGTGTGAACCAAAGGAGATACACTTGGTAGCAGTAAAACATATCATGAGATATCTACAAGATACCCTAAAACTTGGTCTCAAATATGAGAGAGTTGAACTAGATTTACATGGACTCACAGATTCAGATTGGGCTGAAAGTGTAACTGACAGGAAAATTACCTCAGGATGCTGTTTCAGTTTAGGTTCAGCCATGATATCCTGGATCAACAGAAAATAGTCATCGGTAGCACAAAGTTCCACTGAGGCCGAATACATTGCAGTCTCCATGGCTGCTCGAGAGGCAGTATGGCTTAGGAAGTTGCTTGTGGGGTTATTCGATGAACCAATGAAACCTACAGTTATTCATTGCGACAACCAAAGTTGTATAAAAGTTTCAGTGAATCCGGTGTTTCATGACAGATCCAAACATATTGAGATTCCATATCATTATGTGCGAGACATGGTAGACAGGAATGTGATCCAGTTGGAATACATTTGTACAGGAGATCAAACAATAGATATTCTTACCAAACCACTTTCCAGGGTGAAAGTTGAGCACTTCAGAAAAGGTCTTGGTATGATCGAAATTTAATTTTCTTTGTACTCCTATACTTATTAAGATGTTTAATGTGTAAACTTCGTTGTCGTCATATGACTTTTATGGGCTCCACCCCCTGTGTACGTTTCTAAGAGGTGACGATCTCTCAGATACTGAACACTTGTATGTAGACATTATAAGGTTACGATCTTATAGTGATCAAACTAGATATCATGTGTGATTCCTGGTGTATCATGGATGTGCCATGATTATGTTGTGGTAGAGACATTTGGAAATGTCAGTTCACATACCACAATTTGGATTTAATTACTCTTATGCATTTATCCTTAGTATTGCTTACTTTGCAATACTGATATCATGTGCTTAGGTGATATCTTGTCATCACAAGTTGATGTGATGAACTTTTGTATCACGTGTTTAGGTGATACTTCATGTCATGTGCTTAGGTGATGTGATTTCTTGTATCATATGATTGATGATACTTCATGTCACATGTCTAGGTGATATGATCCCCTAGAGAGTAAGATTATAAGACTACATAAGGAATACTAACCATCATGAGAAATGTGATGCTAGATATGTTGTCTTTCATTTATCTTCCCTAGCTAAGAGGGAGTGTTGATACATGATAGCCTCGATAAGATAAATGATTGAATGAGAGATAAATGAAGTCTCTCATTCAATCATCTATCTCATCGATAGAGTATGATAAGACTTCATTTATCATTCCTTTGTCTGATGATTATTATAATTACTCTTCTATATGTTATTTTCGGTTTTTCTTATACCAATAATGATGATCGTATGCATGATCATTCAAACTTATGTTGATATTCACATATACGATCTTGCTGTGATCATATACCTCGATTAATATATATATAACCTTGCAAACAAATCTTGATTAATATCGGGTTCTTAACCAATGCTTAAATACCGATTAACATCGGTTATAAATCGTAATGCACAAAATACCGATTAGTATCAGTTGTGTTTATTAAATGCATACACACCGATTGGTATCCGTTAAATATGATTATGGTTTGAAAAGGCACGATCAAGTAATATCTTGATCGGTCATGTCTAATAGACATGACCGGTCAAGGTATTACTTGATCCCCTTTGCTTGCATGTATATATACCGATCGGTGAATGTTGGAAGATCATCGAAATTTATTAATGCTCTTTCTCCATCTGCAACATACAATATAATAATCAGATTTATTATATAGTGAATTGACAATTCCATGAAAGATACAATAACATTATATATCTTTCTCATTGAATAGAAAATTGAAAACATTTACAAAATCAACATCCAATTCTTTATCTTCATCATAAAAATTGAAAATATTAATCATTACCTCTATTTTCTCTAGCTCTTCCATCACAACTTATCTTTTTTTTTACTCTCAACTGCAACATTTTCATCTTACAATGTTCTCATGTCCTCGGAAAGACACACAACCGCTGCTACAAAATTATCCTTCTTATTCGCATACATCTTATCATCCTCTACTGTAACTTTTGTTTCCACCTCTTCAATGCCTTCCATAATACATGCTTAAGCTACATTGTCGTTCTTTTCTTCTTCTTTATCCTCCTTTCCTGCTTACACAAATTTTTATCAGAAGAAATATGGGACTCAACCTTACCCATTTTCTTTTCCTCTTCTTTTCTCTTTTCCATCGCTACTTTGGTCTCCCTCAAGCCTCTCATCATACCCCAGATTTCATTCATTCTAGCTAGTTGCATTCTTTCTCTCTTGACAAGGACTGAAATTCCCAAGGGATTGCGCACAACCGACCCCTGCCTTTTTCTCTTTTTCATCTTCACATACAATTTCCAACCTGCAACAAAACTCACATTCACACCTACCCTCTACCCAACAAAGATTTCTGGAAGACAAACTTCTCAGTTCCTCTACCCACTCTCTTTTAGTGGAGGAACTATGTGCACCTTCTGCTCAGCTTCAATCCTTGTTGAAAGACAACAAATATGCTGTCATACATATTTCATCCAACCCAAGGTCCTAGTGTAGATTGCCTAACATTTGGCAATCTATCTACACACTCAAGATCTCTGGCTCTGATATCATTTGATGTAGAGAAGACTAGGGGATCTTACCAACTACCCAATCTTGTAGCTTTAACGTGTCTTCCAATCCATAATGTGGAAACAAAATATGAAACACTTCTTTATTGAAACTCTCATTTGTATATTCATATAGCAAAATACCTCAAGAACAATTACAGATATGCAGTCTTACAACAAGAGACAAATTCAGAAATTTTACAATGTTTCTAGACACTTCTTGCCTTCAAAATTTCAAACCCTCTTGCCTTCAACTCTATTGGCTGCACTCCTCTTTGGAATTCTTATTTTTTTCTTCATCATACAGGCTCTCATGACCGTCTTAAACACCACTAACACATCTGCATATTCGTTCTTCTTTGTTCTCTATTCTTCTCCTCCCGACAAACTTATTTCTTATGCTTTTCTCATTTATCCTCCAAAGCAACCTACAAATACTTTTCTCCAACCTTGCTGCTGTTGATTGCTACCTCTTAACACCATTAAAGGCTGTATTTTATAGGGTTTAAAACCTTTGTGAGGCACCAAAAAGAGACACCTAATTCTGCTCTTTCATTTCCCATAATTTGACCTTTGAATTTCCTTAAAAAAGAATGACATAAAGAACATAGTTTTGCTTCAAAAATGTGTTGTTAATGGTGTTGGACAAGATCCCATGACATGGTGCTATAGATGCCTTTAAATAATGAATAAAAACATAAACCAAGTCGTGCTCCTTTGGAATTTGAAGAGTCATTAGCCATTTTCACAAAATTTACTAGCTTTTCCTTCCATTTTAGGCATCCAAATTGAAAGAATAACACAAAAATATAATGCCAAAAGTCACTTGTCTTATACAAACTTATCTTGGCATCAAAATTGAGAAAATAATTAATTTTAAATTCTATAATATTCCAATGGATGCCTTCAACCTTTTGAATTTGTGCAATATAATACTTTTAAAACCACATTAATCACCCTGTTTGTCTTTGATTTTTGAAATGAAAGTCAAGTCTTGATAAAAGACATATTTTATCTTTCGACAATGCAAAATATGCTCTTGAAGCTCCAACCTACACCAAAAATGAAAAACTTGAACACAAAAAAAAAGGATTTTGTTTTGGGTGATGCAAGATTGGTTGTGAGCCCGGATGCTCCTACATCACTTGATGGATTTTTTGAGTGAGACATGATATTTTACAAAGATTGATTTGAAGAATGGCTACCATCATATCATAATTAGAGAAGCTAATGAGAGAAGATGGTCTTCAAGATCCAGGTTGGGTTGTATGAAATGTTGCTAATGCTGTTTGGTTTGATAAATGCACATCTTCATGCAATTAATTAACAAGGTGTTGAAGCCATTTCTTAGGAGGGTTGTCATTGTGTACTTGGATGACGTCTTGATCTTTAGTTGGACGAAGAACACTTGGCACACATTAGGCAAGTGTTGCAATAGTTGCGCAAGAAGAAGCTACTAGTGAACCTGAAGAAGAGTAGCTTCATTAGAATGGAGTTAGTATACTTGGACCCTAAGAAGTTCATCAGAAAATTTAGTGGGATTTGTGCACCTATCACAAAGACAATGAGGGGTGATAGGACCGAGCTCATTTGGACAGAGGGTGCAAAACACACGTTCTAGATGTTGAAGAATGTGACAAAGCAGCTAGTGTTGGTGCTACTTGGTTCCACTAAAGTTTTCCAAGTGGATTGCAATGCAAGTGGCATGGTGATTGACATGGTGTTGAGTAAAGAGGAAAAGTCATTCACATATTTTACAAACAAACTAAATGATAGGGGCAAAAGGTATTCAAGGTTTTATGAAGATTTCTATGCAATCATACAAGCACTAAAGAAGTGGATTTATTGTCTTTGCCAAAAGAGTTTGTGCTATACATTGCAATAGACTAGTAGACATTGTAATTCATCAATAGTTAGGGCAAGTTGAACCAATGACAGATGGCGTGGATAGAGTTCTCACAAAGTTTCTCATTTATCCGAAAGCATAAAGGTGGGAAGTCTAACAAGGTTACAATTGCATTGAGTTGAAGGTGTGCATTGATGAATGACACATGCATGATTCTTTGGCTTTAACTTAATTAAGGAGTAATACACACAACACTTGGAGTTACTAGAGGCACAAGGAGCACGTGTAGTGCCTACGTGCACAAACTAATTGCAATGGTTGAAATATTTGTTGGAGGATGGGTTATTTTTTAGATGTGTGTGTAGTTGTATAGACATAAGGGGTCAATGCATACACATCTCATCAGTGAGAAGCACAATGGAGGTTTGGCCAGTCATTTTGGTGTACACAAGATGGTGGTGTAGTTTTGTGAAGGGCATTTTTGGTGAATTCATACCATGCAAGCAAACGAATGGCACCACATAGGTGGAAAACCTATTTGTTGATGTGTTTTTTACGCACATGCGACCACAGAATAAAATACCCAAGAGTATCTTATCCTCTCTTGAACAAAATCTCTCGGATGCTAAAGATTAGCTTAAGGATCATTTGAGAAGACTTCAAGGTTCATGAATGTAGGGTCACTACGTGTGGATAGGCTCTGTTGGTTGATGTGATTATGCTGGAATCACAAGGGGACTTACATTTGAATGCCTGAATGCTTGATCTGCTGGAACTTAGATCATTTGATGTAACAATATGGTGATGCTTTGTAATGTCCCCATTTTTCTAGCCTCTTATGAAGTTTTAACCTTTTGGCTAAGTGGAGAAATAAGGAGAAGTTAATTAATTAATTTCTTATAAAGTCATGAATTAAATTAAAAATTAAAGGGGTGACTTATTTAATTAATTAATTAATTAGTGACTTAAAATAAAATATTAATTATAAAGTCACTAAAATGAAATAATATTATTTCTAGAATCCTCTAGAAGTTTATGAGACGTATGGAGAAAAAAGATAAATAGAGGTTGAGCCTCATTGTATGATCATTGGAGGAGGATTTGAATTTGATGAACTATCTAATGCGTTGCATTAGTTGAATCTTTGAGGACGCAAACCTTCAGCGGATTGATAGAAGGACTGGACGAAACCCTAGTTTCTTCTTCTTGGGAGTGGAAGATATTCAGTTTTCCACATTGTGTATAACGAGTTTATGGTGGTTGGGAAGGACAAATCAGTCCTTTCACTTGAACATAATTGAGATTGCTACATTGCCATGGAGGTTGGAATTCATAGTATTTTCAGACTATCATATTGGAGGCTCTAATTACTATGGTTTTCATGGGAGGAGAAAGGTGATTTGGTTGGAGATCATTTGGAGACTAAATTTGGGAGAGTGCAGATCAGAGTTGCAGGTTAGTTTCAGATCAGGGATTTACCATCCAAACCCACGATTTTATTTCTATATCAGCATTGAAACATCCTAATTTGCATTGGAGGACAGTGATGTTATCTAGGGACAAGGGTAATTCATCTAGGAGCACTTTGAAGGAGAAACAAGGTGATTGCTGGTGACATTCTCAGATCTGAAGCAGTTCGACTCAGACCTCCCATACCCACGATTCTGCTCTTAGGTCATTGTAGATGCACCGTTTTACGACTTTGAAGACAGTGACATTTTGTGTGCAGAAAGGCGACTCATTTGAAGGCAATTTGAGGGAGATTTTGTGAAGATTCAGCGATATATCAGTTTGAATCAAAAATCATATCAGACCTTCACTTCCTGCGAAAGTGCTCATAAGTCCTCATTTTGGCATCTAACTTCATCCTAAGAGATAGCGCTCAACTTGGAAGGTGAAGGTGAATTATTTCAGGGGTTTTGGCAAGAGTTAAGGAGCTGTTCACAATATATTTCAGACCTCCATTGCTACAGCAGGGGCGATTTGATACTTGTTCGATTTGGCAAGAGGAGGCACCTAAAATTGGGGATATTGATTGTTTCTTCAGTCTCCAAGCTAGGTGTTGAGCCTCATTGTATGATCATTGGAGAATGGATTTGAATTTGATGAACTATCTAATGCATTGCATTAGTTGAATCTCTGAGAACGCAAACCTTCAGCAGATTGATAGAAGGGCTGGACGAAACCCTAGTTCTTCCTCTTGGGAGTAGATTCGTGAGGGAGTCTACATCAGCACCAAATTTGTGAAGTCTTCAAATTGGAGACAATTGATGACATTGCAGGTCTGATTCAAAATTGGGTGCCATCCACATAAACCACGACCTGCTATTATTTCCTTGCTGGAGCTGCATAACATTCATTGGAGATCAGCACTTGCATTGGAGGAGAAAGGCGATTTGTGTCAAGGTGGATTGAGAGCGGAAATTAGGAGGTAGCTGATAATAATTGCAGATCTGTGATAGATCGACTTCATGATCATTAACCCACGATTCTGCTAATATCCCTTGATTAAAGCCACATAATAGTCAATGGAGGTCAGCGATAGCCTTGGAAGCATAAGGTGATTCAGCTAGAGGTATTTTGAAGGTGCAAAAAGAAGGTTTTAGTTGATATATCAGTTCTGAGAACAAATCATAACAGTCAGCCATATTCCACGATTTTTCTCTTTGACTCCCATCTTGACATCGGGTTTGGTATTTAACATTGGCAATCTACTTGGGAAGGGAGAGTGATTCTTTTTGGTGCAGTGGAGAAGAGTTTGGCATTGCAAATTATTTATTCTCAGACCTTTAAGTCTGCAGCAGGGGCGATTTTGAGGAATAATTAGATTGAGAATATGTGAGGGAACCCAAGCTTGGATGTTGATTGCTACTTCAGTCACAAGGCAAGACATGTATATAACAGGTTTCTTTGGCACCATTATATAACTCTTTTTCAGATAATTTGTAATGTTCATGGTTGCCACATGTCCTAAGATTTTCTGATGTAATGAATACTTAGTGCTTGTCATTAATGAGGACATTGTAAGAACTTGTTTGATTATTGTCTATTGCAATTAAGGAGGAATAAGTTTGCACCATAATTGTATGTTGTCTGAGGTTTCCTACCAACTGTTTGATATAATTACAGCCAGCTGTAGGTTCATGGTTTGCATCCAAATTTGGTATGATGACATTATAAATTTGTGGCATAATCATCCTAGGGAATTATTTCATCATTAAGTAGCAATTTGCTAGTCATTCATTGGTGCATATGTATGGTCAATGA
Organism: Cryptomeria japonica; assembly: GCF_030272615.1. NCBI lineage: Eukaryota > Viridiplantae > Streptophyta > Pinopsida > Cupressales > Cupressaceae > Cryptomeria > Cryptomeria japonica. The sequence continues at coordinate 123,806,801 of NC_081409.1, read as the reverse complement.
CTTTTAATAAGTCTGGAAATTTCTGAGACTTTGTGGATGAATTGTTTGACAAAATTCCTTGAGTCATGAACTGCATAAGACGCAAGCGACCCTGCAGCCCAGAAACCGCATAACATGCAGGTTGTCAGCAATTTGTCTGACGACATTCCTTGCCTTAACAGTCATTTATGAGCATGGGATATTGCATGTTTTTGATCCTAAACTAGCTGGAGTTTGAAAAAAATGGCAAAAGATGGGGGGTTGAGAGAGTCTATTCTAATCCTAAGAATGTAGGAAGATGAGTGAATGATTAGATGGAATCCTACTGAGCGAGGTCTCAAGCTCACTGCAATCTTCTAAGGATATTTCAAAGATATTCGAATCAATACCATCAAACATCGATTACCATTCAAGTTAATGCATAAGCAATGAATGTAGAACGATTCAAAGTTAAGTTCATATCATTCCAAATGACCACAAAAGGCACACTTACAATCAACAAGAGGCTAGTGGTATGGACTAAATGGATTCCACATAAACGCATTCAACAAATTCCTCTATTCAATCTAATTTATTAATAATGTAACATAAAGATCCAACAAGAAACCATGCACATTGTAAAGAAACAACACACTTCACCATAACTTCAATGAAAATAGAGTTCATTTACAACTTAGGCAGCAATTTCTGCCTTCTCCTCCTACTCTACTCTAATTGCTATCTATTCTTCTATTGCTATTAACTATTAGCTAACTATTCTAGCACTATTAACTATTCACTATTAACCTTTACAAATGAAGAGTCTGAGCTTTTATAGAGAGCTCATTTACAATGAATGGCCAGGATTGAATTTTCATCAATGGCCAAGATTTTACAATGAAACCCTAATAAGGGTTTGTTACAACAAACTCTCCTTAGCCAATGAAATGATTACATTCAGTGAGTGTGGACCAATAAATATCAGGGGTAGGCACATCGGAGTTTGTGCCTTCATGTATGAACTTGATTCAATGCGTTGATGTGGACCTTCTCTGATTGGTGGAGGTAGTGACTAGGCTGCCACCTCAATCTTGCATTTGTAAACTTGATTTGATTCATCATCATGAAGGGATGTTGAGAGATATCTCTTGATACTCAACATTATTCAGTTGCTCAATGTGATGATGATGATGAGAAGCAAACTTTGATTAATGCTTTTGAAGCTATTTGCTTCTTCAATCATGCTCGATGTAGGTCTTGTGATGACTTTGGTTGATCCTCCTTCGTTTTCGATATACTTGATGATTGGTGCAACTGGTTGAATGCAGCTCTTCATTGTACTGACTTCAATTCTTGGATTCCCGAAGGGAATTCAAGTTTGTAAAACTTCCTTCCATCATGTTGGTTATCCTTCCTTTATTTTCAAGTGCCTTGAGGTAGTTGGATGATTTCTCCTTTGTACTCCTGTGATCTCTCCATGTCAATGTGATAGAATGAGAACCTTGAAGATATCCCGTTCTATTGCTTGCAGCTATTGAACATTTCAAGTCTTTCAACCTAGTAGCATTTTGAGTCGTCTTCATGCAATTGAGGTGGTGAGAGGCTTTAAACACTTTGAGATCTTCTCCTTCTTGATGTTCTTGTGTTTGTTGATGAAGCTTCTTGAAGAGGTTCTCCTCGTATCTTGCTTCGTTTCCTGCAAAACAAACAAGCAAGTATCAAATACACTTGATATATAGGTTTAATGAGAGCATATAAAGAGAATTCGCCTTCATGTAGGAGCACTTTGAAGTTGCTTTTTGCTTGTGGTGAGGAGCTCTTGTCTTTTTCAACTTCGAAAATTTGCTCTAATCTTCTAAGTCATGAAGTTCACCCTTGTAGAAATTTGCTCCAAATCCTCAATTCTTGAATTTTGCTTGAATGAAATTCGCTTCATCTCTTCAAAACATGAAGTTCGCTCTAGATCCTTCAAACATGAAGTTTTCCTTCATAGGGAATTGACTCCATTTTCTCAAATCATGAAATTCACCCTCAACCTCTAACTCATGAAGTTCATTTTGTATAAAGTTCGCTCCATTTTATTGATTCATGAAGTTCATTTAAATGGAATTCGCTCCCAATCATCAACTCATGAAGTAGACTTGTATGAACTTCGCTCTAAATGTCCCAAACATGAAATTCGCTCCAAAGTGGCAACTCATGAAGTTGCAAAATTTGCTCTAAGGGGTGTGCACATGAAGTCTTATTTCCATTCCCTTGTTTGCTAAGCTTGCTTGTCTCTTCCAAACATGAAATTTGCTCCAAATCTCTCAAACTTGAAGTTCGCTCCAATACTCCAACTCATGAAGTTGCTTTAAATGTGAAATTCGCTCCAAACTGTGAGATCATGAAGTAGGGATTTCGCTTGTGTTGCTCAACTCATGAAGTATGTTTTTCACTCCACTTGCTAAACTCATGAAGTATGAATTTCGCTCCAATTGTTAAACTCATGAAGAAGGGAATTCGCTCCAACTTAGCAGCTCATGAAGTAGGGAATTTTGCTCCAACTTAGCAACTCATGAAGTTCGCTCTAAAGGTTGAATTCATGAAGTTCATGTTCTCAAATTTGCTTCATTCCTTTATTCCCAACTTCGCTCATGAAGGCTTGAAGATGTAATTCGCTCCAACCTCCTTATTCATGAATTTCACTCCAAGAAAGCAACTCATGAAGCATGAAAATTTTGCTCCAAGAAGGCAAGTCATGAAGTTGTAAAATTTCGCTCCAAGAAGGCAACTCATGAAGTTGGAAAATTTTGCTCCAAGAAAGCAACTCATGAAGTTTGCTTGGCTGTTTGATCATGGAGTAGGCACCTTTTGACTTTCCCTTAATCTTCCACCTCAACATGAATAAATTCGCTCCAAAAGTCCAACTCATGAAGTTCAAGTTCGCTCCAATACATGAAGTCATGAAGTTCGTTCCAAGACAGCAAGTCATGAAGTTCGCTTGTGAATGCTTAAACATGAAGTAAGTGGTTCCTTCATCTTTTTATCTTTCCATTTCTCTCATGAAGCCTTGAAGGTGAAATTCGCTCCAAAAGGTGAACTCATTAAGTTGGAATTTCGCTCCAAAAGGTGAACTCATGAAGTTGGAATTTCGCTTCAAATGGTGAACTCATGAAACTTGCTCTTGAGTGTCTGATCATGAAGTAGGCGATTTCCCTCATTCGTCCATTTCCAACATTAAGAAGCTCACTCTAAATCTCTCAAGCATGAAGTTTGCTCCAAAAGTCTCACTCATGGAGTAAGTACTCTTAAATCCTTCACTTCATTCCTTTATTGCCAACCTTGTTCAAGAGAGCTTGAAAGTGAAATTTGCTCCAATCTCCTCATTCATGAAGTTCTCTCTAACTCCTTAACTCATGATGTTGTTCCAAATGTGAAATTCGCTCCAAATTGTGAGATCATGAAGTTTTGAAGGTGAAATTCACTCCTGAGGTTTTGAAGATGTAATTCACTCACGAGGTCAAGTTCATGGAGTGGATTTCAAACCAAGACCAAACTTCCCTTTGCTCATTTTCACTTACGCTCACAACCTCAATACCCTGTAACTTGGTCAACATGAGATCTTAGAGTGAGTCTTTGCTCTGTGGGAGAAGTGTAAGAATATTCACTACACAAGGAATGTTCATGAAGTGAAGTTCGTTCCTTTAAGAGTAGCACCTGACATAAGCGTCAAATTAACAATCCCATAATATCTAGACTTTGTAAACTTGCTTCACACTCATGCAAGACCATCCACTTGACTCCTAGCCATTCTTGATGAACTATACCCCTTGAATGCAAAGGCTAATAGCAAAAGACCCAAACACTACCTAGAAAGCAAAAAAAGTGTGGGGTCCTCATTTGCAATGGGGCGATGTGTGAATACCTCACAACGCTATTCTTCTGGGAGATCGTGTGGCTACCTAGATTGCTACTTAGCATTGCATTGGATAGGGATACAATTCGTGGGTCACTTTTGGAGAACACAATAAAAGAAGTTGAATATAGTTGTAGTTAAATTTAACATATCATCCTCAAATGAATGGGAGGATGGAGCTGGTCACAAGAACCTTGGAAACTTGTTACAATGTTTGGTAAGAGAGAAGCCAAGACTTTGGGATTCAGTCTTGATACAGGTAGAGTCTGTACACGACATGGTAAATTGGAGCACTGCAGAAAGCTCATTACAGATAGTTTATGGGAAAAGTCTGAGAGGAATTGCAGATTTATGTGACATACCAAGACAGCAAAAGAAAATTGCAAAGGTGGAAGATTTTGTATAGTATATGCGTGATGTACATTGAGTGCACTTGTGCCTAACAGCTTTTTGTAGTCACAAGCTTCCCCATGCCTGCAACAAATTCATTAGAGCATGCAGCTCTCTGTAGTTATGAATATATGCAACCAATTGCTAAAGCATAAAGCTATCTGCAGTTATAGGACACCACACCTGAAACAAATCCTTTAGAGTATACAGACCTCTGTAGTCATAGATATCCCCCTCAAAAATTTACTAGAGGCTTAGAGACACCTTTCAGCCTAAAAGATCTTACTCAAATCATCTTATGAAATTGATGCAATCTCCACTACATCCACGTCCCAATGAACAAACTTTCTCTGATATGGGGATAGTTTATCTTGATCTTTTAAAATTTGTTAAATTTCTAATATGGGGATTTCTATACGATTTTATTAATTTTAGTTCTTTTAATATTTTTCAAAATACGAAAGGACTATATTATTAATCATTGTCAAGTTATGTTCACTGGAAATGCATTTATCAGAAAAGCTTAATTTTAAATATGCATCATCTCTTGATGTTTTTCCTTTTTGTTTCTAGTTAAAATACTTGTTTTTATTATTATATAATGCATCTAGCACATGGTGCATAGAAACTAAAAGAAAGTGTAAATTTTATGGACAAGCTTTCCAAAGAATAAGTTTTACCATATATACTTTTCTGTCTAAATCTTGATACAATATGGTCATTTATTCTTCTTTCTTTTATTCTAATTGTACTTTTTAATTTTTATACTTTGCAGATTGGTTTAGTTGGAGAAAGGTTAAATATCTATTGTAATGATGATTCACATGCAATGAATTGGACTTCACCAATTTCTAATCAGTCCTTGTTATGGTATAAGGTAAATTCTTTTGGGATTAAATGTACGTATGGACAGTATGCTCACTCTTATCTAAGGACCATAGGACATTGGAACCATTTGGATTGATTTTGTAAATTCTTGAAGAAATCTTACATTTTATAGTGATGACTTAAATGACAATTTTTCCTCTTTCAATGATGCTCATCATATTTAATTCACCTTTTACCATTCTAGCTTTGAATTGTAACTCATTGCTTTAATATTTACTTTTGAGTCTGTCATTCTCATTCATTCCTTAAGCTCTACAACTCCCAAAACCCCTATGACTCATGCTGAAATGCAAAATCGCTCCATCCTGCCCACTTTTTATCTCAAAAAACTCATCCTGCATATTATTGTGTGCCTCCTCCACTAGTGTTCTTCCTCCCTTCTGAGGTTCAAGTATTAGGGAATGGATCTGAGAAAAGCCATAATTTTTTAGGTTGACAATGCCCAAAATGTTTGGGTTGAAATTCTCGAGGCTTATTTAAATAACATTAATAACAATTGACTTTATGAAAAATTATGTAGTGTCAAAACTGTTGATTTTATTGTAGCTATGGTTGGAATCCACAGGCCTACATAAATAACACAAAGCTTGTGATTATATTGATAATATAATTATTATATTATTAGTTTTGAGATAATATAATTATTATATTATTAATTCTGATAATATAATTATAGTTATAATTATTAATAATATAATAATATATTAATGATTATATATATATTAATATATATATATAATCATTAATATTTAATTTTTTAATATTATAATAAAGTATGGTGTCCCTTGGTGAAAGGGCACCTCTTGCATATATATTATGAGATGTGTGATCTCATTGAGTGAAGAAGATAATAACAATAATAATAATAATAAAAATACAGGCAATACCTGGGACTTCAACAAAAACATTGCCAAAGACATTTCTCAGGTCTGTGTTGTGACGTTTTCACACATCGCCCCATTGCAAATGGGGACCCCCACTTTTCCGTGTTAGACTTAGGGTTTTGGCGCTGTCTTGGCTTAGTGTCAATTTCTTAGTCATTAACCTTTGCTTGTGAGGAAGTTGGTTCCATCGGATTGGAAATTGAGGTTAGGTTATTTGGAGATGTCAACATTGCAAATGTTCCTAATGTTGTCAATGTGATAAAATGTTGTCTAGTTGCAGGACATTTCCTAAGGTCCTTGATTGCTTGGGTTGATTTGCTTAAGTGTTGGAGTCAAAGTTGGATGAGGTTTGCATGATTAAGTTGTTCTTGGTGATCAAGTCATCAAGGTCTCACTTGCAAACATGAGGTAGACCCTAGGGTTTTAAGGTGGCAAAAATAGGTTCAGGGAGTGGTGGTCAAAATCACTTCCAAGGATGAAGGTATCTAGGTGATGAAGGTATGCAAATGTTGAGTTTTGCCAAAATTTTGAAGGTGAAAAATTGACTAAGGGATAAATTTTCTCAAGGTATGATCTTGATGGTAGCTTGCTAAGCAAGAGGCAAAATTCTGCCTAAGTGAAGAGTTGTGTATGCAAGGCTCAAAATGTTGATTGGCTTGTGCAATTGGGAGATGAAAAGCAGCCAAAGTTGTGCTAATGGAAGGGTAAAAACTGCCTAGATTGTGCAATTGAAGGATGAAATGCCACCCAACTTGTGCAAATGAAGGATGAAATGTCACCAACCTTGTGCAAATGCATGGGCAAAATCTGCCCAACTTGTGCAATTGAGTGTAAGAAATACACCCAAGTTTTGTGCAAATGGGCATGAATTTTGCGTCCTACAAACTTCAGTCAGACCTAATTCGTAAGTCTGGCCTAAATGCATAAGGTAGAGAAGACCTAATCCTAAAAATCAGACCTAAAAGTTGACATAATCCTATGCATAAGGCTTAGTTGAGTTTCACCAAAGATTGTCCATTGTTCCTACATTCTAGGATTAGATTAGACTCCCTGAACTCTATCTCTTTTGCCCTTTTATTTTCCAAGCAAGTAGTTAGATCCAAAGTTCCTGTAGCATTCAAGAGCATTCAAGTAAAATGTAAGTCCCCTTGTGATTCCAGCAAATCACATCAAACCATTGAGATATCTACACATCATGACTTGACAATAGAAACCTTGGAGTCGTCTCGGTTGATCACATAATTTAGCATTTAAGTAGATTTTGATTGAGAGAGGATAGAGTGCCTTTGGTATTTTATTTTGTGCTGCATAGTGCATAGAAACATCATCAACAGTCTAATTTTAGAGTTTGCAGGTGATCTGGCTCCCTTGTTGAATTGAATTGCAATAAGTAAAGAAACAAAGACTTTCCACCCTTGGATTACAATTTCACCACTATCATTAAATAGGGTAAATTGGTAATAGAGTTGGAAGGAATCATTAGTGATTCTCTTCATCAACAACTATTGAGAAACTACAAAATTCTATATGACTTAATACCTTGTTTGCACTCTTGTATAAAAAATACCCATCTTTGCAAGCAGTCTATTGAAAGAAAGCAAGATTTGAGGAAACACTTCCTAGAATAATCTACTAAGAATATAGTTGTGCATATTTCAATCTTCCACATTATAGAAAGTAGATACACATATAAACATGAAATAGACAATATGCCATAACATAGGCGTAGATGGGGGAAACCCTTTCGAGAAGACAACCCTACACTCTAAAGCAACCGAATCTATTATTCAATAAAATAAATAGATTACAATACACTTGCAAAGAAGGCCTTCATAGGTGTTTCACCAACATACAATTTTGGAGTGATTCCAACATGATGTTGGTACCTGCAAAATTAACCATACAAACTACAAAAGCATCAACAAATAAATGAAGTACAAACTAGAAATTATGTTCCAACAACACTCCTTGATCTTAATCCTCCTAGTTATTTTTGGCATAATCCTTGCACTTCTTACGTTGTATCAACCAAACATGGGTGGCCCTATCTATTTCCATGACAAGTGTCCAAGCTTGTCATAGTGCTGGGCAAGATTCCAATGTAAGCTCCCTCTTACATGTTCTTACATGTCATATGAATCTATCACATGTAACTTCCATCATGATGTTCCTATAGACACCATAAGATGTCAACACCTGGACAAACAATGCCACCTCAAAGTGGGATGCCTAACTTTTCATGTGAGGACAAAAAGCACTAAGGATGAACTCCATTTTATCTCCAAGTGGGAGCCAACTCTTCCACATGAAGACAAATTGCACAAAGGACGAAATATCGAGTGCATGCAAAAATATTAAAATTGAATATTGGGAATGCAATTTTGAGACACCATTCCCCAAAATCTATAGGCTTCGTCAATGGAGACCCATAATAATAGACACCATATTCAATACTTCAAAACAAGCCCTTGCTATGAATCTTGAATACGTAGTTTAGATGCTTAAGTATAAAGTATTTATGTATTCTTGAACTAATTGAACTGATTGTTGACATAAGTTGGAACAATTGAGAAAACTTCATGTATTAGTCATCATAGTTTCAAGGTAGAATGTTTCTTTGAGAGATACAATGGATCCATTCCATGTGTCTAGACATGTCTCTATCATCCTTATGTGTTGTACAATAGTTATTTCATCATTTCTTTATTGAGAGAAACTTTTAGAAGAGAAAATGTGATTTTCTTGTGGTCAAAGAATTGATTAATCACATAATTAGAACATATTTGGTATTGCCAATTATCTAGGGCATGCACATCTATCTTGCCTTCTAACGTGGGGATTTCTAGATTTACTTGTACCTTTTATGGCATGTGACCACCAAACAATTGTTGTGAATTTGGTACGGTTTTGAAATTGTTTGAGAAATTGTTAAAATTAGTCCACAATGCCCACCGTTTTGTGTGCATGGTGTTCCTCCTATTCTTCTCGTTGTCTTTGCAAAGCATGCTCTATCATCTTTTGGAACATCTTTGGTGTCAATGTTGTTGATCTTTTGTCTCCTATTTTTGAGGATGCAAAGGAAGATATGATGAAGGATAATGGGTTTCAAATCCAAACTTCTTGTATTCTGACCCCATGATTGGGCAATTATTCCAACTTTTACATCCTTGGGACCTCCCCAAAATTCATTGGTGTGCAAGAAACATCCCTAAAATGTGGGGATGCAATGAAGACAATAGGTTTTGATCTAACAACATAGCTCTTGCCGCTTCTACTATTGTTCTATTTTTTCTTTCAGCAACCCCGTTTTGTTGAGGATTGTAAGGTACAGTGAACTCCCTCTTAATCCCAGCATCTTTACAAAACTCTTTAAACACTTCTGATGTGTATTCCCTACCATTGTCAGTCCTAAGAGTTTTGATTTTCCTACCAGAGTGATTTTCTGTAATAGATTTGAACTCTTTAAATTTCCTAAGAATATCTTCAAATTCTCTACTTTTAAGGAAATAAATCCAAGTTTTCCTAGAAAAATCATCTAGAAAGATTACATAGTATAATGCGTTTCCTAGTGATAGTTCAGACATAGGTCCACATAAGTCAGAGTGAACTAGTTCTAGTACCCCTTTAGTTTTTCTAGAACTGCAAGGAAAAGAGCTTTTAGTGTTTTTCCCTAGTGCACATCCTTTACAAACATCTAAATGAATTGGCTTTAGCTTAGGTAGTCCTGTGACTAATTTCTCCATAGAGGGTAGAGCGCGAAAATGTAAGTGCCCTAGTCTTCTATGCCAAATTTCTGCTTGATCTATGACTTCATGAAGTAAGGTTTGATTTGGCTCATTACACAATTCATATAGGTGCCCTTGTCTGTAACCAATCACTTGTGCTCTTTTGAAGGTGGCTGTTTTTGGCCATGCCATTACCTTTCCTTCTATGAATGAGACTCTATATCCATCGTCCTCAAGTGCAGAGATAGAGACTAAGTTCCTTTTGATGCCTGGTACAAATAGTACCCCGGTGAGTTGGATTGAGATTCCAGACTTTAGTCTGATTGTAAATGTCTCGACACCCTTTACAGGATGTGCAGAGTCATCCCCTATTGTTACCTCTTCATTTGATCCCTTTTCCATCGAGTCTAGTAATTCTCTGAATCCGGTGACATGTCTTGACGATCCACTGTCTATCACCCAAGTGTTAGACTTGTTTGAAGCTTGACTTGATAGTGCTGAATATAATACAAACTTCTTAGATTCAAGTTCTGTGTTCCTCTCTACTTTGGCGAATGATGCCTGCTGTTTTACTTTATCAGGACAGTTAAATGACATATGTCCGTACTGATCACATCTATGACATTGGATTTTTGACATGTCTTTCTTATGAAAGCTTTTCCCATGATGGGATTTTCTCTTCTTACCTTTCTTACGGGAATCGGTATTCAGAATGTGGAGGTCTTCATCTTTAGTTTTGTGATTTCCCCCTTTCATTTGCCTTGATTCTTCAAGGAGACAGTCATCCCTTAGTCGATCAAATTCTGTGAATTTATCCCTTGCATTTATGCCTTGTTTGAATGATTCCTAGGATTCAGGTAATCCGTCTAGGGTAATCATTGATAGTTCTTGCTTCTCGACATGATAATCAAGTTTTTGCAGTTGATCTTTGAGTGAACCTATCCTCATGAAGTATGAGTTTATTGTTTCACCTTTATTTATACTTATGTGGTTCAACTGTCTTTTTAGAGCTAGGGTTTTGCTTGGATTGTTTATTTCATACGTCCTTTCAAGGGTTTTGAACATTTCATATGCATTGTCATGTTTTAATATAAGTGGTATTATGTGATCCCTTACTGCATCTATCATGATTTTTACAGCTTTATCATTTCCTTCATTCCATATAGTTTTCTCAGGTTCGTATACAGGTTCGGGCTTGTCCTCTTTTATGAATTTGATTACTTTGTTCTCTTTTAACACTATCATAATTCTGACTTTCCAAGCCAGAAAGTTTGCTGCTCCTTCGAGTCTGTCCTCGAATCTGATTGTGTTTGCCATTTTAGAACTCTTCAATTTTGTAAATTTCACTTTCAGTCTATTCGGATCTTTAAGTAGTTAGGCTCTGATACCATGTAGATGTAAACAGACTGTGATGACTTTCAGAACAATCAGAATTCTGAGACAATGAATTTATATTGTTATTGTTTGATATGAAGAAATATAAAACTGATTTTAAATATTTATCAGTTTGCCTCTATAGATATGAAGATCAACTAATTATATCTGTTCTCTCGTTACCGTATGTATCGTACTTATCTTCTTATGCGATAATGGGAGGTGGATGTATATCTTATGTCTTCAATGGATCGTGCCTCCACAGGGGCTCACGATCCTATGTGGAACCACGTGGTTCCACATAGGGTCGTGAGCCCTGTGTGGAGCCACGATCCTTCTACACCGGCGGATATACTTTAACCAAACATTACAATTAGCAAATTAATATGTCAGTTTTTAATACTAACTTAATTAAATCCCAATAAATCACAAGTGACATAAAATCGAATTCTGGGTGCTAATTATCAGATTACGATTGTTTACGATTGAGACTAATTTTAACACTCCCTCTTAGTCTTAAGAGTATAGATCTAAAACTTAATTTAGCTCAACACTAATCTCATGATAATTACATCACCTAGGTGTGAAGAATCATCCTGTGATTCTAAGGATATACTCACTTTGATATCTAATTTTAAGTATCAGCCTGTGATACTAAGGATATACTCACTTTGATATCCTTGTTATAGTATGTGCACTGACATTAATCCGCTTACATAATGTCTACTATAACTTATCATATTACTGATATTCAAATTGTTTGATTTTCAGTTTATATGATCTTCCAAACATTTATAAGATCGTCACCTTACAATGTTAAAATACAAGTGTTTATTAACTAAAGAATCGTCATCCTTTAGGAATGAACACAGGGAAAGGTTATATACTTCATATACTCAAATATATGACCAAGAAGTTTACATAATTTTAGACATCAATTACATTTTAACCATACCAAGATACCTCCTGAAGTGATCAATTTTCACTCTTGCTAGGGGTTTGGTGAGAATGTCAGTTGTCTGATCTCCTTTATTGACATATTCTAGTCTTATTACCTTTCTCTCTGTCATGTCTCTTACATAGTGATATGGGATCTCAATGTGCTTGGATCTATCATGGAAAACTGGATTCACTGAATGTTTAATGTAGCTTTGATTGTCACAATGAATGATAGTAGGCTTCAGACTTTCACCAAACAGTCCTACTATCAATTTTCTCAACCATACGGCTTCCTTAGCTGCCATGGATGCAGCTATATATTCAGCTTCTATGGAGCTCTGAGCTACTGATGATTGTTTTCTGCAGATCCAAGATACCATAGCTGATCCTAAGCTGAAACAACATCCTGAAGTGCTCTTCCTGTCTATCATGCTTCCAGCCCAGTCTGAATCAGAGTATCCATGTAGGTTCAATGCAGTGTGTTTATAATGCAGTCCATAGTCCAAGGTACCTTGTAGATATCTCAATATATGCTTTACTACAACCAAATGTATTTCTTTGGGTTCAACCATGTGTTGGCTGAGTGCATTTACTGCATAACATATATCAGGTCTGGTATTGACTAGGTACATTAATGATCCAATAATCTGTCTGTATAATGTTGAATCTGCAAATTTGGAATCTGCTATAGCTTCTTTTAGTTTATGTAGGTTTGTTTCCATAGGAGATGACATTGGCTTACAATTCATCATTCCAAATCTCTTCAGAATGTCAATGGTATATTTACCTTGATTTAGATAAATACCATCTGGTTTTTGCCATACTTCTAATCCAAGGAAATAATGGAGTAGACCTAAATCCTTCATCTCAAACTCTGAAGCTAGTTCCTGTTTGCATTTTGCAATGAGATGATCTTCGCCTGTAATTAATAAGTCATCTACATATAATATGAGTATCAACATTTCACCTTTGATTATTTTGAAATACAGATTTGGATCAGCAATGTTTTTAGAGAAACCTATCTCTAATAAATAACTGTCAATTCTTTCGTACCATGCTCTGGGAGCTTGTTTTAATCCATACAGTGCTTTCTCTAATTTGCATACATGTGTTTTAGCATTATTTACCTCAAATCCCTCAGGTTGCTCTAGATATACTTCTTCTTCAATTGTTCCATTCAAAAATGCAGTTTTTACATCCATTTGATGAACTTTCCATCCTTTAGATGCTACTATAGCCAGGATTGTTCTGATAGAAGTGTATCGTGCAACAGGTGCAAATGTTTCTTCATAGTCAATTCCTTCCTTCTGTGAGAAGCCTCGAGTAACAAATCTTGCCTTATGTTTTTCTATACTGCCATCAGCAGCATGCTTAATTTTAAAGAGCCATTTAGAAGATACAATTGATTTTCCTTTAGGTCTAGGCACAATTTTCCACACATCATTCTTTAAGATAGATTGATATTCCTCTACCATGGCATCCTTCCATACTTGTTGTTTAAGAGCCTCTTCAGCACTTGAAGGTTCAACATTTATGAGGTCTGTCATTAGAGTAACATAGCTAGAAAACTTTGAAGGTCTTTTGCTTTCTCTAACTGTTCCTCTAGGTGCTGCAAAGGATTCTGTTTCCTGTACTGTTTTAGTGGCCCATAGTGGTCTCTTCCTGGGATTCTCTGTTGTAGTGTTCTCAAGTTCCAAGGTGTTACCCTCAGGATGCTCTCTCTGAGTTTCAGAAAGAGAATCTTCTTCCAAATTAATGGAATTAGTTGGGATTTCAGGTGTGATGGAACTCCTTGTTTTGTTAATAGCTATATCTTCCTCAAATATGACATCTCTGCTTAATTCTATTTGTCTTTGACTAGGGATGAATATTCGGTAGGCTTTAGATGTTTCACTATATCCTACAAAAATCCCTTTCTGTCCAGTAGGCTCTAATTTAGTTCTTTTCTCCTTAGGTACATGAATATAAACAGGACATCCAAATATTTTGAGATGGCTAATATCAGGTTTAATTCCAGTAAAGACTTCTTCAGGAGTTTTGTCACCAATCTGAGAGTGAGGACATCTGTTTTGAATGTATACAACGGTATTAGTGGCTTCTCCCCAAAGCGCAGTTTCTAGGTTTTGATCTAACAACATAGCTCTTGCCGCTTCTACTATTGTTCTATTTTTTCTTTCAGCAACCCCGTTTTGTTGAGGATTGTAAGGTACAGTGAACTCCCTCTTAATCCCAACATCTTTACAAAACTCTTTAAACACTTCTGATGTGTATTCCCTACCATTGTCAGTCCTAAGAGTTTTGATTTTCCTACCAAAGTGATTTTTTGTAATAGATTTGAACTCTTTAAATTTCCTAAGAATATCTTCAAATTCTTTACTTTTAAGGAAATAAATCCAAGTTTTCCTAGAAAAATCGTCTACAAAGATTACATAGTATAATGCGTTTCCTAGTGATGGTTCAGACATAGGTCCACATAAGTCAGAGTGAACTAGTTCTAGTACCCCTTTAGTTTTTCTAGAACTGCAAGGAAAAGAGCTTTTAGTGTTTTTCCCTAGTGCACATCCTTTACAAACATCTGAATGAATTGGCTTTAGTTTAGGTAGTCTTGTGACTAATTTCTCCATAGAGGGTAGAGCACGAAAATGTAAGTGCCCTAGTCTTCTATGCCAAATTTCTGCTTGATCTATGACTTCATGAAGTAAGGTTTGATTTGGCTCATTACACAATTCATATAGGTGCCCTTGTCTGTAACCAATCACTTGTGCTCTTTTGAAGGTGGCTGTTTTTGGCCATGCCATTACCTTTCCTTCTATGAATGAGACTCTATACCTGTCGTCCTCAAGTGCAGAGATAGAGACTAAGTTCCTTTTGATGCCTGGTACAAATAGTACCCCGGTTAGTTGGATTGAGATTCCAGACTTTAGTCTGATTGTACATGTCCCGACACCCTTTACAGGATGTGCAGAGTCATCCCCTATTGTTACCTCTTCATTTGATCCCTTTTCCATTGAGTCTAGTAATTCTCTGAATCCGGTGACATGTCTTGACGATCCACTATCTATCACCCAAGTGTCAGACTTGTTTGAAGCTTGACTTGATAGTGCTGAATATAATACAAACTTCTCAGATTTAAGTTTTGTGTTCCTCTCTACTTTGACGAATGATGCCTGCTGTTTTACTTTATTAGGACAGTTAAACGACATATGTCTGTACTGATCACATCTATGACATTGGATTTTTGACATGTCTTTCTTATGAAAGCTTTTCCCATGATGGGATTTTCTCTTCTTGCCTTTCTTACGGGAATCGGTATTCAGAATGTGGAGGTCTTCATCTTTAGTTTTGTGATTTCCCCCTTTCATTTGCCTTGATTCTTCAAGGAGACAGTCATCCCTTAGTCGATCAAATTCTGTGAATTTATCCCTTGCATTTATGCCTTGTTTGAATGATTCCCAGGATTCAGGTAATCCGTCTAGGGTAATCATTGATAGTTCTTGCTTCTCGACATGATAATCAAGTTTTTGCAGTTGATCTCTGAGTGAACCTATCCTCATGAAGTATGAGTTTATTGTTTCACCTTTATTTATACTTATGTGGTTCAACTGTCTTTTTAGAGCTAGGGTTTTGCTTGGATTGTTTATTTCATACGTCCTTCCAAGGGTTTTGAACATTTCATATGCATTGTCATGTTTTAATATAAGTGGTATTATGTGATCCCTTACTGCATCTATCATGATTTTTACAGCTTTATCATTTCCTTCATTCCATATAGTTTTCTCAGGTTCGTCTACAGGTTTGGGCTTGTCCTCTTTTATGAATTTGATTACTTTGTTCTCTTTTAACACTATCATAATTCTGACTTTGCAAGCCAGAAAGTTTGCTGCTCCTTCAAGTCTGTCCTCGAATCTGATTGTGTTTGCCATTTTAGAACTCTTCAATTTTGTAAATTTCGCCTTCAGTCTATTCGGATCTTTAAGTAGTTAGGCTCTGATACCATGTAAATGTAAATAGACTGTGATGACTTTCAGAACAATCAGAATTCCGAGACAATGAATTTATATTGTTATTGTTTGATATGAAGAAATATAAAACTGATTTTAAATATTTATCAGTTTGCCTCTGTAGATATGAAGATCAACTAATTATATCTGTTCTCCCTTTACCGTATGTATCGTACTTATCTTCTTATGTGATAATGGGAGGCGGATGTATATCTTATGTCTTCAATGGATCGTGCCTCCACTGGGGGTCACGATCCTATGTGGAACCACGTGGTTCCACATAGGGTCATGAGCCCTGTGTGGAGCCACGATCCTTCTACACCGGCGGATATACTTTAACCAAACATCACAATTAGAAAATAAATATTTTAGTTTTTAATACTAACTAAATTAAATCCCAATAAATCACAAGTGACATAAAATCGAATTCTGGGTGCTAATTATCAGATTACGATTGTTTACGACTGAGACTAATTTTAACAGAAGCTCGAAACTCTACTCATTGGAAATTCATCTGACTACATCAATTCTTGCATTGGTTTTAGCATACAATGATGTAGATCATTCTTTGCCAACAAACATGTGCGTCAACCAAGTCTTTCTTTGAAGCAAAGATTGCAACATGATGAAGTTTGTTGCATGTGGGTTATTTGAAGATGGGCCAACTCCGTCTTGTCTATATATTTTATTAGTTTCTCATTATATTGAGGACACAAGTATGGTTGTATAGGTATTTGGAAATGTTTTTACCATGCTCCACATATTGCTTTCATCCATGGGCTTTTCCTAAAGTTCTCCAATACAAGGTGAAGGCAATTTGCAACACAAGGAGTCTAGAACAAAGATAGGTGCCTGTCCATGAGAATTCTATCTACAACATTATTTATTGCATTATGTATAACCATTTGCATAACATTCTCCTCGCTCACCTCCAACCAAGTTTTCCTCTAAAAGCTTAAAAAATAAATCAACATTTTTTTGTCTTTCTTAATGCATCAATGGATTTCGGGAAAACTATGCCATTTGAGGGAAATAAAGAAATTTGGAAATGTTCGGGACGGGGGCGTGGGCTCCACTGTCCTGATTCTGCACCTGAAACTGCTGTTTTGCAACCTGAAAAGCTGTCAGAAAAATGCTGAAACTTGCTGTCTGACAGAAGGACCAGGGCGCCCAGCGCCCCTGTCCTGGTAGGACCAGGGCACCCCACGCCCCTGTCCTAGCTTTCTGGGTTGGAATTTGGTGTGAAGTTCTGTCTCGATCCGCTTCCGTCAGATCTGCAACTTGCAGCGTCGTCCGAATCCTGAAATCTGCACTTATATCTGAAAGGGTATGGTGGGCGGCTATATAGGGTTTTGCCTTAGTCAAACCCCGAAAATGCTAAAGTTAATCACTATGTAGAAGTTTGACATTTTAATCATTAAATCAATGGATTTTAGAAAAACTATACTACCTAAGGAAAAACCAAAGAAAGTCAACAATGTCTTGTTCCTCCTGTTAATCCAACCACCACTTATGATTGTGTAGCCTTTCATATATCCCACTACTAATCATCTTGGCCTTCACATTGGCCACTTTTTGAGTCAAAATTGACTCCTTTATTTCATAATTATTAAAAGCTTTGAACCTCATCCCACGAGTAGTAAGGACATTTATTAGATTTTGTCAATTATTTAGAATACAAATTACGCAACCCCTAAACTTCAAAAATTAAGAGACACAGAAATCAGAGAACTTATTTTTAAACAAAAACATTAACTAGTTACATGGTTGCATGAAATGGAATGGAACAATAGAATCAAAAGTCTCCAATTGTATTCCTTACTATATCATATTTATCTTTATCCCAGTCCATGCTCTCAAGTGATGGT
Source organism: Cryptomeria japonica (assembly GCF_030272615.1). Taxonomy (NCBI): domain Eukaryota; kingdom Viridiplantae; phylum Streptophyta; class Pinopsida; order Cupressales; family Cupressaceae; genus Cryptomeria; species Cryptomeria japonica. Next base: position 123,788,876 of record NC_081409.1, on the reverse strand, counting down.
TGGGAACTTGAGTAGTGTGTAATATACTAGATGAATCCAATCTGGATTCACATACTCTAGACCCCACATTTTCCATTGCCACCAATACTCATAAATCAAGGGAATGGAAGAATCAAAGAACAAAAGTTTTTATGAATGATTGTCATATCTTTTCTTTGTTCTCTTTTAGTTCCTTTTGTTGGTCAGAGGTCTCTAATTGGCTTTGTACCTCGTACACAATTTCAATAGGCACTTTTGTGCATAAAGTTTTGAATTTATTAATTTGTCCCTCAAGATTTTTTATAATGCAAAATTTGCAAACCAACTCCCCCTTTTTGCCCTTGGAAAGGCAGGTTTCCAACAAGGGTCCTTTCCAACATAGCTTGACATTAGAACAATTTATAAACTGAAGTATATTGTAATAACAATTAAATGAAAAATAAATTAACATTTAGGGTTTACAGATAAAACAAGGTTTAAAAAAAAACAGTTAAGAGTTTGCAACTAAAAAATGGATAAAAAATAGCCAAGGTTTGTTAATATAAAAAGATAAAAAATAGGAAAATCTATAATGGAACAAGAAAAAGGAAAAGGAAAATTGTCTTTTCATTTTTCTCTCTTATATATTTTTTTCCATGAATCTAAAATGAAAAAGAAATTAAACAAATGTAGAAAGCATGCAAAATGGGAAATAAAGAAGGAAAAATTATTTCTCTTTATTTTTCGCTCTTTTGTTTTTTTGCTCCATGAATTTAAAATGAAAAGCATTCAACAAATGAAGACGACATGCAAAATTTAAAGGAAAAAAACACCAAAAAGAAAAAGATTCAAAATCGGAGAATACCACTTCAGATTAGCTCAAACTTGACAGGGCTGCTCCAAATTAGCAGTGGGCTCTTCTGGATAGACCGTGGGCTCCTTTGGATGCACTGAGGGCTGCTATAAATCTGTTCATGTTACACTCAATCAACATTTGTTGCTTAAGTTGTCTGCTGTGTTTTGCTTCAGTGGATAATGTTTTTGCTCCAAACTGTTTTTTTCCTTCTTCATCTTGGTTGCAGATAAAATGAATGTCTTTTGACTTTTGAGAGTACTAGAGATCATTTTGGAGTGTTAGGTTTGAGTTTTTTTTTTCTTTTCTGATTTTCACATCACAATTGGGTGGCAGAATCTTAGTGACTGGGGGGTTACTGGGTTTAATGAGTCTTGTAGAGTCAGCGAGTTTGACCAAACTTGCCAAGGACTTGGGCTGGCAATGGTCAAGTACTTGGGCCCTGGGTCTTCTGGCCTCAATTAGAACTATTTGCCTTGCGACTCTCTGAGTATTGGTAATTCAGGACAAGTTTTGTATCCATGGATAAAAGTTTCTCTCATTTAGACACAAAGAGAAGATGTTAAGATCTGTCTACTTTAATATTTTCAAAAAGGCTTTGCAACCAATCATCACAACCAATGGGTATCCAATGATCCTTCCATCCCACCTTTTACTTAAAAGTTTACAAATAAGAAAAAAAAGAATCTGAATAGTGAATAGTAACTATTCCACAAGTTTTCAGAATTATGAGTTAACAATATTCTTCTTTGCAGTGCTCCTCCTGTCCTTTAACCGCATGTGGAATTATCTCCTCTGCTAGAATTGATACAGTGATGTTATTTAAGTGATGTTGCATTTATTGCAAAAAGAGAGGTCACATAGCACTCTCCTTGGATGGATCATCAAAAAAAGTCCCAATATGTCAGATGTCTTATGGACACACTTACAAAGAATTTGAACACTTGTATGTGAAGATTATAATGCAATAGCATTGGCTATTATTATTTCACAACTTTCCAATTTGAGTGACGTCAAGGTTTTCTCAGTTGTCTTAAGTATCAGCTGGAATCTTATGCTGTAACATGCATCTATCATTTTACAAATTAAATCTTATAGCTTATTAGTCATTTATTTTTGCCAGCTTTGGCACAAGAGATTTGGCCGTTTGCAGTTATTTAAAGTTGTACGCTATCCCTTTGGTATTATTATTTAGTTCTTTGTATTTGCAATTGATACTACATGGATGTCTCTGTTAGTTATTTCTGACAGACATAAAACCCAATAAATTTGCGAATGTTTTGCAAAATACTGTTGATATTTCTGCCATTTTACTTGTACACAATTGTTATGAGGCATTCGACTATTAAAATGAGGTATTCCTCTGGCAGGATTGCATGGAATAGGCTTTGGATCTATGTAATGATGATTCACACGGAGTACACAAGATTGTTAACTGCTCCATATGGAATATCCTTTTAATGATTTTTTTTATCTTGCAGATAATAATAGATGCCCCAGATGGAGATGGACCTGTTTCTTTAGATCTAAGTAGTATGGGGAAAGGGCAAATTTGGATCAATGGGGAAAATATTGGACGTTATTGGGTTTCCTTCTTGGCTCCTCCAGGAGATTGTACTAGATGTGATTATCGAGGAAATTATAGCTTGCATAAGTGTGCAACAAATTGTGGACAACCCTCTCAAACATTGTAAGAAATGTCAACAGATTCCTTGACCCTGTTCTGTGAACTTTGAACAGGAATTTCTTCTGTTTTTTTGGTTGCTTTTCCGCTAGCTCTTCCAATCTGCTTGTCAATATAGAGGCAAGAAATATTATTGGATATTCAGTCCAATGGATTTGTTTTACTGAAATGAAATTAACACATGTTTTCAGGTATCATATTCCTCGATCCTTGCTGCAACCCACTGGGAATTTTTTAATTTTATTCGAGGAAATAGGAGGTGAACCATCAAAGGTATCAATACTGACAAGATCCAACAGCAATGTTTGTGCACATGTCTCGGAGACTCATCCACCATCTATCCAATCTTCGGAAAGGATGGAAAGTAAAACTAAGTCCCAGATGCTACATGAGGACGGAGAGCCAAGGCTTCAACTTGAGTGTCCTGCGGGCAAAATAATTTTCTCTATCCAGTTTGCAAGCTTTGGGAATCCTCAAGGAGTATGTGGAGGATTCATCAAGGGGACATGTCATTTGGTGGAAACTGCAAATGTAGTGGAAAAGGTATAATTTAAATTTCTACTCTCTTGCACCAGTTTTCAGAAAACGGTGAATATATTGCTTCAGTTAATGTGATTATTTACTGAAATTACAGGCATGCATAGGACAGAGTGGATGTTCAATTACTGTTTCATCGGTGCAATTTGGAGCAGATCCTTGTATTGGAATTGTGAAGAGTCTAGCAGTTGAAGCAATATGCAACTGAATACAATTGGAATCTTGCTCCAAGATTTTCTATTTTACCAAAGTTTATGATTTCAGTTAATCTTGGCAGTTTGCTGGTTACACACATACCCTTGTGCATTCCGGTGGTGACATATCAAGCAATTTATTCTTTCAAGATGCTGACTGTAGTATATTCTTTATTATTTTCACAGGCCATTTTTTTCAAGACTTGGAAGACTGATTGGAAAAAAAATAAAGTCACAAAATAAGACAAAGCAGAAGACTCTGCTACACCTTAGTACAACCATTCCCCCTGATCAAATCTACATGGAATATTATTGGTATTACATTTCAATGATTTCATTAATAAAATAGCTGGGGATCAAAGCCCGGTGCAATTTCTTTATACGAAGTTCCTTTGTGTTATATTTGTTAATGTCTTAATATTTTAAATTAACCAATTTTAGCAGTCAAACAAATGAAAAAACCTACATCATTTTGTCATCTCTACAATTCGTTGTATATAGATGAAGATCAATATCATGAGACGCAAGAAATTATTTTGGTAACTTTGTGGTATATTATAATAATGAATATTAATATTTTCACACCATTCGTGGAAAATATTTCTAGCTTTTTTTCACCCATTGGGTATTTTTTTGACTACTCAAAAATTACTACCCCAAAATGGCAATTTTTTAGTAAATACAAGCAAATGGCCAAGTCATTTATCTCTGCCAGAATTTAGAATAAAGAACTATTAGTAAATTTACACAACCATAAATAATGAAAACAAAAGATAATTGCAGTCCAATGTGGAGATCGTGTGACATTTGCCTTTGCTTCACATTATTGAGACTAATTGTCTGATAGTAATTGGATTTGGTCTTTTGAGCTAATGGTAATTGTTGAGGCTAAAGTTGAACTCTAAAGAAGTACCCTAAAGTTGAACTCTAAAGAAGTACCTTGAATCTTATTAGTCCATCATAAAGTATAAAAGAAAAGCTACATGAAACTTAGCTTCAACCAATGAAGTAACATGAAATAAACAAAATAAACAAGATTATACCTTCCATGATTTACATATCATTGTGTTCTAACTCCACTGTTGGTTGCAGATGATTTTGTTCCCAGACAAGCACTGGTAGCTTCCAAGATGGCATATGAAGAATGGACAGATAGTTAACTGATACTATGATATGCCAATGATATTAAACTAACATGCTATGAAAATGATTTATGCTCAAAACTCTAAAAATGCTATTTGTTTCAAACTCAAATTCACGGATGCAAGATAAAGACTCCTAGAATGACTTTAAGATTAGCTATTAGACTTAGTTTTTAAAAATGGCTTAGGAGACCTTTATTTATAGATTTTTGAGTGCATAAGCTTAAGTGGCAGAGATCAACGGTCATGATCAAATCTTGCAATTTCAGATGGCTATGAGCAAGACGTTGAGATGTGAGAGAAAAGTGGAAGATGTTCCTCCTACTCCTACATGATGGAGGAAAAGGTGGAAAGAGAAGGCAAATGTTGTTTATCTCACCTTGATCGAGGATGAAGACTGAGAGAATATAGGATAGTTGGAGAAGATTTAGGGATAAGAGGACAAGTGAACTCAGCTTCTTCCAAAGATGTAGGAAGGTTGGAAAGAATATAGGGAGGTTGAGGAATGTGTGTACGTACACATTATTTGGAGATAGAATGAATGTTGAAGATAATGATATATTAATATCTTTAGCCACCTGATGGATGAGTTGACAAAGAAGAAGTAATGTGGAGATGAGGGAGAGTTGGAAAAGGGAGATTAAATAATTAAGAAATTATTTAATTAAGAAGACTATAGGATAGTGGATAGAAGACTAATCATTAAATATTAGATATTTAATTGATTATAAGAAAGACTAAATGAATTAATTAATGCTAGGGTTGTCCCCATATTACAACAGTTGTAGGCTGTGCACCTTTGGGTGGAGGTCTCGGGGTCGAAACCCTTGAGCCTCATGTTGTGCCGTCTAAGCTAGGCGGTACAGTGAGGTGGAGGTTTATCTCGCCCCCCACTGACTGTGATTGTCCGTAGGTCCCCCATCCCGGAAAAACATTTGCTCTACTCTGCTAGTGCTGACAGACCAATCTAGTAGCGCGTGATGAATAATGATGAACAATTAGTATCAATCCAGTACTGAGAGGGGGGGGGTGAATCAGTACAGGCAAAAACTTTCCTTGAACTAGTTTAACTGCAAAGACTGCACTTAGCTGGTAAACAGGAACACCGGTTTGAATCAGGACACTATCGGTAAAACACAGTGAGAGTATGAAAGACATAAACCGGTAAACACTTAGATCTCCACACAATTTAATATCTCATTTCCACTTCACCCGTATGCATAAACAAGTAATATATCATCAGAATATAATGACTGTCGGTTCAACATGCTTTACCACTTGACAGAGAATATTAAAGCATCACATGAAAAGCATCACACATAACATGTTGATTTTTCACGTGGAAACCCAACTGGGAAAAACCACGGTGGGGATGAATACCCACAAGCTGTTCTTTGAACTCTTTTGAAGTCTGCTTTGTTAGGAGCCTAGTCCGGTTAAAGACTTTTACAATAGGTTATGCTAGGAATCGATCCTGCTAGGGATCACCCGGTTAAGGGATGGCTAAATACCCGGTTAAAGGTTAGAACCCTGTTAAAGGTTACCTTGCAAGAGGATTTGAAGAACTCATTGAATTGAGTCACCTTGTTAAAGGATTTACACAAAAGCCTGTTAAAGCTACCCGGTTAAGGGATTTTCCAACTGCTCAAATGGTTAGAAGTCAACAGGTAATACACTGATTTGATAACAACACTCAATGCCAAGGTAGATCCACTTTAGCTCCTTTGCTTCTGCAATCACACTCTGCAGGTATCAACACACTTCTCTGGTCTGGCAAGAATCAAGTATCTTTTCACTTGGATACACACATAACATTTGCCAACAACTTCAAAATGAAAAACATCATTGACCTTAAAGGAAACAGATAGGTCGGTAGCATAAACCCTAAACCCATTGAGAGAATGACCATGAACCTGCCATAGGATGCAGTTCTTGTGCTGGTGCATGAATCAGATTCCCATGGATCTGACATTGTTTGCATCTCTTAGCATATGTAAATGAATCTCTCTCCATAGTAGGCCAATAGTAACCCAAGCGAATAAGTTTCTTGGCCAATGTTAAACCACTTGAGTGCGTGCCACAAATACCTGTGTGGACTAGAACTTTCTCAGACTCTTCTTGTTCAAGACACCTCAATAAAGTACTATCTAGACCTCTTCTATATAAGGCATCATCAATGATAGTATAGTGGGATGACTGACAGATAAAATTTATTTTCTAATTGTGGGATAGGTCATGAGGAAGGTTATTCTCCTTTAGGTATCGATAAGTTTGGCTGTATAAGGGTTGATCGGTTCCATATATATGACAAATCATGTGGGTATTTTGTGATTCAATTGTAGGATTCAAGATATCTTCCACCAGGAATTCGTAATGTTGTTGATTTTCTTAATTCTACAAAAGAGATGCTATTGTAGCCATTGCATCTGCTGCTTTGTTCTCATTTCTTGGAATTTGAGTGAATGATATTTCTTCAAAGTGTTCTTTAAATTCTTCAACTAGCTGTTTATAGGGCATCAACTTGTCATCTTTAGTTTGATAATCATCATTTATTTGATTGATTATGAGTTGTGAATCACCATAAACATGCAATCCTTTGATGTTCCATTCAATAGCCATTTTGATTCCAATAACCAATGCCTCATATTCTGGAGTGTTATTTGTGCAGGGGAACCATAGTCTATATTATTTTGGAATTGTATGTCCTTGAGGTGTGATGAACAAAATTCCAGCACTTGATCCATGTTGTGTATAGTAGCCATCAAAGTACAACTTCCAAAACTTTGTGCTAACTGTCAGAATATCTGCATCGGGAAATTCAATGTGCAATGGTGTGTCATCTTGCAGGGGTACTTTAGCCAATTGATCAACAATGACTTATTTTTTGATAGCTTTTCGATCAATATATTCTATATCAAACTCACTTAGTTTCATGACCCATTTAGCCAATCTGCCTGTCAAAGTTGACTTGCTCAACAAATACTTCAGTGGATCTATTTTTGCTATTAATTTGATAAAATGAGTCAGCATATAGTGTCGTAATTTTTGAGTTGCAAATATAATTGCTAGACATGTCTTCTCAACTGATGTATAGTTCAATTCATAGCCTACAAGTGTTGCTGATGTAATACACTGCTCTTTCTTTTCCTTCTTCATCATGTTGTGCTAAAAGAGCTCCTAGTTATACATTTGTTGCTGAGATATAAAGCAACAATGGTTTTCATTTGATTGGTGATACCAGTACTGGAGGATTCACCAGATATTCTTTGATTTGCAAAAAAACTTCCTCACACTTCTAATCCCATTTGAAGGGAACATTCTTGTGTAATAGATGAGTGAAGGAATGACATCTATAAGCTAATTGGGCAACAAATCTTCTAATCGATTGCAATCTCCCTTGTAGAGAACGCAATTGACTTATATTCTTAGGTGACTCAATTTCCATGATAGCTTTGACCTTTTTAGGATCTACTTCAATTCCACAAGCTGATATAATGTACCCAAGAATTTTTCCAGAGGTTACTCCAAATGCACATTTATTTGGATTCAATCTTAACTGATATTGTTCAAGCCTGTCAAAGATCTTGCCCAAAATGTTCAAATATTCTTTCATTGTATGAGATTTTGCGAGTATGTATCTACATAATCTTCCACAAATGTATGCATAATGTCATGGCTCTCTGATAAGTTGCTCCTGCATTCTGAAGCCTGAATGACATGACATTCCAGCAGTAAGTACCCCATGCACAAGTGAATGTTGTATTTTCTTGATCTTCGGGGGCGATTCTTATTTGATTGTATCTCGAGAATCCACCCATTAATGAAAAAATATCATGACCCGCTAATAAGTCTACAATTATATCAATGTTGGGCAGTGGGAAATCATCTTTATTCAAATCTTTAAAATCAGTGCAAACTCTTATGCTTTTATCTGGCTTTGACACTAGCACAATGCTTGAGACCCATTCTAGATAGGCGACATTATGAAACCCACATCCAATAGTTTCTTTATCTCTTCTTTGACAAGGAGAGCGATGTGTGGATGCATCTTCCTTAGCTTTTGTTTAACTGGTTTTGCTTTTGGATCTACATTGAGATGATGCATGGTAAGATCTAGATCAATTCCTGACATGTCTTCATAGGACCAAGCAATATTTATTTGTCTTTGTTTGAATAATTCTATGTATTATTTCCTCTCTTCATCTGATAATGATGCAACAGGATGAAGGACCTTGGGGTCCTTTGATGTACCAATGTTTATTGCTTCTGTTGGCTCTATTAAAATAACAGATCTTTCCTGAAAATATGTAGGGAGTATGTCAAACTTTCCATCTTCTGGCACCTCAAGGAGGTTTTCATCATCAGATATGTCCTTTATTTTTCCTCTTGATTGATCTAGTTTTGCCATAAAATATTTTTTAGCACTAAGTCTTTTTCCTTATTTTATTTCAATTTTGCGGCTGGAAAGTTTGGCACTCTCTTGACTGCAAGAAGTGTTACTCGATTCACCGGTGGAGGATATCTTAGGTGTTAATGGTTTAACAACATTAAGATATATGGCTAAATTATGATCATTGGAAAAGATATCCAATTAAGGGTTCTCTAGTTTATCCCAATCGATCAACTCTAGATGAATCAGGGGTAGGTCATAGTCATCATCATTGTTGGGTGTTTCAAGGTTCATGACATAATAGTCATAGTTTGACGTAGAGTAGGAAATCTCATAGATAGAACTCTCTTGAGGATAGTCTCTCCCAAGTGCTCTCCAATTAGCTCTAATGAAATCAAGATTGGTATTTTGTGATTCGCTCTCAAGTGACTCATCATCTGATGTTCGTCCCTCAAACAAATGAATTATATCAAGACATACATATTTGATACTACATGTTCCTTCTTGGTTAGCTTCAATAGATTCATTTGTGGTTTGAAGTTGGCATACTTGTCTACTTGACATAGAGGACTGTTTTGCTATCTTTTGTCTTCTCTCGAACTTAGCTTCTTATGGACTAATAGTCATTCCTGCTTGAATTTATATTAGTTCTTCTATGGTTCTTCCATACCTTAATATTTCTTGCTCAACATTTGACATAGATCTGATAGTCTATGTTTCCTGTGGTGTCACTTCTTGATCTTTCTCATCTTCTTTCCTTTGTTGTTTTGCATATGCTTCTTTCCTCTGAATTCTTATTTCTTCTTGTCTTCTTTCCAACTCTATTCTTTGTTTTGTGAAAGATGAGTCTTCATTTGTAACAACTACTTGTTCTTCATCCTTTTCTTCAGCTGATGCATTAGATGAAGGTGGAAGATGTTCCTCCTACTCCTACATGATGGAGGAAAATGTGGAAAGAGAAAGCAAGTGTCATTCGTCTCACCTTGACTGAGGATGAAGACTGAGAGAATATAAGATAGTTGGAGAAGATTTAGGGATAAGAGGACAAGTGGACTCAATCCAAAGATGAAGGGAGGTAAAAGAGAATATAGGGAGGTTGAGGAATGTGTGTACGTACACATTATTTGGAGAATATAATGAATGTTGAAGATAATGATATATTAATATCAAAGATATTAATATCTTTAGCCACATGATGGATGAGTTGGCAAAGAAGTAGTGATGTGGAGATGAGGGAGAGTTGGAAAAGAGAGATTAAATAATTAAGAAATTATTTAATTAAGAAGACTATAGGATAGTGGATAGAAGAATAATCATTAAATATTAGATATTTAATTGATTAAAAGAAAGGCTAAATGAATTAATTAATAAAATATTTTAATTAATTAATAGAAGAATGAATTAAATAAATTAATCATTTCAAATTAACTATTTAGCAGAAGAATAATTATTAAATAAATATTAAATATTTATTTAATTGCTCATAGCCAATTTTATGTGTATACAGTAACATTTAGTTTGATTGCTTCCAATTCATAATCCATTTCTTTCGTCTCATTATTCTGGAAATAGTTCCATAGGATCTTCTTCTTGCGTCATAAGATTATGTAATGTCCCCTCTTTGAATAGGGTTTCATTATAAATAATAATAATAAAATTAAAAAATAAAATAATAAAAATTAAATTAAATTAAAATTTGATTAAAGTTAATGAATGGTCAAAAGGAATGAAATGATAAGTTGTGACTCCCCCAAATATGAGGTATAAAAGGGAGAAGATAACTCATTTGAAGGGGGGATAATTTGGGAATAAGAAGTGCAGATTTGATTTAGATAAGAAATGCAGATATGATTATGAAAGGTTGTGTTCCCTTCAAAGGGCAAAAATAATGAAGAGCTGCACTCTTTCAAAGGGTGCTAATGGTGAAAGGGTGTGTCTCTTGCCAAAGGGTATACATGATGAAGAGGCGTGACCTCTCCCTCACATTGAGAGATATAAAGGAACATAATCAAATCGAGAGATTAAAACCAGGAAAACTATACCACATCAAGGAGAGGATCGAACATCACCGCATGTGGCAATAATTGGTAAGATGCATCTCACCTAATGACTATATGCAGATTACTTTATGTAGAATATTATGAGTAAAAAACAATTAAACTATAATCTGGGACACTGTATTAATAAATAGATATCAGGAAATGTTGCCAATAATTTATACCAGTAATAATTAAGAAATCAGGATAATACTTAATTATTTTTGCATTTGTAATACTTAGAAAGTTAATATAATAAACAGTCTGATCCTTTCTCTTCTGCTAAGACCTACGTGGGATAGGGGGTTTGTGTAGGGAGAGGCAAAGTAATTTGGTCACAAGATGGGTAGATCCCAAGATGGGTAAGGTCATGTATTCCTGAAACCTTGAGGGGAAGTTCCCAAGATGGATACATAAGTGTGCTTATAAATTCTTCAAAAATTTGCTCATAGACTCTTCATAAATCTGATTATAGATTCAAATATTTGCTAATCTTTCTTATATATATAGATATTGTATTTATACTAAATGGCACCACAATATAGGTCGACCCAATACTATTTATTTGCTTTAGTCAATAATCATTAGAAGGGTCAAGCTAAGGATGATAGCAATTCCTTTAAGTGGTCAACCCCAATAACCAATAATATTAGTTGACTTTTATATTTATTTTTGCTCAATGTTGCCATAATCAAGTCTCCTATTTTTATTTCTGCTTTAAACTGTAATGTCCCTTTTTATTTGGCCTAGAAATACAATTAAATAATTAAATTTTAAAAAAAATAAATTATTTTAATTATTTAATAAGGTCATTATAAAATTATGTTAATAGGTCACTTTATTATTTCCCAAGTTGAAATTGTAAATTTAAAAAAAGAAAGATAAAAATGAAAAAGAGAGGGAATGTGTAGAGAAGAATTCGAAGAGTTTCTCAAAGGGTTACAAAAGAGTAGTGAGAGGCTCATTTGAAGCATGTTGAGTTTTATTCTTTTTTTTCTTGTAACCCTTGTGGTTCTAAAGTTTGGATTTTATCAAATTAAGCCTCTTGAGGATGCAACCCCTCTTGAGATGATCAGTTTCGGTGGTGAAATTATCCACTATAACTGATGTTGGCAGAGTTACACAGATTTTGCTACTAGATTCAATGTAAGGAGTTTAAGAAATGAGAGACAAATTTGCAAAATAATTGGATTATCAGAACATGTGCTACTATTCATCTGACTATATCTGCATTTTGATGCATGCTAAATAAGGTGCCTTATATGTATATATGTATATTTTCTATATGACAATATTCAGATTTCATTTTAGATTTCTATTCTAGTCTACTATTATATGCAAAGACATTGGAAGAATGGGAATTAGTTTACATGCAAACTATTTATTTAAATTCCTGTGGAACATTTGGCAAATTCTGAAAAATTTGGTTATGGGATATTACAATGGTATCACACCTAGAGGTTTCAAGAGTGATAGAGATTAAAATTTGCAGAATAAGATGAATTCAGACGAAGAAATAGCTCTTATCTTTGGCATTGATAATAATTCCAAATCTTGTGTCTGTTGTCGATACATAGGATTAAGGAGAATAAAGAATACCATTCATATTATTTGATTTGGTGTATTTTTTGAAGACGGATTGGTATTTTTTTATAATCAAAATTCCATTGCTAGTATGGCATGGGTCCCTTTTCTTCGTCAAGTGTCGCTGTCAGTCTGAACGTAATTCCTTAGAGGCATGATATATATTTTCCTGGTGCGGTTTTTCTTGTGTTCAAATCGTGGCTCCTTTTTCGGTTTTAAAACTGTGACTTTTTATTTTATATCAACTTTTCTAAAAGAAGTTGAAGAGATGGTTGAAAGGTTTGGTTGTTTTCATATTCAAAGTTTAGCTTCGTTGATATCGGCTTCATAGATTATTTGAGAAATCAACTTTGTTGATTTGTGTGGGTTCATAATTTATGCACAACTGTTTCCAATTGTCGTGAGAGATCCTTATTCACAAGTCGTTAATTTTGGAGGTCACAAAGCATTGTTTTTTGGTACGATTCTTCAAACTAGTGCGTGATAATGTTAATTGGCAAAGATATTGGCATCATGAGTTTTAGGAGATTTAGCTCTGAGTTCTTGTTTCGCCTTTGCTCAGAGACTGTGAGTTCGAAATTGGTGATATATCTGAATTCATGTCTTCCGTTCGGGAATTTCAAATGGACATCTAGAAAGTGAAATGAATTGTTCTTGTACGTAGGAAAATGTGGTGATCAAAACGAATAAATCGAGATCAGATGCCGTACATACCAATGAGACTCTTAGTGCATGTATAAAATAATTTAAACTATTTTAACTTCCCAAGGGATGTCCCATTGTTCTCTATCTCACAGGATCCCTAAAGCCAATGCTTTTCTCTCAGATCATTGAGAAGATGACTTAGGAATGACAACTCCAAGAACGAGTGATACTGTGATCCATATGCATGAATGCATTCTAAGATCTATATGATATGTTAAAATCTATGATGATTAAGTTAAGATGAAGATAGTGCTATGATAATTAGATTAACAAATTATCCTAACATGATATGTTAGCATGAATAAACTATGATATAAAATGAAATGCTTCTAAATGTTATGATGATATTCTAACAAAGAGAGGCTAAAATGCTAGGTAAATTAGACTATAATTTAGATTCATGAAACTTGGATCTTGGATAATGAAGAATGTGAGCTCTATTTATAGGGAAAATAGGGCAATGGATGGTTGAGATTGAATAATCTCAACAAGGGCTAGGATTGAAAGTTAATCAATCCATGTTTACAATTTTCACCAATGAAATAGTGACAATTGTCAACAAGAGGTGGTTTGAGAGGAGATGCAAGAGACATTAAATGCCCGAGGAGACATGAAGGTTACCTTAGGAGGTAAGGTTGAGGTTGGGTTAGGGTCATCCATTGGATAAAGCTTTTACCCAAGGGGTAAACTCTTGTGCAAGGGTTAATAGGATAACTAGGGTCAAAGTCATAAGTGCTTGATGAGACCCTTGGGTTAGATGAGGGTTAAGTTAGAGAGAAATTCTCTAACCATGAGGGCAGGGTTGAGTTAACCATTAATGGTTTGGAAGACTTTGGGGATAAATTTGTAAGATTCCTTCCAAATTTGGGGGAACTCAACAAGTTAGCTTGTTGAAGAAATATAGCTTTAAATGCATTTAGAAGACTTTCCTCCAAATTTGATAAGTGACCTCCTCAAACTTAGGGAAAGGACATGATTAGAGGGATTAAAGCTAATTGATTAGGATTAGATGAGTTCTATAAGAATGTTTAGGAGGCAAGTGGGAAATGTAGGAGAGGGCAAGTGGGAGAAAAAGAATTTTAATTAAAATAAAATATTTTATTTCAACTAAAATAGATGAAACTTGCATAAATACAAGTGGGGGAATTTTTATAAATAAATTAGATTTATTTATATGCAAGGGTCAATTTAGTTAAATGTAAAGTTAATTAAAGGGAAGAAAGGGGAATTAATTAAATAAAGTGATTTATTTAATTAAAGGCTAGAAAAGGTTTAGGTGAATTTAATTAAAAAAATTGAATAATTTATTTAATCAAATAGATAAAAATGAAGAAATTAATTAAATAGGATTTAATTAATAGGAGGGATGAGGTTAAAATAAATATTAAATATTTATTTAAGTGGTCAGATTTATACATCTACAGTTCCTATCAACTAGTTGCTCTTGATAGTAACTTCAAAATTATTTTGGCGTGGAATATATTGTATTGAGTCATTTACTCTTCATTATAGTATTTGGTATTCCCGATCGAGTCATTACTGAGTCGGTTTCAACATTATAAGCATATTGGATAATTTTGAAGGATTCTTTAGTGCATAAACTATATTAGTATGGTGTCAGAACTAGTAATAGTTGTTCAGGAGGATTGGTTGGGAGAATTTATGTGTTAATGGCTGAGCAATAATACATGTGTATAGACTTCCATTTATTCACATGGGCCTTCTATATTAATTCATGTTCTTATTTGGAATGAAAGTTTGCTTGGCATAGGATCCTTTTATAGATTAGGCATGGATTTATGTTGTTCAATACAACCCTCACATAAGAAAAATACAAATAGAGGAGGTCGTTTTCATTGTTTTGTGCGATATTGGTGTGGCATTTGAAGTTCCTCTAGGCGTCGTTCTTTTCTCTAACGCGAAACTTTATTCAATTGTTCTTTGGCATTAGAATTGAATTTTTTTGGGCAGTTGTGGGATCTGTCCTCTTTTTGGTATTGCGAGAAAGAAGTTGAGTGAGACTTCTTATTATTTCTTGTGTGACTTGAAACATGATTTATAGATGGTGTCTCTAAAATGAATTTGCATATTTGTTATCTATAGATCTAGGAAGTGTCATATCCCCTAGAAATTTAAATTAATTTTGTTTTTGGACCCTTAGCCCCGTGGTAATTTGGACTAGGGATGGCCTTTGTGATTAAACTATGACTATGTGAATTTATGAATGTGAGTCTGTGATGGTTATAAACTCTTATTTCTATTATTAATGAATGTTTTGATATTATAATGTTTTATTTTGGATTAAGGCAAAAAAGGGTTTTGAAGGGAACCGAAACCCTTTACAAAAGAAGATCCATTTTGACTTAACAAGATATTAAGCCCAAACCAATAACAACAAAAAAACAACCCCATAGAAAACAAATACAATGTAATACCAATAGGGTAGAGACAAAGCGAACCAGGGAAAGAGTTCCCAAAAACAAAGACATGGGTTTTAACAGAAGGCTCCCACAACCTGAACCAAAACTAGAGAAAGACCAAAAAATCAAGCCAAGGCTCCCCCAACCAAAAACCATTAAGAATTATACTTTTCACTACTATTGTGGGAACAAAGAGTCATATCAAAAGAGGGTTTTGAAGGCTTAGCATTCTTTCCCTTAACAATAATCCAACCCTCCTCCACTAAGTTGCCTTGTCATGCCAAGCCAACGAAAGTCCACCATCAAGTGGAGAAGGAGAACCAATAGAAAGAGTAAACACCCTATCAGAGGAATCAAAATATTTCTTCCCAACATCAGAAGATTCTCCAATATTGATAGCAGGAACGCTATCACAAAACAAAGCAACCTGGGGCTCAATCCTACACACTTTTGGGAAAATACCATGTACAACCTTCTCTGCATCAACATTCCCTCCCTTTAAAATATCCAAAGATGTCACATCAACATTCACCGGAGGGGATGCCGCAACACCCTGTGAATCCGAAGCAACCACTTAAGAAAAACTCCTAGGTTGCTCATATTTTTTCTCAATCGTATAGTGTTGTTCAGAAGCCCCTTTCCACCGCGAAGCCGCCATAGTCTTTTTCTCTAATCCGCATTGTGCAACCACATGACCTATTTTAAAACATCTTCTACACCAAAAAGCTAACCCCTCATAGTCCAAAGATTGAACCCAACAACCCTTAGAAGATTTGAGCACAATCTCAACAGGAAGTCCTTTTGAGACATCCATATCAACCAGAATACAAGCAAAAATGGAGTCAGAAGATTCATCATCCACCATCAAAAAATCACCAAGGCCATCACCCGCTTCCTCCAAAAGAGGATCAACCCAAAGATGAAGGGGAAGATTAGGCAGTTGAACCCAAATCAATATCTTGTTAAAAGATTCAGAAGAGGGATTAAAATCCTCATGCCAAGGTTTAATCATCAACATGAATTTGTCATCCCAGCTAAAATAATGATCACATAAAATAATGTCTCTATCCTTAGAAATTTCAAACTTAGATTATTATAATATTTTGTTAACTAATGCTTTGATTATATATTTTATTACTAACCCAAACTGACAAATTTGTGGAGTTGTGTGAGTTTGATGGTTTATTACAGGTACTTGAGGTGCAAGGTGGAGTGGATTTTGTGAACCAGTGGTGAGAGGTAGACTATCTGTATTGCCAATATAGTGTCTATACCTTGAAAGTGAGTTTTGTCCACCTAAGGTTCAACTTGCCTAGGAATCAAAATGCGACTACTTAATTGTTTCCGAGTGTTTTGGAGACATTTATAATAAACTTGCTATTTATTAATTGGAGACATTGAATTAAAAGTTTATTAAAGAATATATATATATATATATATATATATATATATATATATATATATATATATATATATATATATATAATGATTGAAATAAAGATAAGTATAAATAAAATAAAACATAAAACAAATAAAAACCAAATATAAATGAATAAGTAAAAATAAATAAATGTAACTTATATTTTATCTATAGCCAAAATTATGCATATACCTAGCATGGGTGCTCAACTTAAAAAAAAAGAAAAGAAAACAAATTTTGTTAATAACATATGGTAGATGAGGAATTATGAGAAATAACAATAAAAGATAGTAAAAGGGGATTTATTTTTCATTCTTCCACGCATGAGAGATAACTCTCATTTATGGAGAGAGGGGTGCGAGACTGGGAAGGTAGCCGAGCACACTGTTGGAGGAAGTCGTGCCATTAAAACAACATGGCAACCATGTCTGAGGGGCACTTCCAGGTCTAAGAAAGAAGAAATCTAGAGTGACAGGCCATTATTAAAACCCCATAACCCCTTGACTGGGAAAAAAAAGAGAGTCTGGAGGAAAAGAAAATTTGGGGAAAGCATAAGGATAGGCAAGTAGAGGTTCCTGAGAGGGCACTCTTGCATCTGGACGTGGATTCTGAGTGATTTGAAGGAGCTGCACACCTCACACCAACAATTGTGGATTAAGAGTTTTGACAAACAACAAGTTTCAATTCTCTGGCTCAATCTTTTAACTATATGGAAAAATAAAATAAAAGGTAGAATGAAATAAAATATAAACCTGAAATTTTAATAGCTATAGCTTGTTTCCAATTTCTTAGTTAATAAATGTAAAGTAAATTCACCATATTGATGAGGGTTTCATAGTTAATCAATTTATAGAATTCATCTAGCATAATCTTGCCTTGAAAGCTACCAGAATCCTTTAAATTTATGTGTAAAATAGCTGTAGGCACTCTTTATTGAAGCATTCCCCTTAGGTTGTTCTTATAAGTAATATTTTCTTTTAAAGATAAAAACAAAACAAACTCCAACAAGTATAATTTCCTTTCTAAGTCCACCTTCGAGCCCACTTTAGAAGCCAATGCCTAAATTAAATCTATATATTACCCTTGGTTTTGTGCTACAACCTTAGATGCCTATTCTTCAAATATAAACCTTACTTGAATAGTTTTAATTTGTTATGCTGAGACCTTATGCAAAGAAGTAAAGGATATTATTAGAGAGTAACCAAAGGAACTCCCTCATCGTAAGAGCTGAAATTAATAGATTGGAAAAAAGTAGATGCTTAAGAAAATCTTAGTGGAGGAATGACCCATATCCATATTACTACTTGCTGCAATAGAGGTTACCACCATGACAAATCAATCATTTTATGCTCCTGGTTGGCTGAAGCCAGTGAGTATCCTCCTCATAAATTACTTACATCATTGAAAGAGTTAGAAGCTTACGTTGAACATAATCTCTCAGAGCTAGAGACTCATAAAGTAAAGCTATATTTAGAGTATGCATAACACCTTCTCATGTGCTTTGGACAACAGAAGGCAATCAACCTATAGCTTCCTTAAACAATACCAAAATACTTAAAATTACCTATTGGATTGTTGGAGGCCAAAACCTTACTCCTAGTAGTCTATTCTTCTATTTGGATGCTCATTTAAAGAAGACAAAGGAATAACCAATAAATGATATAACTTCCATAGTGAAATCATAACTATGATTATACCCAACTATTTGATGTTCAGAGGGTTTAAACATAAAAGGATTATTAAAGTGAAGAAAGGATTAAAAGAGATAGTCTATATGGGTAATCACTACAATTAAAGTGGAATGTGGGAAGAGTTTAAAATGTATTCATATAATCAATAATTTTTTTTTTAGCTCCATTTATATTCACTTGGTGGCCTTTGCGGCTAGTAAGTACTATTTTCAGCTCACACTTAGCATTCTAGTTGTCCAACCAATGCTGAAATTAGACTCAGAACAACAACAATTAATATAATACAAAAGTTGGGTTGAGGCCAATAGTCTCGGGTTACTCAAGGAGATATTGAGCCTATTAGCTTTTGTTTAAACAACTTTGGAACCTATTGCTAGTTGGAAGCCGACGTATTATCTTGGGTACAAACAACTCCATGGAACTTTCTTAATGTGACAACTCTAGAATTAAAACTGAGCCATAGAAGAGGCTAGTTGGAAAACTACCTACTCCCAACTTATGATTCTATTTCCAGTTTTAGCACTAAGCTATGTACAAGCATTGACTTTTATGACAAGGATAGAGTTAGGACCCTATGAGGGCATTAAGTAGAGGATAATATTCCTCTAAGGCATAGACTAGTCCTCTCTATCCAAGGTGATCACTGAGAGGTAAATCCTATGACCCGCCATAGATAAGCTTATATGATTGAGATTGACAGTAGTCAAGGAGTGTATTGTGCCGTTAGACTGTCAGCCATACCCCTAGATAGCGGATGGATGCCGCTAGTTGCATGTAGGTGATGGGTACCCATGATGACCTATGGAAAATGGATGGATTTCGCCAGTTGCATGCAGGTGAGGGATACCTGTGATGACCTATGAAAAATGGATAGATTCCGCGAGGAGCGTGTGGGCCTGGAGGCCAGCTACATGTCGGTGATGGATGTCCCCGTTGCTTAGTCATCCGATGGATTGCAGGGAAAGGAGAATTTCTAATGGGAATGGATAGACAACCTTTTATGTAATCTCTTAGTGTGGATTGACATGTTTTAGGTACTTGAACCTTGAGGTAGTAAACACCTTAGGTGTTTGGTCTTTAGAGGTAGACCAAATCAATGTCTCTCTCTCACCACATGCCACATAACCTACTTGGAGGGGTGGATAGGGACTAAACCACTATGGAGGGCTCATATTGCACCTCAAGCGATAAAAGAAGAACTATGGATAAGAAGCTTACAGTACCTCACATAGTTCCTAAGGTATGCTATCAAGTAATGCTATTTGTTAAGCTTCTATATCATTTATGATGTAATTATTATTATAGGTTTTATCTTGTTAATTTACTGCTGCACTAATAGTATGATACTTGTTAACATGTTTCATGCTTTGAAAACAAAACAAAAAATTGTGTTAATTTGGATCCTTTTGGGTTGCCGTTACATGAAGATACAAAAGGATTAATAAAGTATCATTGAAGGTGTCATATAGGAGACTACAAATTCATGAAAAATGTGTTGAGAGAAAATTCAGAATTAAACACTGGTATATTTATGCTAAAAGCACCTTCCTAATGCTAGACCATAAATACTTCTGACTATTAGGTATCCTAGCCCTTGGAATAAGCTTCCTATTCCTACATTGCCAAATCTTATGTATGAGAAAAATCTGATGGCATGAGGTGCTTTGTGTTAGGTCTTCTATAAAATTAATGTATGTCTTTGTATTAAGGAGAAGCCTGATTATTTCCCAAGACTGCAGTTAAGCTAGTAGGGAAGCACAACATTCATTGTGATTGTGATAGGTCTTGCAGAATTTGGTTGATGAACAATTACATTGTATACTTGTGCTTGGGTGTTTTCTATTATTTTGAAAGAATTAATAGAATGAAAGGTCAACATGTCCAACTAAGATGTGGAGATCATTTCATGTGTGAGGGAATTATAAGTTGTAGTTATTTCCATTTAAGATTGAATGCGTAGACTTTGTGTACCACTAAATAGTTATAGAACATAGAGTTGGTTACTAACAAAGGTAAATGAAAAGGGGTCTTTTAGTACAAGAAATCATGATGGCAGTCATTTATGCACAAGAGGACAAAAACTTACAGAAGGAGAGATCGAAAAATTGAAAAAGATAGATTACCCAATCACCAATCCAAATGTCACAGTTGAAGATTGTGCTAGCAATGAGCCTACTGCAACTTCTCATGTTCTCATGCTACCATTTCAGGAGATTCAAGAAGAGGAAATGGTATGGTTCTTCATATATTACAAATAAAATTGGTGTCTTGACTCATGAGGGCTATAAGATATAGTTTCAAAGATCTACTGATGTCGAGTTAATGCATGAGGAGAAAGCTAAAATAGTTGCTTCAAATACATCTAATATTGAGCACATGGAAAGAAAAATGATACTAGCTTCAAATTAGATAAAGATAATGATTCTTTCTTTCATTTCAGTGACATAAGAGGATTTTGGTTTGACTTCCAAACCAAGCCTATGGCTATGGAGAAAGATGTCCATGAAATTCCTTTTGCTTCTTCATCTCAGGAGCCCAACAATGAGGATGACATGGAAGGAGCTAAATCCAATTTTTCTTTTCTTGAAGATGGTCTAGAGTAGAGTCTTGGTGACTTTGATGATTTGGGTTCTCATCCTTTTATTGAAGAGGAACAAGAAGAGGCACAAAAGGTTTATGACAAACTTGGAGACACAATTGAAGGGTATGAGACTAATTCTAACCATAGTTCTTCATCATTATTGGATCATGATTGGAGAATCCAATTCTTGGTAATCACTGAAGAAGAAGTACCAGTTTTATCTAGAGTGGATAGCATATACATGCATATACAAAGTTTGATTCAAAAATATTGGAGCAAATTAATTATTTACTCATTATGGTTAAGTCCAACCTTATAGAAAGTTTGATTCAAAAATATTGGAGAAAATTAATTATTTATTCATTATGGTTAAGTCTAACCTTAGGTTAGTTGTCATTTAATATTTTCCTAGATTGCATTATTATTTGCACCGATAGTTGGCAATTAGCTGTTGAGTGGTTGTACCTATCTTACTTGCCCTCACACCTCATTTGTGCTCATCTCTCTTGACTTTTGTTTGTAAGAAAGGTGCTTGTACATTTCACATCATCTCAATACATTTTCATCGTCTGGTGAAATATGTATCTTCTCTTTGTGAAGGTTTATAGCAGGTTGTGGTCTTGGCATACAAGTGCATACTTCTACATGGCATCAGAGCTTCATTGTACTTTGGCACACCGGTTTTGGATTCTTTAGTGGCTTCATTGGCTCACCATCTCTACTCTTTATAGGTATTGTCAACCTTTTATTGCATCAAACAGACCACTTCATTATTGGAATCCCATTTTTATGTTTGTGCAAAGGTTAGACTTTAACAACATTATTGAATAGCATTGGCATTTGTTTTGGTTACAGGCCCAAAATCTCACAAGGCAAATGACAGTTTGTAAGCATTTTTTCATTTGGACTATTTCACTGATCATAGTCTTCATCAAAATCTCATGGCTCTTCTACATTGTGAAAATCCATTGATTTTTATGTTGATCTGTCCAACGATTATTTTTTGTGTACTAGTTTTGGCATGTGTAGGAGTTTCTATTGAAGCGGTTTGCAAATCCGTGAGTAGATACGTGGTGTTCACTTTGTCATTAATTTCTCATTGGCCCATTTTTGTTTTCTGATTATAAAGTATTTAGAGAAATATTTTCATCTAGGGTTTCTTCTTTGTGTCCAGCTTTCGCAGTGGTGGACCCTAAATTTGGTTGTTGAGTGCTAGCTTTTGGGAATAATCCAATATCACTTGTTGTAAACCTATTATTTTTATTTATATGTGGTAGCTTCCTATGTGATGCTTGTGTTGGCATTTGCATGAAGATTGCATTAATGATATGTTGTTGTCATTGATGTCAATTAACTGGTAATGATATTGCTATAATAATGTTTTGTAACTGGTAAGAAGAATTTGTGGAGTGAACCGGTATTGCTATGTATTGGAGAGTTGAAATAGTAAACCCTACCTATTGATTTGATAAACCCTAACCACTTAAGTTTGGTGATTGGTTATATTGGTTTATGATCTGATGATGAACGGTAATGAGTATGACACGTATGCTTATTGTATGAAGAGAGTTTCAAAGTGATTTTGGCGTGTTGATGAAACAATTTTTGTCTAGGGAATGAGCAAGTATATTACATATAATGAAAAGCGCGTGATGAGTTACTGAGTTCGATGAAGTGGTGATCAAGGAGCGATCGAGGTTTTCTTGATTGATGTGCAGAGATTGCTATGTAATCCAATGGTCATACTTGAACCGACTTGTTTGTAATCTCTATGAGAGAATTAGGTTTTTGTTGTTTTACCGACTTAATTGATTTGTTTAGTTTCAGAGTTGGAAAAGTTTTAGATGAGTGTGTGGTTGCCGAACTAGATGATGTATCTGCAGTTTGAGTAAAGGCAGATAAGAGAATGAAAATGTTGGCAAATGCACACTCCAATGAGAAATTGTAGGTGATTGAAGGTTTTGTCATTGATGGCAAACTTGCAATCATATGATACCGACTAGACAATTATACCGGCACCGGCAATGACAAACTCTACACCAGCACACAGAACATTGGCAGTGAAAGAAAGGATACTGACACCCAAGCCGACGGGAATTTTGTTTGTAATATGTTTTGTAATTAATTGTAAAAATCATTATAGGCTGACATGGCAAGTTGTAAGATGACTCATATATGTATGAGATCATTATAGAACATTTGGATAGAATGTAATAGGTGAAATAATGGAGACCTAATATGCAAATTTTAGGTTAAGGGTTTATGTGTGCAGCAGAGCTAAAACCGATACTGGATCTGGCACAACAGATGTTATTTTGAAGCAATACAAGACATTGGATTATTATAATCCATTTTTGTAAGTCAGTGTGACTTCCTTTTGTAATTGAGCAGTGAGCTCTAGGCACTTGGCCTTCTTGCATGTGTAGGCCCTTATTGTAGCAATAATATTCCCTTATTGGTTAGTATGTGAATATTGTGGGTCACAAATTCCACCGAGGTTTTTCCCACACCGGGTTTCCTTGTTAAAATACTGTGTTATGTTGTGCTCTTTATGTGGTTAGTGTTTTTCTTGTTTATTACATTACTTTTGATTTACCAGTACACTGTATTGAAATGCTTTACATATTTTAAATCAAGTAAATGCTTAAACCGGTTGGATACTGATTCACCCCCCTCGCTCTCAGTATCTTTGGGAATCCTAACAATTGGTATCAGAGCTTGGTCCTCTATTCTTAGAAGTCTAACAACTTGAGGAAGATCTTGACACCGGTAGAGATGGAAAACTCGAAGAAACAATTGGAAACAGATCTTTCAGACTATGATGTAGAAAAGTTGAATAATATCAAACTTGAAGATGATCTGAAGGCTGCTCAGGATATTATTCAAGCGCTTCAAGAAAATCTTACCATTGCAAGAAATAAGAGAAGATAACTTTGTGAAAAGATGCAGAATGAGAATGATGAAAAGGATAATCTTAATGATCTGGTAAACAAGCTAAGACAAGAGATCAATACAACACAGAATGAGATGCAGGGTATGACTATGAGATTTTGTAAAGAAATTGAAGATAGGAAGAAGAATGAAGAAGACTTGGCCAGAAGACTAAATGATGCTGGAAATGAGAATACAAGACTTATTCATGAAAATGATATGTTGAAGACAGATTTAATGCACACACAAAATGACAGAACTAAACTCATAAGACAGAAAGGAATCTTGGAAAGTGAACTAACTACTACAAATCATCACAAAGAAAAATTCAAGAAAAGTTTAGAAGAACTTGGCGACATGCTAAAGAATCAGAAACCTAATGGTGATACAAATGGGCTTAGCTTTGAAGTTGGTGAAAGCTCCGGTACTGCAAACACACATGATCATAGCAAACTGGTAAGATAACATACTGCTTACAACTTTAATGGCAATTGCTTTAACTGTAACAAGTATGGTCATAGAGAAAATTAGTGTAGATCTAGAAATTATCAGAACACCAATACACCCACCAGTCAATGTTCTAAATGCAACAAAGTTGGTCATAATTCAGAAAATTGTAGAATGAATGTGAGATGTTATGTTTGTGGAAGATTTGGGCACTTATCTAATCATTACAGAACACATACCGGCATAGGTTATGGGAAAGCTATTCAGAAAAAAATAATGTGACTTGTTATGCCTATAACAAGATTGGACACATTGCTAAATTTTGTAGAAGCAAGACCTCACCGACAAATAACAAAGGTCCTAGTTTGAAAGGTAAAGAAAAGGTTGAAGAGGTAAAGTAAGAATTCTCAAAACAATGGATTAGAAAGTCAGATCAGAATGTTGATATGAATACTCCTTCACCGGCAGAATAGAGTAACACTCCACCGGTAGGAGACTCTTCATCTAACTGAAGGAAAATCCTTTGAGGGTTTAGCAACTAAATGAGAAACATGCTATTATTCCCTTGGCTGATGTTAAGAAGTTTAAATGACTTCTATACCGGTAGATAAGTTAAGTCATTACTTAACCAGCAAGCATTAAATGTGGTAGTTGGAGATAAATGACATTATAAAGTAAGTGTTTTGGCTCCATTTTCATTCACCGAGCATTCAAACTTTCGAGAGCACAAAAATTTCTGAGCGAAGGCACCCTTAGTGAAGCAATTCATCAAGCAATCATTCCTTAAGGAAGATAAAAGTATTTATAACCATGGCTTCTTCATCTACTCCTGAATTCATTGCAAACTCTACTGTTGTTGAGGTAGTTAAATGCCCTAGACCCATCTTCAAACTGGTTCCCAAAATTGCTAAGAAAGATGATAACATTGGTGCATTCTCTACAATCCCTAAGGAAGTAGTTTATGCTGAAGACCCTAGAATGTATATACATTGTCATATAGAGGAATTGGGTGATGATGAAATAAAAAACATGTATAAATCTGTAATTTGTGATGAATTTGGAAAATGTTAAAACTGAACACAAGATAATAGAAACCCTAGGTTTTACAGAAATTCTTAGTATCCTAGATTTTCCCAAGGATATCATAAGAATTGTGCTAAGCAGGGTTCATGGTGAATTCTTTTGGTTGGACTCTATCCACAAGATTACTAAGGAAGTTGTCAAAGCCATAACATGGTTACCTTCCACCTGTAACAGACCCGACAAAACCAAGAAGATCTCAAATGACTTAGTGATAGACCTAACTGGTGCAACATTTGACAAGAGATCACTAAGGGTAAATGATGTAACAGATATCAATGTCAAATTCATCAGTATGATCTTAGGCTACAAAACTACACATGCAAATAGGTTAAACTCAGTCTCTAGCCTATGCATTAAAAGTGCCTATGGTAAAAGATAATGCAAGAATAGATGTGTGCGAATGGCTTAAAGATGAATTGATTGATAATTTGGGAAAGATAAAGAAAGACAAAAAGGGAACATTCAGATTTGGAAACCTACTTGTTTGTCTGATGCTGTACATAACCAAACAAGTACCCGGTATCAGTATTAGAAATTTTGGTTTTGATATACTGGTAGGCAAACGATTGTTAGATTTACTGAACAACATGGGAGAGAATAGGGAAAAGAACATAAATGAGTATTTTCAGGCATTGAAGGCCCGAATGAAAACTAGAGTTAGATTGTCACAAGCAATTGTGGACAAATATAAGGATGAAATCTGTTTTGTAATAAAGAAGGATGAAATTTGGATGGAGGAAGTTATTCCTAGAACTATCTGGGTAACTGAAATGGGGTATGAAACTGATGACAACATAATAGAAACTTATGCAAAAGCCCTCCTAGAAGCTCCAAAAGAACCTAAAGAATTTTTTTTTGGCAATGCTGAAACAATAGAAAGACAAATTCAATCAAGAAAAAGGGTTAAGAAGGTTGAGGCAACTATTAGAAAAGGAACCTGATAGGAAAAAGCTATCAAGGAAGATGCATTAAGACAAATCGGTATTAAGGAGAGTGAACTGGAAGAACTTCAATCAGAAGTTCATCTGTCACCTGTTGCAAGTTCCTCTGAGAATGACATATCGACTAAATTCAAATGAGTTGAAAGAAAGAGAAAAACCTCACTAGTACCCTCACCTTGTCCTAGAAGAACAAGAAAGAAGCAACAAACAGTGAGGCCCCCAGCAAAGAAACCGACTCCAAAGAAAAAGAAGATGACTCAAAAAACTATTGCTCCCATTGATAAACTTCTCAATGAAATAATAGAATATGGAAAGCTGAAAAACATTAACAAATTATATGACACACTATCGGCTGTGTAAAGCAGAAAATCAAACCCTAAGTGTTCTCCCCCACTCCAAGGAGAAAGGGGGTCACTAGGGTTGACGATTTTCACTTAGGAGAGACTTTACATTCAAAAGAGGGGTTGAAACTCACAAGATCCAATCCCACACAATGCAAGACTAGATTCTAAATGAGTTTCAAGGGTTGAGACATCAAGGATACCCTCTTTTGTAAAGAATGTAGATAGAAAGATTGAACTAGGAATGCATGTAAAGTAAGAAAGATTCACTTATAAACAGAGATAGGGATACGAGATGAAGCTGCGGACCTGGAATTAGCAGTAAAATGTCGAGATGATGTTGTTCTACAAATTCGAGCGAAAGTTGATGGGACGATGGCGCCCAGCGTGCACACGGTCCTCCGAAAAATCCGCGAAACGAAGGGGGATCTGTTCGTCTCTGCACAAGGATTCCAGATCTTCAATTACAGCCGTGTACCTGCAACCTACACACAAAAAAGAGAGGACAATTGGGGGGTTAGGGATTAGGGGTTTGCCTTTAGGTCAAACCCCGGTTTTGGAATTAACCAAGAAATGAGAATGCTGTAAATGTAAATGTTTGTAATGTAAACAAGTATTGATACCTTGTTGTAAGAATGTTTGTATTCTTACATGCGAAGGTGTAATGAATGTTGTATTTTGTATGTTGTAGGTGATCTCCTCTTCAATGGTTGAATCCTTGTCTTGAATGCAACACTTAGCCTTGAATGGAGACTTAGAATGCTCAATTGCTTGAAGGAATGCTTGAATGCTTGAATGTTTGAATATTGCTTCCGCCTCTTGCTTGCATATATTTTCCTCTTTTTCTTTTTTTTTTTTTTGCCTCCTCAAATTGGAGGGGAAATGTAGTTTATATACTTGTCAATTAGGGCTGATAGACTGATTTTTCCGACCTTGGGCCGACCAGGAAACATTATTTCCCAATTTGCAAACTTAAAGACCCGATGCCCAAAAGAGAGCACCCTAGTCCCTCAGGACCATGGCGCCCAGCGCCCTGGTCCCACCTCCCGGGACAGCAGGGTGCAAGGAAGGATCAGGCCACGGTGCAGAAATATGTAGTTTTTGGTGTCGTAAATAGGTTTCGGGGTCTCCATTCAGGTTCAACGTTGCGCCGCCATCGTGAAGACCCAAATGTAGTCGAAATTGCAAGTGTCACAATTTTAGGACGCTACATTTAGCCCCCACTTTAGCGGGAGTATAAGCGTACGCCCATACTTCCGGTAAAGTACAAGGAAACAACATTGAAAGAATTTCACCACGTCAAGGAGGCAAGATACACCAAGCCCCCGGTGGAATAAGGATCTTATGACTTCAATTGACAAAGAAAAAGGGAAGATCATGAGGGAGAACCATGACTGTCAGTAGTAAGGTTCCCTCACTATGAGTCATGCAAGAAAAATTTTCAAGGCAAAGCTAAATTTGTCAAGAAATTTTCAAGTATCTTGAAGAGATATGAATAGGGTGTATGCCCCCCTACGTTAAAGTGATCGCACATGCCTCATTGGGGGTGATTGATTTAAGGTAGTGATACATATAGGAAATGAGAAAGGAAAGGAGCACGTTATCACAAGGATCTAGCCCCCAAGTGTGAGATAAGCCCAAGGATAATAGACACAAAACACAAAGCACGAGGTGACTTCGCTTTCCTTGGGGTCAGTATGCTGTATGATAATTCATGTATATCATATGTATGTATGCATAATTGTTCTTCATTCCCCAATCAAGGAAGGTCACCTAGAAGAAGGGAACACATGTGTCTTTTGAGTCAACATGAGAGAGACCAAAAAAGATCTCAATGCTTTGCATCGTCCTCAAGTAGACAACACTAAGGACAACGAATAGAAGAATGAGAATAACACATAGAAGAAGTAACAATAGAGAGGAGGAGAGAGTCTACCATGCTAATGAACTAGTCTAGCACGTCATCTACCCCCCGATCTTGTTGATCAATATTTCGGGAAGGCAGGAAACATGCTAGAGGAGGAACATCCAACACAGCAGACGGAGCTATCACAAGATCCAAACAAGGGCTATGTTCATGTTCCAAGCCACGTTGTTCTTGTCTAGGAGCTAGGATAAGTGCTTTAGAAAATTCGTTAGATAAATGGTTATCAACATCAACATATTCATATTCACTATCAAAATGAAAAGAAGTAACATTTTCATCATGAATAACATTTTCATCTATATCATCATCAAGATTTATAAAAATAGGATCTTTAACTCGCACAGGATCAAGACCATCATGCATCTTATGTTCAGGAGATTTTGGCTCAATTTCCGGCTGAGGAGAAAATGGAATAATGCTAGTTGAAGGTGTTTTTGGGGATTACAAAGTTTGAGAAGCAGCTGCATGAGCTCTAAGATGACGCTTTCGTCGGCGTTCACGCGCATAATGATTTCGTCTAGTCTTAGTAGGAAGTTGAGAAGATTGAGGAGGAGGAATATTCTCATCCTTATCACTTGGGTGTTTAGGTTGTGGTCTCTTAGGTTGGACAATAGGAGAAGAGGAAGGTCTCTTCTCTCTATAAGAAGAAGGAGGAGGAACTGCTCCATATAAAGGAAGAATATTTGGTTTAGGAAGGAGACAAAGTCCATCATGACGAGGAGGTATAGGTCTACTTTTAGAAATTTTATTAGGCATAGACATAGTCACATCCATAGGGATGGGTTGGGAATCTCCTTGAGGAAAGACGTTAGTTTTATCTTTCAAAGGAAGAACTTCCTTCTCAAGAATGATAGGAATATCAAGTTTGGGTGTTCTAGGTTCACTTAGAGATAGGATCATATCTTTTTTCCACTTTTGATAAGATTTGAAAAGATGATCACTTCGCGGTGGAAGAGATTGGAATTGTTTAGGCCAAAAGTAATCAATAGGAATGCTAGAAGTTCTTTCATCTGGTTTAAAGAGACTATGATTGACAGTAACAACTTCACCATTATGGGGAAATTTCAAACACTTGTGAATCAGAGAAGCAATAGCTTTCATGGAAGATAGCCAAGGATAGCCTAGCTTCACACGAAATTGTTCGGATGATGGAATAATAGAAAAGCTTACATCAAGGGATTTGTTATGGACCTCAATAGGTAATGTAATAGAACCAATTGCAGGAGAAGAAAATGCATCAAATAATTTCACAACCACATTTGTTTTGTCATAGATCACTTGATTCAATTGCAAAGTAAAAAGAAATTCTTCAGTAATGACATTAACCATGCAAGAAGGATCAATAAGCACTCCACGACAAGGTGTATTCTTGACTTTTGCAAATATATATAAAGGACCATCAGGTGCCCTGATAGTTTCACTAGAATCAAATGTGATGGAAGGTTCTTTAGGGATTTTCTGCAGCTCTACAAAGTTAATCACATTCGGAGTCATAGACACAAGATCATTAGGTGAGACAGAGGAATCATTAGTATCAATCACATTAGAGGTATGAGAAGGTAATGGATCAGTAAAAATCTTAAGATTTTGGTTAGGAGGAGCTACAGATGTGTTGCCTTTATCATTCATACCAGAAACAGGGTATTATTATCAATCAAATCTTGAATTTTACCCTTTAAAGCAAAACATTTTTCAGTATCATGCCCAGGTTGACGATGAAATTGACAAAAAGATTTGTTATCAAAATAGGGTGAATTAATCTTTGTAGGGTCTATTTGCCTTATAGGAGGGAGAGTAAGCACATTTTGTTCCAATAACTTATTCATAATACTATGCAATGATTCATTCAAGGGAGTAAACTTTCTTTCTTTCTTGAAAAACTTAGAAATAGGAGGCACACCTGATGCTGCATTCACATTGTTGTTGATGATGTTTTCATTGAATTTAATGGACTCTCTATTCAGTTTAAACTTCCCAAATGGTTGTTGACTACTATCACCCTTATCACTCGGAGCCATAGGATTTGCTTGTTCCATTTGACTCACAGTCAGTTGATAATTGTGAAGAGTTGCACACAACTGTTGGAAAGAAGTAAACTTAGAAAACATAAGTTTTTCTCTAATATCTTTTTGTAAATTAGAAATAAAGATTCTTTGCATATCATTGTCAGGCACTGGAAAAGAAATTTGAGCATACAAATGCTTATATCTACCAATGAAATCAGTCGCTTTTTCTTTAACACCTTGTTAATGCATTAAATCAATCAAAGTAACTTTAGGACTTATATTGTTTTGACATTGTTGAATAAAAGCATTTGAAAGTTGTTGGAAAGAAGTAATAGAATAGGAAGGCAACGAGCAATACCATTGTAGAGCCTTGTCTCTTAATGTTCTAGTAAATAGTTTTGCAAGCAACCTTTGGTCATGAGCAAAATCGGTACATATTGTTTGAAAGGTCTTAACATGTGTTAGAGGATCACCTTTACCATTATAAAGCTCCAATTGTGGGAGTTCAACATGCTTAGGGGGGATAGCTTGAACAATGTCAAGAGAAAGTGGGCTCACAACATCAAATGTGGGCACACTAAACTTAGATTGATTCATAGAGGCAATTTGTTGCTGTAAAGAAGAGACAGTTTGTGCAAGATTGTTAATGGTCGCTTAAGTCGAAGAATTCATATTAGACGTGTTAGATTGAGATGGAGGTATTATGTTATTGAAAGAAGGTATTGATTGAGAGTAAGGTGGCTGGACACTATGATAGTTAGTCATAGGAGATGATTGGAAAGGAGGAACACTACAAGGAGGAATGGAATGGTTAAATGAATTGCCCCCTTGCGCCATGTTCATTTGTGGAGATATAATAGGAACACTTATTGAAGGAATGAATGAAGAAGAAGGATTGAATGAAGGAAGAGGGTTAATTGAAGAAGAAGGATTGCCCCCATGACTGGTGATCATAGGTGGAATGTCTTGTATTGAAGTAGTCATTATGTTTGATGTGAAAGTAGGTATACTAGTAATAGAAGTTGTCAAAGGGATAGAATGATTGACTTGAGTAGGAGGTTGTGTATAACCCAAAGTTTCAGCACAACTCTTCATAGGCATCACATTCGAATCCACAATGTGTGCAATACTACGCAAAATATCAATTCCATTCTTATCATTTTGAACCATACGTTTTAGACGCTCAATTAAGGGAAGAGCTTGACTATCGGGGTATTCTTGAGACATCCATTGTCGAAAATCATCAAATTGGTTATCCAATTTTGAAAGTTGTTCTACAAAAACCTCATGGAGAGCTTCTTCATCATTAAGAGGATTAGAGGAATTACCCGTGTCCTCGTTAAAAAGGCCATTCCAATTAGGTTCCATCTCCTCGGTAATTAAACCTTGGAAAGACTTAATTCTAAGGCTTCGCCTAACGAGAATAGTGTAAGTAGGGCTTATTGTTGTAAAACTCATGCACTAGGGAGAGAGAGAGAAGATTTTGAATTTAAAGGTAGCAAATTTCAATAAAATCAGCCAATCTCCTAGATTTAAGCTATTAAATGCAATTAGGACAATCTCCCAAAATTTCAGAAAAAATGTCCGGGACCGTGGCGAACGGAGTGCACACGGTCCTCGCAACTTTTTTCGAAACTTGCAGGGATGAAAGTTATGATGATTTTAAAGCTAATCTGAAAAAATTGAGTGATTTTATGATTTGTAGATAGGCCAAATTAAAGTTGCAATCTCAAAATTGAACCGTACCAAGATTGTTGAAAAATGCAAAATTTGAATTTTGAAAAAGAGAGGGAAACTGAAATTTTGAATTTTATGATTTTAGAGGGAATACTAAAAGCAATGCAGGTTTTGAAAATTAAGAATTGACTCAATTTCACACAAAATTCAATTTTGAAAGTGGAAATCAAGGTTGTTGCAATTAAACATTTAATTTTTAAAGTCACAAATTGCAAAAATTTGAATAAAGCACTGAAATTTCGAATGAGTGCCAACACACTTTTCAGATTTAGGATAGTAAGAAACACAATTTTGACATGAATTTCAATTTCAACAATTTTTGAATGATTAGAAGCCTCAATCCAAGCAATCACTAGACCAACTTTGACTTTAATTTTGAAAGTGTAAGAATTAATGAAATCAGCCAAAATTCTAGATTTTAGCAGAAAAATATAGTAAGATCTAGCTCGGGGTGCACACGGTCCTCACAACTTTTTTCCAAATTTTCAAGGACGAGAGATATTATGATTTTGTTGCGGAATCCAAAGTTACAGCCAATTTGGAGGTGTTTTGATTAGTGAAATCATCAGTCAAAGGCTGAATCAAGAGGGGTTTTAAAAATTAGGGTTTTGACACTTAACCACTTAATTTTCAAAATTAAAGCACAGATATGATTTGACAATTTGCAGTAGGAGGGAAGATCTGAAACAAGCATTAACAATTAAACATTTCACAAGCTCAATTACTAAAAAGAAAATTTAGGGTTTTGTGCAATTAACCTCTAAAATTTGCAAAAGATCAAACATGGAAATATAATCAAGGAAACAAATTTTTCAGATCTAACCATGAATAATCAGAATTAGGATGTTCACGTCGGGTTCACCAAAATGTAAAGCGGAAAATCGAACCCTAAGTGTTCTCCCCCACTCCAAGGAGAAAGGGGGTCACTAGGGTTGACGGTTTTCACTTAGGAGAGACTTTACATTCAAAAGAGGGGTTGAAACTCACAAGAACCAATCCCACACAATGCAAGACTGGATTCTAAATAAGTTTCAAGGGTTGAGACATCAAGGATACCCTTTTTGTAAAGAATGTAGATAGAAAGATTGAACTAGGAATGCATGTAAAGTAAGAAAGATTCGCTTATAAACAGAGATAGGGATATGGGATGAAGCTGCGGACCTGGAATTAGCAGTAAAATGTCGAGATGATGCTGTTCTGCAAATTTGAGTGAAAGTTGACAGGACGATGGCTCCCGGCGTGCACATGGTCCTCCGAAAAATCTGTGAAATGAAGGGGGATCTGTTCATCTCTGCACAAGGATTCCAGATCTTCAATTACAGCCGCGTACCTGCAACCTACACAAAGAAAAGAGAGGATGATTGGGGGATTAGTGATTAGGGGTTTGCCTTTAGGTCAAACCCCGGTTTTGGAATTAACCAAGAAATGAGAATGCTGTAAATGTAAATGTTTGTAATGTAAACAAGTATTGATACCTTGTTGTAAGAATGTTTGTATTCTTACATGCGAAGGTGTAATGAATGTTGTATTTTGTATGTTGTAGGTGATCTCCTCTTCAATGGTTGAATCCTTGTCTTGAATGCAACACTTAGCCTTGAATGGAGACTTAGAATGCTCAATTGCTTGAAGGAATGCCTGAATGCTTGAATGTTTGAATATCGCTTCCACCTCTTGCTTGCATATATTTTCCTCTTTTTCTTTTTTTTTTTGCCTCCTCAAATGGGAGGGGAAATGTAGTTTATATACTTGTCAATTAGGGCTGATAGACTGATTTTTCCAACCTTGGGCCGACCAGGAAACATTATTTCCCAATTTGCAAACTTAAAGACCCGATGCCCAAAAGAGACCAGGCCCAAAATAGGGCCAGGGACCAGGGCGCTGGGCGCCATGGTCTTGAGGGACTAGGGCGCTGGGCGCCATGGTCCCACCTCCCGGGACAATAGGGTACAAGGAAGGATCAGGCCACGGTGCAGAAATATGCAGTTTTTGGTGTCGTAAACATGTTTCGGGGTCTCCATTCAGGTTCAATGTTGCGCCACCATCGTGAAGACCCAAATGCAGTCGAAATTGCAAGTGTTGCAATTTTAGGACGCTACAGGCTGATGACAAGGAGAAAGTAGAGAATAGTGTAATCTTGCACTTAGATATCTACAAGAAATTTTTGATGCAAGTTGTTGATGAAATACCGATAGATCTCTATAATAGACTAGAGCTAGAAGGCTACCTATTGTTGAGCTTGATAAGAAATTAAAGATTGAAAAACTACTTGTTGTACATCCCATCAACTCCCTTGAAGAGGTAGATCAATTGATCTCTGATGCTAACGGATTAGTATTTTCAACTGCGCACTGACATATAGCACTGATGGTAGCTAGAGTGAATGAGGTAACAGAAGAAACAACTGATGCATGGGATATATTCTTTGTAGAGAAGGAAAAACAAGAAGATTATCGAAGCCCTAAATCCATCAAGGCATATCAAAAGGATAAAGGAAAAGGTAAGGCTGGTGGACCACACAGTATAAAAATAATAGACAACTTATCCCCATTGCCTTTAGATACTCCACCGGTAGTTACTACTGACAATCAACTGGCTACTGAGAGTATGAACACACCATATGAGGATACAAATCCTGATTCTGAGGTGTTATATACAATGAATATTGACACTCAGAAAGTCAATATTGTGATGGATAAAGAATCAACTGGGAAATCAGATGTGGCAACTAAGCCACTAGCAATAGACAACACAGAAGAAAAATCGATAGAGAAAAACACTGAGAAACAGGCAGAGCAACAAGCTCCCTCACAGGAACAGGTTCATGCAGAGACTGTGCCACCGACAATAGCTAAGAAACCCAAACCTTTGCTTCGAGAAATGCAAACACAAACTGACCTATCGGAGGTCATTACAAGAAAAGAAGTTACTCACACTGGTGGAATTCAGATTGTTGGGTCTTCCATGGCAGAATTCAAACCAACAAATGTGATAGAAGTTCTATTGGATTCAATCGAGAAAATAATAGAGTGCAGTGCACAAGCATACAAAGCTATTGATGATACAATCCCAATTTTGAAAATGGTAGCACCCAAGTGTAATGTGGATAATAAAGATTCTTTAAATCAACTTGACACATTGTCTAGGTATATTACTGACAACATTGTGATAGTTGAACAAATAAATGAGAAAGCATTCAAAGAGAAAATTGAGAAAGAAAAATATAAATTCTTTGAAGAGGAAATAAAGAAGTGCATGAGACAGTTTGACACTCTTTTACCGGCACTATGTAAAACACTAAAAGAATTTAAAAAGCTGTACAAAGATACATGTAAAACAAACTTTTTGATAGTACATATAGATAAGAAGATCAGTATGGTACAGGAAGAAATAAACAAATTAGCAGACAATTTCATTAATTCATCTAAACCATTATTAGTTTTTGAGCAGAAAATAACAGGTTTTGAGGAAGAACTTCAAAAATTTGAAAGAGAGAAGGAAAGAATAAAAGGAAAGGCAAAATATCTGAAATGGAGACTTAGTCCAAAATTGAACTACCTCGCCTCCTTGAGAAAAGAGATATATGAGGCATTTTTTCAAGGACAGAAGACATTGGAACAACAAATGCAACACCTCATTGGTACAATTCGGAGGACAGAGGCAACATTAAAGGACAGTGAACGGTTCACTGAGAGCCTGAATCTGGTATTGGCAGACCTTTTTCAGATTGTAACAAACCAGTTACAGGGATGAAGCTGGAAACCACACTCAGTTGACACTTTGACAACCTTTGTCATTGATGCCAAAGGGGGAGTAGTGGTAATGATAAAAATGATTAGCAGAAGACACCATCAGCTCAGGGGGAGCACATATGTTTGGTAATACAATTTTTGGTAAGACAATTTTGGCAGATTCTCTTTGGACGACACTTTTTGGATTTTTCTCATGAGTGTTGCCACTAATGCCAAAGGGGGAGATTGTTGGCAAATGCACACTCCAATGAGAAATTGTAGATGATTGAAGGTTTTGTCATTGATGGCAAACTTGCAATCATATGATACCAGCTAGACAATTATATTGGCACCGACAATGACAAACTCTACACCGACACACAAAACACTGTAGTGAAAGAAAGGATACCGACACCCAGGCCGACAAGAATTTTGTTTGTAATATATTTTGTAATTAATTGTAAAAATCATTATAGGCCGACATGGCGAGTTGTAAGATGACTCATATATGTATGAGATCATTATAGAACATTTGGATAGAATGTAATAGGTGAAATAAAGCAGAACTAATATGCGAATTTTAGGTTAAGGGTTTATGTATGCAGTAGAGCTAAAACCGATACTGGATCTGGCATAGCAGATGCTATTTTGAAGCAGTACAAGAAATTGAATTATTATAATCCATTTTTGTAAGTCAGTGTGACTTCCTTTTGTAATTGAGCAGTGAGCTCTAGGCACTTGGACTTCCTGCATGTGTAGGCCCCTATTGTAGCAGTAATATTCCCTTATTGGACAATAAGTGAATATTGTGGGTCACAAATCCCACCGAGGTTTTTCCCACATCGGGTTTCCTCATTAAAATACTGTGTTATGTTGTGCTCTTTATGTGGTTACTATTTTTCTTGTTT
This sequence comes from Cryptomeria japonica, assembly GCF_030272615.1. Lineage (NCBI taxonomy): Eukaryota > Viridiplantae > Streptophyta > Pinopsida > Cupressales > Cupressaceae > Cryptomeria > Cryptomeria japonica. The sequence goes on along the minus strand of NC_081409.1, from coordinate 123,751,632 downwards.
ACTGCATTACTTTTGATTTACCGGTACACTGTATTGACATGCTTTACATGTTTTAAATCAAGTAAATACTTAAACCGTTAGATACTGATTCATCCCCCTCTCTCAGTATCTTTGGGAATCCTAACAAAAAAGGATCTGGACAAGCAAGCATAGTGCTATTCAAATAGATCAGAAAACTCTTGTTGTTTTCTAACAATTACAACAGATTGAAATCCCCTAACCAGGTAAGCTCTAACAAGCTTGGTGCTATTCAAATCCTCTAACTAGGTGATCTATTAGCTTGGATTTCAAATCCTCTACCGAGGTTACTCCTTACAGGGTATTGATTCTAACAAGACATTATAGTCAATCCCTTAATTGGGTGGTCCCTAACAGGACCTGTTCTTAATAGGACTTTTGTAAAGCTTTAACAGGCTAGGCTCCTAATAGGGTGAACTTCAGAAGACTTCAGATAGTTATCTTGTGAGTTTCATCTCACTGTGGTTTTTCCCATTTGGGTTTCCACGTCAAAAATATTATGTCAAGTGGTGAATGTTTTTGTGGTTATGTTCTTATGGTCGATTTTCTTAACTAATTAATCCAATTTGATAAATCATGATAACCGAAAGCATTGTGAAATGATGTTTTACTTATGTTAGTAAAAGCATTTGGATGTTTATGAGTTTGAAGTTGTTTACTTTTAATTTGTTGTAATAGTCAACCAATTTATCTTGAGGGTTTTTATCTTGACAATGATATTGCATTGATAGTTCCAAGTTTAATTGCATTGATAGTTCCAAGTTTACTTTGAGAGATTGATTTTGAGATTGGTGAAGTTAGTATCAGTTTTTCTATCTACTGATTCACCCCCCCTCTCAGTAGTCGACCATATTCTCATTCTTTCATCATACCATTAGCTTGTTGTGTTGGAAGATATCATATGTTGGCTGTTCTTTGGTTTAAGTTGCATGACTTCATTATGGTCAATGAGTTATTACCCTCTTGGTCTATATGTGGTCATTGGGTGTTGTTGTGACCTTGGAGTCACTTTGGCATAGTTTGCCCACCAAAGATATCACCCAAAGGTTCTTTTTTTCTTGTCTCCACCCAATCTTGTGGTTATTTGGAGTGACCAAGTGCTCCCACACAATCTTGTGGTCATGTGGAGTGACCAAGTACTGTGAACTAAGCCCCTTGGTGCCTCAAAAGTGCCTTTTATAGGCCTTTTTTTTTCAATTTTACACTTCTACATACAAAGTCCATTTTTGGTGTACTATATAGCATCGAAAAACTATTTTTCATGAAATTCATGGTGTTAGAGATAATTTCCTGATATTTTGTAGTTTGCTACTCCATTTAAATCTTTGAAGTTGCATGTTTGTTTTGCATTATTTCTTAATAACAATGGATTCATTAGTTGGTTTTGTGAGGAAATTTGTTGCCTTCTATTACTTGATCATGGATTTGTCCAAAGTTGTATCTCTCACTCCATATAATTATCATTAGTGGAAATCACAAATGGTGCCATTGTTGCTAACATTGAAGTAACAAAGAATCACATATGGTCAAGATCATGAACCCACAGGTTCTATAAAAAGAGAAAATGGTTTGATAGAAGAGATAAAGCTCTTGGTACTCTTCTTTTGTCCATTTCTCCTAATCTTTGATATCATGTTGCATCTTGTATACATGCCAATGATATTTGGACCACGTTGGAGAATCTCTTTGGTAAGCCAAATAAGATGAGGAAGTTTCATTTGGAGAATGAACTAATGAGGCTTGATCCTAAACACTTTGATCGTATCTAGGACTTCTTTACCAAGATTGGTTCTCTTCAAAAGCAATTGCCTAAATTTGAGGTCAAGAAAGATTATGAGCAATTGATACTTTCTATTCTCTCTAAGCTTGTTCCTGATTATTCAATATTTGTTTCTTCATTTTATGCTACTATGGGTGCTCTAGGTAATGCACACAAAATAACTTCTCTTGATGGTTTTGCAATACAACTCACAAGGGAAAAAGCAAAGTTGACACAAATGAGCACATTGGCACCTCCATGGTCTCAAAATCTTCTTGCAAAGGACCCCAATCCAAAGGCTTGAAGTGGCAAGGAAAAGAAACAATATAAGGATTCTCAGTCTAATGGGAGAGTTAAGGATCCTCCTTCACAGCCTACTCATAAGTCCAAGACCTCTTCCCAAGAGGAATCATCCAAAAAGAAGAAGATTGAATGTGCATATTACAAAAGAAAAGGACACAATGAGAATAAGTTTTATTCTAACAAGATTGATGAGCTTCCACACCTGCAAAAGCACAATATCCCACTTCCCTGATCAATGTTTTTAGCACAAGTTTCCTTTTCATCACTTGTTTCTTTTTCAACTTTTCCTTCCTTGTTTTTATGGGTATTATTGCCAGTTCCAAGTGATGTTGCCAAGTACAAGTGATGTTGCTAGTTTCAAGTGATATTTCCAGTTTCAAGTGCTATTGCCAATTTCAAGTGTTATTGCTTGTTTGAAGTATTGTTGCCAATTTTGATCTCTTGTAAATTGGAAACTACTATTACTTGGCTTTTCTATACAAGCTAATAAAGGACAACAACTTTATTATTATTTTTGTTCTTTATCTAATGTTTTCAAAGAGGCTATAAACTTTGTAATTCCCTTCATTGTAATTAATCAAATAATTTTTTATATGTTCTATTTTTTTTCTTTATGCACGTGCAAGTTCTGTTCTTTCTATTCTAGTTAGATCTAAATTATGATGTGCAGGTTAAGCTATAATTTTACATGGTATCAGAGCTTAGGTTGCTGGAAAGAAGAAGCATAACTATTTTTGTAGGTATTGAAGATTAGAGCTCATAAAGATGGGTACTTTAAAAGATTCTAAAGATCATGCTCTTGTTGTCCATACAAGTGAGAAGAACAATTCAAAATCCAAGATAAAGGAGAGGTCAGGTGAGCCTTGTAGTTTTTGTGACAAGGTGGGACATGCAATCAACATTGTATTGGATGAGACTAGAGACTTTAGAGGAGGCCATGCAACAACATGATATTTCAGTCACTCAGTCTTCTTCATCACAAATAGACCAAGGTCATGCTCTTTTTGCACATGGGTCTTGCCTTCATCTTCTCCAATGTGACACATTGTTTCAGTGGACCTGTCATGCCTCCTTTGTCATATTGTGGGGAGTTTTTGTACTTTTTCATATTAAGGGGGAGTTTTTCTACTATTAGTACTAATGTTTCCTTGGTTTCTTTTCAAGTTTGATCAGTTCTTTAGACTATTGGTACATGTATTTTCGACTAGCAACTTCTTCTTGCATGGTTGAGTAGAGTCGTTGGGTTCACTCAAGTAGATTCATGTGCCACCTATATCTTTGACTGACATATGTTTATCTCTATTTGTTGTATGTTCACTGTTCGAGTAGTGTCGTTGAGGGCACTTATACAGATTCTTGATCCTAGTCATCATCTTGGCTTTTGAGGAGGTTCTTCATTCAGCACTATGGAAGTTATCATTTGACAACTCTCCATACTTTTCTTGTGTCTCAAAAGATGTTCTTCTGCACTTCATATAGTGTTGACATGCATAATTAGTGTCTAAGTTTGAGGGGAGGTTTTGTTCCCACCAAGTTTTCCCTCTTTCCTCTTTCCTTCTCTATTCTTTTGTCTCCTTCGTTAGACTTAAGGGGGGTATTAGCGCAAGTTTCCTTTTCATCACTTGTTTCTTTTTCAGCTTTTCCTTGTTTTTACAGGTGTTGTTGCCAGTTCCATGTGGTGTTGCTATTTATGGGTGATGTTGCTGTTAGGGTTCCCATAGATACTGAGAGGGAAGGGTGATTCAGTATCTGACCGGTAATGTAATTTTCTTAAAACTAAATATGCAGAATATAAAGTAACAGTATATTGGTATGCAAGAATTAATGCAAATAACAGAATCAAAAGCATCCACATGAAAAGAACACCATAACACAAGATGTTTAACAAGGAAACTCGGTGTGGGAAAAACCTCGGTGGGATTTGTGACCCATAATATTCACTTACTGGCCAATAAGAGAATATTACTTACAATAGGGGCCTGCACATGGAGGAAGGCCAACTGCCTAGAGCTCATTGCTCAATAAGAAGTCACACTAACTTACATTGAGGATTTACACAAATCCAATATTCTGTATTGCTTTACAATAGCATCTTCAATGCCAGATTCAGTACCGGTTCTTGCTCTGTTCTTTACATATACCCTTGACCTACAATTCACACATTAGGTCTGCCTTATAATTTATTTATTTATTGCATTCTATCCCTGTCCTACAAATGCCTACAATGATCTCTTTTATATACAAGAGTCATTTTACAATTTGCCAAGTCGGCTTACAATGATAAACAAAATATTACATATCAAAAATCCTGTCGGCCTTTGTGCCGATATACATATTTCCTTCTGTGCCGGTGTACATCTTCTGTGCCGGTACTGGTGTAGATTGATCTTCTGATGCCGGTGCACTATCTTGCCTATGTTATACTTTGCTGGTATAATATCTTGCCGGTGCCATAGGATTGCAAGGTTGCCTGTGTAATGCTTTGCCGGTATAATGTCTTGTCGGTGCCATAGGATTGCAAGGTTGCCATCAATGACAAAACCTTCAATCACACACAATGTCTCATTGGAGTGTCCATATGCCAATAGTTGCCAATTTCAAGTGATATTGTTAGTTTCAAGTGCTATTTCCAATTTCAAGTGTTACTGCTCGTTTCGAGTACTGTTGCCAGTTTTGATCTATTGTAAATTGGAAACTATTGTTGCTTGGTTTTTCTATATAAGATAACAAAGGACAACAATGTTATTATTGGTTTTGTTCTCTATTTAATGTTTTCAAATAGGCTATAAGCTTTGTTATTCCCTTCAATGTAATTAATGAAATAATTTTTTATATGTTCTAATTTTTTTCTTTATGCACTTGCAAGTTTTGTTCTTTCTATTCTAGCTAGACCTAAATTATGATGTGCAGGCTAAGGTAATTTTTTACAAGTGTCTCCATATTTTTCTTTAGCTTCAAAATCAACAACTTCTCCATCTTCATCCCCAAATTCAGGAACTTCATATTTTGGGAAAGGTAATGCACTCTTGGCTTCCACTATTCCTGTAAATGATAGATGCTTCTTTATTCTGGTGCATCAATTCATATGGCATTATCTATGGATATTTTTTCTACTTTTGAGCCTTATAGTTCACCTCAAATTTTAATGGGTAGCAATACATATATTAAGGCTTTTGGGAAATATTATATTGATATGGGTGAGGGATCATTCAATAGTGCTCTTTGTGCACCCTCCTTGATCACTAATCTCCTTTTAGTTTATCAAATTACCCATGGTGCATGAGGTAAGATAGTGAAGTTCCCTCCTGATCATGTATACGTTAGAGATTTGGAGACTACAGAGACCATTGCTTTAGGTGTGGTTGATCATGCATCTAGATTGTATGCCTTCTCTCATTTTGTTCTTGATGATGATGTCCCTTTGGATGATGTTCATATCCTTCCACCAAGGGTAAATCATGTTTTTGAGGAGAAGTTTGGTCATTTGAACCTTGGTGTTCTTGAGACTAGTTTTGAGCTTCCTCCACCACCACCACCTACTTCTTGAGATTTGGAGATTGTTACTATTTAGCAAGTTGATCATAGTATTCTAGATCTTGATATGTGGGATGACTATTTGGTATGTATTTCATACTTGTTTGTGGAGTCTCATCTTGCAGATTTGGGAGACATACTTGAGGGAATTTCTCTCATTTTTTATTATAGTTTGAGCACGACTATTGATACATCTACATTGTATTTGGAGATTGATATTGATTAGTTTTCTCCTTCAATTTCTTTGTCACATTCCTTGGTTGAGTTTGATCATGAGTATGTGGAGTCTTATGCTTGGAGACTTCTACCCAGTTTTCAAAGACTTCTATTTGGAGACTTCCTTGCTCCATTTTTCAATTGGACATGGCATGTCTTCTTCATCATTTGATGAAATTTTTTCTTATAAAGGGGAGATGTGTTGCTTGTAGGTATTGGATCATCTTTTTTTTTCAAGAATAGTTCATCGACATTGGAGCTTCTTCATTATGGGGGGATATTATGTCTCTCTTTTTCCTTCCTATGGAGGGATATTTGATTGCATATAAATGGTGTTTGTAGTCCTTGAGGGGTGTGATTGAGTCCTCCATTCATTCATCTTGTTTCTATTCTATCTTTTGAGAGGTTTTTTTTTCCCATGTGGTTTTCTCCTTTTCTCCATTTGTAAGAAATTTCACTTGCATTTTACATGGGTACCTAAAATGGTTTTGTAGCTAGGACCCATCTTGCATTTTTCTCATAAATAAATTCATAATAATCTTCTCCCTAAGTTGCACTTAAGGGGGGGGGGGTGATGTAGTAAATAAATTATTTACTCATCATGGTTAAGTCCAACCTTAGGTTGGTTTTCATTTAATATTTTCTAGGTTGCATTATTATTTGTGTTGATAGTTGGGAAATAGTTGCTAGGTGGTTGTACCTACCCTACCTACCCTCACACCTCATTGGTGCTAATCTCTCTTTCCTTTGCTTTATAGGAAAGGTTCTTGTACATTTCATATCATCTCAATGCATTTTCATCTTCTAGTGAAATATTTGTCTTCTCTTTATGAAGGTTTGTAGCAGGTTGTGGTATTGGCATAGAAGTGCATACTTCCACAAAAACGCACCAAGAAGTCAAAAAGAGCTTAATATTTCCCTTGTTGATTTGCAAATAATGAAAATATTATGGAAGAAATGAAGACAACCTACTTGTGTGTGATTAGTGATAGAGATTTGGCTACTAAATGAGGCCTTAGATTTATAGAAGAGAACAAAGGCTAAGTTGATAGATGTTCAAAAAGCCTTATAGGGAGTACAAAAATAGATTGTTGTCAATAATAAATTTAGGGAATAAGAGAACAAAGGAAGGACCAAGGAGATCATTGAGGTGATTAAGGAAATTGACAACCTACAAGAGACCTATGGTTTTGATCATTGTCTCAAAAGATCAGATAATAGATGTTTGGGCTAGCAAGAACATTGGTATGAATTTGCAGTTAAGGATTATCTTTAGTATATTGATAACCCTTTGTTTGAGGTAGATTTTGATGTGATTCATGATAATCCACTCTTTGAGTTGGATGTTGCATTTCCTTTTGATTCTATCATGGAAACTAAAGACAAGCATAAGATTTGGGACCCAAGTGAAGCTTCAAACAATATGGTGTTGAGACAAGATTCAAATTGTAGGTTAAATTTCATTGGTTCTATGTGTTAGAATCTCTAATACCAAAGGAAAACTGTGGGGGGTGGGGTGACTCAGTTTTCCACAAATTAAACAATTAATTCAGATTATAAACCATTTATCGGAGCACAATATAAACAACACAATGAAGGATAAAGCATGAAAGCACATAACACACAACACCAATATTTTAATGTGGAAAACCTGATAAAGAGAAAAACCACAGTGAGAAACCCTACCCACAGTCAAATAATACTTTTGCATCAGTATGTGAAATAATTACAATGGGGATTGCACTTACAAATAGGCCAACCGCCTAGAGCGCACTTCTCAACACAAAAAGGGAAGTCTCACTGACTTACATAAACATTGGACTACAATCTGAAGAGAAAATGAATTGTGAAAATAGCATCGCCTAATGCTTGATTTAGTTCTAGTTAAGCGCAAATTTATGCCTTGCAATACCAAAACCTTCGCAACCCTTCACTGAATGATATAACCTTGTTCACATAATTACCTCTCTCTGATAATGTAGACATAACCATTGATCTTTGAATTACATGAATATATCACCTATAAATATAGATCATCAACCTTTTGATAACAAGGTCAGCTAAACCCTAAACCCATAAACCTTAATTACAAAAATTACATCACACGATTCCACCAGACCAATATTATGATTTACATTACATAGCATGGACCTAATTCAAATTCCCAAATAATTATATCCACTGAAAAATCAGCTAAGACCTATATCAACATGTTTCATCAATCCATAGAAACCCTCAGTGTAATAACACAAAATAACCAACCAGATCTAAATAGGACCACCAAATCATCACTCCAGCCAGTGTAAAGCCACCAAACAATTAGGAAATGATCAAGAACATGTTCAACACATTAGGAACCATTTCTATAAGCCGGACCAAAATCACTTAACCAAATCATCGAATATTGCCAATCAACACCAAGAAATATCAAGCGGTAATCCAGAACATAAGAGATAGCTTCTGGAGCACCAAATCATGAACCAATTGAATGTAACAAGCATATAACCAACCTAAATAACTATCCAAAACCAAAACAGCCAATCTGATCATACCAGATCAGAATCACTGATAACCAAGTCCAACAGGGATAGCAAGAACCAATCGGGACATAACCATATCCAATTGGAGCACATTGTTGACATAAATGACAACACATGAACAATTTCAGCATATTGCCAACAATATTCCCCTTTGGCATTGATGGCAACACTGAAGGTGAAAAACATTCGAGTGCCAAGGATTTCCAACAATCTCCCCAAACAATCAAGAACCAGCAAAATATTTCTCCCCCTAAGATTTTTTTTTTCACAAGAACACCTCTCCCCCTTTGACATTAATGACAAAGGGTTGATGCCAAACCAAATAGCTAACTACTCCACCTAAGCAACAACATCATCCCATCAACCTGGATCAGAAGATGTTTCTGATAATCTCACCGGATTGACACATCCCTACATCTCTAAGTCTCTTCCAGAGGGGTGGTGACCCCTAACTGATCTCTGAGATATTCAAAAGTATCTTTAGGCAATGGTTTTGTTAGAATATTTGCAATCTATTCCTTAGTAGGCACATGAACCAACCTGACTTCCTCTACTTCAACCTTTTCCTTCAAGAAATTATACCTTATAGAAATGTGTTTTGATTTGGAATGAAATACCAGATTCTTTGACATATCAATAGAAACAATATTATCACAGTGAATAACAATAGGCTCATCATAACTTACCCTTATATCCTTCAACATTTACTTCATCCATAAGATCTGAGTACAGTTAGTTGCAACAACTACATATTCAACTTCAGCAGTAGATAATGAAGTGCATGATTGTTTCTTGCTAAGCCATGAGACCAATTTCTTCACAAGAAAGAATGCACCACCTGTAGTTCTCTTCCGGCTATCAACATCTCCTGCCCAATCTGAGTCTGTATAGGCACATAGTCGGAAATCATCATCCTTTGGATATCATAACCCATACTCTATTGTTCTTGCCAAATATTTGAATATTCTTTTAACAACAATATCATGACTTCCTCTTAGACCAGACTGAAATATAGAAGCAATGTAGACAACATTCATTATATCTGGTCTATTCTGAGTTAAGTACAACAATCCACCAATCATTTCTCTTAGACCAGACTGAAATATAGAAGCAATGTAGACAACATTCATTATATCTGGTCTATTCTAAGTTAAGTACAACAATCCACCAATCATTTATTTGTATCTAGATGGGTTCACTCAAGGAGATTCATCTTCCTTAGACAATTTGCAATCGATTATCATAGGAGTACCAACATGTTTTGAATTTTCAAAACCAAATTTATTAATCAAGTCCATCACATACTTAGTTTGACAAATGAAAATACCTTTATCAGTCTGATTAATCTGCAAACTTAAGAAAAAAATTATCTTTCCAATCATAGACATTTCAAATTCATTCTTCATATCATCAACAAATTTCATGCATAAACTTTCTTCTTCTCCAAAAATGATATCATCAACAAAGACTTCAATAATCAATATGTCATCATGCTCAATCTTATAATATAATTTATTATTAGCATTACCTTTCCTAAAACCATGCTTTGAAATATATTTATCTAATCTAGCATACCATGCTCTAGGGGCTTGTTTCAATCCATATAAAGATTTCTTCAATCTGCAAACCATGTCCTTATCCTCTGATAATGAAAATCCATCAAGCTACTCAATATAGAATTCCTCTTCAAGATATCCATTCAGAAATGGAGATTTAACATCCATCTGATATACCTTGTAGTTATTGTGTACATCATAGGCAAGAAATAGTCTTACCACTTCAATCCTAGCAACTAGAGCATAAGTTTCATAATAATCAACTCATTCTTCCTATGAATATCCTTTGCAAACCAATATAGCCTTGTTTCTTACAACCTGACCTTCCTCATTTAATTTATTCTTGAAAATCTATTTAGTTTCAATAACATTTTTATCTTTAGGCCTAGGAACCAATTCTCATGTTGTATTCTTTTCTATCTAATTCAATTCTTCTTCCATAGCTCTCATCCGATTCTCATCTTTACTTGCTTTAATAAAAGATTTTGGTTCAATTTGAGAAATTAAACATACCTCTTTAGTAGCTAACCTTCTTCTTGTCATCACACCTTTCCTCTTGTCTCCAATTATCTTATCTTTATAATGATTCAGATTTACATATCTGGGAGTCTTTGAATTATCTTGAATTTCTAACTCTTTCGGCTCATCTACAGTTACTGTGAAATTTAATGATGTTACCGGACCAACTGGATCAATGCTCTGAATGGATTCTTGCACAATGTAATCAAAATTCACGTGACACATCCTCTTATGCCATAGACAACTTTTATCAATTTGAGCAATCAAGAAAGCCTTCTCACCGGAGTTTAAATGAAAGATATTTCCTTTGGTTTGAGTTCCGGAGGAAATTTCCAAACTAAATCTATTGATAATCTTGCATTTTCCATCTTTTAATTTCAAATGAAATCCTCTATCCACCATCTTATCTGCACTCAAAAGATTATGCTTCAAACCTTCAACATAATAAACATTGTTAGCAGTAGTCTTACCATCCAAGGTTATTGTTCCTTTTCTTTGATCCTACATACCTTGTTGTCTCCAAATCTAACTAGTCCACCATCAAATTCTTGTAGAGTCAGGAATTTCCTCTTGTCACTAGTCATGTGATGTAAGCAATCATTGTATATAACCCATTCATCCTTCTCTTCAATTTTAGCAGCTAGGACTTTCTCCTCAGTATGATTTGTATCAATGAAAAGTTTTGGAGAATCATCCTTGATAGCAATAAATACCCAATCTTTGTCGGAGCTTCCATTACCGAATCCACTCATGGATTCATGATGATGATGATCACCAACATAGTAACATGATTTATCCTTATTCCTTCTAAATCTAGGTCTCCTCTGATATTCCAGATTAGGTTTATAATTCCTTATAAATCTTTCTTGATTCCTAGTAGCTTTTTCAGGACATCTAGAAGAAAAATGACCAATCTTATTGCATGGAAATCATTTAAATGAAACTTTTCCTTCATACTTACTTCCAACCAGTCCTTTAGGTATTCTTCTGAAAATTAGGGCTTCCAAATCTTCAAGTTCTCTGTCTTCTCTCTCAATGTCTTCCACTTATTTAGCATATAACTCCTTCCAGTCTATCTTCTGCTTACCAGAGGGAGATGCTCTAAATACAGTCTCAATTTTAGTAGCACTCTGATCTCCAAGTTCAAAAGCTGTCAACTTCCCAAGTAATATATCTCTAGTAATAGGGGTATTTGACATTATTTCGAGTTCATTTATTGCAGTAGCCTTTATCTTTTAAGCCAGAGGTAGAACTCTTGAAATCTTTGAAACAACCTCATCCTCATTAACATTTCCACTACAACATTTGATTCCTATGACAATCTCATTCACTCTATCCATGAAAGAAATTATCTTCTCATCTTCTTCTGTCTTCAAAGTTTCATATCTCACTTGGTAACCTTCAAGTTTTACAATCTTAACTGCTTGGTCACCTTCATAAGAGTTTCAAGCTTCAACTAGACCTGGTTAGCATTTTTCCGCTCTATGACAATCAACAACTTCTCATCTGATAGGACACTTAAAAAAGCTTCTTTCACTCTGACATCATTATCAACATTCTTCTATTCATCAACAGGTGTTGGAGTTCTAGAATTAGGATCATGAGGTGTATACCCTTTCTCTTTTATCTCCCAAACTTATGCTCCAAGACATCTCAGATGAATCTTCATTCTCTCCTTCCACATTTTGTAATTTGTACCATCAAATATGGGACTCTCCTTCTAGTAGGGATTAAATGTAGAAGTTGATGCCATTGGATCTCCTCAAGTGGTTAAGTTTTTGTAGAGAGGGCCTTGATTTGATAACAATTGTTAGAATCTCTTATACAAGAGGAAAAATGAGAGGGAGGGGGGGTTGAATCAGTTTTCCACAAATTAATTAATTAATGCATATTATAAACCATTTACTGAAGCACAATATAAACAACATAGTGAAGGATAAAGCATGAAAGCACATAACACACAACACCAATATTTTGACGTGGAAAACCCGGTAAAGGGAAAAACCACGGTGGGAAACCCTACCCACAGTCAGATAATACTTCTATAGCAGTATGTGAATAATTAAAATGGGGATTCCACTTGCAATTATTCCAACTACCTAGAGCGCACTACTCAACACCAAAAGGGAAGTCTCACTGACTTACATAAACATTGGACTACAATCCAGAGAGAAAATGAATTTTAAAGATAGCATCTCCTAATTCTTGATACAGTTTTGGTTAAGTACAAATGTTTTCTCTACAATACCAAAACCTTCGCAACCCTTTGCTGAATGATATAACCTTGTTCACACAATTACCTCTCTCTAATAATGTAGACATAACCATCGATCTCCAAATTACATGAATATATCTCCTTTAAATACAAATCATCAACCCTGATAACAAGGTTGGCTAAACCCTAAACCCACAAACCTTAATTATAAAAATTACATCACACGATACCACCAAACCAATATTATGATTTACATTACATAGCATGGACCTAATTCAAATTTCCAAATAATTATATTTGCTAAAAATTCAGCTAAGACCTATATCAACACGTTTCATCAACCAGTAGAAACCCTCAGTGTAATAACACAAAATAACTAACTGGAACCAAATAGGACCACAAAATAATCGCGCCAGTCAGTGCGAAGCCACCAAACAATTAAGACACGATCAAGAATGCTTTCAACATGTTAGGAACCATTTCTATAAGCCGGACCAAAATCACTTAACCAAATCATTGAATATCACCAACCGATACCAAAACATATCAACCTGTCATTCATAACATAAGCGATAGCTTCCAGAGTACCAAATCATGAACCAACTGAATGTGAAAAGCATATAACCAACCTAAATAACCATCCAAAACTAAAACAACCAATCCGATCATACTGGATCAGAATCATTGATAAGCAAGTCCAATCGGGATAGGTCCAACCGGGATAGTAGCAACCAACTGAGACAAAACTATATCCAATCAGAGCATAGTGTTTACATCAATGACAACACATAAAAAATTTCAACATATTGCCAACACTATGATTGCCCACTTTCCAATCAATTTTCATGAGATTGCAGTTCATGACATGCAAATTATTGGGAATTCCTCTTCTAACCAACAATCAAGTATTGTATGGTTGAGTTGGGCTAGTAGAAGAGATGACTCTTCAACTATATCTATACCCATACCTCCTATATTTCTTGTGGGATTAAATAATGATTACCATTGCCCTTGTTTTTCTATATTGATGACATCAATTTATGATCAAATGGATTTTGAGTCATTGCTTGTATTATAGCAACTAATACTAAGAGATTCTTTAAGTATTGTTCAATTTTTTGCCTCCACCATAGTGAGTAATGATTTCTACAAAATTTATAGGGTATTATTATACATGTCTTCATATAACACTATGATGATTGCAGTATGTTGGAGTACTTGGAATTTCCCTCTTGACACCTTGAGAGAATATGTTGAGGTTTTATTCCTATGGTTGAAGATATTTATTTTTCCATTACCTAGGAGTGAGTTTGATAGTGATATCTATTTCAACCCATTCATGTATTTCAAAGTGGATTTAGATAATGAGTACTTCTTAGGATTCATGGAGTGGTAGATGCAGTTTGGGCATGATAATCAAATTGTTATGATGAGAAGAACAACATTAGTGTGGTAGTTCTTTTTGGAGACTAACCTAGAATATTGGGTTCACATGGGATTGCAGTTTAGTAGTTGGTGGGGATGAGTTGTTAATGGTGACTATAATGAGCTTACTCCTAGGGTGTTTGAGTTCTTCAAAGGGCATTTTTCTAAGGAGTTGATAGTGTTTGTGAAATATCAAATTTCTCTTCCTATAGGTGATATTCAAGAGATCACTTTTACTACTATTCAACAGAATTGTGTTTTGAACAAATAGGATTATAGACCTCCTAGGTTGATTTGGGACCCAATAATTCTATGATGATGATATTGTGTTATAGTGGATTAATTCAAAATGTGACAAGGGTTGAAAATTTTTTTGGATTCAGTTTTATCATATTAACAAAGTGGAAATTGTTGGAGTTGAGAAAAATACAACACCACAGGAGCCCAAATGATCTCTGCAAGCTGAAAAACCTGTTACAAGGAGAAGCAAGGAAGAAAATCACAGAAGAAAGAAATACAAAGAAAATATGCTAAAAAAGAGAGAGCTCAATATTCACAAAATGTAATGTAATAATCCTCCTTCTTGTTACAAAGAAAAGAAATAACTTAACCTTTAATAGGTCAAGAAACCCTAAAAGGGAAAACCTAGGTTTGCACATAATAATTAATAAAAGAATTAATTATTATGCACCTAAAGTTAGCTTAAGTGTAAAAAGAGATAAAGGGAACTTAAATAATTAAACAAATATTGTTTAATTAATCAAGTAAATACCCGAATACTCTAACACCCCCCCTTAAGTTAGACTTAGGGAGAAGCTAAAACCTAGAACAACTATTGAAAGCAGGGAAGATGGGTCCCGACAACAAGGCCTAATCAGGTACCCAAATACAATGAAATCTCTATGAACTGGAGAAATAGAGAGAACCACATGGGAACAAAACTCTACTCCAAAAAGAGATGGAAAAGAACACCACTGAAGCATGAAGAACCTGCAAACTCCGTCGAAGAATAATTGCTGAGCTGAAGAACCTCCACTAAAATAGAACATGACCAGGTAGAGAAGACTATAATTTGTATGAGTGCCTTCAAATAACACTACTCGAATTAGAAGGCAAACAAGGCAAACAACTGAAATCGAACATATAGATGGTATGAAAACACCAAAGCCTGAAGAGCTGATCAATCGAACCAAGGAAGCATTAGAACCAACAGGAAAAAATCAAAACAAGAGGAAGGGGTAGTCTGGTGGCTATTTGGGTGGAGGTAGCCAGTGAGCGGCGCACTGGTGGCGGGCGGGGGGCACCTCGACAGCGGTTCGGTGGTCGGGCGGTTGTTTTCGGCGGCGGTGGGCCAAGGTGGCTAGGTGGCGACGTGGGAGCTGGGCCAGGCGTCGACCAGAGTTGTGGTTTTTGGCGGCGGGGGCCGAGGTGCTGGCAGGGAGCAGCAGGGAGGCCGGCGGGAGTGGGGTGGCAGGGCCCAAGGAGATGTAGCGGCTGGGAAGAAGTGGCAGCTGGCAGGAGCAGCAACGGTGAGCCTTGGGAGATGGAGGCCGGGGGGTTGGGAAGCCGGGTCGCCAGTAGGCGGGGCCGTCAGAAGGCGGGGGCTAGAGGACGCCTGGCGGGGCTCGCTCTGTCAGCAGTGCAGCCTTGTATGGTGGCAAGGGGCCCCACGGTACCCTGCGTATTGTGGGAAAACCCCCCCCTCCCAAAAAAAAATGTTTGCCCAATCAAATTTTTTTTTCATTGCCCTATTTTGAGTTATTTTGATTTTTCAAAAAATCAAAATCTGCCCTGCATGCCGTAAAAAGGCAAAAATATTTTTTTTTTGAAATTTTTTTCTCGAACTGTAGCCAAGGCCATACGGCCTGGTGTTGGAGAAAAAATTCACCCAGATGCTCAGGAGTAAAAAATAGACAAATTTTATATGACTATAGGGGTTTTTAGGCCTTCTGTGCATGATGGTGAGGTCTGTTTAGGCCCAAAGTGCTCAGAAAAAGAGGCCTATCCCTAAGCACACACAAAAAACTGCTTGAAACCCCAGATCTGCTTCCAATGCAAAAATGATCAAAACAAGAACAGATAGTTGTAGATCTGAAGCTTTGATACCATGTTGGAGTTGAGAAAATGCAACACCACAGGAGCCCAAATGATCTCTGCAAGCTAAAAAACCTGTTACAAGGAGAAGCAAGGAACCAAATCACAGAAGAAAGAAATACACATAAAATATGCTAAAAAAGAGAGAGCTCAATATTCACAAAATGTAATGTAATAATCCTCCTTCTTGTTACAAAAAAAAGAAATAACTTAACCTTTAATAGGTCAAGAAACCCTAAAAGGGAAAACCTAGGTTTGCACATGATAATTAATAAAAGAATTAATTATTATGCACCTAAAGTTAGCTTGAGTGTAAAAAGAGATAAAGGAAACTTAAATAATTAAAAATATATTGTTTAATTAATCAAGTAAATACCCGAATACTCTAACAGAAATTTATTGAAGCATTTTGCAAGTTTATTTTGTTAGGATAACCGGTGAACAACTAAGAGGGGGGGGGGGGGGTAAATCAATTGTTAACAATTATAACATTTCATCCACAATACAACCTTAAACCGGAGAACATAAACATTCAAATACCGGTAAAGCAGAAACAGATGTCGGTAGAGACACATACCGGTAAACAATGTAACTCAACAATTAAACAAATAATCAATGCAAATCAACCATACCACATAACACCATTATTTGTACGTGGAAAAACCAGAAAGGGAAGAACCATAGTGGGAAGCCTACCCACAATCAGATGATACTTCTGCAGAAAGTATGTGATACAATGAGGGGTTTGCACATGTAGGAAGGCACACTGCCTAGAGCGTACTGCTCATTACAAAAGCATCTCACTGACTACAGAGGTTAAAACCACCTCAAGATAAATGGACAACAATCCAATAAAGTGAACTACCAGATATAGCATCTACCATGCCTAATTATAGTCTCGATTAAGCTCAATACTGGAGGCCTTTGACCTCTTCTTTAATCCCAATTCAATCACCTATGATCGAACTGATCCTTCACATATGATATTAAAATTCATGACCATGATACTTCTTTTATTTCCACACCACGATCTATAATGAGATCTTAGATTCATTTATACCAACCCTAAGACCTAAATCAATTAGGTCGACCACCTAAATAATATTACAATAAGATCATTACATAATTCCATATTACAATGATATGCCATGTCGGTTTAAGACCAAAATAACAATAACAAATCCATAAATCCTCCTGAAACATCCCAGTAACGTCTAGAGTACACGTTATCATGATATCGGTCCATAACCTAGATAGGCACCAGACCTATTTTGGGTCTGCCATGCTAGAGGAATGTCTTCAAGTAGTTGAAGCATGATCAAAGAAAATCTTCAACATCCTGAAATCCATCTAGAATCCGCACCAACACCACTTATACATCTTGTCATGATTCCTCAGTGAAAGCTCTGCTGGTAAAGCCTTAAAACAATGCCAGTAAGGGTTTACAGGAGTATATGATAGTATCCAATACCAAGCCAATACCAAATGACAAAAATATGCTCCAGAAGCACATATCACATGTAACCAGTCACATTCCATAGATCCAAACATGCTGGAAGTGTCCAACAGATATTCTCTTCTACCAGTAACACTAGATCTTCTACCGGTAACCAAAACCTATCTGCCGGTCACCATCCATAACAGCTAGTGTTGACATCAATGACAAAACATCAATGCAACACATAATCAATTCATCCATAATGCCAACATATTTATGACCCCAATATTGGTATACAGGTCCAAGATTGTTTGAGGTCAAACAATCTCTAGGAAGGGATGGTTGTAATGTCCCCCTTTTATTTGCCCAAGAAATACAATTAAATAATTAAAATCTTATTTAAATTATTTAATAAGGTCATCATAAAATTATGTTAATGTGCCACTTTATTATTCTCGAGATTCTTGAGCATGATGGTGACATTTGTTTTGCCCCAAACTGACTAGATTTTTTAGCTACCCTTAGAGCTCACCTTGTAAAACATACCCTCAGCCAAATTAACCCCAAAATTCAACTGCTCAAATTTTGATGAAACAACAAGTGATCTTAGGGGTTTTTCATATTGTAGGTGTGATGGTGATGCTTGTTTTTCTCCAAGGCTAATAAAAAATTGCTCACAACCAGATCCAAAAAATGAAAATTTGGGACTACAATGCTTTTGAGTAAAGAAACCCTCAAAACCTGAGAAAGGGCTTGGCGAATCCACGTTCTGATACCATGTTGAAGTTTCAAAGCTCTAAAACCATGTTAAATTTTTAAAGCTCTAATACTATGTTGAAGATTCAAAGGTCTTATACCATGTTGAACTTTACAACACAAAATATTGCAACACAAGCTTGTAAGATCAAACAACAAACAAGAATCTCTTTCACAAGAAAGAGTTGAACATAAAAATACTATATTACTCAAAAACAAAGAATATAGAATTACAAGATAAGTTACAATTTTACAATGAGGTTCTTATAAAGAAAGCATAGAGCTAAATTTAGGATAACTAAAGTGCAAGCATGAGGAGCTAAATAAAGATCAACTCTAGCTAAACTAGATGCACAACTAAAAGAAGCATTCGTAAGTGAACTTAAGAAAAATAGCACAAGTAGTTGTAAAAAAGAAACTAATAACTAAATATGCTCTCACATAATCCAAGTCATTTAAGGTTTAACCAATCTTAAACTATCTCTAGTTATCCCTAATCTACACCAAACCATCCTTAACCATTCCTAATCTTTTTTAGATTTCATTAATTTCATTCCAAGTAGTTTTCTCTAATCTAGTCTAGAATCCAGGCCTAATTTATCCCAACCTTTCATAAACCATCCTGATTTGTCCTAAACCATCTTAAACCATCCCTATTCATCCCTAATATACACCAAATCATCCTTAACCATTCCTTATCCATTCTATATTTCACTAATTTCCTTAGTTAAATATCAAATCCACTCTAATCCATCCCTAATTCATCTTCATTTTTCCTAAACTAGATCCTAGTCCACTCATAACTATCTTAAACCATTTCTAGAGTCATCTTTAATCTACACAAAACCATCCTTAAAACCATTCCTAATTCATTTTAAATTTCATTAATTTCCTTCCTTATTTTTCCTTAATCCACTCTATAATCCATCCATAATGTATCCCAACCTTTCTTAAGCTATCCTAGTCTACCCAAAATGACTACTAAAGCATCTTAAATAATCTCTATTAATTCCTAATCTACACTAAATCATACAAGTACCCATTCCTAATCCATTCTATATTTCACTATTTTCCTTTAGTTAAATCCCTGATCCACTCTAATCCATCCCTAATTTTTCATAAGATTTCCTGAACCATCCCTAGACCATCTTAAACCATCCTTAACCATTCTCAGTACATTCTATATTTCACTATATTGCTTCCTTATTTTTTCCCTAATCAATTCTAATCCATCCCCAATTTATCCTAATCTTTCCTATATCATCCTAGTCCACCCTAGATTGTCCTAAACTATTTTGAGCTATCCCTACTAATCCCTAATCTATACCAAATAATCCTTAACCATTCCTAATCCTTTGTATATTTCACTAATTTTCTTCCTTAGTTAAATCCCTAACCCATTGGAATCCAATCCTAATTTATCCCACACTTTCCTAAACCATCCTAGTCTATCCTAATCCATCTTAAACCATCCCTAGTCATCCCTAATCTACACCAAACCATCCTTAATCATTCTTACTCCATTCACTAATTTCCTTTGTTAAATCCCTAATCCACTCTAATCCATCCCTAATTTATCTTAATCTTTACTAAACCATCCTTAACCATTCCTAATCCATTCTTGGTTTTACTAATTGTTCCTTAGTTTTCACTGTACCACTTTATAGTTCATTTACAATTTATAGGGTTGTGTTTGTGGAACTTGGATTTTTTTTTATAGTTCACTTTCACAATTTTCACTTCTCTTGTGTAGATGTGTCAAGGTGTTGTAGTTTAAATATTGATTTATAAATTGTGTGTGCTACATGTTGTTGGGATCAAAGAACACTGAGAGGGGGGGTGAATCAATGTTTTGTTGGAATGAATAAATTTGACCTTATTAACACAACAACTCAACAACTGGTAAACATAAAATGAGATAACAATAAGTAACAATGCAAACACAAAGATGAACACCAAGACACCACAAACTTATACATCAAAAACCTCAATGAGGAAAAACCACGGTGGGATTGGAGACCCACAATATCTATCCACTGATCATATGAATAAATATTACAATAAGGGGCCTGCACATGCAGGAAGGCCAACAACCTAGATCACACTGCTCATCACAAAAGGAGTCTCACTGACTACGTAAAACATCAGACTATAATCCGGAATGAAGATTGAACTGCAAGTGTAGCATCTCCTATGCCTGAGTACAATTTTGGTTTAAGCTCAATATCGGAGGTCTTTAACCTCTTACACAAACCCAATTCAATGACCTATGATCGACCAAACCTTCTGCACATGATTACAACTTTATTCGTACACAAATAATCCCATAACCCACACGCTATGATCTACAAAGAGATCTTACATAATATTTATACCAACCCAGGACCTAAACAATTAGGTCAGCCACCTAAAAGATAATACAATAAATACATTACATAAACACACAAACAAATGATAATCCAAGTCAGCCTAAGAACAAACAAATATTAACCAAACAATAAATCCAATTGGTAACGCATTGGGAGCATCCACCAACACATTACATAAACGAGTCAATAAACTAGCAGAATAAGACCAGACCTAAAATAGGTTGCCATAAGCCAAATGAAATACCACTGATCAACTGGAACATGAACACGATAACCATCAGCATCTTGAAAACCTTCTAGAAGCCGCACCAACACCACTTATTGAATCCATCAAAAGATATTCAATGAAGCTCTACTGGTAGAACCCTTACCGGTAACCAAAAGGCTTACTAGAACATATGATAGCTTTCGGATCACCAAATCTGAAACCAACTTAATGTGACACGCATCTAAATAATATGAATGATTGAACCAAACGAATTCCACCAATCAAAACATATCGAAGACAAATCTCCCGATCATCATCAAAGTCTTAACTACTCTATCAGAACCCGATAGATAACCAAAGAAGATAGTGTTGACATAAATGACAAACATCAATGCAACACATAATTAATTCCTCCAAATCGCCTACAATCTCCCCCTTTGGCATTGATGACAACACTAGATGTGAAAACCATCCAAGTGCCAAGAAGTGCCAGACAAGTCTACCCCAATGAATGACATCTGACAAATGATCATATCAATAAAGTTTTGAAATAATTTTCTCTATACCAATTAACCATCCATAGACCTGAACCAAACCCCCATAGGGTACAACCTTGATCTAAAAATTTATTCCTCCCCTTTTGACTGATATCTCTATTAGACTCTATTTTCCACATGTATATCTCTCTCTCTTTGACATCAATGTCAGAAATCTAACATAAACATCAAAGAAAAATCATAAAACCTCTGAACCACATAGTTGAGTACTCTCCCTGAGTAGTAGCACCAACTAATCAATCCAGAATTAATGATAGTTTTGATAATGCAATAATACAACCTTCTGGTGTGCATATTGAAAATTTCATTAAACAAATTATTCATTTATTTCTATGGTATGAAGTCATAGAATGTATTTGTAGCGGTGTTAAAGCAACAAATTACTTATTTTTACTCAAATGCTCCACCTCTTGACTCCCTACAAATTTGCAACTTGTTGCACCTTCTATGCACTTCTCAGTGAGCTATAGTTTGTAGTCAGGCCCTTAAATGATTGCATTATTCATAAGAAATGTTGCCATCTCACAAGTTTTGAGGATTTCATAGGTTGGCGGGAGACTAATTAAGGTTTTACATATGATTTAAATATAATTTTTACATAATTTAAACTTGAAAAATTATAGATTATCACAATCAATAATTATTTAAAAAAAACTTTGTTGGGTGCAAATAATCATTCACAGAATCACAAAAAAGTAGATATAATGAACATTTTTGAATTTTTTTGCTTCTATTGAATGACCATTTGAAACTTGTGATTAACCTACAAATAGGTTCCAAAAACCCTACGCCACCCACCCACTCACTCACCCTTTTTTTGGTCTCAATTTAAATTGTATATATTATTATTTATTATATTAAATTAATATTTAAATAAACTTTTTATTTTATTTTATTTTAATAAATATTATATCTGAAAAATAAAGGACATGGCATGCCCTCAAAATTGCATGAAAAAGTACTGTTAGGAATACTCTTGTGGCTCATTATCCCTTTCCCAAAGGCCATTGATGGCTCCAAGAATTTCAATACACTCAAAATAAGGAAGAATATATTAGAAATAATGATAAACATCTTGGCCATTCACATATTCGAGAAAACAACTCTATATACCCCTCAAGTCAAATTAACCTTTTCAATGTTTATAAAAATGCCATGGTTGTGAAACCCTAACATCATAGGAAATGAGATTAACCTTGAACCTTAACAATGTTGTAAATACTAGTGACATTAGAATTTGGGATTGCAAAAAGGCTTTGACTAAATACACCGGTTATTATATCACACACTTTGATAATTAGACATTCCCATTGGGATCAGACTTCACTTGTTTGGTATGTGTGATTGAATTTATTTATTTTGGCTTGACTATAATTTATTGTTAAAGGGAGGTTTAACCAATTTTGACCATGCAATAAAAAATAGTGTGCATCTTCAATATGCAAGTGGATAGAAAATTGAAGTTTATGCGCATTGATCAATTTCTAAGTATCTATGGTCACTTCATCTTTCTAGAGTTTCTTATTGTATTAGGATAGATGTCCATAAACCAATTTTAGGTAGTCTTTGTATTCATAAATTTGTTTGTAATGTTGATGTGGTTACTATACTATTGATATATCATTGACTGCAACTATTCGATAGTAGTTTTTTTCATACAAATTGTTGTGTATGGTCATTGAATATGTATGTATGTATGTATGTGACACACAAAGAGATCTTTCAAAATAAATCAAGATGGTATTTACTTTCAAATAAATGTGAATCACTATAGTTAGAAGCATTGGGCATGTTGCCCATGCAAAAGTCATGAGTTCAATTCATAGCTTATTTGCATTATTGTGTGTTGAAAAACATCAAGTGTTTTTTACACAATTCAAAAATATATTAAGTATTTCTTTAAATGACAAGGTGAACATGCATGTATCTTTGATTGTCAAAATTATACATTGTGTGGACAATAGCGACAACCCAACTGCTATAACTTTCTTTCATTTTTCGAAAAGCATTGAATGGAAGAATAACTACATGAGCAATCATCATGAACTCTACTTCCGATGGGTTGGTTGAGATGGTTAAAAGATTATAGAAATAAGTCTCAATATTTTATCTATAAGGGGATCAACTTGTTAGAATTTTTAGAGCAATTGTTTGTACTCTTGAATTCTTTGTTCCTAACACTCCTAACTATATTTTATTAGATATTGAAGATTTGGAATTCAGATTGTCTATTGTGTGACATGAATAAAAAACTATTCTAATTTTTAGTTGACATTGATTTGATTGGACGTTGTGAGGATTGCATAACAAGAGGGATCCTCAAGGTTTTGAGTATATAGGTAAAATATATGGGCAAACGTAGAAACTTGTGTCACATTTTTATAAAGGAAATGACTAACACAATATAAATTATTCAACTTTGACCACATAAAAGTGGCATTTTGTTTTGAATTAAAAAATGATGTAAAATAATGAAATGTAGAAAGCTTAATTAATTTTATGCTTGTAAATAAAAAAATAAAATAAAATTTTTGACATATTTAAAGACAATTTTTTTATTGCAAAAAAATTAGAAAATAGTGAGGTTGATTTAATGTCACAAAAAAAAGAAACAAACTTATTTTTGTTTTCTAGATAGTTAACATCAATATAGTGCGTGGAAAAAAAATTCAATGTATATTTTCTTTGTACTAATGGTTTAAAGTCAAACTTAGAAGAATTTGATAGTTTTAATTTAGCGTCAATTTGTGTCTAATATATTATAATTTAAAAAAAACCAATTATACCCTTTAGGAGAAGATTCTCTCCACTAATACATCATATATTTTTAAAAATATTTAAATATGGTTTAATATTTATTTATTTATTTTTAATCAACCTTATTTTTAATTTTTATAAGTTGCTTGCAACATTACAAATTTTTTTTTATAGATAATCAAAATATTATATATATATATATATATATATATATGGATTCTCAACTTTGATTTCTACAAAAGAGTATTTTTAGTTTTTTGGAGAAACTTATACTAACTAAATAAAAATTCAGTTGAAGTGGAAAGTTTTAAAATTTCTGAAAATGGATGAGGTAGTTGCCAACAAAGGTGCCACATAGATATGTTCGGCTAAAAGGGTTTAGGCCAAAACCCTTTTAACTGGAACTAACTTGGTCGAACACCTTCTAGCTGACTACACACTCTTTGGAATTTAGTTGACTAGGACTAACTGAATTGAAAATGTTCATATTAAAGATTATTATTTTTTTTGCATTTTTTTTTTTCAATTCTAGTATCTAAATAATCGCACACAAGCAAGGCCTTTTGGCAAGAAAGGCTAAAAATTCTTAGGTATGATGATTTTCAACTTATCATTGATTAATTTTAAATATTTGCAATATTGTGAGTTTGGATATAATGATTATAGGATTGTAGGTACAACTTAGACCCTATTTCTCTCCTTATGGTGTGATATGATTCAAGTTGAACACATTTTCCATATTTTTTATGCATTTAGAGACTATGAAAACCTTAACAAGGTCCTTGTATTTGAAGCATTATCCTTCCTAGATCACTAGATTAATCCTAATACTTCGATTACATAATGTATAATATATAATCAACCATGCATAATGATAGTGAGATGCAAATTTAGAGACATGATTTAGAAGTTTTGAATAAAATACAACATAACTTAAAATAATGTCTATATTTAATAAATGCATTGAAAACTTGTATATGTTGTCTTGTGTGATACTATTATGTATGATATGCAACTAGTTCATTTAAAATATAGATTCTCTTCACCTATATTGTGCAAAAATGAGCACATGTGTGCCATATGAATTATGTGTTAAGATGATAGGATTTGATCATTTAAACAAATTTAATAACAAAATGTAGGTAAACAACTTGAAATTGTGTGTGTGTGTATTTGAACAATAAACATATATCAAAAATATATTTTACTATGTTACTTTGGTTTATGTCTCTTTTCTCTATTATAGTTCTTAAACATATATTCTGGCTAGATGTTAAAAAAATAGTTTAGTCTTAGACCTTATCCATCATCGTTCAAAATCCAAGGTTAATCTATTGAATTTTCAAAGCTCCATTACCTTGTTAAAAGTTTACAACACAAAATTGCAACACAAGCCTGCAAGACCAAACAACAAACAAGAACACCTTCCACAAGAGAGAGTTACACAAAGAATGCTATATTACTCAAAAACAAAGAATACAAAATTAGAGGATGAGTTACAATTGTACAATGAGGTGCTTATAAAGAAATCACAGAGCCAAATTTAGGAGAACTAAAGTGCAAGAATGAGGAGCTAAATAACAACTCTAGCTAAACTAGGTGCACAACTAAAATAAGCACTCCTAAGTGAGCTTAAGAAAAAAAGAATAACTAGTTGTAAAAAAACAACTAATAGCTAAATATGCTCTAGCACTCTCCCTTAAGTGAAACTTAGGGTGAGTAGAAAAAATCTAAATGCATGAATGCAAAAATGGATCCTAACAACAAAAGGCCTGATTAGGTACCCATGTACGAAGCAACAAAGTCTCTTGAAGTGAAGAAAAGGAAAAAACCATGTGGGTTTAAACCCCTCTCCAAAAGCAAGAGATACAATGCATGAAAAAGAAACATGAACTGATAAAAAAGGAAGGACTAAGAAGCCTCCAAGACAATGTCCCAAAAGAATAGGAACATGAAGGACATCCTTGAAGCACAAAGAAGCTACAAACAATTGTCGAATGGTAATTGATTTACCTCCACTGAAACAAAGACGATGATCAAGATTAAGAAGACGACAATATGCACGAGTGCCCCCAACAACACTACTCAAATAATCAGATGGGAAACAAAGGCAAAACATTTGTAAGTTGAAGATACAAATGACACATGAATCTGCATGAGTGACCCTAATGACAATACTCAACCATGCAAGAGAAAACTACTAGTAAAAAATACAGGTGCCAATAGTCTTAGGTTTTGGTATATATAAAGGTCTCATTTGTGAGATTAAATATAGAATATAATAAGTGGTAGAGGATTGTAATAAGGTATATGTGAATATAAGTAGAGCTATACACACAAACATCATTTGAAGACTCAAGAAAGGTTTGGAGAAGACAATTAGAGCTTAAATGGTACTGAATCCAGCATATGAATATGCTATTTTGAGTAGTACATTATCATTTGATTTAATCATCCAATTGTAGTCAATGTGACTCCCATTTTGTGATTGAGCAGTGAGCTCTAGGAAGTTAGCCTTTTTGCATGTGCAGACCCCATATTGTACACACATACTATCTGCAATAGTATCATCTGATTGTGGGTAAGGTTTCCCACCATGGTTTTTCCCCTTACATGGTTTCCATGTACAAATATCTATGTTATGTGTTGTGGATTTTATTTGTCTTTCTGTTTCATGCATTAAAATTTATCGGTATTGCAATTAACTATTAAAATGTCAACCGACATAAAGATTGGTTAAGTTATATTTGGGTTGAAATTAATAGACAACTGATTCATCCCCCCCCTCCCAGTTGCCTTTGGGTCCTAACAATTGGTATCAGAGAAAAGTCCTCTTTTTCTAGAAGTTTAACATCTTGAGGAGATTCTATGGCAACTAACTATTTCAGGAAGGACAGTCCGAAACTTGATGGAACTAACTATGGTATATGGAAGATCAGGATGGAGACACATTTGAATTGCATTGGAAAACACATATGGGATATTACAAAGAATGGCTATGTTCTTCCTACTCAAAGTCAACCTAATCCACCAACCTTGGCTAAAGATGAAGAGAATGATTGCAAAGCAATAGAAGCACTTTTGAGTGCATTGTTAGATTAGCAAATCATGGGATTATAAGACCGATCTATTGCTAAAGCTATTTGGGACGAATTGGAGACATTGAATGAAGGTGATACCACAGTCAAAATTGTAAAATTGGAATGCTTCTGGGTTAGGTATGAAAATATGAAAATAGAAGAAGATGAAAGGATTTCTACTTTTATGGAAAGAGTAAATGAAATTGTTTTGGGTATACAATGTTGTGGAGGATCCTTAAGTGAAGATGAAATTGTTTCTAAATTTTTAAGAGCATTGCCACCGGCATATAAAATGAAAGTAATTGCTATTAATGAATTGAGAACAATGCCTAATGCATCCGTATCTAGAGATACTTTGGTTGGAAAACTTTCAACTTTTGAACTTGAGGAATTTGGTCCTGCTGCTACAATTAAGACAGATTTAGCTTTTAAGGCATCATCATCTGCAACATCATCATCATCATCATCATCTGAGAAATCTGATTGGAAAGCACTCTATGCAAGATAACTTGAAGAAATTAGAAGAGAGAGTGAAGAACTTGAAGAAATTGAAGAACTTGAAGCACTATTTGCAAGGAAAATGCCTAAAGGTCTAGTTGGAAGTAAGTATGAAGGTAAAGTACCATTTAAATATTTTAACTGCAATAAAGTTCGTCATATGGCATCTAGGTGTCCTGATAGACATGCAAGATTAAAAGAAGAAGCTAAAAGAACATATAAGGCTAACCCTAAATATCAAAGATACAAATTTAAAAGAATAGAGACAAATCATGTTATTATGCTGATGAAGGAGTAACTGATGATTCTGATGAGGAACCGACAGACAATGGATGGGCTTTTGTTTCTATAACAGAAGATCAACTGGCACCTACTGTTCAATCGGTATAGTAGGCCCATGCAACTAAAATTGAAGAAAAGGATGAATGGATCATTGATTCCAGATGTTCACATCATATGACTGGTGATAAAAGTAAATTCTTAACTTTTTCAGGAATACAATGGAGGTTTAGTAAGATTTGGGGATGATAAAGCTTGTTTGATTAAAGGAAAAGGCACTATATCTTTTGATGGTAAGCACAATACTGATAATGTTTACTATGTTGAAGGTTTGAAGCATAATCTTTTGAGTGTTGGTAAATTAGTTGAAAAAGGATTTCAGTTACAATTCAAGAATGGTAAATGCAAAGTCATGAACATAACTAGTTTGGAAATTGCAACCAGTAATCAGACTAGAGGTAATATCTTTCATTTGAATAACAATGAGAAAGCATGTTTGATTGCACATATTGATGAAAGTTGGATATGACATAAGAGAATTTGTCAAGTAAATTTCAATTGCATTGTGAAGATTAGTACAACTAAGGCAGTAAGGGATTTACCTAAGATTGTTAAACCTCACAATGTGGTATGTAAGGAATGCCAATTTGGAAAGCAAGTTAGAACAAATTTTAAGAGTATTTCAAAAAAATCCAATAATGTTCTTGACTTAATTCATACTGATTTATGTGGTCCAACAAGAACTAAAAGTTTACAAGGAGATAGATATTTTATGCTAATCATTGATGATTATTCTAGAATGTGCTGGGTTACTTTTCTCAGGGAGAAATCAGAAGCTTTTGGGAAATTCAAATTATTGAAAGTGATGGTAGAGAATGAAACCGGTAAGAAAATAAAATGTTTGAGATTAGATCAAGGAGGTGAATTCACATCTAAGGAATTTAATACCTTCTGTGAAGTGAATGGAATCAGAAGACAGTTATCAGCACCTCGGACACCCCATCAGAATGGAGTTGTGGAAAGGAAGAACCGAACTATTCTAGATGCAACTAGAAGCATGATATCAAAAGAAAACCTACCTCATGTATATTGGAGAGAAGCACTGAATACAACGGTTTACACATTCAACAAAGTTCACATCAAAGGTGAAACCGGTAAGACCCCTCATGAACTATGATTTGGTAATACTCCTACTCTTAAATATTTTAGAATATTTGGAAGCAAATGTTATATTAGGAGAGATATGTATATTGGGAAATTTGATCCTAGAAGTGAAGAAGGAATATTTCTTGGTTATTCATCTAAGAGCAAGGCATATAGATGTTTTAACAAGAGATTGCAGAAAATTGTTGAGAGTGCAAATGTGAAGATTGATGAACAGTTTAGAGGTAATTCAAGGTCAATGGACTTTGAACCAACAATAGAAATAATTACAAATGAACCTACAATGAGTACACCAGTACAAAATTTTGATCCAGTCACATCGGCATCATCTGAGAATTCCACAGTGACTGAAGAACAACAAGAAGTAAATACACCCAAGTATGTAAGATTGAATCACTCTAAAAGTCAGATAATTGGGAACAAGTATCAAGGAGTTATGATAAGAGGAAGACTGGAAAATGAAGAGGTGTGTCTAAATTCTCAAATTGAACCAGCATCAGTTATTGAGGCATGTGAAGATAAACATTGGATTAAATCTATGGAAGATGAATTGGAACAAATTGAAAAGAATAACACATGGACATTGGTTCCTCGATCTAGAAAACAAAAATGTAATTGGAACTAAATGGGTATTCAGAAATAAACTTAATGAAGATGGTAAGGTAATAAAAAACAAAGCAAGCGTAGTGTGTAAGGGAAATTCATAGAAGGAAGGAATTGATTATAATGAAACCTTTACATCGGTAGCTAGAATTGAGGCAGTTAGACTATTCTTAGCTTTTGTAGCACACAAGCACTATAAAGTATATCAAATGGATGTTAAATGTGCATTTATGAAGGGTGATCTTGAAGAGGATGTTTACATTGAACAACCTGATGGATTTTATTTGATAGATGACAAAGATATGGTTTGTAGGTTAAGGAAAGCTTTATATGGATTAAAGCAAGCTCCTAGAGCTTGGTATGCTAGATTGGACAAATATCTTTTAAATCTTGGATACACTAAAGGTAATGCCAACAACAACTTATATTGCAAAGTGACTAATGATGACATCTTGGTAATTGAAGTTTTTGTTGATGATATCATTTTTGGAGGAGAAGATGGATTGTGTAAAGACTTTTCTAACAAGATGCATGAAGAATTTGAAATGTCTATGATTGGAGAGATAAAATTCTTCTTAGGATTGAAAATTTCATAGACTGATAAAGGTATATTCATAAATCAATCAAGCTACTTGAAGGACTTACTTAAGAAATTTGGATGAAAAACTATAAACCGGTAAGTACACCAATGAGTATGACTGATAAACTATCTTTAAAGGATGAATCAACACCTATTAATCTGACTAGATACAAGTCTATAATTGGAGGTTTACTGTATTTGACACAAACAAGACCTGATATTATGAATGCAATATGTATTATTTCAAGATTTCAGATTAATCCTAAAGAAAATCATGAATCAGTAGTGAAAAGGATTTTCTGGTACCTACAAGGCATAACAAATCTTGGTTTATAGTATCCTAAAGATGAAAATTTTGATTTATGTGCATACACAGATGCAAATTGGGTAGGAGATGTAGATGATAGAAAGAGCACCACCAACTGAGAATTCTTTCTTAGTAGCAGACTAATTTCATGGTTGAGCAAGAAATAGTGTTGCACACCTTTATCAACAATAGAATCAGAATATGTTGCAGCAACAACTAATTGTACACATGAATTATGGATTAAGAAAATGTTGAAGGACATAAAGGTAAAATGCAAAGAACCTATAACCATTTACTGTGATAATATGGCAGCAACTGATATATCTACAAATCCGGTATTTCACACAAAAACTAAAAATGTTTCTATCAAATTCAATTTTCTAAAAGAGAGTGTTGAAGCAAAAGAAGTGAAATTGGTTTATGTGAATACTAAAGAGCAGATTGCAGATATTTTTACTAAGCCTTTTCCTAAGGAAACTTTTGAATATCTCAGAGAGTAGCTTGGAGTTATACCCTCACCGATAGAGACTTAGACAATTGATGCTTGGCATCAAACTGACAGACTTAACTGAGAAATATATTTTCTGTCTTTGATGAGGAGAGCTACTTCTCAGGGGGAGTAGTTGGATGAATTAGATAAGTTGGTATTTTGTAATAATTTCTATGAACCGTTTTATCTAGTTTTTGTATTACTTTGGCATTTGATGTCAAAGGGGAGAGATATCTATGGAAAAACACATTATCTTTTGGGGAGAGTTGTCACTCTCTGTATCTATATTTTGATTTCTGGTTAAATGATCTATTTGGGAGATTGTTGGTTCTTGGTTTTTGGCATTTCTGCTTTGGCACTTAGATGGGTTTTCCAACTTGTGTTGCCATCAATGTCAAAGGGGGATATCATTGGTATTTTGGATGTGTTGCACTAGTTTTGTCATTGATGTCAACACTTGTCAACACCTATCAACACTTGGAGATCTTTGGTTATGTTCACTGGCATGTTTAGTGACTTATACATAATCACTGGTATCTAGTTCACTGACACTAAGGATGACTTGGAGATTACTTGGTTATGTCGAAGACATTGTTTGGACACTTTGTTTTGGTAATTTGGTTACTGGTCTAATCGAGTTTGCATATTTGTTGTAACCAGCAAATAGGTCTGTTTATGGATTGGTAAGCGTTATCTATCCCAGATCAGCATGACATGTTATGGAGATGATTTGTTATTATTGTAAATGCATTGAGCTGACATGATGCATCACATATTGATTCATTTGTATTGTAATATTCTTTGATAGACAACCTACACATTTGGTCTTAGGTTTTGGTATATAAGATCTCATTTGTGAGATTAAATATAGAATGCAATAAGTGGTAGAGGATTGTAATAAGGTATATGCGAATATAAGCAGAGCTATACACACAAACATCATTTGAAGACTCAAGGAAGGTTTAGAGAAGGAAATTAGATCTTAACCGGCACCGAATCCAACATACGAAGGTTCTATTTTGAGCAGTACATTATCATTGGATTTAATCATCCAATTGTAGTTAGTGTGACTCCCATTTTGTGATTGAGCAGTGAGCTCTAGGCAATTGGCCTCTCTGCATTTGCAGACTCCATATTGTACACACATACTATTTGCAGTAGTATCATTTGATTGTGGGTAAGGTTTCCCACTATGGTTTTTCCCCTTATAGGGTTTCCACATACAAATATCTGTGTTATGTGTTGTGGATGTTATTTTTCTTTCTGTTTCATGCATTAAACTTTACTGGTATTGTAATTAATTGTTAAACTATCAACCGGCATAAAGATTAGTTTACTAGTATTATGCATTAAGTTTGGTTAAGTTATATTTGGGTTGAAATTAATAGACAATTGATTCACCCCCCTCTCAGTTGCCTCCGGGTCCTAACAAGCAAAACAAAATGTACTACACAACTCCCCATGCCACTTTATAATACATGCATGTACAAAATAAGGCACAATAGAATGTGAAAAATCTCCAAAAAAACATACACAAGACTGACACTTTATCTCAACATGTCTACAAGAAAGGAATTTCTTAAAACAAAAGTTCAAAATGCCCAAATGGGGCAAAGTTTTGCAAATACATGTAGGGAAGCCCAAGAGAAGACATCCACTACAAATTGAAAGATTCCAGGAGCTAGAATGACCAAGTAATATTCAACCATGAAGTGAAAACATAAAATATTGAATAAAAGTCATATGGAGAAAAACATAGAAAATATAACACCCGATTTGAATAGGTGACTCTGAGATATTTCCAATGATGTGTGGAAGCCAAAAAAACATAATTCGTTTGCCCAAGTTATGGCCTCTGAAGCACAAAATTGAAGGTTGATCACTTTGCAAGCTTGGTACATAAAATTGTTCTAGCATCTGATGAAACATCCTATAGAATCTGATAGCCCTCTAAACTAGCTTTCTAATAATATCTTGTTTGCCTGATTTTGACTCTATATGACAAAGTTATGAGTAAAACATTGAAGACTACATATTTAGGGCTTGGAAGGCTTGAAGGAACTCCAAAAATGAAAAAATTCCAAAAATAGCAACATTGCAAAAATAGAAATTTTCCTAAAATAGAAACTTTCCAACAAAGCCCCAAACTGACTAGATTTTTTAGCTACCCTTAGAACTCACCTCCTAAAACATACCCTCAACCAAATTAAACCCAAAATTCAACTGCTCGAATTTAGACGAAACAACAACTGATCTTAGGGGTTTTTGACAGTGCAGGTGCGATGGTGATGCTTGTTTTTTTCCAAGGCTAATAAAAATTGCTCACAACTAGATCCACAAAATCAAAATTAGGGACTACAACACTTTTGAGTAAAGAAACCCTCAAAACTTGAGAAAGGGCTTGCCAAATACACGTTCTGATACCATGTTGAAGTTTCAAATCTCTTAAACCATGTTAAATTTTTAAAGCTCTGATACCATGTTGAAGTTTCAAAGGTCTTATACCATGTTGAATTTAACAACACAAAAGATTGCAACACAAGCCTATAAGATCAAACAACAAACAAGAACCTCTTTCACAAGAGAGAGTTACAGATAAAAATACTATATTACTAAAAACAAAGAATATAGAATTAAAAGATGAGTTACAATTTTAAAATGAGGTGCTTATAAAGAAAGCATAGAGCTAAATTTAGGAGAATTAAAGTGCAAACATGAGGAGCTAAATAATCAACTCTAGCTAAACTAGATGCATAAAAGCTAAACTAGATGCACAACTAAAAGAAGCATTCGTAAGTGAACTTAAGAAAAAAAGCACAAGTAGTTGTAAAATTGAAACTAATAACTAAATATGCTCTCACATAATCCAATTTCTTTAAGGTTTAACCAATCTTAAACTATCTCTAGTTATCCCTAATCTACACTAAACCATCCTTAACAATTCCTAATCTTTTTTAGATTTCACTAATTTCATTCCAAGTAGTTTTCTCTAATCTACTCTAGAATCCAAGCCTAATTTATCCCAACCTTTCTTGAAACATCCTAATTTATCCCAAACCATCTTAAACCATCCCTATTCATCCCTAATATACACCAATTCATCCTTAACCATTCCTTATCCATTCTATATTTCACTAATTTTGTTAGTTAAATCTGAAATCCACTCTAATCCATCCCTAATTCATCTTTAGATTTCCTAAACTAGATCCTAGTCCACTCATAACCATCTTAAACCATCTCTAGATTCATCTTTCATCTACACAAAACCGTCCTTAAAACCATTCCTAATTCATTTTAAATTTCATTACTTTCCTTCCTTATTTTTCCTTAATCCACTCTATAATCCATCCATAATATATCCTAACCTTTCTTAAGCTATTCTAGTCTACCCAAAACCATTCCTAAAGCATCTTAAACAATCTCTATTAATTCCTAATCTACACTAAACCATACAAGTAACCATTCCTAATCCATTCTATATTTCACTATTTTCCTTTAGTTAAATCCCTGATCCACTCTAATCCATCCCTAATTTTTCATAAGATTTCCTGAACCATCCCTAGACCATCTTAAACCATCCTTAACCATTCTTAGTACATTCTATATTTCACTATATTGCTTCCTTATTTTTTCCCTAATCAATTCTAATCCATCCCCAATTTATCCTAATCTTTCCTATATCATCCTAGTCCACCCTAGGTTGTCCTAAACTATTTTGAGCTATCCCTACTAATCCCTAATCTATACCAAATAATCCTTAACCATTCCTAATCCTTTGTATATTTCACTAATTTCCTTCCTTAGTTAAATCCCTAACCCATTGGAATCCAATCCTAATTTATCCCACACTTTCCTAAACCATCCTAGTCCATCCTAATCCATCTTAAACCATCCCTAGTCATCCCTAATCTACACCAAACCATCCTTAATCATTCTTACTCCATTCACTAATTTCCTTTGTTAAATCCCTAATCCACTCTAATCCATCCCTAATTTATCTTAATCTTTCCTAAACCATCCTAGTGTTTGGATTCCCAAAGATACTAAGAGGGTTGGGGGGTGAATCAGTATTTAACCAGTTAGTGGGTTTTCTGAACTTATTAAATGAATTGCATTCCAAAACAATGTACCGGTAAACCATAATTAATGCAATAAATAAGAACAATAAATAGAACATAGAAAGCACACCATAACACAATAATTTTTAATGAGGAAACCCGGTGTGGGAGAAACCTCGGTGGGAGTTGTGACCCACAATATTCGCTCACTGGCCAATAAGTGAATATTACTGATATAATAGAGGCTTGCACATGCAGGAAGACCAACTACCTAAAGCTCACTACTCAAATATAGAAAGGGAAGTCTCACTGACTTACAAAAATGGATTA
This sequence comes from Cryptomeria japonica, assembly GCF_030272615.1. Taxonomy (NCBI): domain Eukaryota; kingdom Viridiplantae; phylum Streptophyta; class Pinopsida; order Cupressales; family Cupressaceae; genus Cryptomeria; species Cryptomeria japonica. The sequence goes on along the minus strand of NC_081409.1, from coordinate 123,715,979 downwards.
TGTAAATCCAATATCATGTACTGCTTCGGTTCAACAGCTATTATGCCAGGTTCAGTACCAGTTTAAGCTCTTGCAATAATCATAAACCTTACTCCAAAATATGCCTCAATATTCACACATAATATCCATCTATGCATATCCTCTTACAAATGTTCTACAAGATCTCATACTTATATATGAACCTTATTACAACATGCCATGTTGGCTTACAAAAAGATATTACAATAAAATCCATTAAATAATGAGCAAAATCATGTCGGCCAGGGTGCCAATAATCATTTTTTTGCTGTCGGTGAATTGTATGCGGGTGTAGAGTATGCTAGTGCCATATGATTGTAAGGTTGTCATCAATGACAATACCTTCAATCACCTACAATTTCTCATTGGAGTGTGCATTTGCTAACAATCTCCCCCTTTGGCATTGATGGCAACACTCATGAGAAAAAGCCCAAAAAAATATATCCAAAAAGTGTTGTCCAAAACTATGTGCTCCCCTTGAGCAGATGATCTCTTCTGTCATACATTTTCTCATACTTATTCATTTTTCTCATCCTCTACTACTCCCCCTTTGGCATCAATGACAAAGGCTCTCATTTAATATCAATTGAGTGTAGTTCCTATTTGTAACCGGTGGGTTACAATCTGATAAAGATTTGCTAAAGCAACATTCAGACTGTTGTAGAATCTTTCACTATCATTTAGTGTTGCTTCAGTCCTCTAGATTGTACCGGTGAGTAAGTGAATTTTCTCTTCTAGTGTCTTAAAACTTGGAATAAGAGCCTCAGAAATCTCTTTTCTCAAAGAGATGAGGATATCTAGTTTAGGACCTAGTCTGCACTTCAATTCCTTTGCCTTGAATTTTAACCTTTCCTTATCTTTTTCAAGTTTTTCTATTTTCTCTTCAAATCTTGCAATTTCTTGTTCTACTAACGATATTGAATCTAATGAACCTATTAAATTGTCAGCAATATCATTGATTTTCTTTTGTGCTTTGTTGATCTCATTATCTATATCTTCTGTCAAAATGTTTGTTTTGCATGTATCAAATTTGTCTTCAACATATCATTTTCATGATTGAGTCTTGTGTTTTCATTTCCAACATCAGTTAGTCTTCTAACCAAGTCATATTCATTCTTCTTTCTATCTTCAATGTCTTTACAAAACCTCATAGTCATATCTTGCATCTCATTCTTCATTGTATCATTTTCTTGTCTCAGTTTGTTCACAAGATCATTAAGAGTTTCTTTTTCATCATCATCACTTTGCATCTTCTCAGAAAGTTCTCTTCTTTTGTTCCTTGCAATAGTCATATTTCCTTGAAGTCCTTGTATGATTTCCTGTGCAACCTTAAGATCATCTTCAAGTTTGATATTCTTCAACTTTTCTGCATCATAGTCTGAAAGAGTTGTTTCCAATTGCTTTCTCAAGTTTTCCATCTCTACCGGTGTTAGAATCTTCCTCAAGCTGTTAGGCTTTTGAAAATAGAGGACTAGGCTTTGATACCAATTGTTTGGATTCCCAAAGATACTGAGAGGAGGAGGTGAATCAGTATCTAACTGGTTAGTGGGTTTTCTAAACTTAATAAATGAATTGCATTCCAAAACAGTGTACCGATAAACCAAAATTAATGCAGTAAATAAGAACAATAAATACAACATAAAAAGCACACCATAACACAATAATTTTTAACGAGGAAACCCAATGTGGGAAAAACCTCGGTGGGATTTGTGACCCACAATATTCACTCACTGGCCAATAAGTGAATATTACTGATACAATAGGAGCCTACACATGCAGGAAGGCCAACTGCCTAAACCTCGCTGCTTAAATACAAAAAGGGAAGTCTCACTGACTTACAAAAATGGATTATGTAAATCTAGTATCATATACTGCTTCGGTTCAACATCTTGTATGCTTGGTTCAGTACCGGTTTAAGCTCTTGCAATAATAATAAACCTTACTCCAAAATCCGCCTCAATATTCCTACATAATATCCATCTATGCATATCCTCTTACAAATGTTATACAAGATCTCATACTTATATATGAGCCTTATTACAATATGCCATGTCGGCTTACAAAATGCATTAAGTAAAGAACAAAATCTTGTCAGACAGGGTGCCGATAATCATTTTTTCGCTGCCGCCTAACTGTATGCCGGTGTAGAGTCTGCCATAGGATTGTAAGGTTGCCATCAATGACAATACCTTCAATCACCTACAATTTCTCATTGGAGTGTGCATTTGCCAACACCTAGTCCACTCTAAATGACCTCTAAACCATCCTTAACCATTCCTAATCCATTCTTGGTTTTACTAATTGTTCCTTGGTTTTCACTGTACCACTTTATAGTTCATTTACAATTTATAGGGTTGTGTTTGTGGAACTTGGAATTTTTTTAATAGTTCACTTTTACAATTTTCACTTCTCATGTGTAGATGTGTCAAGGTGGTGTAGTTTAAATATTTATTTATAAACTGTGTGTGCTACACATTGTTGGGATCTAAGAACACTGAGAGGGGGGGTGAATTAATGTTTTGCTGGAATGAATAAATTTGACCTTATTAACACAACAAATCAACAATTGGTAAACATAAAAGTAGATAACAATAAGTAACAATGCAACCACAAAGATGAACACCATAACACCACAGACTTATATGTGGAAAACCTCAATGAGGAAAAACCATGGTGGGATTGGAGACCCACAATATCTATCCACTGATCATATGAATAAATATTACAATAAGGGGCCTGCACATGCAGGAAGGCCAATAACCTAGAGCACACTGCTCATCACAAAAGGAGTCTCACTTACTATAGAAAACATCAGACTACAATCAAGAATGAATATTGAACTGCAAGTGTAGCATCTCTTATGACTAAGTACAATTTTGGTTTAAGCTCAATGCCGGAGGTCTTAAACCTCTTACACAAACCCAATTCAATGACCTATGATCGACCAAACCTTTTTCATTTGATTACAAATTTATTTGCACACAAATATTCCCATAACCCACACGCCGCGATCTACAAAGAGATCTTACATCATATTTATACCAACCTAGGACCTAAACAATTAGGTCGGTCACCTAAAAGATAAGACAATAAATCCATTACATAAACCTACAAAAAAATGATAATCCAAGTCAGCCTAAGAACAAAAAATATTAACCAAACAATAAATCCAACCAGTAACACATCGGGAGCATCCACCAACACATTACATAAACGAGTCAATAAACTAGCAGAATAAGACCAAACCTAAAATAGGTTGCCACAAGCCAAATGAAATACCATTGATCAACTAGAACATGAACACGATAACCATCAGCATCCTGAAAACCTTCTAGAAGCTGCACCAACACCACTTATCAAATCCATCAAAATATCTTCAATGAAGCTCTACCGGTAGAACCCTTACCGGTAACCAAAAGTCTTACTAGAACATATGGTAGCTTTTGGATCACCAAATCCCAAATCAAATAAATATGACACACATCTGAATAATATGAATGATTAAACCAAACCAATTCCACCAATCAGAACATATTGAAGACAATTCTCCTGATCATCATCAATGTCCAACCACTCTATCAGAACTCGATAGATAACCAAAGAAGCTAGTGTTGACATAAATGACAAACATCAATGCAACACATAATAAATTCCTCCAAATTGCTTACAATCTCCCCGTTTGGCATTGATGGCAACACTAGATGTGAAAAACATCCAACTGCCAAGAGTTGCCAAACAAGTCTACCCAAATGGATGATATCTGACAAATGATCATATCAATGAAGTTCTAAAACAATTTTCTCTATACCAATTTACCATCCATAGACCTGAACCAAACTCCCCCATTGGGATACAACCAATCTGAAAACTTATTCCTCCCCTTTTGACTGATATCTCTATTAGGCTTTTTTTTCCACATGTATATCTCTCCCTCTTTGACATCAATGCCAGAATTCTGATGTAAACATCAAAGAAAAATCATAAAACCTCTGAACCACATAGCTGCCTACTCTCCCTGAGTAGTAGCACCAACTCATCAATCCAGAATGAATCATAGTTCTGATAATGCATACTAGACTAATGCCAATCTGCATCACTCAAGTCACAACTAGAGGGGCAAAGATCTCCATTCTATCTCTAAAATATTCAAATGATTCCTTGGGCAGAGGTTTAGTGAAGATATCTGCAATCTTCTCTTTAGTGTTCACATAAACCAATTTGACTTCATTTTCTTCCAACTTTTCCTTCAAAAAGTTATACTTGATTGGTATGTACTTTGTCTTAGAATGAAATACTAAATTCTTTGATATGTCAATAGTAGCAGAGTTATCATAGTGAATAAATACCGGTTCATTGCAATCTACCCTTATTTCCTTCAATATTTGCTTCATCCATAGAACTTGTGTACAACTAGTAGTAGCAACAACATACTTAGCTTCAATAGTAGATAAAGAAGTACATGACTATTCTTTGCTAATCCATGAAACAAGTTTCTTTCCAAAAAAGAAAGCTCCACCGGATGTGCTTTTTCGGTTACCTATATCTCCATCCCAATCCGTATCCGATATGCAAAGTGTAAAGTCATCATAAACCATAAACCATACCTAAAAATCCTAGCTATCGGAGCAAGGATTCAACATAATCAATTCCTTCCTTCTAAAAATATCCAATGCAAACCAATCAAGCCTTGTTCCTCATAAATGGACCATCTACATTCAATTTTATTCCTAAAAACCAATTTAGTTCCAATAACATTCTATCTGATCCAATAGCTTTCATCCAACATCCATCCTTGCATGTGTCATCTATTGATGTCAGTTCAATTAAAGAAATTAAGCATACCTCATCAGCTGCCAACCTTCTCCTTGTCCAATTATCTAGATCTTTTGAATGATTCAACCTTACATACCTAGGAGTCTTTTGACTTTCTGTTTCTATGCTTTGATCTTCAGTTATTGTTGAATTTTCTGATACTGCCATAGTAACTGGTTCAACATTCTATTTTGGTACAGGTTCTAGCGTCATAAAATTGTGACCCTTACAATTTTTGACCACATTAGGGTCCTCATGCATGCAAATCGAATCCCTAAGCCTGATCGGAGACCACAAACTTGCTTAGCACCTGAAAAATTGCATCTTTCTTGCCCTCTACACTTCCCAAACTGTATCCTATCCTAGAAAAAAGGGTAGGACATGGGCGTAGCACTCCTATCCCTACCCTATTTTGGGGTAGGACCCTTTCCAATTTTTCTTTGGTGGTTGTGCATTAAGTGAGAAAACTCCCCCAATGTCGACCCGTGACAAAAAATCAGTTCATTTGACGAGTTTATAAGCCACATTTTCCCTCTCATTCGCAGGGAGTTCAACAAGTGAAAAAGTTGGATAAGTGATAAGGCAGGCATAAGTTCAAGCATTCAAGCATTCCTTTCCAGCATTGAGAATCTCAAGTCTCTCTTCAATGCTAGGTGTTGCATTCAAGTCAAGGATTCAACCATTGAATAGGAGATCTCTTTCAACATTCAACTTCATACAAGCAATTCTATCACAACCTCCCTTGAGGTGATTTACATTTCAGTCTTTCATTTACATTTACTTGCAAGTACTTTCTTTCATTATTTGGTTATTTCCAAAACTAGGGTTTGACCTGAAGGCAAACCCCCAATCCCAACCCCTTTTCCTCACTTTTCTGTGTGTAGGTTGCAGGTGCGCAACTGTACTTTTGGATTTGGACTCCATTTGCAGAGGCGAAAAAACCCTTTTCATTTCGTGGATTTTTTGGAGGATCATGTACACTTTTGCCACGGTCTGGGTAACTTTTTCTCAAACTCATAAGGCGGCTTCGTCTCGACATATTACTTCTAGATCTAGGTGCACAACTTCATTCTACACTTTTATCTCGAGTTATAATCAAATCTTTGTCACATTTTCACTTGGTCATAAGTACACAATTCAATTAATTCAAATCTCATTCTAGAAGAGGGGATTAACTTACCATTCTTATATCACTCAGAATTCAATCTCCTTCTCTGGAGGTTGAATCTAGTGCATTTTCCCCCTCTTCTAATGTAATGCATGAAAAATGTTTAAAGGGAAATCCGAAGTGAAACTTTCATTTCTCCTCAGAGGGAAGAAAAGCTTTCCTCTAGATCTCTCATTCGCTCATTTTTCCCAACATTACATTTTGGTGAACTCGACGTCTTGCATGCTTTCCTTTGAATAAAATTGCAAGTTTAACTTTTTTGCACACTTAGTGGTTAATTCATTCAAAACCCTAGTTTTAAAATTGAAATTGAACTTGAGTTTTGCTTTCTATTGTCTTAGATCTGAAAAATTGCTTTGTTTGTCAAATTCAATTTCCTCCTTGTCTTGTTCAATTTGCAAAATCAACTTTACAAAATTCAGTGGTTAATTGTTCAAACCCTAATTTTCAAAAATTATCTTGAACTTGTGCATAAATTGAATTCCCATTCAATTTTCAAATTTGTGACTATTTTTAGATTTGTCTTCATTTCTAGAATTCAGATTTTTAATTTCCCTCTTCTTTTCAAAATTCAAATTTCCAAAATTAAGAGGTTAGGTCATAAAACCCTAATTTTCAAATTTGATTGGATTTTGTGAAAATTTCTTTCAATTTCATTCAAATTTAGATTTCTAAACATTCTCCAAGGTGTCCCTCCCCTTTAGGTTTGACCCTTTTCAAATTTGCAGTCCACATCTCTTTTCTCTTCAAAATGCTAGGGTCCTATTTTCACATTTGAACCTTAATTTTGCCTATCTAGAAATCGTAAAATCCGCCAATTTTTTGGGATTAGCTTTAAAATCATCGTACTATTCATCCCTAGAAATTTTTGAAAAAAGTTGGTCAGATCGTGTGCATTTTTGCCATGGTCCTCAGATTTTTCTCGTAATTTCGGGAGACTGTTATGACTGTATTTAATAGCCTAAATCCAGAAGATTGGCCAATTTTGCCAATTTTTCATACCTCAATAAAAAATATCTCCAAAATTCAACATTTTAAATTTTATGAAAGTTTTTAAAATTAAGAGGTTAATTATAATTTGCCCCGATTTAAAAAAAAAATTCCTTTTTTTAATCAATTTTAAAATTAAGTGGTATCCCCTTGGCCCTAATTTTAAAATTCCAATTTCCTTTGATTTATTATTTTGGAAATTGTGTCATTATCATCCTCCAACAAAGTTCAAATTGTTTAATCATTAATTTCTTAAATTTTGCATTACTCATTTTTTATAGGCTTTGTTCAAAATTCAAAATTTCAATTTTCCCTCTAGTGCATAAGTTTTACCACTATTAGTCCTACCTATAATATCCCCGTTAGACGAAGAATTAGAATTAAGGTCTCCCAAGGTTTAATTACTGAGGACATGGAGCCTAATTTGGGTGACTTATTTAATGAGGATAATGCTAATGCTTCGCATCCTAATCATGAGCCCATTTATCCCATTGATGAATCCCATGATGAAGAAGAAGCTTTAACTAGAGTTTCCATAGATCAACTTTCAAAATTGGACAATCAATTTGATAACTTTCAACAATGGATGTCCCAAGAGTACCCTAATAGTGAAGCTCTTCGATTAATTGAAGGCCTTATATGCATGATTCAAAATGATAAGAATGGAATTGATATATTGCATGACATTTCTCATATTGTTGATTCTAATGTCATGCATATCAAGAGTTGTGCTGAGAACTTAGGTTATTCACAACCTTTAAAGGAAATCAATTTTTCTATTGCTTTGACCACTTCAATGGATAGTATTCCTAATTTCACTTCAAACATCATGACTGCATCAACTCAAAATTTTATTCCTACAACCATTGGTCATGGGGGAAATCCCTCTTCTTCATTTAATCCTCCATCTTTACCTATGTCTTCAATAAGTATTCCTATTATCCCTCAACCAATCAATGTGACACAAGGGGGAAATTCATTCAACAATTTTGTTTCTCCTTTAAGTGTCTTGTTTCCTACGCAATCATCACCTATGCCTCCTTATCATAATGTCCCACCACCTTATTCTCAATCCATGCCTTCCTTGTATTAGACAGTTCAAATAACTGGAAGACAACTAAGAGGGGGGCAGTGAATTAGTTGTCGCAGATTACGAGAACATTTAGCAATTAAAACTTTAATACGAAACCCAAAACATTAATACCAAAATGCTTAAACCAAATATTGAAATAGCAGTTAAACCAATTATGCATAAACAATAATCACATAATAAGTACCATCCACATGACACCAAGATTTGTACGTGGAAAACCCAGTTAAGGGAAAAACCACAGTGGGAAGCCTACCCACAGTTAGATAATACTTCTGCAATAAGTATGTGAATTACAATTGAGGGGTCTGCACTTGTAGGAATGCCAAAAACCTAGAGCGCACTTCTCATCACAAAAGGAGTCTCACTAACTACATAGAAATACAGACTACAATCTGGAAGAAGTGTTTGAACTACAAAGATAGCATCTCCTATGCCTAAGTATAGTTCTGGTTAAGCTCAATACCAGAGGACTAAATCCTCTTACATAAACCCAATTCAATATCCAATGATTGACCAAATCCTCTACCTGAATGATATTACATTATTCACACATTACATATCCATATCCATTCCCTGACCTTATACCTATGATGATGTACAATAAAATCTTACATCATATATACATAAAACCTCGACCATAAACAATTAGGTCGGCCACTAGACAATAAACCAATTACATAATTATAGAACATGTCAGCCTTAGACCAAACAAATAATATCTAACACGTAAGACATCCTGGAACTACATCAAGAGGTCCAATCCACATGTTACATTAAGCCGGTCCATAACCTAGATCAATCAGGACCCAATAAAGGTCCACACACTAAAGCAATGATCTCCATCTGCCAAGTCTCGAACATGATCACCAACAACATCCTGAATCTCCACCAGAAGCTGTACCAACACCACTTATGCATATCATCAAAGATCTTCATCAAAAGCTCTGACACTAAAACCCTCGCCAGATCCACAAGCCAAGCTTCCAAGCAAGCACGATAGGATCCGATCACCAAACCAAAAATAACTTACTGAATATGAATATGAGTATCATGAATAAGCCAATTCCATAACGAAACCATATCGAAGCCTACCATATTATGTCGGACCCAAACCAACTAGAAACCACTCAACCTACCGGGACCAAAAGGGTGTTGCTAAATCATCCAAACAACTAGTGTTTACATCAATGACAAAACATCAGTGCAACACATAATCAATTCCTCCAAATGGTCAACAATCTCCCGCTTGGAATTGATGGAAACACTAGATGTGAAAAACATCTAAGTATCAAGAAATATCAAACAAGTCTCCCCAATTGGAAGACAAGCAACAATCTCCCACATACAAATGTAGTAATGAAGTTCTAAAACAAAGACCAAATGCCCCCTATGAATGATATCTCTGTAAAGCTCTGAATTATACATATATCTCTCCTCCTAATGTATACAACTCCTTAATTTTTTCTTTTTTACATCAATATCTCTCCCCCTTTGACATCAATGCCAGAAATCTGACAAAAATATCAAAGCAAAAACATAAACCATTGAATCACAAAGCTGACTACTCCCCCTGAGCAGTAGTATCCCCACATCAATGCCGGAATGAAAAATATCTCTAATAATGCATACCGGATTGCTGCCAAGATGCATCAATCAAGTCTCTACCAGAGGGGCAGAAACTCCCTATCTATCTCTAAAGTACTCAAATGATTCCTTAGGCAAAGGTTTAGTGAAGATATCTACAATCTTCTATTTAGTGTTCACATAAACTAGTCTAACTTCATTTGCCTCCACATTTTCCTTCAAAAAGTTATAATTGATAGATATATGCTTTGACTTAGAATGAAATACAAGATTCTTTGATATATCAATAGCAACAGAGTTATCACAGTGAATAACTACCAGTTCATTACAATCCACCTTTATATCCTTCAACATTTGGTTCATCCATACAACTTGTGTACATTTAGTAGTAGCAACAACATACTCATCTTCAACAGTAGATAAAGAGGTACATGATTTCTTCTTGCTGATCCATGAAACAAGTTTCTTTCCAAGAAAGAAAGCTCCACCAGATGCGCTATTTCGATCATCAACATCTCCAACCCAATCTGGATCTGTATATACACAAAATGTAAAGTCATCATTTTTAGGGTACCATAAACCATATTCTGATGTACCTTGTAAGTATCTAAAAATCCTTTTCACCACACTCACATGATTTTCTCTATGATCACTTTGAAATCTTGATACAATACAAACAACATTCATTATGTTAGGCCTAGTTCAAGTCAAATAAAGCAAACCTCCAATCATAGATTTGTATCTTGTAGGATTTACCGGTGCAGAAACATCTTTTCTTGTCAATTTCTCACTTGTAACCATAGGAGTACCAACTGGTTTAGAGTTTTCCAAACCAAATTTCTTCAATAACTCTCTAGCATACTTAGTTTGACAAATGAAAATGTCTTTATCAGTTTGAGTAATCTACAAACCTAAGAAAAATTTCATCTCCCCAATCATAAGCATCTCAAATTCATTCTTCATATTGTTATCAAATTCCTTACACAACTTATCTTCACCTCCAAAAATGATGTCATAAAAAAATACTTCAATAATCTGTATATCATCATTAGTGATCTTATAATATAAATTACTGTCAGCATTACCCTTGGTAAAACCAAGCTTAAAAAGATATTTATCCAACCTTGCATACCAAGCTCTAGGTGCTTGTTTCAATCCATATAAAGCTTTCCTTAACCTGTAAACCATGTTTGTATCATCTCTGCTAGTGAAAAACCATTAGGTTGTTCAATATAAACTTCCTCTTCAAGATCTCCATTCAAAAAAGTGCACTTAACATCCATCTGATAAACCTTGTAGTTTTTGTGGACAAGATAGGCAAGAAATAATATTACAACTTCAATCCTAGCTACAGGTGCAAAAGTATCTCCATAATCAATTCCTTCCTTCTGAGAATATCCTTTACAAACAAATCTAGACTTATTCCTTACAACTTGACCATCCTCATTCAATTTATTCCTAAAAATCCATTTAGTTCCAATAACATTCTTATTTTTAGGCCGGGGAACCAAAGTCCATGTGTTATTTTTCTCAATCTCATCTAATTCTTCTTCCAGAGCTTTCAACCAATATTCATCTTTACATGCCTCAATTACTGATACCAGTTCAACTTGAGAAATTAAACATACCTCATTAGTTGTCAGTCTTCTTCTTGTCATTACTCCATTGTTCTTATCCCCAATGATTTTATCTTCTGAATGATTCTATCTCACATACCTAGGAGTCTTCTGACTCTCTATTACTCTTCCCGGTTCTTCAGTTACTATAAATTTTTTTGACATTGCCGAAGTAACTAGTTCAACATTCTGTTTTGTTAAAGGTGCTACCAATTCAGATATAATCATTTCCACTGCCGGTTCCTTCTCATAAACTTTGATTTGACCTCTATTTAGCTCATCCACTTTGACATTAGCACTTTCCACAATTCTCTGCAATCTCTTATTATAACATTTATATGCCTTGCTTTCATTAGAATAACAAAAAAATATGCCTTCATCAAATCTAGGATCAAATTTTCCAATGATATCATCTCTCCTAATACAAGATTTACTACCAAAGATTCTGAAATACTTAACTGTAGGTGTATTGCCAAACCATAATTCATAAGGTTTCTTACCGGTTTCTCCTTTGATATGTACTATATCGAATGTATAAACCGCTATGCTCACTGCTTCTCTCCAGTAGATAGGAAGTAGACTAGATTTCATCATCATTGTTCTAGCAGCATCTAAGATAGTTTTGTTCTTCCTTTCAACAACTCCATTTTGCAGAGGTGTCCGGGGAGCAGAAAATTGTTTTCTTTTCTCACAAAAGTTATTAAACTCACCGGATGTGAATTCTCCACCATGATCTGACCTCAAACATTTAATCTTCAATCTTGTCTCAGTTTTTACTTTATCTTTAAAGATTTTAAACTTTGCAAATGCTTTAGATTTTCCCCTTAGAAAGTTAACCCACATCATTCTAGAATAATCATCAATGATTAGCATGAAATATTTATAACCTTGAAAACTTTTAACTCTAGCAGGGCCACACAAATCAGTATGAATAAGATAGAGAACATCATTAGATTTATCTTGTATACTCCTAAAAGAGGTTTTGACCTATTTACCCATTTGACATTCTTTCCATACCAGATTATAGGGCTTCACAATCTTAGGTATATCTCTAACGGCCTTAGTTGAACTGATCTTCATAATGCAATCAAAATTCACATGACACAACCTTTTATGCCATAGCTAACTCTCATCAATTTGTGTACTCAAACATGTCTTCTCACCAGAATTCAAATGAAATATATTATATTTTGTCTATGTACTGGTTGCAATCTCCAAACAAGATCTGTTAATGATTTTGCATTTTTTATCCTTGAACTGTAATTAAAATCCCTTATCCACCAATTGTCCTAAACTGAAAAGATTATGCCTTAAACCTTCAACATAATAAACATTGTCAGTATTGTTCTTACCATCCAATGATGTAGTTCCTTTTCCTTTGATCATGCATGCTTTCTCATCTCCAAATCTAACCAGACCACCATTAAATTCTTGAAAAGATAGAAACTTCCCTTTATCTCCAGTCATATGATGTGAACAACCACTATCAATTACCCATTAATCCTTGTCTTCGATTTTAGCAGCAAGTGCCTTCTCTTTAGGTACATTCTCTTCCAGTGCCAGAACATCTTCCTTAATAGACAGGAACACCCATTCCTTCCCATTATCGAAACCACTAGCAGAGTCTTCTGCCTGTTCATTATCAGAATCAGTAATTCCTTCCTCATTTTCTATGTAGCATGATTTGTCTCTGTTTTTCCTATACTTATACTTGTTCTAATATCTAGGGTTAGGCTTAAAATATTTTCTAACTCTTTCTTCAAATCTTGAATTCCTTTCAGGACATCTAGATGTAAAATTACCAATCTTATCACATTCAAAACATTTAAAAGCTTCTTTTCCTTCATACTTACTTCCTATCGATCCTTTAGGTACTCTTCTAGAAAATAGTGCTTCAAGTTGCTCAAACTCATCATCTTCTCTCTTCATATCATCCAATTCCTTTGCATATAAATCTTTCCAATCTTGCTTACTAGTTGCTGATGTAGATACATGAAAAGCAGGTTCAGTCTTCATAGCTCCAGAAGGTCCAAAGTCTTCAAGCTCAAAAGCAGATAATTTCCCAACCAAGGTATCTCTATTGAGAGATGTATTAGACATTGTACTCAACTCATTAATAGTAGTAGAATTCATCTTGTAAGCCAGTGGTAGGGCTCTCAAAACTTTAGAAATAATTTAATCTTCACTCAAAGTTCCACTACAACATTGAATTCTCATAACAATCTCATTTACTCTTTCTATGAATGCAGTAATCCTTTCATCTTCTTCCATCTTCAAGTTTTCATATCTCACCCGGTAACCATCAAGTTTAGCAATATTCACTATAGGGTCACATTCATTAAGAGTCTCCAACTTATCCCATATAGCCTTTCCAGATGATTTGTCAGTCAATCCCATTATTTGTTGATCAGAAAGTGCACACAAGAGGGCTTCTCTTGCTCTACAATCATTCTCAAGCTCCTTATCCAGCTTTTCTGGAGGAGGATTTCCAGATGCTAGATTATGAGGTGTAAGAACACTCTGTGTGATCTCCCAAAACTCCTTACCAAGACATCTCAGATGAGTCTCCATCAAAATCTTCCATGTTGTGTAATTTTTTCCATCAAGCCTAGGGATATCTCTCCGAAAGATAGCTCCAAATGAATTGGATGAACTTGAACTATTAGCCACCATAGGATCTTCCTCAAGTGGTTAAGATTTCTGCGAAGAGGACCAAATCTTTGATACCAATTGTTAGAAAGTTCAAATAGCTGGAAGACAACTGAGAGAGGGGGGGGGGGGGGGGGGGTAAATCAGTTGTCATAGATTACCAGAACATTTAGCTATTAAAACTTTAATACCGGAACCCAAAACATTAATACTGGAATGCTTAAACTAAATACTGGAATAGAAGTTAAACCAATTAAGCATAAATAATATTCATAGAGTAAATACCATCCACATGACACCAAGATTTGTATATGGAAAGCCTGGTAAAGGGAAAAACCATGGTGGGAAGCCTACCCACGGTCAGATAATACTTCTGTAGTAAGTATATGAATTACAATCGAGGGGCCTGTGCTTATAGGAAGGCCAACAACCTAGAGCGCATTTCTCATCACAAAAGGAGTCTCATTGACTACATAAAAATTTAGACTACAATTCGAAAGAAGTGTTTGAACTGCAAAGATAGCATCTCCTATGCCCGAGTACAATTTCGATTAAGATCAATACTAGAGGACTAAATCCTCTTACATAAACCCAATTCGATCTCCAATGATTGACCAAATCCTCTTCCTAAATAATATTACATTATTCGCACATTACATATCCATATCCATTTCCTGACCTTATACCTATGATGGTCTACAATGAGATCTTACATCATATATATACAAACCCTTGACCATAAATAATTAGGTCGACCACCAAACAATAAACCAATTACATAATTAAAGAACATGCCGGCCTTAGACCAAACAAGTAATATCCAACACATAAGACATCCCAGAAACACATCAAGAGGTCCAATCCACATGTTACAATAAGCCGATCCATAACCTAGATCAACTGGGACCCAATATAGGTCCACATGCTAAAGAAATGATCTCCATCTGCCAAGTCTTGAACATGATCACCAACAACACCCCGAATTTCCACCAGAAGCTGCACCAACACCACTTATGCATATTATCCAAGATCTTCATCAAAAACTCTACCGGTGAAACCCTCATCGGAATCACAAGCCAAGCTTCCAAGCAAGCAGGAGAGCATCCAATCACCAAACCAAAACCAATTTACTGAATATGAACATGAGTATCATGAATAATCCAATTCCATAACCAAACCATATCAGAGCCTACTGGATTATGCCGGATCCAAACCAACCAGAAACCACTCAACCTATCAGGACTAGAAGGGTGTCAGTAAAGCATCTAAACTACTAGTGTTTACATCAATGACAAAACATCAGTGCAACACATAATCAATTCCTCCAAATGGCCAACACCTTCAATAACATCACACCACCTTCTCAATCAACCATGTGTAACATCAATTATTCTACCGAAGCAACAATCAACAATCTTTCTCAAGCGATGTCTGCCTTACAATAACAAATTGCTTCTATGAGTCAATCCAAGTTTAGTGTGCCTACCTTTGATGTTGTGAGCCTACTTTCTCTTGATATTGTTAAAGCCATTCAACCTAAGCATGTTGAGGTCCTTCAATTGAAACTCTATAATGGAAAAGGTGATCCTCTTATGCATGTCAAAACATTTCAAACATTGTGTACTAATTTGGCTTATGATCAAAGGTTGCTTGCAAAACTGTTTACAAGAACATTAAGAGATAAGGATTTACAATGGTATTTCTCTTTGCCTTCTTATTCCATCACTTCTTTTAAACAAATAGAAAATGATGAACTTATAAGGCACTGAGAGGCAGGGGGGGGTGAATCAGTGCAAGTAAAAACAATACAAATCTGATCATGAATTTCAGCAACTTAAAACTCAATAGGCATATCAGAAATAACACTAAGTATGCAATCACCACATAAAACATAAACCACATGACACAAGAGTTTATATGTGGAAAATATAAACAAGAAAAACTATGGTGGGATTTAGTACCCACAAGATGCACTATCTACAGTATAGAGATTTGACCTTTTAAGATCTACAACACCCAGTTAGGGGCACACCCAGTTAGAAGTGTCTAAGGCCGGTTAAGAGATTTACAAAAAGGATTATGAAGACCAGTCATGTTAGGAGCTACCCAAGTTACTAGGATTTGCAAACACAAGTTAATATGTCACCTGGTTAGAGGATTTTAATGATCAGAACTGTTAGGATCTGACTGCACCCTGTTTGGAGTGACCTTGTAAGAGGATTTTATTACTGCAACTATTTGGGAGACAACAAGTACAAATGATCTCAGTATAACACCTTCAGTGTTTGATAAGATCCACTTTAAAACAATACAAAATCACATAGACTTCATCTCTCATCTTCTCTGATCATCGCACTATTAGAAATACAAAATTCGCTAATGATCTTTCACTCTTTCAAGCTCATACCCATATATCCTTTCATACCTCATCACACATTTAAAATCATCATAAGGTTGGCTAGAACCTTGTTACAATTCCCTAGGTTCAATGCATCTAGACAATATTGCATTGTATGCCTTAGTTATGTCAGTCATTGACATAACAAATCCAATTTTGTGTTGTATTACTGATATGTGTGATTTTCATTACTATCGATTAAGTCTTAGTCAGAATACCTGCTCTGTCAATCAAATCTCATTCATCTAATTGAATTAGCATGTGTGGCCATGAACATAAATTCATCTATCATCCTTCATTGCTATTATCAAATCATATCATTCCATTCTTCATAGATTTCATGTACTGGTTGTAGGAATATAACTCTATCTCTCTTTTATTGGTTAAAGTCCTAATTACCAGTTATGATAAAACTGTCTTTGCTTACTGGTTAAGTTTTTCCGATTGACCTATAGGACTTAGATGACTGTAAAAAAATAGTTTCCATCAATGACAACATACACCGTAGTCATCATACAACAATCTAACCAAACATGTACCGGTTGTATCAAGTAGACAAACAATTACCAGTTAAGATCAAATGATCAAATGCCAACAATCTCCCCCTTTGGCATTGATGGCAACACTTAGGAAAAAAAATTTCAACTAAGTGTGCAATACAAAAATTGACTATACTCCCCCTTAGCAATTACTCCTATTACTCCCTCTTTACATTGCATATAAAATTTTGACTGGATTCTTAACTATTACTTCCCCTTTGAGAACAATGCCAAATAAAGAAGTAAAATACATGAAAGATATATACATTTTACATCAAAAATTTCATCAAAGCATATATAAATATAAGAATCATAAAGTTTTTACAAAGCAATTTTAAAAAAACCGTCACTGAAATGAAACTTCACCTGTTTGAGATCATTATCCCATGTCTCTAACAGTGTGCCGATAATCTCAACATGTGTCTTTATCTGCCCAACTAATTCCTCCATTGCATCAACTGTTCTCATCTGAGGTGTAGCCAAAATATCTTCAGACTCCTTGTATGCTCACTGTAAAATTTCAACTTTAGGAATCAGTTGAGTTTGGAGCTCCTTCAGTGATCTAACCCATTTTACCTGCTCATGTTCATACATCTTAAGTTTATGATGTAAGTCTACAACTGATCTACAAAAAAGAATAGTTGAGTCACTTGGTGGCCTAAATGTCTCACACAATATTTCAAGTTCTTTCTTAGCATCATCCCTTTTCTCCTCCAAGCAGGGATAAATTTAAGAAACCACCCCTCGGGAAACTGTGTAAAATCCTAGCGAATCAGACATTATTTTTGGGGGAAAATTTCCATGTTGATGGCAAATTTTTTTTTTCAAAATAGGGAAAAAATTATTTTGTATTGGCGATTTTTTTCTAGGGTACAAAAATTCCATAATTTTCTGGCAAATATTACCTTGTTCTATGGGGAAAATATATATTGTAGGAGGTGAATAATTTTTGTTAAAAGGAACAAATATATAATTGTATGGGCGAAACATTTTACTCCAAAGGAAAAATTATTTAAATATGTTGGTGATTTTTATCCACCGCTTGAAAATTATTTAATTTGTTTTGGTGAATATTTTGTTATTCATGGAAAAATATATAATTTAATGGTGATTTCATGAATTCATTGCCATTAATAGACAAGGCACATCACATCACATTGAGTCCAGACTCTACACGATGTATCAATAAGCGTGACCTCTTTGACACATGAAGGGTAACACATATCTAAAATCCATCAATGATTTTAAACCATTCAATGATCATAGATCAATGGCTGAAGTTTTATTTCAGCCCAATTTTTTGAAGAGAAGATAGCTCACCAGAAAGTGCCTGTAATGGAATTGGATTCAATAGACACGTATAAATTATCATGATCAATAATTTCAGTCATTTAATATATATATATATATATATATATATATATATATATATATATATATATATATATATATATATATATATATATATATATATATATATATATATATATATTCACTAACTACAATCCACTCTATCCCCATGACTTCCAATGTGGTACTTGCCAACTTGGTACTGGTTTATAGCTGTTTCCAATTTCGCACACTAGTGCATTTATGGGAAAGATTTAAAAAAAAAAATTAAAGCAATTAATACGGTTAGAGAAGTTATTACAATCAAGAGCTTCAACTATTTATATATGATCTTTGCTTCTTTCATCTTCAATTAGCCTTTTCCATTTGGTAGATAAATCGTCAGAGCTCATGGTATTTAAATTCTACCTCTGGTTTAGGTTTATAGGTTTAGGTTGTTTAATTTGTTAATCTAATTTCTCATGATGGACACTCCCATCCACTTGAGAATAATTTGTGCAGAGGACTAGAGGGCCTTTCTGGGCTCCATAAGAGATTCAACCCTCCAATCAGTTTGCAAGGAGGTTGGGTCATGCACCAATGAAACTGTGCGGATGGTGCTGGGCAGAGAGTTTTTGCGAAATGAAAAATAGATACCGTGTTAACATGACCATTACATCTCGGTTCTTGGGGTTTCTTTTGGACCTCAGAGGAGACAAGGTGGATATGTTGATGCTGTTGAGGAAGGTGTTTAAGGAAGACTTCCTTGGAGATGTTATTACTATTGTCATCCTTGTAGAAGTAGGGGTGGGGATCCCTTGGGCGAGTGAATTATCCAAGCTTCTCATCCTTGACAAAACAGTGCTAGTGGCCAGGCAACCGTTTCTTCTGAGCCTGAATACAGAGCAGTTGACACGTCATAGAAAATGAGCACAGATTGGCAGGGACTTTCTCCATAAATGGTTGCTCCTGGATGACTTTCCAAACTCCATGTGGCTTGAAGAATTCTCTCAGTTTATGTTGTTTGAAGAATTCTACATGGAAGGAGGGCCAAATTCTTAGAGTAAAGTTATAAACCATCCACTACATGTGCCATAGCCCCGAACCCCTAGTAGTTTTATTTTTACCTATGTCCTCAAAACCCCACAGGCTCAGTGGTTCACTCATTTTGGCTTTAAAGTTTTTGAGGGACTCAAGTCTCAGACATGTAAAAATTGTAAATTTCCAAAGCATAAATACTAATGATAATTTTTCAAATTCGAGTTTGTTTCAGTTTGCCTCTTAGAGTTTTATGGGTATAAAAATGCTTTCTATTTCATTTTGATTAATGAAAGTTTTTCAAATGCTTTTTGTCTATGAGCTATGTTATTTCAATATTTTGTTAAACAATGGAAATAAATTTAATACTGTGATCTTTTTTATGTAATGCTTCTTCCTTTATATTTATTTAAAAAAAAAATTAGGTCGTTCCATTAATTATTTGTACATTGATTATGGTTGATTATAATTTTATAAATATATAAAAAAAATATGTTTATCTCGCAAAAAATAAGTGAATTAAAACTAAAAGTCTAACTTACTTGTTGAAGTTTTGAACTAGTGCATGCGTGGGTTGGTATTGGGTACATGCTATGATTTATAGTTAAGATTTTATCATAATGAAGAAATTTGAGACATTTATGAAGGGTAGATGGGATCACTTTCATGGAAGATAACCAAGGGAAAGGATGTCCCAACTTCACACAAAATTGATCTAAAGTAGGATTTAAGAATGCTAGCAAAAATGACATCTAAGCACTTAGTACCAACCTTAACGGGAAGATTAATATAACGTATAGTAGGACAAGAGAAACCATCAAAGATCTTAACCACTAAATCAAATTTATCATATCAATATGTTACTTCATGCAATTGTAAAGTGATTCCCTCCTAAATGGCACAAGGTTAGCAAATGACAAATAACACAAAAGACACGAAACCGTTAGTGTTAGTCAATCAAAAACTAATCTAAAAAGGCATACCAAGAGAGACATTAAAAACATGCAAGCATATTTAACTATCAAAGCAAACATGATGAGGCATCTCCAAATACCTCCTAACATGCTCTTAGTTTCTTTCTCCCTTGTTCCTCTCCTCTCCAAGTTCCAAAATAGTGTAGCTCTTAGCAGCTTTTTGCACTATGGATGCTTATGGAGGATTGAGATTGTAGTATAGCTCTAAATGTGAAATGAAAAGCTAATGCTATGCTTATTGATGCTAAAATGATTTATTTTATCCAAAATGATAAGATATTAGTTGATTATGCTAAAATGCTCTCTAAAAGTGCCTATAGCTTAAATGCATGCAAGTTTTCAGGATCTGGATTATGAAGAAATGGGCTCTATTTATAGGGAAAATGGAGCAATGGATGGTTGAGATTGAGTAATCTCAACAAGGGTCAGGATTGAATGATTTCAAATCCATGTGAGGGCTTTCAACCCAATCCCAGGATGACAAGTGTCAATGTGAGATAGGTTGAGAGGGGAGGGAATAAGCATTAAATGCTTGATATGACTTTGAGATTTAGAGTCAAGGTTAGTTGAATGAATAAACTCTTTATTCAAAGAATAAAGCTTTTATCCAATGGATAAACTCTTGTGCAAATGTGAAATGGATGAATATGGTCAAAACAATAAATGTTTGGGGGGACAAGTTTGAAATAGCCATAAATGGTTATGTAAGAGCCATAAATGGTCATGTAAGAGCCATTAGTGGTCTTGGAAGACTTTGGGGGTTAATTTGTTGAACACACAAAGCATTAAATGCTTTTCAAAGACTTTGGAGTCTTTGAGAAGTGACTCCATTTTGCTTAGGAATGTGACAATAATTAGGGGATGGATTAGGCTAAGTAGGAGGGGGTTAGAAGAATCTAGAAGGGGATTAGATTTTGCAAGTGGATTTGGTGGGTGAGGGAAAATAGGATTTTATTTAAAATAAAAATTCATTTATTTCAATAAATGTGTGCAAGTTGCATTTGTAGGAAAATGCAAGTGGGGTGGGGATAATGATTTAAATAAATGTTTTATTTAATTTATTAAAAAAAGGAATAGGGGGATTTAATTAAATAAATAGATTTTATTTATTTAATTGATTTGTATTTGATTTAATGAATTAATTAAAATAAATTGAATAATTTATTTAATTAATAGAAGAATGTTTGGGGATGAATTAATTAAATATTAATTTAATTAATTGATGGCTAGTGGATTTTTAATCAAATAAATAGCTAATATTTATTTAATTAAGCTGGATAGATTTGTGTGCTACATTTGCCCCTCTTTGAGACGGTGCGGTTTATCGCATCGTTTCAAAGAAAGAAAAATAGGTGTGAAGAAATGCCCATAAAATGTAAATTTAATGGGTGGATTGGGGATGTGGAGTCAGCGGAGAGGGAGAGGTGGACTACCTCTATAGATCTCACAGGGACCACTGATACTGAGAGGAGTTCAGCTGAGTGGGAGGGGGATGGAGAGAGAGATCCCGATGGACAGAGGGGAGGGGACTACTGGAGAGGGTGGTGCAGGGGAGGTAGCTATGGACACCGGGGAGGGAGCCACTGGAGATCTGTGGGATCACATTATAGTGCGCTTGCAGATGCGGATAGAGGATTTGGAGGCGGAGGTGGCAGCTAGGGATGTGCAGCTATTTGCATGAGAGTCAGAGCTGACGGTGGTGCTGTGGGAGAGAGATACTACAGTGGAGAGATTAGCAGAGCTACAGGAGAGAGTGCGGATTGGAGTAGGAGCACAGGGGCCT
The DNA here is from genome assembly GCF_030272615.1 of Cryptomeria japonica. Classification (NCBI taxonomy): domain Eukaryota; kingdom Viridiplantae; phylum Streptophyta; class Pinopsida; order Cupressales; family Cupressaceae; genus Cryptomeria; species Cryptomeria japonica. Next base: position 123,693,988 of record NC_081409.1, on the reverse strand, counting down.
ACAGGGGAGGTGATGAGGGAGATGCGGCAAGCACAGGCGGAGATAGAGTACTGGCGGGGGTTATATGAGCAGGTGGTGCCAGTAAGTCATCGAGCTCTTAGTTATTCGCAGATGCGGTAGGTGAGATCAGAGTGATCACAGAGGATGCAGAGTAGTGGGGGTGTGATGGGTCCTTTGAGGAGGGAGAGATTAGGGGATGCAGGAGGGAGTGGTGGTTCGATGAGGCCTCCACGGAGAGATGGATCAGGTGGTGCAGCACCAGTGGTGGAGCAGGGGGAGGTGTTGGGACAGCATCTGGCCAGAGTGGCATTTGAGAGAGCATTTTTGCATGCATATATGTATTGTATCATTGTCTATTTTTTGGACTGTATCTTGGATGGCTCTTGGTAGCCGATTTTGTAGACTTCATTGTACTCTGATATATGAGATGATATATATGAGGAGATCCCATACTTCGATGATATGTAGTTGATTATGTATGGATGTTTATGCAGGATGATGAGTTTATTGCTTAGATGGATATGTGTATATGTATGCATTTGATGAGGTGTTCCTTATATGCATGTTTTGATGATGATACTGACATATGAATGCAGGTTTATATATGATTTATTTTGATTTGTTGATGCAATGCTTTATGTATGTAATGCCATGATGATGATGTATGCTTATGATAATATATGAACAGGATTTTGGTGTTTCCTATTTTGATATAATGATGAGATGATTTATGTGATGATGTTAATGCAATGGTCGAATGAATGATGTTTATGTATGAATATGCATCTAGATGTTTTTAAATAAATGCAATATGGATAAACAAAATGTAAAGTACAAAGGTTTATATGATAATGCCTAAATGAATGCACATGTAAAATGGATATATATAAAATGGTATGAACCAATGTGTTTTGGAAACAAATGGATTTATGATTCTAAATGCTTAAATATGTTTTAAGTACAAATGATAATGTGATGATACTATAACTAATGTTTTAATAACTGCACCTTAATGCAATTAAAAAGAGGATAAAAGAATGCAAATGTGAATGAATCCTAAAATGAGCATATAGGATACTTAGTTAATGGATGAATGAATGCACTTTTTTACTAAATGGATAAATGAATGTATGCAATAATAAATGATAAAAGATAATAAGATGATAATTGACACTAAATGAATGCCTAATAAATGATTTAAGACAATCAAAGACAATTTGATCCCATGAATGAATCTAATTATTGATGATTGATGCAATGATGTAAATGATTTAATGAAAACTAATGTCAAAAATAAACTATATGCAATGTTTTAAGTGAAAATGACGTGAATGTACTTAATGCAAGATGCAACTAAATGTGATGATGATATGACCATGAGGAATGCAAGGTTTGTAAGACTTTGCATGATGCATTGATGATGTATCAGAGTACTCGGTCGTGATTGTATCCAAGACTAGCTTAATTTTCACATTTGCATATAAATCCTATATATGAATGGATGAATAAATGGGTGATATGCAACGGAATGCAAGATATAAATAGATGAGATGAAATGATGATCCATAGTGCTCTATTTTCATCATTGAGCTTTAAAATGTTGGAAGAGAATACAAGCATCTTGACATAATGATTCAAGATGACTTGAGTATTCCTTTCATGGATTTTATATAGCAAGTTAATACAAACGACTTGATATAAGGGTCAAGTCGACCAGAGTATTGCTTGTGGAACAGACAAGGATTTTATCTCCGTTCATGCATGACTTGGATCGTCCTCCTTGATCTTAGGCTGATCATATCCTGAGACAAGTGCATACCGTACTAAGAGATAAAACCTTTATCTAGTTTGGATGAGGTAGGAGGAACCAAAGGAAGAGCATTGTACCTACAAACAAACAGTATATACATAAAGAATAAAGAATAAGGATCCTTGGTAATGGTTCATGCTCATATGGTTGAGGTATACACTATAGTCAGTAAGCCGTAATGATCCATGATTGCATGTGGCATAAGATCACGTAGCTTGGTGAACTTCCCACGTAGACACCATTAGTACATGCCCTAGAACTTCATTGGAAATAATGTGCAAACGATACAAAATAATGCTAAAAGATCTTGATACAGATAAATGAATGATTGTACTCACAAATCAACCAAGTATTTGATAGCTTAACATAATTTTGTTGTCAAAGAAAACATCACTTTTGTCTTTGTTTTGGTAAGGAAGGATGCATCCTTGTTGAAGACAGTTTTGAGTGTTGATGTTGATTGTGTGGTCGATTGATAAATGGTCCTTGTGTGAGTATTTTGTCAATGTTTGTCTTGGTATCTGCATGGATGAGTATGTACAAGGTGCTGCCATGTTTTTGTGTGATTTTCGATGTTTTGTCAATGTTTTTGGATTTTGAATTGTTTTGAATGTTTTTTTGGATTTTGTGTTGAGACATTTATGAATGTTTTTGGTATTTTGATGATTGCTTGAATGAAGAACTTGAATGAATCATAATACAATGTAGAATCCACTTCCATCAATAGGTTAAGGGCATTGCCCCTAGTTTTAGACATGACTATGAAAAAGCGGGATGCTTAGATGCAAGAAGTATTTATCATAATTGCAGAGAAATAACAAGCCATGGTTTTCGGATGGATGGATGTATGAAGTAGATGTGATCGCAACAAGTCTGAAAGATAATGGAGCCATAGCCTTTACAAGTGGTGCCTGTTTGCCAGGTTTTCACCACCGTACTTACCCAAGGTGCCACCGGAGTGGTTGTTCACCGTTTGGGTGCATGATTTTTCTTTACTTTTTTTTTTGAATGTTTTTGTATTTTCTTCAGGACATTTTTTTGAATGTTTTTGGTATTTTCTGGTATGCAGGGGAGCCTGATGCTCTGTACACCTTAGGTATAAAACCATTTTAGGTGCATGCTGTTGATTGGATCTGCAAGCGGTTCTCCTTCTGATGTAGCCAACGGATATGCCCCAGACTCGAACACAGCAGTGACAACATATGGGCCCAACCAGTTTGATTCAAACTTGCCTTGATGTTCTCTGTTTGGTTGATTGCGAGGATTCTCTCGTAGAACAAGATCACCTACCTCAAATGTATGAGGTCTAACTCGGTGATTGTAGCTTCTGCTCATGCGCTGCTGATAGGCTTTGAGATGGTTGTATGTAGCTTGTCGCTTCTCATCTAGTAACTCTAAGTCCTGAAGATGGGATACTCTGTATACTTCATCATCTATTAGATTATGCAAGGAAACCCATAATGAGGGTATCTCGACCTCAATAGGCAAGATAGCTTCTGCACCATAGACCAATGAATAAGGAGTTGCACCTGTAGGGGTTCGAATGCTAGTTCAATATGCCCATAGTGCTGGATTCAGTTGAACATGCCAATTACGACCGGCATCATTAACTGTCTTCTTGAGGATTCTTAATATGTTTTTATTTGATGCTTCGGCCTGGCCATTGCCTTGTGGGTAATAGGGAGTGGAAAAGCGGTGTTGGATGTGAAATTTCTCACAAAGTTCACGGACATCCTGATTTTTGTGTAGCATCCTAAAATTGCGACACTTGCAATTTTGACTACATTTGGGTCTTCACGATGGCGGCGCAACGTTGAACCTGAATGGAGACCCCAAAACCTATTTACGACACCAAAAACTGCATCTTTTTGCACCTTGGCCTGATCCTTCCTTGCACCCTACTGTCCCGGAGGTGGGACCATGGCGCCCAGCGCCCTGGTCCCTGGCCCTATTTTGGGCCCGGTCTCTTGTTGGGCATCGGGTCTTTAAGTTTTCAATTTGGAAAATAATGCTTCTAGGTCGGCCTAAGGTCGGAAAAATCAGTCTATCAACCCTAATTGACAAGTATATAAACTACATTTCCTCTCCCAAAAAGAGGAGGAAAATATGTGTGAGCAAGAGGCGGAAGCGATAGTCAAACATTCAAACATTCAAGCATTCAAGCATTCCTTCAAGCAATTGAGCATTCTAAGTCTCCATTCAAGGCTAAGTGTTGCATTCAAGACAAGGATTCAACCATTGAAGAGGAGATCACTTACAACATACAAAATACAACATTCATTACACCTTCGCATGTAAGAATACAAACATTCTTACAACAAGATATCAGTACTTGTTTACATTACAAACATTTACATTTACAGCATTCTCATTTTCTTGGTTAATTCCAAAACTGGGGTTTGACCTAAAGGCAAACCCCTAATCCCTAACCCCCTAATCATCCTCTCTTTTATGTGTGTAGGTTGCAGGTACACGGCTGTAATTGAAGATTTGGAATCCTTGTGCAGAGACGAGCAGAACCCCCTTCGTTTCGCGGATTTTTCGGAGGACCGTGTGCACTCCGGGCGCCATCGTCCCATCAAATTTCACTCAAATTCATAGAATAGCATCGTCTCAACATTTTACTGCTAATTTTAGGTCCGTAGCTTCATCCCGTATCCCTATCTCCGTTTATAAGCGAATCTTTCTTACTTTACATGTACTCCTAGTTCAATCTTTTTATCTACATTCTTTACAAAAGAGGGTATCCTTGATGTCTCAACCCTTGAAACTCATTTAGAATCTAGTCTTGCATTGTGTGGGATTGGATCTTGTGGGTTTCAACCCCTCTTTTGAATGTAAAGTCCCTCCTAAGTGAAAACCGACAACCCTAGTGACCTCCTTTCTCCTTGGAGTGGGGGAGAACACCTAGGGTTCGATTTTCTGCTTTACATTTTGGTGAACCTGATGTGAACATCCTAATTCTGATTATTCATGGTTAGATCTGAAAAAAAAAAAAAAAAATTTTGCTTCTTTAATTACATTTCCATGTTTGATCTTTTGCAAATTTTAGAGGTTAATTGCATAAAAGCCCTAAATTTTCTATTTAGTAATTGAGCTTGTGAAATGTTCAATTGTTAATGCTTGTTTCAGATCTACCCTCCTATTGCAAATTGTCAAATCATATTTGTGCTTTAATTTTGAAAATTAAGTGGTTAAGTGTCAAAACCCTAATTTTTAAAACCCTCTTGATTCAACCTTTGACCGATGATTTCACTGATCAAAACACCTCCAAATCGGCTGTAACTTTGGATTCTGCAAGAAAATCATAATATCTCTCATCCCTGAAAATTTGGAAAAAAGTTGCGAGGACCGTGTGCACCTCAAGCGCCATTGTCCTCGACATTTTTTCCAAAATTTCGGGAGCTAGATCTTACTGTATTTTTCTGCTAAAATCCAGAATTTTGGCTGATTTCATCAATTCTAACACTTTCAAAATTAAAGTCAAAGTTGGTCTAGTGATTGCTTGGATTGAGGCTTCTAATCATTCAAAAATTGTTGAAATTAAAATTCATGTCAAAATTGTGTTTCTTACTATCCTAAATCTGAAAAGTGTGTTGGCATTCATTCGAAATTTCAGTGCTTTATTCAAATTTTTGCAGTCTGTGACTTTTGAAATTAAATGTTTAATTGCAACAACCTTGATTTCCACTTTCAAAATTGAATTTTGCGTGAAATTAAGTCAATTTTTAAATTTCAAAGCCTGCATTGCTTTTAGTATTCCCTCTAAAATCATAAAATTCAAAATTTTAGTTTCCCTCTCTTTTTCAAAATTCAAATTTTGCATTTTTCAACAATCTTGGTAGGGTTCAATTTTGAGATTGCAACTTTAATTTGGCGTATCTACAGATCTTAAAATCACTCAATTTTTTCAGATTAGCTTTAAAATCATCATAACTTTCATCCCTGAAAATTTCAAAAAAAGTTGCGAGGACCGTGTGCACTCCGTTCGCCACAGTCCCTGACATTTTTTTTGAAATTTCGGGAGATTGTCTTGATTGTATTTAACAGCTTAAATCTAGGAGATTGGCTGATTTTATTGAAATTTGCTACCTCTAAATTCAAAATCTTTCTCTCTCTCTGTAGTGCATGAGTTTTACAACAATAAGCCCTACTTACACTATTCCCGTTAGGCGAAGCCTTAGAATTAAGTCTTTCCAAGGTTTAATTACTAAGGAGATGGAACCTAATTTGAATGGCCTATTTAACGAGGACACGGGTAATTCCTCTAATCCTCTTAATGATGAAGAAGCTCTCCATGAGGTTTTTGTAGAACAACTTTCGAAATTGGATAACCAATTTGATGATTTTCGACAATGGATGTCTCAAGAATACCCCGATAGTCAAGCTCTTCCCTTAATTGAGGGTCTAAAACGTATGGTTCAAAATGATAAGAATGGAATTGATATTTTGTGTAGTATTGCACACATTGTGGATTTGAATGTGATGCCTATGAAGAGTTGTGCTGAAACTTTGGGTTATACACAACCTCCTACTCAAGTCAATCATTCTATCCCTTTGACAACTTCTATTGCTAGTATACCTACTTTTACATCAAACATAATGACTACTTCAATACAAGACATTCCACCTATGATCACCAGTCATGGGGGAAATCCTTCTTCTTCAATTAACCCTCTTCCTTCATTCAATCCGACTTCTTCATTCATTCCTTCAATAAGTGTTCCTATTACATCTCCGCAAATGAACCTGGCACAAGGGGGCAATTCATTTAACCATTCCATTCCTCCTTGTAGTGTTCCTCCTTTCCAATCATCTCCTATGACTAACTATCATAGTGTCCCGCCACCTTACTCTCAATCAATACCTTCTTTCAATAACATAATACCTCCATCTCAATCTAACACGTCTAATATGAATTCTTCGACTGAAGTGACCATTAACAATCTTGCACAAACTGTCTCTTCTTTACAGCAACAAATTGCCTCTATGAATCAATCTAAGTTTAGTGTGCCCACATTTGATGTTGCAAGCCCACTTTCTCTTGACATTGTTCGAGCTATTCCCCCTAAGCATGTTGAAATCCCACAATTGGAGCTTTACAATGGTAAAGGTGATCCTCTAACACATGTTAAGACCTTTCAAACAATATGTACTGATTTTGCTCATGACCAAAGGTTGCTTGCAAAACTGTTTACTAGAACATTAAGAGACAAGGCTCTACAATGGTATTGCTCGTTTCCTTCCTATTCTATTACTTCTTTCCAACAACTTGCAAATGCTTTTATTCAACAATTTCAAAACAATATAAGTCCTAAAGTTACTTTGATTGATTTAATGCATTGTAAACAAGGTGTTAAAGAAAAAGTGACTGATTTCATTGGTAGATATAAGCATTTGTATGCTCAAATTTCTTTTCCAGTACCTGACAATGATATTCAAAGAATCTTTATTTCTAATTTACAAAAAGATATTAGAGAAAAACTTCTGTTTTCTGAGTTTACTTGTTTCCAACAGTTGTGCACAACTCTTCACAATTATCAATTGACTGTGAGTCAAATGGAACAAGCAAATCCTATGGCTCCGAGTGATAAGGGTGATAGTAGTCAAAAACCATTTGGGAAGTTTAAACCGAATAGAGAGTCTATTAAATTCAATGAAAACATCATCAACAACAATGTGAATGCAGCATCAGGTGTGCCTCCTATTTCTAAGTTTTTCAAGAAAGAAATAAAGTTTACTCCTTTGAATGAATCATTGCATAGTATTATGAATCAGTTATAGATCCTACAAAGATTAATTCACCCTATTTTGATAACAAATCTTTTTGTCAATTTCATCGTCAACCTGGACATGATACCGAAAAATGTTTTGCTTTAAAGGGTAAAATTCAAGATTTGATTGATAATAATACTATCTCTGTTTCTGGTGTGAATGATAAAGGCAAGTCATCTGTATCTCCTCCTAACCAAAATCTTAATATTTTTACTGATCCATTACCTTCTCATACCTCTAATGTGATTGATACTAATGATTCCTCTGTCTCACCTGATAATCTTGTGTCTATGACTCTGAATGTGATTAACTTTGTAGAGCAGCAGAAAATCCCTAAAGAACCTTCCATCACCTTTGATTCCAGTGAAACTATTAGGGCACCTGATGGTCCTTTATATATAGTTGCAAAATTCAAGAATACACCTTACCGTGGAGTGCTTATTGATCCTTCTTGTATGGTTAATGTCATTACTGAAGAATTTCTTTTTACTTTGCAATTGAATCAAGTGATCTATGACAAAACAAATGTGGTTGTGAAATTATTTGATGCATTTTCTTCTCCTGCAATTGGTTCTATTACATTACCTATTGAGGTCCATAACAAATCCCTTGATGTGAGCTTTGCTATTATTCCATCGTCCAAACAATTTCGAGTGAAGCTAGGCTATCCTTGGCTATCTTCCATGAAAGCTATTGCTTCTCCTATTCACAAGTGTTTGAAATTTCCCCATAATGGTGAAGTTGTTACTGTCAATCATAGTCTCTTTAAACTAGCTGAAAGAACTTCTAGCAATCCTATTGATTACTTTTGGCCTAAACAATTCCAATCTCTTCCACCGCGAAGTGATCATCTTTTCAAATCTTATCAAAAGTGGAAAAAAGATATGATCCTATCTCTAAGTGAACCTAGAACACCCAAACTTGATATTCCTATCATTCTTGGAAAGGAAGTTCTTCCTTTGAAAGATAAAACTAATGTCTTTCCTCAAGAAGATTCCCAACCCATACTTATGGATGTGACTATGTCTATGCCTAATAAACTTTCTAAAGGTAGACCCATACCTCCTCGTCATGATGGACTTGGTCTCCTTCCTAAACAAAATATTCTTCCTTTATATGGAGCAGTTCCTCCTCCTTCCTCTTATAGAGAGAAGAGACCTTCTTCTTCTCCTATTGTTCAACCTAAGAGATCACAACCCAAACACCCAAGTGATAAGGATGAGAACATTCCTCCTCCTCAATCTTCTCAACTTCCTACTAAGACTAGACGAAATCATTCTGCACGTGAATGCCGACGAAAGCATCATCTTAGAGCTCAGGCAGCTGCTTCTCAAACTTTGCAATCCCCAAAAACACCTTCAGCTAGCATTATTCCATTTTCTCCTCAGCCGGAAATTGAGCCAAAATCTCCTAAACATAAGATGCATGATGGTTTTGATCCTGTGCAAGTTAAAGATCCTATTTTTATAAATCTTGATGATGATATAGATGAAAATGTTATTCATGATGAAAATGTTACTTCTTTTCATTCTGATAGTGAATATGAATATGTTGATGTTGATAACCATTTATCTAACAAATTTTCTAAAGCACTTATCCTAGCTCCTAGACAAGAACAACGTGGCTTGGAACATGAACATAGCCCTTGTTTGGATCTTGTGATAACTCCATCTGCTGTGTTGGATGTTCCTCCTCTAGCGTGTTTCCTACCTTCCCGAAATATTGATCAGCAAGATCGGGGGGTAGATGATGTGTTCAACTAGTTCATTAGCATAGCAGACTCTCTCCTCCTCTCTTGATCTCTTTTGTTACTTCTTCTATGTGTTATTCTCATTCTTCTATTTTGTTGTCCTTAGTGTTGTCTACTTGAGGATGATGCAAAGCATTGAGATCTCTTTTGGTCTCTCTCATGTTGACTCAAAAGACACATGTGTTCCCTTCTTCTAGGTGACCTTCCTTGATTGGGGAATGAAGAACAATTATGCATACATATATATGATATAGATGAATTATCATACAACATACTGACCCCAAGGAAAGTGAAGTCACCTCGTGCTTTGTGTTTTGTGTCTATTATCCTTGGGTTTATCTCACACTTGGGGGCTAAATCCTTGTGATAACGTGCTCCTCTCCCTTCTCATTTCCTATATGTATCACTACCTTAAAGCAATCACCCCCGATGAGGCGTGTGCGATCGCTTTAACGTAGGGGGGCATATACCCCGTTCATATCTCTTCAAGATACTTGAAAATTTTTGATATTTTTCTTGCATGACTCATAGTGAGGGAACCTTACTACTAACAGTCATGGTTCTCCCTCGTGATCTTCCCTTTTACTTTGTCAATCGAAGTCATAAGATCCTTAGTCCACTGGGGGCTTGGTGTATCTTGCCTTCTTGACGTGGTGAAAGTCTTTCAATGTTGTTTCCTCGTACTTTACCAGAAGTATGGGCGTACGCTTATACTCCCGCTAAAGTGGGGGCTAAATGTAGCATCCTAAAATTGTGACACTTGCAATTTCGATTGCATTTGGGTCTTCACGATGGCGGTGCAACGTTGAACCTGAATGGAGACCCCGAAACCTATTTACAACACCAAAAACTGCATCTTTTTGCACCTTGGCCTGATCCTTCCTTGCACTCTGCTGTCCTAGAGGTGGGACCATGGCGCCTAGCACCTTGGTCCCTCAGGACCATGGCACCCAGCACCCTAGTCCCTGGCCCTATTTTGGGCCCAGTCTCTTGTTGGGCATCGGGTCTTTAAGTTTGCAATTCGAAAAATAATGCTTCTAGGTCAGCGTAAGGTCAAAAATATCAGTCTATCAACCCTAATTGACAAGTATATAAACTACATTTCCTCTCCCAAAGAGAGGAGGAAAATATGTGCGAGCAAGAGGCGGAAGCGATATTCAAACATTCAAACATTCAAGCATTCAAGCATTCCTTCAAGCAATTGAGCATTCTAAGTCTCCATTCAAGGATAAGTGTTGCATTCAAGACAAGGATTCAACCATTGAAGAGGAGATCACTTACAACATACAAAATACAACATTCATTACACCTTCGCATGTAAGAATACAAACATTCTTACAACAAGGTATCAGTACTTGTTTACATTACAAACATTTACATTTACAACATTCTCATTTCTTGGTTAATTCTAAAACTGGGGTTTGACCTAAAGGCAAAACCCTAATCCCTAACCCCCCAATCATCCTCTCTTTTCTGTGTGTAGGTTGCAGGTACGCGGCTGTAATTGAAGATCTGGAATCCTTGTGCAGAGATGAACAGATCCCCCTTCATTTCGCAGATTTTTCGGAGGACCATGTGCACTCTGGGTGCCATCGTCCCATCAACTTTCGCTCAAATTTGTAGAATAGCATCGTCTCAACATTTTACTACTAATTTCAGGTCCGTAGCTTCATCTTGTATCCCTATCTCCGTTTATAAGAGAATCTTTCTTACTTTACATGTACTCCTAGTTCAATCTTTCTATCTACATTCTTTACAAAAGAGGGTATCCTTGATGTCTCAACCCTTGAAACTCATTTAGAATCCAGTCTTGCATTGTGTGGGATTGGATCTTGTGGGTTTCAACCCCTCTTTTGAATGTAAAGTCCCTCCTAAGTGAAAACCGACAACCCTAGTGACCTCCTTTCTCCTTGGAGTGGGGGAGAACACCTAGGGTTTGATTTTCCGCTTTACATTTTGAAAGGAAGACCGTTATCTGTGATGATGGACATGGGTACACCATACCAACAGATGATGTAGTTGAGGATGAATGAGGTGATCTACTTGCCGGTGACTTGGGTAAGTGGAATAGCTTCGATCCACTTTGTGAAATATTCGGTGGCGGTAATAATGAATTTGTGGCCACTGGATGAAGATGGATGGATTTTACCCACAAGGTCAAGACCCCATTGACAAAAAGGCCATGGTGTTGTGATTGGTTGCAGTTCCTAAGCTAGTGCATGTATCAGGTCACCATGAACTTGACATTTCTTGCATTTTCTGACAAAGTAGTAGGAATCCTTTTCTATAGATGGCCAATAATATCCAGCTCACATGAGTTTCTTGGCTAGTGACGGACCACTTGAGTGAGTCCCGCAAATTCCTTCATGTACCTCTTCCAAAGCCTTTGTTATCTCATCTTGTTCCAGACATCGAAGGAGAGTACCATCAAGACCGCGTCGGTATAGGGTTTCAGCAATAATGGTATATCGAGCAGTTTGGCAAATGAAGGTTTTTTGTTGGTTATTTGATTGGTTGGGAGGAAGGGTGTGATCATGGAGATAGGTGTAGAACTCACCATACCATGGGGATTTGGAACCGACAAGTCGACATATCATCTCGGATTCAGGGATATCATAAGCGGGAATCCAAAGCTGTTCGACCAAGAACTCGCAGCATGTTGAATTCTGTGGAAGATCTAGGAGAGATGCGATGGTAGCCATAGCGTCAGCAGCTCGATTCTAATCTCTTGGTATCTGCTCAAAAGTGATAGTAGTAAATGATGTCTTTAGGTTGTCCTCCATTTTCTTATATGGCATGAGTTTATCATCCTTGGTTTGATATTCATCAGTTGCTTGTCAAATGACCAGTTGGGAGTCGCCATATACTTGTAGTTCTTGTAATTTCCATTGTATGGCTAGCCTGAGTCCTATGATCAAGGCCTCATACTCTGCTATGTTGTTTGTGCATGGAAATGTGAGCCTGTAAGACTTCGGGATGCTATCACCTTGAGGTGTGATAAACAGAATGCCTACCCCTGAGCTGTGCCTAGTATATGAACCATCAAAATATAGTTTCCATGGTTGTGCAGTTGTGATCATGAATATCTCTTCATCTGGAAAATTGGAAATAAGAGGATGATCGCCTGTGAGGGGTGCATCGGCCAACTGATCTGCAATAACTTGCCCTTTGATAGCCTTTCGGTCCACATACTCAATGTCAAATTCACTTAGAATCATTACCCATTTGGCCAAGTGACCTGTCAATGCTAGGTTGCTGAGTAAATACTTGAGTGGATCAATCTTTGCAATGAGTTGTACCTTGTGTGTCAACAGATAGTGCCTTAATTTTGTGGCTGCTAAGATCACTGCTAGGAAAGCTCACTCAATAGGTGTATAATTGAGTTCATAGCCAACCAGTGTGCGAGAGATGTAGTATACAACACACTCTTTGCCTTCTACATTATGTTATGCCAGTAATATGCCTAATGCTATACTTGTTTCCGAGATATAGAGTAACAATGGTCTACTTGGATCTGGTGGCATCAGCAATGGTGGATTCATGAGATAGTCTTTAAGCGTCTGAAATGCTTGCTGGCATCGGGCATCCCACTAAAAGCGAATGTTCTTGTGTAGCAGATGTGTAAATGGGTGACACTTATCAGCCAATTGTGCAATGAATCTTTGGATGGATTGAAGTCGTCCTTGTAATGTCCTTAGCTGGCTGATATTCTTTGGTGGTGGCATATCCATGATTGCCTTAACCTTTGCTGGATCGACCTCAATACCTTTGCTTGAGACAATGTATCCTAGAAGTTTCCTGGAGGTTACTCCAAAGACACATTTCTTGGGGTTGAGTCGAACATGGTATTGTTCCAGTCTATCAAAGATTTTATCTAAGATGTGGAGATGCCCTTCTCTGGTGAGTGATTTTTCTAGTAAGTCATCCACATAATCTTCCATCATAGAATGCATCATGTCATGGAAGATGGTGGTCATTGCTCATTGATAGGTTGCTCCTGCATTCTTTAGACCGAAGGGCATTACATTCCAGCAATATGTGCCCCATGGACATGTGAAGGCTATCTTATGTTGATCTTCTGGTGCGATCTTTATCTGATTGTATCCTAAAAAGCCATCCATGAGTGAAAGCATGGCATGTCCTACTATCAGATCCACTATAATGTCAATATTGGGAAGGGGGAAGTCATCCTTAGGACAGGCCTTATTTAGATCTCTGAAGTTAGTACAAATACAGATGCCCCCTTTTCCAATAGGAACAATGTTGGAGATCCACTCTGCATAATCAATTGGTCTAATGAAACCAACATCTAGGAGTTTCTTGAGTTCTGTTTTGACTAGTACTGCAATTTGAGGATGCATCTTACGAAGCTTTTGCTTGACAGGTTTGGCTCCTTCTGCTACGGTAAGGTGATGCATGACTAAATTAGGATCAAGCCCAGGCATGTCTGCATATGACCATGCAAAGTTGATTTGATGCTTTTGGAAGAACTCTATAAACTTAGGCTGTTCCTCTGGAGTGAGAAGAGATGCCAGATGTATGATATGAGGATTTTCAGGAGTCCCCACATTGTACTCTTTGGTTTCCTTGATGAGAATCATTGATCATTCCTGTTATGTACTATCAGGGAGAATGTCAAACCCTTCATCCTCAGGCACCTCAGAGAGGTTTTCACCATTGGATACGCTCTTTCTTTTTACTTTTGTCAGATCAAACAGTGCCACAATGTGGTTTTCATTGGAAGATCCATGTTTTATTGTTATATTTTTGCAGCTAAAAGGTTTGGCATCCGCCCCGAAGTATGCTGTACTATTAAGTTCGATGGCAAATCCAACTTTGTGATCCCCGCTTGGTAGATTATCCCTTAACTCCAAAAAGTCAATGATGGCCTCATCATTTTGGAAGTAGTCAAGACATGGGGGATTTGGTTGGTTCCATTCGATGAGTTCAGGGTGGATAATGGGCATTACTTCGTCAATTAGGTTAAGCATGTTAGAGGTATTAGTGAGGGTTAAGACATTATGGTGAAGGTCGTTGATGGTACTCTCCCTGTCAGAATCAGGCGTAGGATGAGACGTAGGGTCTGTGGAAGATGTTTCCAGTTCAGGAACCCAAGTGGTCTTTATTTGTGCTTCTCTGTAAATAGGGATATTTTTGCGTGGTGGAGGTGGTGATGTGTCTTCCTCATTTGAAGTGTTAAGCTGTACCGAATCAAATTCCCATTCATGTGAGTGGGTCTCTGAATCACTTTCCAGGATCCGATTACTATACCATACTGGGATGTCCTTTGAGTTAAATACAGCAGGTGTGATTGGTTGATGTACCTTTGTAATGATTGGTGTTGCAGGAAGGTCGATGGAGATTAAAGGATCTGGTACGGGGAGTATTGGTAATGTTGACTCAGTGGATTCTACTATAACTACTGGTGCCATAGATGCTGCTGCAGGTTCTGATACAGTTGTTGCTACTAATGGTGTTGCTGATGGGATTACTGGCTCGTTTGGTGGGATGAGTGGCATTGGTGATGGCTGTGTTGGGGTTTTGAGCCTCAGTGGGGCAGTTGGGATGGTGCTTTGATTATGAAAGGTGTCCACTTTGCAGTAGGTGGACAAAATTGTTTGCTGGGTTTTCCTTTGAACTTGAGTTTAGGAAAGATCTCTTTTTCAAAGCCTAGGCATGTATTACCTTTGGGCTTGAATTCCGGTAGCAGGGGTTCATGTCGTCCTTGTTTGCAATATCCCAAAGTAATCTAACCATCATACCCCATTCGTTGCATAATGAGGAGACCTTTTCCATACTGTTCCGTAGGAAGTGTAACTCGCGGTATATCAGTGGTGATGCGATCTTTATAGATCTATTCTGCTAGGTCCTCATCTTGTGTTTCTTCCTCTTGACTCTTTCCAAGAACAAAGGGCATCAAAGCACATGCTGGTATGTTTAGTGGTTGCTAGAGTACCTGCTGTGGTTTACCATGTGTTCTGGGAGAAGTGGGCATTTGTCCCACACAAAAGAGTTGACTCAAGTTGTATTCCCCAGGACCTTCCTCTGCTATCTTCATCTTAAGCTTTTCTTGCTTGGGTATAGTGGTGTTTGGACGGGCAAGAGAGGTGGGACTCATATATGATGTGGAGGAAATGGATTCTCTATTATTAGGAATGGTACTCTCTAGTTGATGGTTGATATTATGGCAATATGCAAAGGGATTTGCGTCACCCAGAATTGTGATCTCTACACCGTTATGTGGGAACTTGATACATTGATGGTAGGTAGATGGAACGGCTTGCATGGCATGTATCCAAGGTCTTCCTAACAATAGATTGTATGGCAGAGGAAGGTCCAGAACCTGACAAATGATGTGCTTTACCATGGGGCCCACTCGGATTGGTAGTACCACGGCTCCTTTGGATGAACGCTCCACATCGTCATAGGCTTTGATTGTGATCTTCTGACGAGGATCCATTGATTCGACCGCATATCCCAATGTTGTGATGAATTGCAGTGTACAAATGTTTAGGCCTGCTCCATTATCGATCAAGACTCGCTTGATCCTATGCTGGTTAATAAATCCTTCGATGTGGAGTGAGGCATTATGCGGTTGTTGGAAGGAAGAGTTGTCACTTTTGGAAAAAGTGAGACAAGGTGATGACTTTAGACTTCCAACCATGGCTTGAAATTGGTCTGTATTTAGATTTGTAGGGACTGACGCCTCTTGGAGTGCTTGATCCAAGATAGTTTTATGAGAGGGTGATAGGCACAGAAGCTCTAAAATGGATATAAGTGCAGGGGTTTTGTCTAATTGTTGCACAAGATTGTACTGCTTTGGGATGGAGGTGGTGCCTTGTGGAGCTGCCTTGATGGTAACTTTGCCGTGACGCGTAACAACATTGCAATTTGAGTTGGGATTTTTGAAGGTTATAGTTGCAACTTGTTCATTGGCATCATACAGATGATTTACAGTGTAATTATATGCAGCCTGTGTATAATCAATGGTATCAGTCCCTCTCTTGGAAGTGGAAGGACCCCTTTGATCTTGTGATGGAAGTGGATTTTTGAACATTAGATGATCATTATTTGTTGTTTTTGGGTCATGTCCTTCAATTTCAATTTCTTCTCAGTCAATAAGATCCTGAATAAGATCTTTTAATCAGTGACAATTACTTGTCTTGTGTCCTCTTTCTTGATGGAATTCACAGTGTTCAGTATCTCTCCACCAAGCCAGTTTGACCTGAGGCTCATAGTTTGATAGTTTAGGTAGAGTGACCAAATTTTGAGAAATGAGTTGTCACAATACTGTTTCAATGGGTTCCCCTAAGGGAGTGTAGGTGCATTTCTATTTTTGCTGATGAGGTCTAGGTTCATCATGAGATGTGATGCGACCTTAATTAGAAGGAACATTTGTGTTGTTTTGAGGTGGAGGATTTTGTCCGGCAAATTGAACCACAGGTTGTGCATTTTGTATAGTCCTGGCATCCACAACCCCATCATTGACGATATTTTTGTTTTTATTCCAGAAGTTTGGTTTATCACTGTTGAAGCGTGGACGAGGACCATCTTTTGGTTCATTAAAGATTTTGATGAGTCATTTCTTGATGAGTGCCCTTTCACATTTCAAACCCTTGGTGATCATATCATTAAAAGAGTCTATGTCTTTGACATCCAGGTGAAATTCCATTTCTTTGTTTAAGTTGGAAATTAATATTTCCACTAGTTCTCGTTCAGGTAACTGAAGAGAATGTCTGCTAGACATTTGACGCCATCGTTGCAGGAATACTGAGAATTGTTCACCTGGTTTTTGTTTGGTGTTGCACAGATCAGCCATGGTGATGTCATGTTCAATGTTATGAGAGTAATGAGCTAGGAACTTCTGGATGTGTTCCTCAAATGTTCTAATGCCACCTGGTAGTCGGGAAAACCATGATGTGGTTGTTCCTCCCAAGCTTTGGGGAAAAAGACGCATTAGGTAGGTGTCTTCATATGCCACTTCAAGACAAGCGGAATGAAATTCTCTGACATGATCACGAGGATCTCCCTTTCCTCTATATTTTTTGAATTTGGGTGTTTCGAATCCTCGTGGAAAGGGTGGCATATAAAGATTCCTATCAAAAGGATAGGGATAGATGTCATTGAGTGAGAATTGGTTAATCTTGACACCACTATGAAGTTGTTGGGAGAGATTATCGACTTGTTGCCGCAACATCTCCATGTCATTTGGAGGAGGAGGAGGTGGTGGATTACCTCAAGGAATGTTATATCTAATTGGATCTCTACCTCTTTCCTCTTCATGGTGACTTTGTCTTTCTGATGCTTGTCTTAATTGGGCAAGATCAAAGTTAGAGGGGAGTTTTGCTCCTTCTTGAGCGAGTCTTAAGAAGTGAGCATCCGCATTGCTCTTGAGTATTTCGTCAAACAATCTGTTAAAGAGAGGGTTATGCTGAGCCCTTTCTATTGTTGCAGGAGTAGGAGTACTTGGGTTTTCATCATTCGCATTTCCTCCAAGTGCTTCTTGGAATTCATTGAGATTTTCCTCTTCCTCTTCTTCTATTTCTATTTCTCGTTGCTGTGACTGTGATCGGGTTTGAGCCATTTTGTTTATGAGTCTTTGTTGAAATTGCATGAAAATGATGATGAGTTTTTGATGAAATGAGAGATTGATGATTGGTGAATTGTGTTGCATGTGGATTTCTAACACTTTTAAGGTAGATGTAACCGAAATTCCTTCTTTGAATTGCTTGCTTGTTTGATAAGATTTGATGTGATAAGGTGTAGAGAAATCTGAGATGTGTTACAGATTTAACTACCTAGTAATGAGAGGATTCACTCATGAACTAGTTTTAACCTTGCGTAGATGTGTCTCTTAGGATGAGCTTATCCTAGATGTAGAAACAATCTAAAAAGTGATGTGATGTGTTTGATTTCAAGCAATATCTAAAAGAGAACTTGGAACAATAACCTCTTAATGTTTTGAGAGTTGGGATGGATTGATGATGAAGTGATGATGTATGAGTGAGATGATGGATGAAAATGTTTTCAAATTCAATAAAAACTTTGTGTCACAAATGGGACAAACTCTACCTCTTCCCTTTCAGGTGTTGGAGGTATTTCTCGAGCTGTGTTGTAGGTGATGCAGACGTTTGGGAAGAAGTTGGGATTAATCTTTCCTCCTTGATTTTTGTGATAACTCAGAGCTCTATATTGCATAAAAGCTCTGCGGTTCAATGATTCTAAATCAAATTCATTTGTTTTACCTTGAAGGTATAGACGCATGCGATGTAGAAAGACTCTATGGGAGACAAAGATTTGTCGATTGATATAGAAGAATTTCCTCCTTTTGATCAAAGCCTTTGAGCTTAATGGTCTTCTTTTCAAGTTGATATTCTGATGACGCTTCTTCTTTCGCAAGATGTGAAGAATGGTCATAAAATTTGACTCTTTGTTGTTTGTACCTTGTTTTTGATGTTTTTGTTTGTTTTTGGTAAGATGTTGGATGAATACTTTGTTTTTGGGATTGATTTTCTGATTTGATGTTTCTTTGACAAGAAAACAAAGCAAGCACACAAACACAAGAATGTTGCCTGAAAGGCACAAATGAGTATGGGTCTAGATCAACCCAATCCTTGGACTTATATATGACCCTTCCTGCAGATGTATTTTAAGGTGTATTTCCAAAGCCTGAAGTCGGCTCAATTTGTACTTGGTCTTTAAAATGAACACACTTCAAACACTTTTTATCCCTAAGGTCAAATGGCCAGTTGAGATAAATTTAGCCCACATCTTGATATTTCTTCGACTTTGGTACTACATACCTTATGAATCCCACCGTGGCAAGTAAGGATGTGATATACTAAGTCTTGCATGAGCATAACAAATAGATGATCCCTATGATGGGGGAGTCACCACTTTTATCAAGCCACAAGTGACTTTTCAAAAAACTATGTTTCTACTCAAGGAAATATGTATGGTGAGTATCTTGGGAGCAAAACCATCTATGCTCTTGCACTAAATTGCATCGCAAATATCCTCAATCAATAGAATGGGTGGGCTACTACTTAAAGGTGTTTAGTCATGTTTGATGTTTTTGGACATAAGTTCATTCTACAGTGACTCACTTAAGAGCCTTGTAACTAGTGGTGGGGCCCATTTGTCCTTTCGGCCAGTTACACTGTAGGAACAGCTATACCCAAGGCTACAGCTTTTGCTCTCACTTGATTTCTATAGCGGCTCGAAGGATTTACCGTTCGAGGTCATTCCCAAGAGTATCGATCTCTTGGCAGACCTCTCTTAAAAAGATAAAATTTGAGTGTTACTAACACTTTTCTCTTGCACCTAGGACCACGAAAGCCAAGGTAGAGGATAGTGTGTGTTAGAGGTAGGACCACTCGACTGACCTTTGTGCACAAGCATGCCAAACACGTAAAACACTTGTTATTTTTAATCCATCATTTCAAAATGTGGTCTAACTATTTGGAGATGTTGCTCCAACAGCCATGGTGTTCTTTTTAACTTTCAAAGGCAATGTGTTTTGTAATCTAGAATTTGAAAATCCTGGTCAACTTAATAAAAAAACACGTTTGCTTGAAGTAAAATTTGTTTTGCAAAAATCTAAACAAGTGGATTGTTCTTTTTATTCGCCCAAAATTGAAGTGTGGCTTGTGATTTTTTAGTTTGATGCAAGGAAAGCAAAGTTGTTTGTTGATTTTAAGCACCAAAAGACAATTTATCCTAACTAGAAAGCAATACAATTTTGTGTTTTGTCAAGTTTTTAAGCACCAAAAGAAAAGTTTGTGGTTTTTTTTTTTTTTTTAAGGTGAGTTTTTAACCTGCACAAACAAAAACGTGTTAGTAAAATCGATGTTCAAGGGGGGCTTCCACAAGCCTAAGAATTTCCATTTTTGTGGTTACAAGGCGATTTGGACAACACTCTGTTACAATAGCGCTAGTCTATGTTTAAGCAGAGGCGCTACTTAACACAAAAGTGCTTAAAGAAGGGGAGAGACAGAGAGGCAAAAGCGCTAGAAGTTTTCCAATAGCGCTAGAAGAACTACGAAAGCGCTAAAACTATTTCAAAAGCGCTGAAATTTGGTCAATAGCATTATTGTAAGAACAATAGCGCTAAAAGCGTAAACGATAGTAGCGTTGGAACGTGTTCAATAGCGCTAAAGTGCAACCTGTGTGACACATTCAACAATCAAACATGTTAGTTAAAAAAAAATGATATGTTTTTGGTGCTTCGATTCACGTCGGGTTCACCAAATGATGCCTTCCTAAATGGCACAAGGTTAGCAAATGATAAATAACACAAAAGACACGAAACTGTTAGTGTTAGTCAATCAAAAACTAATCTAAAAAGGCATACCAAGAGAGACACTAAAAACATGCAAGCATATTTAACTGTCAAAGCAAACATGATGAGGCATCTCCAAATACCTCCTAACATGCTCTTAGTTTCTTTCTCCCTTGTTCCTCTCCTCTCCAAGTTCCAAAATAGTGTAGCTCTCAGCAGCTTTTTGCACTATGGATGCTTATGGAGGATTGAGATTGTAGTATAGCTCTAAATGTGAAGTGAAAAGCTAATGCTATGCTTATTGATGCTAAAATGATTTATTTTATCCAAAATGATAAGATATTAGTTGATTATGCTAAAATGCTCTCTAAAAGTGCCTATAGCTTAAATGCATGCAAGTTTTCAGGATCTGGATTATGAAGAAATGGGCTCTATTTATAGGGAAAATGGAGCAATGGATGGTTGAGATTGAGTAATCTCAACAAGGGTCAGGATTGAATGATTTCAAATCCATGTGAGGGCTTTCAACCCAATCCCAGGATGACAAGTGTCAATGTGAGATAGGTTGAGAGGGGAGGGAATAAGCATTAAATGCTTGATATGACTTTGAGATTTAGAGTCAAGGTTAGTTGAATGAATAAACTCTTTATTCAAAGAATAAAGCTTTTATCCAATGGATAAACTCTTGTGCAAATGTGAAATGGATGAATATGGTCAAAACAATAAATGTTTGGAGGGACAAGTTTGAAATAACCATAAATGGTTATGTAAGAGCCATAAATGGTCATGTAAGAGCCATTAGTGGTCTTGGAAGACTTTGGGGGTTAATTTGTTGAACACACAAAGCATTAAATGCTTTTCAAAGACTTTGGAGTCTTTGAGAAGTGACTCCATTTTGCTTAGGAATGTGACAATAATTAGGGGATGGATTAGGCTAATTAGGAAGGGGTTAGAAGAATCTAGAAGGGGATTAGATTTTGCAAGTGGATTTGGTGGGTGAGGGAAAATAGGATTTTATTTAAAATAAAAATTCATTTATTTCAATAAATGTGTGCAAGTTGCATTTGTAGGAAAATGCAAGTGGGGTGGGGATAATGATTTAAATAAATGTTTTATTTAATTTATTAAAAAGAGGAATAGGGGGATTTAATTAAATAAATAGATTTTATTTATTTAATTGATTTGTATTTGATTTAATGAATGAATTAAAATAAATTGAATAATTTATTTAATTAATAGAAGAATGTTTGGGGATGAATTAATTAAATATTAATTTAATTAATTGATGGCTAGTGGATTTTTAATCAAATAAATAGCTAATATTTATTTAATTAAGTTGGACAGATTTGTGTGACTACATAAAGTATAAAGATATTCTTAAGTTATTACATTCCCCATACATGTTGGATCAATCATCAATTAGAACCCCTCGTGAGAGTATGTCTTTGATCTTTGCAGGTGATATATAGACTTATAGTGGGCCATTAGGTGTTTCAAATTTCAATAGTCTCACTAGGATCAAAGGTAATGCATATTGCATAGGTCCTTAGGAGGTGCAAGTTTATCAATAAGATTCACCACATTATTGGACTCAAGGCCAAGGTCATCAGAAGAAAATTCAAGATTCTAGACTCAATTAGAGAACATGATTAGACTTAATTAGATCAATGGCTTAGGATGGATTTTTCATAGAGGCTATAAACTTTGTTGTAAATACAATTATATAATTTTTTTATACTCTTTATTTGTTTATTAAATTAATTTGAACTAAATTAAATTAAAATTATATTAAATTAAAATTTATATTAAACTAAATTTATGTTGAACTTTTATATATATTTTTAAACTATTTTTTAAAATTACATATTGTAAACATATTTTTAAAGAATTTTGTTAAAATTTAAATTAATATTTTAGATTTAATATTAAATGTTTTCTTTTTTATATTAAACTTTTACCTTTCAAATTCTATATCAAAATTTATATTTTTATTTAGTTATTTTTTTTAATTCTAGAAACTAAGTTTCATGTTCTATACTATTTTTTAATTTCATACTTTTACAAATAATATTAACAATATATTTAATAGTTATCTCAAACTATTGCACATCTTTAAATGTCTCTTATTATGCGACCCATGACATCTGACAATAGGTACCATCATCCGTTGGATGAGAAAAAATCAATGACTTAGGGTGGATCTCGGCCCGAATGTGGGAAGTGAACACATATGTGAGAACTTCGCTCGGAATTGAACGTTTTAAATTTAATTAAATATAATTAAATCTATAAAGCTCTTTTTCGAGTGGAAGTTTAAAATGATTAAACAGACTTAAAAAATAGTCCCAAAAGGTGACTCAAGTGTGGTGACGTGCCCAGAAAAAGGCAGAAGTCATGGGACCCACGACATCTGACAAGAAGTATCATCGTCCATTGGATGAGCAAAGATCAATGACTTAGGGTGGATTTCAGCCCAAATGTGGGAAGTGAACACATTTGTGAGAACTTCGCTTGAAATTGAACATTTTGAATTTAATTAAATATAAATTAAGTCTATAAAGCTCTTTTTTAAAATGATTAAATAGACTTAAAAAATAGTCCCGAAAAGTGACTCGAGTGTGGTGACGTGCCTAAAAAATGATAAAAGTCATGGGACCCACAACATCTGACAATGGGTACCATCGTCTGTTGAATAGGAAAGATCAATGACTTAGGGTGGATTTCGGCCCGAATGTGGGAAGTGAACAAATTTGTGAGAACTCTGCTTAGAATTGAATGTTTTAAATTTAATTAAATACAATTAAGTCTATAAAGCTCTTTTTCAGGTGGAAGTTTAAAATGATTAAATAGACTTAAAAACCAGTCCCAAAAAGTGACTCGAGTGTGGTGACATGTTCGAAAAATGGCAAAAGTCATGGGACCCATGACATCTGACAATAGGTACCATCATCTATTGGACGAGCAAAGATCAACGACTTAGGTGGATTTTGGCCTGAATGTGGGAAGTGAACACATTTGTGAGAACTTCGCTCGAAATTGAATGTTTTAAATTTAATGTCCTCAGAATTTAGACTGAAGTAATGAATGTTTTGTCCTTCAACGGTGAATAGATATTAATAATAATTAATAAAATTACATGATTCTAGATATTTTGCCCTAAGTATTACTTTTGTAGTTTTTAGGGTTTTCAAAATAAGTGACTCATAAATCATAATCATATTTCATTTCATGGACAAACTAGTAAATTGAGGGAGATTCATAAACAACTACTGGATTGAGGAATGCAAGTTGCAATAGAGATTGTTTGCACCAATCTAGTGAAATAGAAAATTTGGGTAAAATCTAGAACACATCCTGCCTTTTTTAATTTTTTTAATCTCTTGGTCCAATTTGAGGGTTAGCATTATTTTGAATTATTAACAATAACAGTGATAGGGAAAACGGGAAGCAGTAGTTCAATAGGAAGCCAAGTACAAAAAAATGTACCTAACCGAACTGGTTAAAACACTAGGTTTCACTGATGAATACCATGATATTTATGACCCTGCTATCCATGGTGAAAAGCGTATCATAGATATTAGATATGCATTGTCTAGTAAGGCAGCAGATCCATCCAGGGCAAAATTTACTATTTTCAACTCAATGTTAAAACAAAGAACAAATAAAATCCCATCATGGGATGCTGGATTAGGAAGCATGGTGTTACCTAAAGTATTCCCTTGCCTTGATTTTGTCATGCTCTGCGTTGAAAATTATGATGAAGATAAAAAAGAAATTGTCAATAAAAATACAAAAGGGGAAATTCTATCCATAAACATGGGAGAATTTGCTTGTTTGTTGAATCTAGGGTTTGAATCATAAAAATCAAACGTCCAAATTGACCTAGGAAAGCTGGTAGAGAATTATGAGAGTCTCGATCCAAGTCACAGAGATTCATTTATCAAAGCTCTAATAAAGCGTGGTACTCTGTTGGATTAGAATCATAAGCCTCCTTATGATTCTAACATTTTATTCCATGGGTTGGGGATACTATTTCCTTGCTGTCATTTTTCCTGGGATTGGAAAATGATAGGGAAGTGGATGCAAGCCTTCTTCAAATGGTTTATAATATCCATTGTGTAGGTCAACCAGTAAGATATAATTTTATTGAGCACATTGTTCAATCCATGCAAAAATAATTACTAATGATCAAAAAAGGTTCCTGTAGGACATTTAGGTTCTCATCCTACTTGTGCTATCTCCTTCTATCCTAGTGTCGTGCAATATTTGAGACCAACAATCTTCAAATTGTGGACTATAAGATTTATGAGAAGACTCAGAATAGAATAGAGTGTCCAATATATGAATGGACACCAAAGATAAGGATGCATGATAATAGAAATAACTACAACCATTTTGTAGACTTCTTTTTGGCACCAATGTATAATGAAATTACAAGCACTCCAATGCCTAGACTGCCTATGTCTTGTAGAGATTACATTCATCTCGGAAGTCAAATAGAATTGGTTGACTGGTTCTTCATGTAAGAATTCATTGTGTTAAGGTTTTATGGATTAGCAGTGAAACCATACAGACTTCCAATACATGTGACATAGAGGGTCTTTGCATTGGAATATGTATGACAGTTGGAGAGAATATATAGGCACTTCCATGGTTAGAAAAAGAAGAGCATATTTCCTTCCTTGCCTTTCTCATGTGGAGGGTTCACATTTAAGAGAAAAGAATTCAATATGGCACATGATTTTTTCACAGCTTTTAGCTTTGGTGATGAGGATCTTTGGCAGTATGATCCAATCGGTGTAGTTCAAGCAAGGCTTAAGAAAAATGGGAACTCTTCAGCGTTATGTCAACATGAAAGTAAACCATTGCTAGAAAAGCTTAGAAACATGGACTCCTGGGATGAGGTAAAAAAAGAGATGGAGAAAATTTATGCTGACAATAACATTTCAACAGTAGAAATGTCATCACAAATTATGGCATTGCACACACAAAGGACAACAAAGGAGGGCCAAGGAATCCAAAATAGGAGGTCCTACAATTTCTACCAAAATCCGCTAATCCATCTAACAAATCTATTCCCAAATCAATTCTACAATAATGTAAAGAGAGTTATTGGACTCAAACCAAAATAAATGATTTTTGGACTATGAGGAAGAATCTCAGTGAACCAAAGACTAGTGCAGAATTTGAGACCATCGATGAGGATGAAGAGTTTAGCAAATTGTGGAATATGGAGCATCCCACAACAACATATGACAGGAGTGAAGATGATGATGAGTATGAGGTTGAGCCTACTCCAACAACTACTACAGTCCCTAAAATATTAGGTGGAGTCAATGAGTCCATGAAAGAAAAATATAGCAAAGGGGCAAACATTATGGAAAAAATGGGTTTTGAAGGTGGTGGTCTAGGTCCTAGAGGAGAAGGCATTTGGTATCCACTTGAGGTACAACTTCCATCAGATTCAAAATCAAAAGCTCCTATTAAACCAGTCATTGGACTTGATTCTTCAGATTCATGATGGAAAGGTACTACTCATTACCCTCAGGGTCCACCTACATTTGTTTCAGGTTCAAATCCACAACCACCACCACATCATGGTATTCCCATTGGTGGTGAATCAAGTTCCATTGCCATTGGTGGGGAATATGGGGATAGTATTCCTATTATTGTTCAGTCAAGTGCCACTATGATTGGTGGGGTTGGCATGGGTACTACTACTGATACTATTTGTCTTGGTGTTGGACAAGGGCTACAAGAAAATATCTCTCACAAGAGGCCACTAGTGGTAGATACTAATACTATTTAGAATCCTATATCAAGTGCCACTAACACTACAAATCAATCATTTGTAGCTTCAGATCACACACCCCAAAAGTTTATGAAAACTACACATGAAAGTGTTAGTGGGATAGGATCATGAAAGGTTGTTGGTAATACTAGTAATGCATTAGTTAAAACCACAGGCATAAGTGGAACTGAAGCCATTCCTATGTCACCTTTCAAACATTCAATTGCTTTAGCAAGCCTAGATTTTCAATTTCATGATTACTATGAAAAAATTGAACACACAACAAATGCAAATAAAGAAAAAAAGAGAGAATTTCATAGGGTTGCCCTGACTGAAGTTTTAGATGAACAACTTGCAAGGAACAAGGTATTTCCAATATATGACCCACACAAAGATATGATGGAGTTTACGGTTGTTATGCCCCCAACTAAAGATAAAAATCCACCACACAGTCAGATAGATCCCTCTGAATTTCAAGTTAGCACCCTCCAAATGGATTTTTCCAAAGTACATAATGTGGAAAAAATTAGCGTGTCAAAAAGGACTAACAAAGTGGTCTACACTTCATTGCTAAAGGTGGAGAGAGAAAAAATAAACTAGAGAAACAAATAGAAAAGTTACAGGCAAACCTGGCAAACGAAAAAATCAAAGAGGAAAGAAGTAGATAACAAGTGCAATGATTTATAGAAAGGATAAAAAATTTGGGCTCTACAATATAAATTGCAAAGTAGGAGAAGATGGATGTAGAATTGAAGGACTTGAGAGAAAAACTGGCTAAAAGCAATAAAAAAATTGATGAGGAAAGAGCAAGTTTTAAAAAATTATACAAAAGTTATGAGTCTGCTGCTGCTGAAATAAGAAAAATACAGGACCTATTGGATCATGAGAAGGAAAAGGAAAAATATTTGCAAGAGGAAGTAGAGGAAGAAAGAAAAAAAAGTGTACAAATGAAAGAAGACATGGACAATGCAAATGATAAAATTTAAACTTTGGAGGATATATTGAAAGATAATATGAAAAATACAATGAAGTATATACAAGAAAACATTAGGTGGCAAATAATGTAGAGGAGTGACAAGTTGTGTGAATGGTTTGAATTGAATGAAAGTTTGAGAGTAATTTATATGAAAATCAAAGGGCACTTTGAGAAGAGCTTACATGTTTATTCAAAAGAGGATATGGCAAAATAGTTTTTTCAAGTAGTCTACAGTACCAGTGACAGCTACTTGGCATCCAAGGGAATTAAGAGCCGCATTGATTGCATAGTTAAGACATCATCTATCATTCAAAAATGCCAAAAACTAAGAGAAACATAAGAAGTTATGGATAAATGTGGCAAAAAGATATTGAAGCTGCAAGAAAAGAAAACTAATTTTATTAAACTTGGTTTGGCTAAGACCGTTGACCCATCAAATAAATTCATTGGAAAAGAAGCTTACAAGAAAAGCATGGAGATAAAAATGAATTTTGATTAAGACTTGCTTCCTAAGGACACAACTCCCCAAAGCTTTCTAGAATTCATCCAACCATTTACAACTCTAAATTCTGTATTGGGTGAAAGAGTGATGTCAAGTCACTCTTCTAAATATGGAATGTTGATGAAGTTGTAGTTGACTTTCCATAGTTTACAGAATATTGACCTTCCATCAGACAAAGAGTGGAGCACCCTACAAAAAATGACATAGAAATCTTAAGAATCATAGTATGTATTGCACAATTTTCTTCTTTTACTCTTAATTTCAAGGTTTTATGTTTTTTTCTATTTGGAATTTGGCATCGCTTGAAATAACATTGTTTTATGAATAGGAAAAAACCAACACTCGCTATTGCTAAATTGCTAATCCAGCCTATGAATCTATGATGCACAGTGCAAAACTTCAGTTTGTAAATTTGTATTCTCAAATTCTCCCAAGCTTTAACATTTATGCATTTCTCTAATTTTGATTACTAGGTTCTGGGCAATGTTATTATCTATATTTAATTTGTCATGGCTTGAATTAATATTTAATTTTGAACTTTCTTTTGTTGAACAGGAGACATCAGACATGTAGCAGTTGTTAAATTACTAATCCAGCCTGTGATGACCATGTAAATCTAAGTTGAGTTTGTGATTTTGATGTTGAGTCTTCACATGTTGCAATTCGACCTGAAGTTGTTGTTGCTCCCTTGTTTCTATAAAAGGGAATTTAGGGTCATTTGCAAAGGGTTTCAAAAGTTTGTATTGACTTTTGCATGGAGAATCAGACAGATTGGTGTATTACTATTGAATGAATTGTATCATATGGATATATTTTGAAAGAATTAATGAAAATATAAGTTCTCAAACATGTCTAAATAAACATATATGTACCAATAAACACATTATGGTCTTTTATTACGCTATTTTAAATATGGAAATAGAAAGTTGAAAAATACAATTACAAATCAATATTAAATTCTAATTGCAAAAAGTTAATAGACTCATGAAATATCATCAAGTTATCAACCATAATAATATGCTTTTGTAATATGAATGATGAGATACAATAATAAGATTAATAAATACCAATCTCTTACAGTTTACATTCATCCTTATCAAATTCAAAGCTTTCTTGATTCTTGTCTATGGTTTCTTCACTCTAAGTCTACATACCTTCGTTGAACTACATCTCAATGCTACCAGTAGGTCCAGTACATGAGTCAATAGTCCCATTGGCACTTTGGTTTGAAGTGTTTCCCAAACCTCTTCTTTCAAATTTGGACCTCTAGATTTTCAGTGCCCTATCGTAAGGAAAAGTGTGGACATCATACCTAGATGTATAGAGCCTCAAGCAATTTTCCAAATTTTTGTCTAGTTTGTTTCTTAGCTTTGATTTTAGGATCCCCAAAGCACTAAAAACTCTCTCATCTTCCATCAAAACCAATATCATGGTAAGACATAAATCAACAAGCTTCAAATATTCTGGCATTGAATCATGCAACGCTGTGTTCTTAGCTATATATTTTCAAAGCCTTGTTACTGATCCCTCTTCATGGGGGTTCTCCATTGTGCCATATTGGTCTCTCATAGTGTATGCAAAATGAGATGATTTCTCTCCAAGATGAGTTTCATCTAATATTCCATTTATAGTTACTCCATTCAATTCCCAGGATATGCAAAATTGTTTTATCAAAGTCAGTAGCTTACTTTGAAAATCAGCTGCATTGTGGAGGCTCCAATATTGAGGAAACACAATAGACATGGCTTTGAGTAGGTTGTTAGGAGGGAATCTACTTCTAATTTGTGAGGAAAGATCATAGGCAACTTTCTTCACAGAAATAGTTATACTATCAACAATCTTGTCAGAATCTTCCCTTGTAACTCTTGCTAGTTGCTTCTTGGGGCACTTTCTTGGTTCCTCAAGGTCGACCATGGCATAGAAGTGCATTGGTATCTCAAGTCCCTATACATTGGCACATACCTCCTCATCTGCACCAATTTTTAAAAGGCTATCAAGATTGTTCGAATCTGTGAGTGTCCACCACTTAACAATTTTTTCATCAGATAGTGTTGGTTGATTTCAATAGAGATTGTTGAGGGTCATGCAGGTCATCTTATGCAGCGTAGCATATTCTGTAATATACAGAGCTATTTTTTGGGTAGCCTTCATAATATTACTCATTTCCTCTAGCATGGGCAAAAGAGCTGCTAATGTTAATAGTGTCTCTAGATTACTTAACCTCCGAAGAAGGTTAGGAAATTTTGGTTGATCTTATTCGTCATGAGTTGTGTGAAAAGGTTCAATCAAGGATAGATATTCTAAAAAAACTTGATGCGCTGGACCATCCAAAGAGATCCATTTGGTATCATTATCCTTGAGAAGCTTGTTCCCATCAATTATTCCATTAGCAAAGTGTTTAAATTCCATAAATTTATTGGGACTTTGATAGAAGTGTGAGTAGATATCTCTGATTAAAATTTCAATATTTTTTACCGAAGCAAACTTGCTCACAATTCCAAAAACTAGAGTCATTCTGTGAGCCATGTAGTGAATTGCAGTAATGTATGGTGCAAATGAAGTTTCAATCTTTGTACAAAGATAGTTCCTATGACCTTGCATTACTGAAGCTCCATCTGCTCCAACACAAACCAATTTTTTGGCAACTGTCATGTCATCCATACCTCCATATTCAATTAAACTTTTCTTTACTAGTGAAATAAATTTTCCACTATCACACTCTCCTTCATTTTAGCAACAGTTAGTAGATGAGGCTGGCGGGTATTATTCTCTATAGTATAAACATGCATGCATACCCATGAAGTAATGCCTACTGCCATAACTTCATCTAAAGAAAATGCAATAAAGTTTGACTCTCTTATTTTTCCTTTACATCTTCTTTTTCAACCTCAATAAGACAACTTGCCCATTCCCATCCACTGTTTACTGACCAGTGTTTATTAGGATAGTTAGGAACTTTCAAAAAGTGTGATAAACCACTAATTGATGGGAAATATGTCATAGCACGCCCTCTGCTCAAAATATAAAAAACAACACTTAACCGAACAACCTTTCCCAATTGTTCTATTTGCATTGCTTTTCCAAAACTAGCCTCAATAGAACCTTTAACTTCAATAGGCTTCATCTGTATTTTCTCATGAAAATAATACTCTTTGGCATTCCTCACATGCTTATATTCCTCCTTTGTTTTCCATCTTATCAGTGATTTTTCAACTCTATCTATCATTTGTTTTTCTTAAACTTTACCCATATGTTTTTCTATGGTGTCAAATTTTAGCTGCAACCTAATTTCCTTGTTATGTTTCCAAGTGCAAATCTTACACCTACATTCTATTGGAGGCTCACCTTCAATTGGATTCTCCACTGGTTCAATGAATGAATACTTTGATGTCCAATTAATTAAAAAATTGCTCACTGACATATTCCACTCCCGATCCTTTTTTGATTGCAATCCATCCTTTTTTGATCTGGCTTTTCTTTTCCCCTTCCGTGCATTATCATCAATGGCATTATTACCCAAGTCGATCATATGATTCTGGCTAACTTGGGCATCTACCAGATAATCTTCTTCAAGATATCCTGATCTGAGATATTAGGTTTGCCACCATCTTCAACATGCGATGTAGGTTGTGAATTTCGTACTTGTACTTGTGATGATGTACCTTCCTGATTTTTACCACAATCTTTTCCAAAGCCAAAGTACAAAGAAAACATTCTACTTTTTGTTGGCTTCTCATGGCCTTCCTCACATTCAGGTTTCCTACCCTTCTTCCTATTCGACATCTCCAATGAAATAAAGGCTGCCAAAAAATATCAATTTGTTGAAGAAGAAATAACAAACTATAAAGTATAATATATTTTTCATTGGCCCTACGACCTACAATCTAGATGTCTGAGGTCTGAATGTCCCGACTAACCACTTGGCACTGGCGGGCCACCACTGAATAAAAATGAACTCAACAGTACAAACAAATATAGATAAATTTAGAATAATATTATAACACTTCAAAAATATGATCGCTCACTAGCAGTCGCCAATGCAGTCAACAACAATGATTTTCCTTAGTCTGAAACTTTGCTATGGATCAGAATTCAGAGACTAGAACCCACCAGATTATGTAGAGATAGATCTAATCTTTGCATGTATTTATACCAGTCCTTATATGGCAAATTTTGTGGGAATTTTATATGGTATACAAATATTTGGCGAATCCCATGTAACTAAAGCACAACTTATGTAATTTTTGAGATGATTATGGGTCATCCAAATAATTGGCAAATACAATATAGTTGGCGAAAGTTGGGGTGAATGGAGACATGTGTCGGCAAAATGTTGGGTGAATTGGGTCCTCCTAGCTAACAAATCTTCACATGCCTATAGGTGAATTATGGTTGTCTATTAAGGCAACCTCAGAGAGTGTAGGCGAAAAAATTAAATTTACCGTGTGTCCACCGTATATTGTATTGGCAAAATCCTCACATAGAAACATTTAATTACATAAAACATATGGTGATCCGGCCGTGAATTTGATGGAAATTGATAATGTTCTAGCAACATGGCCACCCCCAGTCGATACAAAATATTCACCATTTCCTAGGTTGCCGATGTGCAAAATTCGCCATTGGTGAATATTCGCCACTAAAGTAATCTTTGCCTCCAAGTTAGCACAAAATAGTGAAAACTTTGAAATAGTACCCAAAATCTTTCCTCCAGTTTCTAGTGCATTCTTCAATAGGTCTTCATTAACCGTGAGTTCTACCTTGCCTTTGTCTATCTCAAACATCAGGATTTCTATCCTTTTCTTCTTGTAATCCTTTTCAACTGATATATATACTGCATCTTCAAAAGATTTGAGTCGATCTCCGACATCGGTAACCAACTATCCAAGTTTGTCAATGGGAGTGACAAAACTTTCAGTATTAGTGTTTAGTAGGAAACTAGACAAAATATCATCCTATATCTTGAGTGTCTCCACCTCTCTTTTTTGTTCCTTCATTCTCTTCTTTTGAGCTCTAGATTACATTGCTATTGCAATATCCATCAATTGAGAAGAACTTAGATTGTCCATATCAATAGGTCCTTTAATTATCATCGAGTCATCATCATTGTCTATTATTTTCTTCTCCTTTGACTCCTTTTTCTCTACCTTTTCTTTCTCTATTTTCTCCTTCTCGGTCTTATCTTCTTCTATCTTCTCTTCCTGAGTGGTGTCCTTGACCGGTGGTGGTTGTGTCTCCATATTTTGTTCATTCACTGGTACTTCCTCATCAGTATTTTCATTAGTATTTTCATTTTGACTATCATCAACATTTATACTTACCGATGGAATTTGACTATCGATAGGTTGTGTGTTCACTGGTAGCTCATCAGAGCTCTTTTCTTCAGTTTGCTTCTCCACTTGTTCCTCTTGTTGCTCATGTTGTTGAAATATTTGAACATCAATATCTAGTACATTTATATTGTCAGCAGTATTAGCAACATTATCAACATCACCAGTATCATCAACTAATATATCTACCGATTCAGTATCAATCGAATCATCATACATATACTTGTTATCCTGTTCAAAATCTGTGATCTTGACACATTTAGGAATTTATTTTGACTTTGGATTTTGATAATTATCCTCCTTAACTTGTTCATTTTTTTCTTCATCTTCATCCGGGATGAGACCTAAAGCCTTCTTAATCAAAATATCAGTCTCCTTCTGGACTGATTCAGTCTCTCCTATTAACATTCTTGTTAATCTCTTCTTGGATCTCAGTGATGCCTAAACTAATGACTGGCTCCCACCTTGCATCAATAAGATTATACAAAGAATTGAGAATCTACCCTTGCAAATCAATAAGGGCTCTGCTATATTTATTCATACTCAAGATGATTGCATCTTCAATCTCCCTTTGTTGACTTTCAGATAAATGAACAAACAATGTATTCAAGCCTTTGTATATCCCATACTCCTTAATTATTTGAACCATAAAAATAAATGGTTTCATAGGTGACTTTCCCTTACCAGTTGCACTAGGCTTCTTAACACTTTCTCTTAGTGCTCTTTTATCCTCCTCTGATTTAGTAGCCTCTTCGTCATTTGCTAGTTTGTGAGCTTGTTTCTTCTTCCTCTTTTTGGTTTGAACTGGTTCAGTAGGTGGATCAACACTTTTCTTCTTCCTTCAGAACTGAATTTTAGATGGTTTCCCTCTTTGTGATTCAGTCGGTTTGTTTTCTTCCATCTTATTCTCTGTTGCTTTGGCTTTTGCAACTCTAGTCTTACCGGTAGGGGAACTAGTAGTGGCACAGGTAGGTGCACTTGATGCTTCACCTTGCTCAGCTGCATACTTATCTCTTGCTGCTACTATATGCTCTTTTGTGAAACCTGATTGCTCAGCAAATTCTTCAACGTCCTCCCTTACCTTCTTAGCAATTACTAGTTTTTGCAGCTTAGAGTGGACTTGTAGATATTTTTCTTTGTGTCCCAAATCTCCTTGCAGTAGTATCCGTTGGTTGCTCTAACAGATGGTTAACATAAGCAATGAGTAGATCCTTGTCTACCTCATATCCTATAGGTAATACCCATGTGGTTCTAGGGCTAGCTGCTTCCATCATACAGGTGTCGATATCCACCATAAAAAAAATTGTCTTCTCATATCGGTTGACTACTTTTGCTGGTATATGCTCTCTAGTATGCATTTTATTTTAAAATTCCTTGAAGTAACCCCATGAAATATTATCAAACTTATCCTTCAGTATCCTAATATTGTTCTTCATCTGAACTAGTGTAGGGGTATCTTGAATCCATTGAACATCTCCAATATCAGGGAAATGGTTTTGGAAATAGAAGAACATTCCCAAAATCAATTGTCCAAATTTGAATCTTAGCTTCTTATCTTTCTTCACAACTTATAGATTCACCATCAGTTGACTTCTTAGTGCCTCTATGATTTAGAGGCCTTTCTTAAACCTAAGGAAAAGTCCAAAAGGTTAGGGTCTGACCCTTCAAATGACAAAAATGACCTTACAAGGAAGGACTCAACACCTTAAGGTTTTGAACTACTCTCCACTACTCAAGCCTAACACTTACTCAAGATGAGTAAATGGCTTCAACTTATCTAACATGCCTCATTGGTGACTCCTGCTCATAGGGGCTTTGGAATTGGTCCATTTATGATTGCTAAGGACTGTTCCAAGCATTGGTTTGGGGTTTTGTCTTCAAATCCTTATACCTCCTTTGGAAACCCACCCCCTAGGTTAGTAGCCCTATTTAGCGAGAGAATTGACCTTAACTCCAAAATCTTCCACACACTAGAAAAATACTCACCATTCCAAATACCCTTTTGGGAGTTACACTCATCCCCAAAATGGGTTGGCAAGATTTGCAACTTAAGGGTTTGAACCCCTTAGAAGCCTAGAGACCTAATTAGGGCGATTAGGCCTAATTTACAAAGAAAACCCCATTACCGGTACCCCAAATACAAAAACAACTTTATGAGAATATGGGGAATGGTGAATAACCTCTAATTCTAGGTTTTCACACCTGGAATCCACCGCTATCATATTTTATGATGACTGTCCTAAATTTGTTTAAGGTAGTCACATAGAGATGCCTACCTAGTTTTGCTTCTTTCTCCTCACTACCAAGTCTCCCCTACAAAATTCCATGAAAATCCTAATGTACACTGACCAATATTGCACACCACCAAAGGAATTAACTTCTAGAGGAAGGAGATGCAAGATATGGCCATTTTCAAGTAAAACCCTAGCCAAACCCTTACTTTCCGGGTTACAGTCAGAAAAATGGAGGGTTCTCACTACACAGAAATAGAAAATCCTCACACCACCACCAAAACAAAGCTACTTCATTCCTCCATCTACTCCATGAATGGTGTGACTCAATTCACTCTGTACAAGATCGTACAACTTCTGCAAACTCAAAATTTCTGGGAAAACTCAATCTTGTTTTTGTCTTATTGCTTCCAACTTCAAATCACAACATCAACCCTCTTGGGAATTGTGTCCACAAGACTTGACCTCTCCAATGGTTTCCAACTGAATTTGGAAGAGGTTGGATCCGTTTAGAGGTTTACATCAACTGAATTTTGAAAAGTTGCACTTTTGCACTCAAAAGTTGCATTTTCGCATAAAAAGATGTCAAAATATCTAAAGGTTGGGATTCACACACTTGGATCAATCAAAAACCACTAAGACAACCTAAAAAATCATCAAACACACAATTTTTTTTTTACTAGCCCTATTGACCACATTGTCCCAATTGGCTTATCAAATTGCTTAATTAGTGACATGGGTTTACATGGTGGGGTCTTTATTGAATACATGAAACTTGCATAGACACAAGACACTAAGACAACCACTATGATCCTAGTCTTCATCCTAAGAGCCATGATTTTATTTTTGAAGAGGTGCTCCTGCACCACTCTGCTAGATCATAGTAAACATTCTCCTTTACCATCTGGTAGGCAGTATGAATAGCTATTATCGGTATACTGTTCATTCTACTAGAGTAGTAGATTCTATATCCGATCACCATGGAGGCATATTTCACAGTTGGATCATTGATGTTGTTTACCATCATGGCTCTACCATCCCATCTCGATCTTGTCAGTTTCTTAACATCATTCTTAGGTACTGACCTAAGTAAGGGTACTTCACTGGTTGAGCGGAATCTGGTTACTACATGAATGACCTCCTTAGTTATTTTATGCAATCAATCCAACCACATAAACTGATTATGAATATGACTCAAAAAAATATAACTAACTAATTATCAAAATCAGCAATGAAGTTAACTGCATGATGGAACCCTTTCTTAGTGACACTTTTAAACTGTTCTTTCAATATGCCCTTTTTATCACACAATGTTCTATACTGTGTTGGCCATTTGGTGGAATTGATTATGTGTTGCATTGATGTTTTGTCATTGATTCCAACACTAGCTATTTGGATGCTTTACCGACACCCTTCTGGTTCTGATAGGTTGAGTGGATTCTGGTTGTTTTGGATCCAGCATAATCTGATAGGCTCCAATATAGTTTGGTGATAGAATGGTCTTGTTCATGATACTTATGCTTATATTCGAGCAATTGGTTTTGGTCTGGTGATCGGATGTTATCCTACTTGTTTAGAAGCCTAGTTTTTGGTTCTGGCAAGGGTTTCACCGACAAACTTTTGATGAAGATATTTGATAAATTGCATAAGTGGTATTGGTGCAGCTTATGGTAGAGTTTCAGGATTCTATTTGTGATCATGTTTGAGACTTGGCAGATGGAGATAATTGTTGTAGTGTGTGGACCTATACTAGGTCCCGATTGATCTAGGTTATGGAGTGACTAATGTAATGCGTGGATTGGACCTCTCGATGTGTTTCTAAGATGTCTTATATGTTGGATATTATTTTTTTGTTTTAAGGCCAACATGGTTTGTAATTATGTAATTTGTTTATTATCTGGTGGCCAACCTAATTGTTTATGGTCGAGGGTTTATATATATAGATGTAAGATCTCATTGTAGATCATCATGGTTATGTTAGAGGTCATGGTCAAAGAATGTAATGTGAAAATAATGTAATGTCATTCAGGTAGAGGATTTGGTTGATCATTGGAGATAGAATTGGATTTACATAAGAGGATTTAGTCTTCTGGTATTTAGCTTAATTGTAACTGTACTCAGGCATAGAAGATGCTATCTTTTGCAATTCAATACTTCTCCAAATTGTAGTCTAGATTTATATGTAGTCAGTGAGGCTCCTTTTGTGATGAGCAGTGCACTCTAGGCTATTGGCCTTCCTGCAAGTGCAGGCCCCTTAATTGTAATTCACATACTTACTACAAAAGTATTATCTGACTATGGGCAGGCTTCCCACCGTGGTTTTTTCCTTTTACCAGGTTTTCCACGTATAAATCTTGGTGTCATATGGATGGTTTTTGTTCTATGATTATTGTTTATGCTTATTTGGTTCAATTGCTATTCTGGTATTAAAGTTTTAAATTGCTAATAGTTCTGATAATCTATGACAACTGATTCACCCCCCCCTCTCAGTTGTCTTTTGGTTATTTAAATTGTCTAACAATTGGTATCTAAGCTTTGGTTCTCTCTACAGAAATATTAACCACTTGAGGAAGATCCTATGGCAACTAACAGTTCAAGTTCATCCAGTTCTTCTAGAGCTATCTTTTGGAGGAATATTCTGAGGCTTTATGGAACAATTTACACAATATAAAAGATTCAAATGGAGACTCATCGGAGATGTCTTGGAAAGGAGATTTGGGAGATCTCACAAAATGGTGTCACACCTTATATTCTAGGATTTGGTAATACTCCTCCAGCAAACCTAGACAAGGAGCTTGAGAATGATTGTAGAGCAAGAGAAGCCATCTTGTGTGCACTTTCTGATCCACAAATAATAGGATTAACCGACAAATCATCTGAAAAGGCTATATGGGATAAGTTGGAGACTCTTAATGAAGGTGACCCTACAATGAATATTGCTAAAATTGATGGTTATTGGGTGAGATATGAAAACCTGAATATGGAAGAAGATGAAAGGATTACTGCATTCATGGAAAGGGTAAATGAGATTGTTATGGGAAATCAATGTTGTGGTGGAGCTCTGAGTGAAGATGAAATTGTTTCTAAAGTCTTGAGAGCCCTATCATTGGCTTACAAAATGAAGGCTACTACTATTAATGAGTTGAGAACAATGGCTAATACATCTGTCAACAGAGATACTTTGGTTGGGAAACTATCTACTTTTGAACTTGAATAATTTGGACCTTCTAGAGTTGTGAAGTCTGAACCTACTTTTCATGCATCTACATCTACAACTGGTAAGCAAGACTGGAAATATTTGTATGCAAAGGAATTAGAAGATATGAAGAGAGAAGATGATGAGTTTGAGAAACTTGAAGCACTATTTTCTAGAAGAGTACCTAAAGGACCGGTAGGAAGTAAGTATGAAGGAAAAACACCTTTTAAATGTTTTGCATGTAATAAGATCGGTCATTTTGTATCTAGATGTCCTGAAAGGAATTCAAGATTTGAAGAAAGAGCGTGAAGATCATTTAAGCCTAACCTTGGATATTAGAACAAGTACAAGTACAAGAAAAAAGAGACAAATCATGCTACATAGCAGATGAGGAAGACATTACTAATTCTGATGATGAACCGACAGAAGACTCTGCTAGTGGTTCTGATAATGGGAAGGAATTGGTGTTCCTGGCTATCAAGGAAGATGACCCGGTACTGGAAGTAAATGTATCTAAAGAGAAGGCACTTGCTGCTAAAATTGAAGACAAGGATGAATAGGTAATTGATAGTGGTTGTTCACATCATATGACTGGAGATAAAGGGAAGTTTCTATGTTTTCAAGAATTTGATGGCAGTCTGGTTAGATTTGGAGATGACAAAGCATGTATGACCAAAGGAAAAGGAACTATATCATTGGATGGTAAGAACAATACTAAAAATGTTTATTATGTTGAAGGTTTAAGGCATAATCTTTTGAGTTTAGGACAATTGGTGGAAAAGGGATTTTAATTACAGTTCAAGGATGAAAAATGCAAAATCATTAACAGATCTGGTTTGGAGATTGCAACTGGTACATAGAAAAAATATAATATATTGAATTTGAATTCCAGTGAGAAGACATGTTTGATTGCACAAATTGATGAGAGTTAGCTATGGCATAAAAGGTTTTGTCATGTGAATTTTGATTGCATTGTGAAGATCAGTTCAACTAAGGCAATTAGAGATATACCTAAGATTGTGAAGCCCTATAATCTGGTATATAAAGAATGTCAAATGGGTAAACAAGTCAAAACCTCTTTTAGGAGTATACAAGATAAATAAAATGATGTTCTTGATCTTATTCAGACTGATTTGTGTGGTCCTACTAGAGTTAAAAGTTTTCAAGGTGATAGATATTTCATGCTAATCATTGATGATTATTCTAGAATGATGTGGGTTACTTTTCTAAAATAGAAATATGAAGCATTTGAAAAGTTTAAAATCTTTAAGGCTAAAGTGGAAACTGAGATAGGGTTGAAGATTAAATGTTTGAGGTCAGATCATGGTGGAGAATTCACATCCAGTGAGTTTAATAACTTTTGTGAGAAGCATGGTATAAGAAGATAGTTTTCTGCTCCCCGGACACCTTAGCAGAATGGAGTTGTGGAAAGGAAGAACAAAAATATCTTATATCAAGAGAGATGATATCATTGGGAAATTTTATTCTAGATGTGATGAAGGTATATTTCTTGGTTATTCTAATGAAAGCAAAGCATATAGATGTTATAACAAGAGATTGCAGAGAATTGTGGAGAGTGCTAATGTCAAAGTAGATGAGGTGAAAAAAAGTCAAATCAGAGTTTATGAGAAGGAATAGACAATGGAAATGATTATATCTAAACCAATTGCACCTTTACCAGAACAAAATGTTGAACTAGTTACTCCTATAGTATCAGAGAATTCTATAGTAACTGAAGAACAAAGAAGAGGAATAGAAAGTCAGAAGACTCCTAGGTATGTAAGATTGACTCATTCAGAAGATCAAATCATTAGGGATAAGAGCAATGAAGTGATGAAAAGAAAAAGAATGAAAACTAATGAGGTATGTTTAATTTCACAAGCTAAACTAGTATCAGTAATTGAGGCATGTAAAGATTAATATTGGTTGAAAGCTATGGAAGAAGAATTAGATCATATTGAGAAAAATAACACATGGACATTGGTTCCCCAGCCTAAAAATAAAAATGTTATTGGATTTAAATGGGTTTTTAGGAATAAATTGAATGAGGATGGTCAAGCTATAAGGAATAAGGCTAGATTGGTTTGTAAAGGATATTCTCAGAAGGAAGAAATTGATCATGGAGAGACTTTTTCACCTATAGCTAGGATTGAAGCTGTAAGATTATCTATTGCCTATGTTGCTTACATAAACTACAAGGTTTATTAGATAGATGTTAAATATGTATTTTTGAATGTGGATCTTGATGGTGAAGTTTATATTGAGCAACCTGATGGTTTTTCACTATCAGATGATACATATATGGTTTACAAGTTAAGGAAAGCTTTATATGGATTGAAACAAGCATCTAGAGCTTGGTATGCAAGGTTGGATAAACATCTTTTGAAGCCTGGTTTTACTAA
Source organism: Cryptomeria japonica (assembly GCF_030272615.1). Taxonomy (NCBI): domain Eukaryota; kingdom Viridiplantae; phylum Streptophyta; class Pinopsida; order Cupressales; family Cupressaceae; genus Cryptomeria; species Cryptomeria japonica. The sequence goes on along the minus strand of NC_081409.1, from coordinate 123,652,944 downwards.
GGGTAGTGCTGATAGTAATTTATATTATAAGATCACTGATGATGATATACTAATTATTGAAGTATTTGTTGATAACATTATTTTTGGAGGTGAAGATAAGTTATGTATAGAATTTTCTAAGAATATGTAGAAATAATTTGAGATGTCTATGATTAGTGAGATGAAATTTTTCTTAGGTTTGCAGATTACTCAAACTCACAAAGGTATTTTCATCTATCAAATGAAATATGCTAAGGAATTGTTGAAGAAATTTGGTATGGGACATTCTAAATTGGTAAGTATTCCTATGGTCACAAGTGAGAAATTGACAAGAAAAAATTCTTCTGCACCGGTAAATCCTACAAGATACAAATATATGATTGGAGGTCTTCTTTATTTGACTCAAACTAGGCCTGACATTATGAATGTTGTTAGTATTGTTTCAATATTTCAAAGTGATCTTAGAGAAAATCATGAGATTGCAATGAAAAGGACTTTTAGATACTTGCAAGGTACATCAGAATATGGTTTGTGGTACCCTAAGGACGATAAATTTACTTTATGTGCATATATAGATGCTGATTGGGCTAGAGATATTGATAACTAGAAAAGCACTTCTGGTGGAGCTTTCTTTCTTGGAAAAAAGTTGGTTTCATGGATCAAAAAGAAATAGTCATGTACTTCTTTATCTACTGCTAAAGCTGAGTATATTGTTGTTGCTACTAATTGTACACAAGTTTTATGGATGAAGCAAATGTTGAAGGATATAAAGGTGGATTGTGATGCACCAATAGTTATTCACTGTGATAACTCTGCTACTATTGATATATCAAAGAATCTAGTATTTCATTCTAAAACAAAACACGTATTTATCAAGTATAGCTTATTGAAGAAAAAAGTGGAAGCAAATGAAGTTAGGCTGGTTTATGTGAACACTAAAGAGTAGATTGCAGATATTTTCACTAAACCTTTGCCCAAGGAATCATTTGAGTACCTAAGAGACATATTGGGATTTTCTGCCCCTTCAGTAGAGACTTGATTGATGCAGCTTGGCACAGTTCGACATGCATTATCAGAGATACTATTCATTCTGGCACTAATGTGGGATTCTAGTTCTTAGGGGGAGTAGTCAGCTTTGTGATTCAGTGGTTTATGTTTTTGCTTTGATATTTTTGTCATATTTCTAGCATTGATATCAAAGGGGGAGAGATATTAATGTGAAAAAGATAAAGAAAGAAAAATAAAAGTCAAAGGGGGACAAATATGAATAAGAAAAGTAAAGGGGAGAGATACTGATATTTAGAGTTGTATGTGGGAGATTATTGGTTGTCTTCCATTGGGGGAGACATGTTTGACATTTCTTGGTACTTAGATGTTTTTCACATCTAGTGTTGCCATTAATGCCAAAGGGGTAGATTGTTGGCCATTTGGTGGAATAGATTATGTGTTGCATTGATGTTTTGTCATTGATGCCAACACTAACTATTTGGATTCTTTACCGACACCCTTCTGGTCTTGGTAGGTTGAGTGGATTCTAGTTGTTTTGGATCTGGTATAATCTGGTAAGCTCCGGTATAGTTTGGTGATGGAATTGTCTTGTTCATGATACTCATTCTCATATTCGGTCAGCTGGTTTTGGTATTGTGATTGGATGCTATCCTGCTTGCTTAGAAGCTTAGTTTCTGGTTTTGGCTAGGGTTTCACCGACAAAGCTTTTGATAAAGATATTTGATGAATTGAATAAGTGGTATTGGTGCAGCTTCTGGTGGAGTTTCAGGATGCTATTGGTGATCATGTTGGAGACTTGACAGATGGAGATCATTTTTGTAGCATGTGGAACTATACTGGGTCCCAGTTGATCTAGGTTATGGACTGACTTTAATGTAACGTGTGGATTGGACCTCTCGATGTGTTTCTAGGATGTCTTATGTGTTGGATATTATTTGTTTGGTCTAAGGGCGACATGGTTTTTAATTATGTAATTAGTTTATTATCTGGTGGCTGACCTAATTGTTTATGGTCAAGGGTTTGTATATATAGATGTAAGATCTCATTGTAGATCATCATGGTTATGCTAGAGGTCATGGTCAAGGAATGTAATGTGCGAATAATGTAATATAATTCAAGTAGAGGATTTGCTCGATCATTGGAGATCAAATTGGGTTTATGTAAGAGGATTCAGTCCTCTAGTATTGAGCTTAACCGGAATTGTACTTGGGCATAGGAGATGCTATCTTTTGCAGTTCAACACTTCTCCGCATTGTAGTCTGGATTTATATGTAGTAAGTGAGGCTCCTTTTGTGATGAGTTGTGTACTCTAGGTTGCTGACCTTCTTGCAAGTGCAGGCCCCTCAATTATAATTCACATACTTACTACAAATGTATTATCTAACTATGGGTAAGCTTCCCACCATGGTTTTTCCCTTTACCAGGTTTTCCACGTATAAATCTTGGTGTCATGTGGATGGTTTTTATTTTGTGATTATTGTTTATGCTTAATTGGTTCAACTGCTATTCCGGTATTAATGTTTTGGGTTCCGGTATTAAAGTTTTAAATTGTTAATAGTTTTGGTAATCTGTGACAATTGATTCACCCCCCTCCTCTTAGTTATCTTCCAGTTATTTGAACTATCTAACATACTGATCATAGATAATTGTGTTTGCAATATTGCATTATAATAGACAATGAAAGATTGTTGGCATTTCTTAAGGATATTGAGAAGGTTGTTGATGATTATGGATATAACTCATTAAAGATGTTTTACTGTCTTGATATTATTATTTTGTCATTGATGTCAAGAAATTGATTTTCTATATTAGTATGATGTTGCCATATCTTGAGAAGTATGATATGAAGATTATAAAGATGTTGGTAAAAGACACAGGGAAGAATATGATGAATAAGGTATTCAATGGGCAACTACTACCGAGTCGGACAATGATGAGACCATGATGTTTTAGATTGTTTTAACATCATACATATGTTGTAAATTGTAAAGGTTAATACTATACTATGTTATCAAGCAAAGAACCTAGTCGGTAAACCCTAAGATGATTGCTATCAGTTAATGAAGGCGGAATGCCTATCGAGTGGAGTTTAGTATTCATCGAGTTGTTACCTTGTTGTAACCGAGCTATAATAGAATGCATTAAATCTTTACATGCGGTATTTAATGAAGGAAGCTGATGAGCTAGAGCGGATTACATGATTGGTAAGCCATGGAAGAAGTTTGTTAACGAATCTAAGGCAATGGAAAGTTGACATGAAGATATACAGCTCAGATTGAACCGCAATACCTTGGCACAAGTTCCAAGACTATTATGCAAGTTCCACGGTGGGGTAAAACATTTTCAGATCGAAAGATGCATTGAACCTAAACAAGATTGAAGATCTCATGGCTATCATTGATCATGGGAAATGTGATCAAGGAGATTAAGTGGTTACCTAATTGTTTATAAATAGGAAACTGTTGATAAACAATGTATGCGGGCAAGTGTATGCACAGGGATGCTACATAGTGATTACCAAGCACAGAAGCTTGAAGACCTATTAGAATAACAGAGTATAGAAGCCTAGCAGATAGACAAGATTAGTTCTATGTCATGCCAAAAATTTGGGCAAAAAACGAAATGATTTTTTTTTCTTTTTTTTTAAAAACAACTAGTTAATTAACAAAGTTCGCTATCACAACATGTGTTAACATGTAGGCCATAACAAAGAAAAATCGAACAACTCTGATACTAACTAAGTATCGAACGAAATTAAAATTCATTTGCGGAAACTAAATGTTTTAATCTATTTTCTCATCAAATATAGTCGTTAGTTTAATTTATTAAACTCATTTAAAGTGGTAGACGTAGATAAAAATTGATCTCCAATAAAACCATATTGTCTAAATTTCATTTTAAATCATTAATTAATTTAATGGATTAAAGTGTCAAATTAATTTCTAAATGACATTATTCGACGAGGAAAATTATCTCTCCAAAATCAAAATTTAGTTTTCAAGGAATTAATTTCCCTTTCCATTTAACCAAGGCTTCCATGAGTTAATCTAAATATAATTAATTGGAATTAAAAAAAAAAAAACTCCTATGCTTATTTAAAATTGAAACCCTAACTAATTTTAAATATAGATTTTCCACAACTTAAAAAAAACAATTTTCATGTAATCCCTAATTAGGGATTTATTTATTTATTTATAAACAAGAGATAAATAGTTTATTTTATTTTATTACCCTAGCCCTACCCGGGCTAGGGTTTGATATATATATATATTTTTTTGGTTTTGTTCAACCCCGCGTTGTAGGGCCGAACTGAGAGAGAGAATATGGTGAAGGGGCGAATTCAAGGAAAGGTGGGGGATTTCACTGGTGGCGGCTCGGCCATGGCCGCCCACTATGCACTGCACAGTGTTCGGCCTTGCCGCCCACTATGCAGCGCACAGTGCGCAGCCGCGCCGTTCACTGTGCACTACACAGTGTGCGACACTGCCGTCCATTGTGCTTTGCATAGTGCGCGGCTTTGCCGATCACTGTGCGATGCACAGTGCTTCGGCCCTCCTTTTTTTTTGTTAAAAATTTTTAAATTTTTTTTTTTAATTTATATATAATATATATATATATATATATATCTCAATGCTAATTTTACATGCAAATTTTTTTTAAAAGAAACAAAATAACAAAGTAATCTCATTATGCTATATATATATATATATATATATATATATATATATATATATATATATATATATATATGGTAAATAAACTTAGGCTCCCAAACTTAGGCTCCCATTTTCATTTGTTTTGCAGGGTATTTATATGGCATGCTTTGTATAAGAATATATATAAATATACCCATGATTTCTACATGCATATAGATATATATAAATATTTATTTATGACTAATAGTTTTAATTCTTTTTCTTAAACTAACATCGTAATCATGAAAGATTTTGATATACCATTGTAGGAAAGGAAATATGGAATTACGTCTGTTTTAATGGATATATAAATATTTCAAGAATTATATCGAAATCTATATATTGTAATCTATGGGTATGCAGGAAACAGAATTCTAAGATTTTTTTTTTTTTAAAACTTAAGAAATACTATTTTAGGAAAGCATTATACTTTACTAAAATAAATACATTCATTGATTTCTCAACTAATAAAACAACTAATTTATTTACATGTTAACAGCAAGTACAAATCATGATTTTCTGCAATTAAAATGGAGATAGATTTTCAGCTAAAAAGAAGAACTCAGATTTAAATAAACGGATTTTTATATTGCAAAAAAAACAACTATTGCATGCAAATCAAACAACAAATCTTTTTTTTCTTTAAAATTGAAAATAGAAGCATATCTAGTTTTTTTGCAACTCTAACGATATTCTGCAAATTTACAAGATGTTTCTTTATTTAACTACAACAACAAGTCTCATGTCTATTTTCAAAATTACAACTTCCCTCTCATTTCTATGAATGAGGATGTATTTCTCCTATTAAATTTAAAACTAATAACTGCAAACAATTTAAATTTTCTTCAACAATATTCTTCTGTAACCTTTCACTTTTCCTAGTCTTTTCTCCTGGCATTCCTGCATAATAGAAACACAAATATGACCACGGAGTGCTCACCTCCCAGCCTAGGCTAACTGGTAGCCACCCCCGAGCTCAGAGAACCAAGCCCTAGATGGGTAACAGACATGCAAACACATAGAAAACAAAAATACTCACACAGATATTCAGAGACACTCCCAAACTTGGCTTCACAACACCACACTTTGGTGATGACCTTTTTAAGGGTGGTAGTGGACCAATGCCCTGAGGAGAACTGCAAGTATGGAAAAACAAGTAGCCACCTCATGGCACAATAAATACATCAAAAATATCAACCCCTTATTCCTTATGCCCCCCAAAGGAATTCTAGCCTTATATCCCTCCTTATGACCCCCATTGCACAAACAGGCCATGCAGCAAGGGTCACACAAAGATCCCTTGTGATCGCTCTCAAATGAGAGTCTCTCACTCAAGGGTTGTCACTGCTACCACCCACAAGATTCTCTTCTCTCCCAAGAGTAAGAGGTCTTGGGAAAACTCCCAACACACAGCAAAACATAATGCAAAAATTCCAAATGAAATTCTAAAAAAGCAAGACATTCAAGAACACAAATTTCTTACACCAATCATACTCTCAAACACATACAAGAAAATAGACATTTTAAAGAATAATCAAACCAACCTTAATCTGCCCAATGGTAGTATAATATTTGAAGAAGAGTTGCCCAATCCACGGATCTGCTTCTTCTACCCTTAGTCAAATTTTCTATTCCAAACTGTTATTTTCTTTTCAAAAATTCTCTTGTCTCCAAAAATGGAGAGTGGGTGATTACCCTTCAAATTTTCCAATTCTTGCTTAAGAAGCTCATTCTCTGAGTTCTCACAAGTTTCTAAAAACCAAAAAGGAAAGTAAAGCAGAATGCAAAAAGACTCTCATTCGAATAGGAAAAATCTCAATTAGATTTAAACTCCTAATTTTCAATTTTCGCACAACTCAAAAAAGCCAATTTTTAAAGCGTCAAAAAGGTCACTTAAAAGTAGAAACTTGCCTAAAATTACCCCTAACCCCTAGGTATACCTTATGGGCTTTAGGAAACCATATTAAACTACCCCTAGGTGTTCATTTAACCCATTTAAAACCCCTGTGAAGTTTATTTTCGGGTCAAACATATGTTGACCTCTCCAAAGATTTCTTTCCCAAGGTATTTATGACAACACGTTATATTATTTAAGAAAAACTATAGTTAAACACTTTCCCACCAAGAGACAAAAATAAAACATTTAAATTTAAATCCACACATGTGTCAAGCGACACAAATAAAACACTTTTACAAAATAAAACATGAAGTCGTCTCTTGTGGGTTTTACACATTAAATTTAAATAACACTTAACACTCATGCAACATATACTGTTATGAATAAAATACAACACAAACGGGGTGTTGTCTCTCCAAATAGATAACCCCTGGCTTACGAACATACATAAGTCTAGGTTTGGTTCTCCGTAATTTTCCATGGTCACATGGTAAATTTCCTGGGCATCTCAATTTACACATTAGTACTTTCAAATATCCACATATAATATAATTCAAAGGAATAACAATATACATCATCACTTGCATACAATTTTCATCTGCACAGATTAAATACATCTTTTATCTAGCAATTTCACATAAGCAATTTCATTCCAATTCACATAAACTTAACCATACATCATAGTTCTATTATCATAGTAAAGTCCTGCAAATTTAATAACGACATCTATCATTGCAATATCATCCTATCTAACAATCATGTAGTGTTCTATCTCATAAAGCATATAAGTAACTCATCAAAACATAGCAATGTTATCCAAATCCTGAAATCATGTAAGTTCTAAGTCTCAAAATGCATCAAAATAAAGTATCCATAATAGTCTAAATATAAAATCCACTAAATGTCAGACTGAGTCAAGGTGAGGCCTCACACCCTCCCCCTCTAGGCATGAACTTCCTCCTGGAGTTCATCAAAGAGGTGGGGGTACTCTGATCTCATACGTGCTGCATCCTCCCATGAAGCCGTAACCTCATCATAACAATCCCACTGGACCCTAACCTGGTCCAGCTCTTGACCTCGAAGGGCCAACGTCCTGCATGCCAAAATGCGAATGGGCTCCAAAGCTAGCTGCCCGTCCGACTCCACCTGCAAAGCATCCCAATCTAAAATGTGAGACTCATCATAGATATATTTTCTCAAAAATGATACATGAAACACATCGTGGATGCGTGACAGGCTAGGTGGCAATGCTAAATGGTAGGCGACTGGGCCTATCCTCTCAAGAATCTCAAAAGGTCCTACAAAGCGAGGTGCGAGCTTAGAACCCTTTCCATAATGGATTGGACTCTTATGCGGTCGCACTCTCAAGAAAACTTTGTCTCCAACCAAGTAGCTACGATCAATCCTCTTTGCATCAGCATATTTCTTTTGTCTATCTTGAGCCTCTTTGAGATGCTGCCTAATCAAATCTACCTGCTGTTCCATATCCTGAACTATCTCAAGACCAATAGCAACTCTATCCTCTATGTGATCCCAACTCAAGGGCGTCCTGCAAGGCCTGCCGTATAATGCCTGATAGGGTGGCATCCCCAAAGAAGTGTGATGCCCATTGTTATAGGCAAACTCCACTAAGGGAAGATACTCCTCCCACCAGGTCTGATGATCCATGACGTACATGCGAAGCATATCCTCTAATACCTGATTGACCCTCTCTGTCTGACCATCTATCTCCAGGTGATAGGCTGTACTAAAATTGAGCTTAGTGCCCATAGCTACCTATAATGACTTCCAAAAGGAAGAAGTGAAAAGATAATCCCTGTCAGAAATAATCTTGCGGGGCACGCCATGAAGTCTAACAATGTCTCGCAAGAACACCTATGCTACTGCTGGAGCTGTGAATGTAGTACGGACTGGTGAAAAGTGAGCTACTTTGGTCAACTTGTCAACTGTCACCAAGATAGTATCATGGCGACGAGAGGACATAGGAAGACCAATGATGAAAACCATGGATATAGTATCCCACTTCCACTCTGGTATAGCATGAGACTGGAGCAACCTACCGGGATGGCGGTGCTTCGCCTTTACTCTCTGACACTCGAGGCATCGAGCTACTATCTCAGCAATGAGCTGCCACATTCCTGGCCAATGATACAACTGACTCAAGTCAGTATGCAACTTTTTAACCCCGGGATGTGCTGCATAAGGAGCTATATGAGCCTCCGTGACAATGAACTCTCGCAACCCACCGGAGGAAGGTACATAAATGCGCCCTCTGTGGCGTAATAGTCCATCGGACTCCAAAGAATAATCCACATATTTCCCTTCTAGAGTAACCTGAGATCGTATTACCTGACCAACCTCTGCATACCATCCATCCTCTGGCAAGTGCTGTAGTATATGGTCTCTCAAGTCCATGCCCATGGATATGGTGTAAACCTCGTGACGTCTCCTACTCAAGGCATCAGCAACTACATTTTCCTTTCCTTTGATGTAGTAAGCGTCAAAATCATACTCGCATAAGAACTCCATCCATCTCCTTTGACGTGCATTAAGGTTCAGCTGAGTGAAGATGTACTGAAGACTCTGATGATCTAAATGCAACTCGAAGTGATGACCTAAAAGGAAGTGCCTCCACCTCACAAGTGCATGCACTACTACTGTGAGCTCAAGGTTGTGAGTGGGATAATTAAGTTCATGAGTCTTAAGTTTCCTAGACTCAAAAGCTATGGCCCTACCATCCTGCATAAGAACTGCCCCTAAACCTTCCAGAGATGCATCTGTACAAACCATGAAGTCAGCTGTAGGATCTAGTACAACAAGGATAGGAGCACTAGTAAGTGCCTTCTTGAGTTCCTGAAATGCCTTCTTGCACTTCTCTGTCCACTCAAATTTCTTCCCTTTACGCTAAAGAGAAGTAATAGGATGTGCGACTCTGGAGAAACCCTCTACAAAATGTCGGTAATACCCTGCTAAGCCCATGAAACTCCTGACCTTTGTCACACTGGTAGGCACTAGCCAATCCATAATAGCCCTAATATTTGATGGGTCAACTAAGATCCCATCACCAGAAATAACGTGCCCAAGGTACTTGACCTCAGTCTGAAAGAAAGCACACTTCGATAGGCTGCCAAACAACTGGTTATCCCGCAAACACAGCAAAACCTACTTCAGGTGCTCCTCATGCTCCTTCTCATTCTAAGAATATATCAGTATATCATTGAGGAACACAATAACAAAATGGTCCAGAAAGGTACGGAACACCCCATTCATGAGGCTCATAAAAACTGCTGGGGCATTCGTAAGTCCAAAGGGGACCACGGTAAACTCATAGTGACCATATCTAGTGCGAAATGCGGTCTTGTGGATATCACATTCCACTATTCTCAACTGATGGTATCCTGACTTCAGATCTATTTTGGAAAAAACTTTGGCACCCTGAAGTTGGTCGAATAAATCATCAATTCTGGGCAAAGGATATCGGTTCTTGATGGTTACTTTATTTAGCTACCGATAATCCATACATAATCAGAGAGATCCATCCTTCTTCTTAACGAAGATGACTGGTGCACCCCAAGGGGATATGCTAGGATGAATATGACCCTTCTCAAGAAGTTCCTCAAGCTCTATTTTAAGTTCATTTAGCTCATTTGTGGTCATCCTATAAGGTGCTCTGGAAACTAGCTCAGCTCCTGGTACTAGGTCTATATGAAAATCAATCTCTCTACAAGGAGGCATTCCTGGTAATTCTGAAGGAAATGCATCTGAATATCCCTTAAGGATAGGATGGTCATCGAGCAATGTTTCTTTTTCTTCCTCTTCTCCTCTGTCACTGATAGTGATAGAAAAAAGCTGATATCCCTTCCGCATACTCCGCTTAAGCTGCATTGTGGAGATCATGCGAAGAGACACGAGCCTCTGAATCTTGGTTATAACTATGGGCGAACCATGATTATCATCACACTCGATCTTTTTCAGGCGGCAATCCATCTTGGCTCTATGGGCATAAAGCCAATCCATGCCATGTACGATTCCGTAAGATCCAAGTGGAGTCACTCTAAGGTCTACTAAAGTGGTGGTCTTGCCAATTTGCAGCTGACATGCCCTAACCTCTAATTCCACTGACACTCTAGCTCCTGAAGCTAATTCCACTTCCCAACTAACACCCTATCTAGTTGCCACTAGCCCGCATCGCTCCACAACCAATGGAGATATAAAGGAGTCAGTAGCTCCTAAATCAAACAAAATAGATACAATGTTACCTTTGATTATACCTGTAGATTTGATAACCGTGGCTTGATGCTCAGCCTGGCGGTTGTCAACTGCTGCGAATACTCTATGGGACTTGCCCATATCACCAACTGTCAGCTCTGAAGCGGCCATCCGCTGACTCCCTGCCACCTGTCCTTGAGGGCAATCCCTCGCCATATGCCCCATGGCTCCACACATAAAGCAAGCACCCCGTGCCTGGAACTGGGCACCCTGAGGCCTAGAGAATGCCTGACCTCCTATCCTACTAGATCCACTATACCCACCCCTGGAGGACTTCTGAGTCCCCGTCGGCTGTGTGTACTGCCCCTGTGCTCTCTGATCATGTTTTTGTCCCTGAGTCTGCCACTGTTTGGGCTTCAAGCCCTGCTGATATTGTGGAGGCTTCTGCCTCTGGTTTTGTGGTGTCTGTTGTGGAGGAGGGGGTTTGGAGAACCCCTGAGAATTTCGGTTGTTTCCTTTCCAATGTGGTTTCTGGAATCCATAAGTCTGAGGTATGGGATTTCGGTTCTGAAACCGATCCCTATTGTCCTATGGTTTGACCTGAATTTCCTCGGCAATCAATGCCTTCTCCACAGCAACCCGAAGGCTCTCTGGAGCGGACATCCTAACAGGCCCGGCTATACCGGCATTTAATCCCCTGATGAAGCAGTTTACAAGAAGTTTCTCATCCTTTAGATAATTTACATAAGGCAACAGCTCAAAGAATTTACTCTCATACTGGGTTACTGACAAGCCTTTTTGTTGGAGATCGTGAAATTCATCTATACGACGTTGCCTGAAGTGTTCTGATAGGTACCTCTTGCGAAACCTCTCTGTGAAAATCTCCCAAGTGAGAGTATCAGGAACTAATCCGCATTTGTACTCTTCCTGTCTCCACCAAGTGGAGGCTGTCCCTCTCAGAAGATGAACTGCGACATGTGCTTTCAGGTTGCTCTCGTAAGAACGCTATGCAAAGCACCTCTCAAGACTCAGAAGTGATGCGTCAGCCTCTACTCCATCTGTAGAACCTCCAAAGGATGGTGGCTGGAGGCGCATGACCTCCCTGATAAGATCCCCTCGATCTTGACGAGCTCTCTCAAAATAAACTGGTTCCACCACTGGAGGTGGTCCTGGCATATGCACAGACTCTGGCTCATTACCACCTTGACTCTCTACAGGAATAGGAGCTGGGCTCCTGCTTCGTTCTCTATCAACAGATCTATGACTCCCAGAGTCATGACTCCTAACCTGAGGGTTCTCTGCTGGGATCCTTTCCTGAACTATGCCAATAAGATTATGGATTTCTGCTAAGAGGTCTCGGTTAGGTTCATTTGGCTATTCGGGAGGTGCTCCTGGGTTCTCCTCTAGAACCGATGCCTCCCTCACTACCTCTTCGCGTGCTATGCGCACACGTCTAGGACCCCGTCTGCGCTTGCGAGCTTGTTGCGTTGTCGGAGGCATCCTATGAGGAAAATAAGGCGAAATAATTAATCAATTTCTTTTAGGATAATATTAATTCCATTAAATTCAAAAGTCTGATAAAATAAATTTAACAAAATAATTTAAATAATCTAAGGCGAAACGTAAGTGGAGTAAGGTTCCTAGTGTGGAAACCTTGCTCTGATACCAAAATGTCATGCCCAAAATTTGGGCAAAAAACGGAATGATTTTTTTTTTCTTTTTTTTTAAAAACAACTAGTTAATTAACAAAGTTCGCTATCACGACATGTGTTAACATGTAGGCCATAACAAAGAAAAATTGAACAACTCTGATACTAACTAAGTATCGAACTTAGTTAAAATCCATTTGCGGAAACTAAATGTTTTAATCTATTTTCTCATCAAATATAGTCGTTAGTTTAATTTATTAAACTCATTTAAAGTGGTAGACGTAGATAAAAATTGATCTCCAATAAAGCCATATTGTCTAAATTTCATTTTAAATCATTAATTAATTTATTAGATTAAAGTGTCAAATTAATTTCTAAATGACATTATTCGATGAGGAAAATTATCTCTCCAAAATCAAAATTTAGTTTTCAAGGAATTAATTTCCCTTTCCATTTAACCAAGGCTTCCATGAGTTAATCTAAATATAATTAATTGGAATTTAAAAAAAAAAACAACTCCTACGCTTATTTAAAATTGAAACCCTAACTAATTTTAAATATAGATTTTCCACAACTTAAAAAAAACAATTTTCATGTAATCCCTAATTAGGGATTTTTTTTTTTTTAATTTATAAACAAGAGTTAAATAGTTTATTTTATTTTATTACCCTAGCCCTACCCGGGCTAGGGTTTGATATATATATTTTTTTGGTTTTGTTCAACCCCATGTTGTAGGGCCGAACTGAGAGAGAGAATACGGTGAAGGGGCGAATTCAAGGAAAGGCGGGGGGTTTCACTGGTGGCGGCTCAACTATGGCCGCCCACTGTGCAGCGCATAGTGCACGGCCCCACCATTCACTGTGCACTGCACAGTGTGCGGCACCGCCATCCACTATGCTTTGCACAGTGCGCTGCTCCGCCGATCACTGTGTGATGCACAGTGCTTCGGCCCTCCTTTTTTTTTTTGTTAAAAATTTTAATTTTTTTTTTTTTTAATTTATATATAATATAAATATATAAATATATATATATATATATATATATATATATATACATTTATATATATTTCTCAATGCTAATTTTACATGCAAATTTTTTTTAAAAGAAACAAAATAACAAAGTAATCTCATTATGCTAAATTAATATATATATATATATATATATATATATATATATATATATATATATATATATATAGTAAATAAACTTAGGCTCCCATTTTCATTTGTTTTGCAGGGTATTTATATGACATGCTTTGTATAAGAATATATATAAATATACCCATGATTTCTACATGCATATAGATATATATAAATATTTATTTATGACTAATAGTTTTAATTCTTTTTCTTAAACTAACATCGTAATCATGAAAGATTTTGATATACCATTGTAGGAAATGAAATATGGAATTATGTCTATTTTAATGGATATATAAATATTTCCAGAACTATATCAAAATCTATATATTGTAATCTATGGGTATGCAGGAAACAGAATTCTAAGATTTTTTTATTTTTTTAAATTAAGAAATACTATTTTAGGAAAGCATTATACTTTACTGAAATAAATACATTCATTGATTTCTCAACTAATAAAACAACTAATTTATTTACATGTTAACAGCAAGTACAAATCACGATTTTCTGCAATTAAAATGGAGATAGATTTTCAGCTAAAAAGAAGAACTCAGATTTAAATAAACAGATTTTTATATTGCAAAAAAAACAACTATTGCATGCAAATCAAAAAGCAAATCTTTTTTTTCTTTAAAATTGAAAATAGAAGCATATCTAGTTTTTTTGCAACTCTAACGATATTCTGCAAATTTATAGGATGTTTCTTTATTTAACTACAACAACAAGTCTCATGTCTATTTTCAAAATTACAACTTCCCTCTCATTTCTATGAATGAGGATGTATTTCTCCTATTAAATTTAAAACTAACAACTGCAAACAATTTAAATTTTCTTCAACAATATTCTTCTACAACCTTTCACTTTTTCTAGTCTTTTCTCCTGGCATTCCTGCATAATAGAAACACAAATATGACCATGGAGTGCTCACCTCCCAGCCTAGGCTAACTGGTAGCCACCCCCGAGCTCGGAGAACCAAGCCCTAGACGGGTAACAGACATGCAAACACATAGAAAACAAAAATACTCACACAGATATTCAGACACACTCCCAAACTTGGTTTCACAGCACCACACTTTGGTGATGACCTTTTTAAGGGTGGTAGTGGACCAATGCCTTGAGGAGAACTGCAAGTATGGAAAAACAAGTAGCCACCTCATGGTACAATAAATACATCAAAAATCTCAACCCCTTATTCCTTATGCCCCCCAAAGGCATTCTAGCCTTATATCCCTCCTTATGACCCCCATTGCACAAATAGGCCATGCAGCAAGGGTCACACAAATATCCCTTGTGATCGCTCTCAAATGAGAGGCTCTCACTCGAGGGTTGTCACTGCTACCACCCACAAGATCCTCCTCTCTCCCAAGAGTAAGAGGTCTTGAGAAAACTCCCAACACACAACAAAACATAATGCAAAAATTCCAAATGAAATTCTAAAAAAACAAGACATTCAAGAACACAAATTTCTTACACCAATCATACTCTCAAACACATACAAGAAAACAGACATTTTAAAGAATAATCAAACCAACCTTAATTTGCCCAATGGTAGTATAATATTTGAGGAAGAGCTGCCCAATCCACGGATCTTCTTCTTCTACCCTTAGTCAAATTTTCTATTCCAAACTGTTATTTTCTTTTCAAAAATTCTCTTGTCTCCAAAAATGGAGAGTGGGTGATTACCCTTCAAATTTTCCAATTCTTGCTTAAGAAGCTCATTCTCTGAGTTCTCACAAGTTTCTAAAAACCAAAAAGGAAAGTAAAGCAGAATGCAAAAAGACTCTCATTCGAATAGGAAAAATCTCAATTAGATTTAAACTCCTAATTTTCAATTTTCGCACAACTAAAAAAAAACCAATTTTTAAAGCGTCAAAAAGGTCACTTAAAAGTAGAAACTTGCCTAAAATTACCCCTAACCCCTAGGTATACCTTATGGGCTTTAGGAAACCTTATTAAACTACACCTAGGTGTTCATTTAACCCATTTAAAACCCCTGTGAAGTTTATTTTCGGGTCAAACATATGTTGACCTCTCCAAAGATTTCTTTCCCAAGGTATTTATGACAACACGTTATATTATTTAAGAAAAACTATAGTTAAACACTTTCCCATCAAGAGACAAAAATAAAACATTTAAATTTAAATCCACACATGTGTCAAGCGACACAAATAAAACACTTTTACAAAATAAAACATGAAATCGTCTCTTGTGGGTTTTACACATTAAATTTAAATAACACTTAACACTCATGCAACATATACTGTTACGAATAAAATACAACACAAACAGGGTGTTGTCTCTCCAAATAGACAACCCCTGGCTTACGAACATACATAAGTCTAGGTTTGGTTCTCCGTAATTTTCCATGGTCACATGGTAAATTTCTTGCGCATTCAAATTTACACATTAGGACTTTCAAATATCCACATATAATATAATTCAAAGGAATAACAATACACATCATCACTTGCATACAATTTTCATCTACACAGATTAAATACATCTTTTATCTAGCAATTTCACATAAGCAATTTCATTCCAATTCACATAAACTTAACCATACATCATAGTTCTATTATCATAGTAAAGTCCTGCAAATTTAATAACGACATCTATCATTGCAATATCATCCTATCTAACAATCATGTAGTGTTCTATCTCATAAAGCATATAAGTAACTCATAAAAACATAGCAATGTTATCCAAATCCTGAAATCATGTAAGTTCTAAGTCTCAAAATGCATCAAAATAAAGTATCCATAATAGTCTAAATATAAAATCCACTGAATGTCAGACTGAGTCGAGGTGAGGCCTCACATTCTATGTCTAGATTGTATTGAACAAATATGAATCTACTTTAGCATTTTAGATGTGAAGTTGTAGATAGATTTTTATTACTGTTATTTTGTGAAAGTGACAAAAAATCTCTTAACTGAGTGGACTTAACAGTCTTATATGTAAATCCTCTAGCAAGGTGACATTCTAATTGAGTGTTTGAAATCCTTTAACAAGGTCACTTCTAACAAAGTGAAGATCCTAACAGATGTGAGGGAAATCCCTTAACTGGGTCACATCTAGCAATGTGTTTGTAATCTTTAATAGGATTTGCTTTTAACTGAGCATACTCTAGAAGAGTATATTTCTTAGTGGGTCTGAAATCTCACAGTGGTTTTTCCCTATTTGGGTTTCCATGTTAAATTTGGTGTTATGAGATTTATATTGTTCATATGCTTTTGAGTTTGCATGTGTAACAGATTTGGTTATATTACTAATATATATGTTACCGAGGTTGAATCTGATGTTTTTATGGATGATTAAGTTTGTATGATTCACCCCCCCTCTCATCTTGTTGGCTATTGGATCTGTACTTGTATTAAGTATTAGAACTATGAATTGGTATCAGAGCTTTGGACTCTAGAAGGAAAGTTTAAAGGCACTTGAGTTAAAGATCCAAAGATGTATAAGAGGGATGCACCGAAGCTGAACTAGTCAAGTTTCTTACATGGCAGAAAAAGATGAAGCTACATCTATCAGGAGTTGGAGAATATGTTGTATACTATTTGGAGAATGATTTTGTCACACTGAGCACCTATCCATTGACTATGGAAGAGATAAAGGCAAAGCAAGAACATATTCAAGCAATGATTGAAATAACATCTGCATTGATAGATTCAAAGTTTAATGATCTAGAAGGCTGCAATGATGCAAAGGCAATGTGGGATAAGCTCATATCAGTATATGGTGGAGATGAACATGTTCAAAGAGAAAAAGTAGACAGTCTAAGAGGACAAATTGAATCTATGAGGATGAATGAAGGTGAGAACATAACTCAGTACAATACACGACTAAAGGAGATTGTCAATCAAATCAAAGGAGCAGGTGAAACTATTGAAGAAAAGGATATAACAAGTAAGTTGTTAAGAACCCTTCTACCAGCTTATGCAATCCGAGTCTTTGCAATCAATGAATTGAGGTCTATACCTAATATGCTAGTTTCTTTGGATGCTACTATTAGTAACCTACATGCATTTGAGTTAAGTAATTTTGATAACAGTGGATCTTCAGTAAATAAAGTTGAATCTACATTTAGTTCTTTTCATCTTGATGAATCTAATGATTACAATAAAAGAAAGTATAAATACTCTGATCGAGATCACAATGGAACAAGTGAAATATTTCAGAAGAACATAGAAGAAGTACACAAACTATATGAAGAAATCAGAAAGCAAGAAGAGTTTGAAGCACTATTGGCCAAAAGGTTACCAAGAGGCAAAGGTAAGTAGAAAGGAAAACTACCTTTGAAATGTTTCAATTGTGATAAGATAGGACATATGGCTTCTAACTGTCTTGACAATGATTTTACTGAAAAGAGAGATTACCAAGTGTGTAGGGGAAAAAAGCGAGACTAGGTTAATCATGCCCTAATCCTACCTTTTGACACACATTACGGAATACGAAAGAGCCTAGAGATATCGCACAATTGGCTACTTCTTTTGGTGAAAGAGAGAGCCATGGGATATCTATTAGGATTTCTATTCCCTTGTTGAAATTGTAAGATCAAGTAATGCAAGTTCAAACCCTAATCTCAAAATGCAAGTATGAACTAATAACAAGATTGCAGAATTGAGATTAAACAATGAACAGCTGTAAGTGTAAGGATAAAATAAGAATGCAGATATGTACCTGGAGTCGAAATCGGACTGAAAATGTTCGGGACGGGGGCGCGGGCGCCACTGTCCTGAAAACTGCACCGGAAACCACTGTTCTGCACCCTGAAACACTATCGGAAAGTCGTCGGAAAGCTGTCTGTCCGGAGGACCAGGGCGCCCAGCGCCTCTGTCCCAGGGACCAGGGCGCCCAGCGCCCCTGTCCTAGCAGGACCAGGGCGCCCAGCGCCCCTGTCCTAGCAGGACCAGGGCGCCCAGCGCCCCTGTCCTGGTCTTCTGAGCTGCAATTTCACACAGGGTTCTGCCTCAGCCTTCTCTCTCCGGATCTGTGTCCCGCGGCGTCGTCCGAATCCTGAAGCCTACAATAATATCTGAAAAGGGGGAGGGGAGGCTATATAGGGTTTTGCCTTAGTCAAACCCCCGCTTCGGTGATTTCCACCTCCACGAATAGCCAAGTTGTTTTGTAAAATGTATTGTGTGTGCAGACCTAGTGTGTGTGCAAGGTCCAAAATGCAAGAAAGCAAACTAGAGCAACCTAGAAAGTAAACCCTAATTGCTTGTAAATGATAATGTAAATGCTCTAAATCAAGATGCAATGTGATCTAAAGCATGAATAAATGATGTATCAAAGCTTATGCAAAGACATGAAAACAATACGAAATCATACCCAACCCTCAAGGGAGGAGTACAAGCCAATCTTCAGTCGGTAATCTCCTATTGTTCTTCAATGTCTTCCAAGCCCTAAGTGGATGAATGAATTTGATAGATGCTTGATAGAATGATGTTGAATGTTGTTGAAGTCTTCAAAGATCTGCTCTTTCGCTGCATATGAAGTTCCTGAAAACAAAAATCCGATCCCTTCAAATAAGAAAAGAGAGCTCTTATGTATGAAACCCTAGGTCGTAAATTCATATTTTGGCTGACCTAGAGATTGAATATCCCGCCAATTTCTTGGGGTTAAGCTTTATTTTATGATTGGATCGTGCTCCCAAAATTTCGGGAAAAATGTCCGGGACCATGTTGCACGGGCGCCATGGTCCCGACAACTTTTCACCAAATTTTCAGGGCCGTCGGATATGATGATTTTAGAGAGAATCCCGAAGTTACAGGTGATTTCGAGATGTTTAGACCCCGAAACCAAGCCCCCCAAGTTCGAAATAGGACTTAATTAGGGTTTTTGATTAAGTGGTGTAATGGAAGAATAAAATGTGAAGGGCACGCTTTAGTGAAAGGGCCCAACTTTATGATGTAGAAAATGATGAAATAGGGCCTTAGACCTAATTAATTTGATTAATTAAGTGCTTAAGGAGAAATGCAATGCAGAATGAAAAATGCACTAAGGCGGGTGCTAAACTAGGTACGAAATTGTACCACCCTAGCGAGTGTGTACAATTTACGACGCTACATTTAGCCCCCACTTTAGCGGTCATATGAGTACTATGTGCATATGCAAGCTAAAGTACAGAAAAGTAAACATTATTTGAAAAAGGATATATCCATAAGTCGTCGGACGAAGCCCCCAGCGGTATCTGCAGTACACAGTTAGGAACCGCACCCTACAAAATAAACGTTAGATCACAAAATCACCTAATGCTTACTAGGGAAAGTGATGAAATCTATGAGTAGCTATATGCCCCCCCTGTTTCGACTTGCTTATTTAGGGAGGTGAAATAGGGTAGCATGTTTACTTGCGACAAATTGTGTAAGAGAGTGTTGATGAGGAGTGTTCACTAAATAGGCTTCATCAGAGCACTTTTTGGAACATCCCGAGAGTAGGAGAAGGAAAGTATGATTCCAACGCAACAAACGGCTCGAAAATCGCATCTCCCAAACTCAAGTTATGATAAAATGAATGATAGAAGAAAAAATTAGGGTTTCAAGAAGTAAAAATAAACAAACGAGAGTATATACTTCGAAAGTGACACTTGTATTTGTCACTTTGTCGATTTCAGAATACTATTCAGTGCAGTGGAGCCCACCTAGCCATCACCATGCCTTCATGACGATCGGAGCATCCCACGAGGATCGAGATCCTGGGCCAGGCCGTGATCGACGACGAGCCACTGGACGAGGTGAGTTGACTGAACGTTTGACTTTTGATTTTTCGCATGTTTGACTTTTCCGTGATCGAATGCGGACCTTGAATGCCGATCGGGGCCCACCTAGGGCACCATGGTCCCTGAGGGGTGCCCTGGTCCCCCCAGGGCGCCATGGTCCTTGACAGGGGCGCCATGGTCCCTGACAGGGCGCCATGGTCCCTGATAGGGCGCTATGGTCCCCATTAGGGCGCCATGGTCCCCAATCAGGGCCTGGCGAGGGGTTACAAGGCGAGCATACAATGTACGACAGTTTGCATTTGCGATTTCGATGATTGAGTACTGATTATGGTCATGTTTTCGTTTTGCAGGGTCTCCCGTACATGAGAGAGCATACAGCGGGACACATTCTTCGCACTTTGCGAGATCAGATTCCACGGCTGACTCAGTCAGAGAGAGACACCCTATCGATAGTAGGATTGTGGTACGTGATTCTTATGCCGGCCATTCGATTTCATCCTGCGATGCTGATGGCACTGATGGAGAGATGGGATCCTGACACCTCTACCTTTCACCTTCCGGTAGGAGAGCTGACGGTCACACTCGAGGATGTGTACTGTATACTACGTCTTCCTATCAGAGGAGTGACAGTCACATACACGACTGATCGGGTAGCGGAGGATCATCAGAGGGAGCAGATGTATTGCATAGGGAGAGTCATGCCGAGCGAGATGAGAGGCCGTATCATGGTCAGCTGGCTCTTACATCCTACAGGGGAGATACCACTTCTGAGATGCCTCATGATAGCCATCATAGCACTAGCTGTCTGCCCTAATGGGCGAGGGACACACATGCACGGGGGCCTCACATGGTGTATCAGAGCGATGGAGAGACATAGGAGAGTGTATGCTTGGGGTCGGAGTATGCTTGCGCATCTCTATCACGACCTGGAGGAGTATGTATTCGGACAGGGTTGTAGTTTGATGACATGCACACTTCTGCAGGTGTGGATCTTAGAGCATTTCACATGCACCAGGCCCATCGACTTTCCACTGAGTATAGCAAGCGAGCGACCTAGGGTGTTCGCTTATCCACTGACCAGCGAGTGGAGATTTGGAGATTTGTTATATTGGAGAGTGATTATTGACAGACTGACATCCGAGGTGATAGTGTGGAGACCTTACCTACTGATGCACAGATGGGATGGGATGGAGAGACAGTTAGCATGTCTACAGAGGAACCGCCTACTGCGAGGATGATATGCACACATCATAGTCCCTTTCTACTTTGATCGAGTACGGAGGTAGTTCGGACTAGAGCAGTGTGTTCCAGCCGATGTGCCCATCTATACTCGACACTCACGGGTCTTTCCTAGACCTAGAGCAGTAGCGAGACCGACGGTAGATGATATCGAGACGATAGACTTAGAGGGATCAGATCAGGATGTAGTCATTGACTATTCTGCAGAGCCTGGAGCACAGCGCAGATATGTTTCATGGTTCATGAGATCATATCCAGGTCCTATCTTCCCACCAGATCATCCGACAGGCTATCCAGGCCCATGGAGACATGGAGACCAAGATGAGGATGAGGGATCTAGGTCAGAGGAGTCAGAGGAGGGAGAGGATCATGAGGAGGTGGGAGATCCTGATCCACCTATAGGCGATCAGCCCAGTGACGAGGAGGAGGAGGATGAGGATGTAGATAGAAAGGAGGACGAGGAGGATGCAGGTGATGATGTGGAAGAGGACGAGGATGATGATGATGATGAGGAGGAGGATGATAGAGATGCTGAGGAGGAGTCAGATGCAGCTCCCCACCATTCAGGAGATGATACCATAGCTCTGGATCCACCTTTTATTCCCCAACAGGGGGAACAGGAGGCGATACGGAGACCTGTCACCAGTACCGTCCAGCCTACACCCATCATGGATAGAGTATATGAGCGAGGGGAGCCTAGCGGTTCTCAGTCACATATACTACCATATCATGATCCCTACTGGCCCGAGGGAGATCCAGGTATAGTAGGTTTATATTGATTGATTAATGTTTTGATGATAAAGAATGGTACTAACAAAGATCTGTTCTACTGCCACAGCTAATGTGCAGGAATGGCGTTCCTTGATTCAGTAGGCAATGACAGACATTTCCATGATAGCACAGATCCCCAGTTCCTCACAGATTGCCTATAGGCCTCAGGGGAACGCAGGTCGGCATGAGAATTTGTTTTTCCCATTCCGAGTACAGGTAGATATATGGAGGGAGAGAGAGAGTCCTATCAGAGGACCTCCAGCAGGCGCGGCAGAGAGAGAGAGTCCTATCAGAGGACCTCCAGCAGGTGCAGCGAGACCTAGTAGCGGCTCAGACCGAGGCTACCACCTATCGTGCGATCCTTATGGATAGGGATCGTAGGAGTTCCTCTCGGAGTCACTCACGATCTGTATCGCGCTATACACCCATGGGTCCACCTCCACGGCCAGATCAGGAGGGAGCATCCAGTCGACACTCTCCAACCACTAGCCCTAGAGATAGGAGATGATTGTATGATGTAGGAGAGGTCACATTTTGGATATACAGTGACCTATGTTTGTATACGATTCACACATATATATATGTATATATACATGCTTCTCTTTTGTCTCAAATGTGTTATCTCTAATGCTTAAAACAATGTATGTTTTGTTTTGATTAAATCTAATACATTTGGTAAATGTACATGTATGTTCAGAATTTAATTTCTATGTGATTGATTTCTCAATGCTCGATGATTAAATTGATACATGTGTGACTTAATTAAAATATTTAATCAAGTACAACATTGATGATAAGGAAGAAATATGCATTAAGTCTAAGAATCATATAACTAATGTGATTTAATTTTGAACTTAAACACAACATGATACGATTCTACTTAACACACATAAAGACACTGTATAATATGCTAGCATAATGGAAATGTAAATCTTTCACAATTTACATAAATGAATTCAAGACAAACTATAAAGTAAGAAGGCACGCTTGTCAGGAACGAAGCAATATAGATTAAACAATATAACATTTAATTCTATTTTGCTTTAATTAAGAAACACTAACATATTATCCAATGTTGAAGATAGATAAGAAATGAAGAATTTAAGCATAATATCTACGCAAGTGCATAGCATTGATAGGTTCTTTAAGAGGCGTACTGTCTACATCCGCTATTTTGTAAGCACCTGATCCATAATCCTCAATAACGATATATGGTCCAAGCCAATTAGGACTAAATTTTCCCTTTTCGGCTGGCAAGGCATTCACATTGTGCTGATTCTCATAAAGGACTAAATCACCTACTGAGAAGGAACGTTGAATAACCTTATCATTATAGCTTCGCTGTAGAGTTTTGTGATACGCTTGGATATGCTCAAGAGTGTTTATACGCTGTTCATCAAGCATCTCAAGCTGTTGAAGTAGTTGTTCTCTATAAGAGTCATCATCTATTATACCTTTAAGAGAAACCCTAAGTGATGGAATTTCTAACTCTAAGGGCATAATAGCATCAGCACCATAAACAAGATTATAAGGAGTAGTTCCCGTAGCAATTTGTACACTCGTTCGGTAGGCCCAAAGAGCGTAGATTAGCTGGTTACTCCAATCCTTACCATGCTTATTTACGGTTTTATGAAGAATTTGCTCAATTATCTTATTGGATGATTCGGCTTGACCATTTGACTGAGGATAATACGGTGTAGAAAATTGATGTTTGATATGATACTTCTCGAGGAATTTCTTCACGTCCTTGTTCTTAAATGAAGTTCCATTATCTGAGATAATAGTGGAAGGTATCCCAAATCGAGAAATAATGTTTTCTAGAAGAAATTGACAAATCACTTCAGCAGTAGTAGAGCAGAGAGGAATAGCTTCTACCCACTTCGTAAAGTAATCCGTTGCAGTTATAATGAAGGTGTGTCCTTGAGATGAAGGAGGAGAGATTTTTCCAATAAGATCCAAACCCCATGCGGAGAAGGGCCAAGAAGCTACTTGAGAGTGGAGTTCTTGGGCAGGAGCATGAATCAGGTTATTGTGTTGTTGACATTGATGACATTTTTTAACAAATGAAAAGGAATCCTTCTGCATATTTTGCCAATAGTATCCCATACGAAGCAGCCTATGAACCAGGGATTTGCCCCCAAAGTGCCCCCCACAGGCACCTGAATGTGCCTCTTCAAGAGCAATAGGGATTTCTGACTTGTTAAGACAACGAAGGAGAAGACCATCATAACCCCTTCGATAAAGGACATTAGAAAGGATGATATATCTAGCAGACAACTTGCGGATTCTAGCGCTAGTGTTCCTATTAGCAGAATCAGGGAAGGTACCATCGGTCAAATATCTTACAATATGCGAGAATGGTTCATCTGAGTCTACAAAGTCACAATATGTTACCAAGCTAGAATCATCTTCAATAGCTGGAGAAATAAGATTGTGAATAACGAAGTTAAGATCGACCATAGGGTCCTCTAAAGATACTAATGAAGCCACACATGCCATCGCATCCGCATGTCGATTATCTTTTCGAGGAACAGGTTCCATGGTATAAGAATCAAAATTTTGTAATAAAGAGATACCTAGGTCTTTATATTGTGATAATTTGTCCTGTTTTGCTTGATATATTCCTGTTACTTGTCTTATAATCAATTGCGAATCTCCATAGATATGTATGTGTTTTATATTAAGAGCTAAGGCTGCTTTTATTCCTGCTATAAGAGCCTCATACTCAGCAATGTTATTGGTACACAGGAAATTTAGACGATATGATAAAGGAATAGACTTCTTTGTAGGAGAAATCAGAACAACACCTGCCCCCGATCCCGTACGACACTTAGAGCCATCAAAGTATAACTCCCAAGTTTCATCTTTCTCTATAGAAAGAATGAAGTCGTCAGGAAAGGATTCAGGGTTAGGGAATGAAAAAGGTGAAGGGGCCTCAACTAAGTGATCGGTCAACGCTTGTCCTTTAATTGCTCTTTGTGAAACAAATTTAAGGTCAAATTCAGTTAACATCATAACCCACTCAGCGAGACGTCCTGATAAATCAGTTTTGGAGAAAAGATGCTTCAATGGATCAAACTTAACCATCACGTGGACTTCTGAATTTAAAAGATAATGTCTCAATTTCTCAGTCGCAAACACCACGGCCAAGCATTGTCTTTCTATCGTAGAATATCGGGTCTCATAATCGAGTAAAGTACGACTTATGTAATACACCGGACACTCCTTACCATCTTTATCATGTTGTGCTAGCAATGCTGCGAGAGCATGAGAAGAAGCAGCTGTATACAGGATAAAGGGTTTAGAAGGTTCAGCAGGTTGAAGAATAGGAGGACTAGCCAAATACACTTTTAAATCTTCAAATGCTTGCTGACAATCCTCATTCCATTGAAAAGTGATATCCTTTTTAAGAAGTTGAGTAAAAGGAAAGGTACGATCCGCAAGCTAAGACACGAACCTACGAATAGCTTGAATCTTTCCTTGTAAGCTTTTAAGTTGAGACACATTTCGAGGAGGTGGCATGTTAACAATAGCATCTATTTTCTTAGTGTCCACCTCAATCCCACGATGCGAAACTATGAATCCTAATAGTTTTCCACTATCCACACCAAAAACACATTTTCGGGGATTCAAGCGCATGTGATATTTACGAATTCTTTCAAAGATTTGACGAAGGACTTTAACATGATCCATGCGAAGAAAGGATTTGGCCAAAATATAATCAACATAATCCTCTAAAATCTTATGCATATAATCATGAAAGATAAGGGTCATCGCTCATTGATAAGTTGCACCGACGTTTTTAAGTCCAAAAGGCATCATTATCCAACAAAACATACCCCAAGGAGTGGTAAAAGCGGTTTTGAATTGATCCTGAGGGTTAATAAAAATTTGATTGTAACCTGAAAAACCATCCATGAAGGATAACAAGGCATGTCCTGCTGTAGAATCAACTATCATGTCAATGTTTGGAAGAGGGAAATCATCTTTCAAGGAAGCTTTATTCAAATCTTGAAAGTCAGTACACATTCTTATTTTGTTTTCTGGTTTAGCCACAGCGACAATATTTGAAATCCATGGGGAATAGTCAATAGGGCGGATAAATCCAGCCTCCAATAATTTTTCAATCTCAGCCTTAACAAGCAGAGCCACCTTAGGATTCATTTTTCAAATCTTTTGTTTCACGGGCTTAGCATCAGGAACTAAGACAATATTATGAGTAACGCTCTTAGGATCTATACCAGGCATGTCAGAATATGCCCAAGCAAAGATCTCAGGGAATTCATGCAATAGCTCTTCATATTGTTTCTGTTCCTCTTCATCCAAACATTTCCCAATTTTAATGACTTTCTCTTTATTGCAAGGATCCATCTTAACATCAGTGGTGTCACTTATGAGAAGATTACTTTGTTGAGGAGTACCCTTTAACTAAGGGAATTCTTTCACAATCTTATCGTTATCAATCTCCTTTCCAAAATAGGCTTCAGTGTTCAAACAATAAGGGAGTCCCCTATTGTGATGATAACGAGGAAGAGTGTCATAGGCTCCCAAGAACTCAGCTAAAGCATCGTCGGTAGGGAAGATATCTAGAGCACAATCACCCGAGGAAGCCTCATCAATATACTCAGGGTGTTGTATTGATAGAGATGTAGAAATAGCAGATGTAGAAATAGCATTAACACTAATGCATGGTCTTTTAGTAGGTTTAGTACGTCTGCAGGGATTAAAGCCAAGTCCAAAGGCATAATGTTGAAAATTAGTCTCTAGAGGAACTCTTATCCCTTGTTCATTAGCACCACAACCTTTTCCATGATACCCATGCTTAGCGAAAATGCGAAAACCACGACCATAACGATCAGCCATTTCAGGAAGAGAAGGTGGTTTTTCATAAGACAAAGAATCAAACTCTTCATAATTATAGATGTGAGGAGAAGAAGTTTGAGAAGCGGCCACAAAATTATTACTCATAGTTTCAGGTAAGGTTGATTGACTTTTAGCTTCTTCTTTCTTTTCAACTTTGTGATTTTCAGCTTCTTCCTTCTTTTCAACTTTAAGTTCTCTAGAAGGAATCTTATATTCACCCACAAAGGTAGGATTAAAATCAAGAGATCCCCAATCATCTTCTGCGAGAACCTTCTCAGGATCAAAATCCTTTTTATGTGTAGTTTCAAGTCGAGAAGGATTTTCTTTAGGAGATCCGAATTCATCCAAAGGATTTTGATCATCGGAAAGCGAAGACTCATCGATAGGTTTCTTGTTTAAAGAGTCATCACTAGACGAGGATGGCTTAGAAGAATCTCCTTTGGAATTAGATGTTTGTAGACAAGCTTGAAAATTAGTATCACCCATCAAGGTATATGTCTTATTGTTATAAATGAATTTAACTTGTCTATGCAATGTAGAGGGGACAGCTTGCATGCTGTGAATCCAAGGCCTCCCTAATAACAAGTTGTATGTTAAATTTCCCAGCATAACATGGATAGGAGTAGGCAAAGTAACAGGTCCCACTGTGAGAGGTAAGGTAATGATACCCAATGAAGTCTTAGCCACATTATCAAAGCCACGAATGGAACGAGAGTCAGGCTCCATAAGAGAAGTATCCACATTCATCTTATGCAATAGATTGATGCTACACACATTAAGGCCAAAGCCATTATCTACTAGTGTTCGTCTTATAGCAGTGTCTTTCATGACAACCACAATCATCAAGGGATCATATTGTTGTTGGACTTCACCAGTAGGCAACTCATCTTGCATAAACACAATTTGAGGTTTAGGATTCATCACGGAGTTAACAAAAGATGCTATATTACTAGATGTATTTGGTGGAGGAACATTCAAATCTTTCAAGGCATCTTGTAACATTCCATGATAAGCGGAAGAAGTTTGAATCAAATCCCAAAGGGATATCTTAGCAGGGGTAACTTTGAGTTGTTCTATGAGATCATATTCCTTACCCATAACTTGCGAAATACGGGGAGCTTGAGGGAGAATTGGTTGAGGATTAGGAAGAGAGACTGGAATAACAGGAGGAGGATTAGGTTTCCTATTATTTCTGGTATGATAGGTATGGGCAACCACATGATAACTCTCTCTAGTTATTTGTTTAGCATAATTGTAAGGACTTATAGGTTTTCTTCCTTGTATGGTGATGATTGGTTTATTCAGAGTACAAAAGGAATCATGATCATACCTCCCTTGGACAGTAAGGAGAGGAGTCTTAGGAATTTGAAAGGTGGGAGAAGGATAAGCACCTTGGACTTCAAAGAGAGGTTTGTTATATTCATTCAAATTTATCATGTTAACCAATTTAGAGGTCTTGTTTTTGTTTAAAGGTTTCGACAAAGCCACAAAGTCATCAAGAGCATCATCCAACAAAGCATGATCATATCGATTAAAAGGTTTGTCTTTTGATTCAAAAGGAGACATCTCCTCATAGAGGGGATTATTGAAAACAACCATGTTACTAGATTCAGGGGAAGAGTGGATAGGAATGTATCCTTGAGAGGAATCATTCGACTTATCTTTCTCATCACACCTAAATGGCATAGTAACAAGGTTTATGAGTTTTTGGTAAAATGAAGGTTTAGCATCCTTAGGGTTTAAAAACTCATCTAAAGCTTCATCTAATTCATCTTGGCTATACTCATAATAATCATCAAATGCATGAACATTTTGCAAATAAAAATCTGACATTTTGAAAAGATTGCATAAAATTTAAACACACAATGCAAAGAAACACAAGTTTTCTCTCTTTTTTTTTCTTTTTTTCTTTTAATGAAATGAAATGAAAACACACTAAATCTAGATCTAGATCTAACACATGCAATGCAAGAGGAAGCAATGATAGGTTCACGTCGGGTTCACCAAAATGTGTAGGGGAAAAAAGCGAGACTAGGTTAATCATGCCCTAATCCTACCTTTTGACACACATTATGGAATACAAAAGAGCCTAGAGATATCACACAATTGGCTACTTCTTTTGGTGAAAGAGAGAGCCACGGGATATCTATTAGGATTTCTATTCCCTTGTTGAAATTGTAAGATCAAGTAATGCAAGTTCAAACCCTAATCTCAAAATGCAAGTATGAACTAATAACAAGATTGCAGAATTGAGATTAAACAATGAATAGCTGTAAGTGTAAGGATAAAATAAGAATGCAGATATGTACCCGGAGTCGAAATCGGACTGAAAATGTTCAGGACGGGGGCGCGGGCGCCACTGTCCTGAAAACTGCACCGGAAACCACTGTTCTGCACCCTGAAACACTGTCAGAAAGTCGTCGGAAAGCTGTCTGTCCGGAGGACTAGGGCGCCCAGCGCCTCTGTCCCAGGGACCAGGGCGCCCAGCGCCCCTGTCCTAGCAGGACCAGGGTGCCCAGCGCCCCTGTCCTGGTCTTCTGAGCTGCAATTTCACACAGGGTTCTGCCTCAGCCTTCTCTCTCCGGATCTGTGTCCCGCGGCGTCGTCCGAATCCCGAAGCCTGCAATAATATCTGAAAAGGGGGAGGGGCGGCTATATAGGGTTTTGCCTTAGTCAAACCCCCGCTTCGGTGATTTCCACCTCCACAAATAGCCAAGTTGTTTTGTAAAATGTATTGTGTGTGCAGACCTAGTGTGTGTGCAAGGTCCAAAATGCAAGAAAGCAAACTAGAGCAACCTAGAAAGTAAACCCTAATTGCTTGTAAATGATAATGTAAATGCTCTAAATCAAGATGCAATGTGATCTAAAGCATGAATAAATGATGTATCAAAGCTTATGCAAAGACATGAAAACAATACGAAATCATACCCAACCCTCAAGGGAGGAGTACAAGCCAATCTTCAGTCGGTAATCTCCTATTGTTCTTCAATGTCTTCCAAGCCCTAAGTGGATGAATTAATTTGATAGATGCTTGATAGAATGATGTTGAATGTTGTTGAAGTCTTCAAAGATTTGCTCTTTCGCTGCATATGAAGTTCCTGAAAACAAAAATACGATCCCTTCAAATGAGAAAAGAGAGCTCTTATGTATGAAACCCTAGGTCGTAAATTTGTATTTTGGCCGACCTAGAGATTGAATATCCCGCCAATTTCTTGGGGTTAAGCTTTATTTTATGATTGGATCGTGCTCCCAAAATTTCGGGAAAAATGTCCGAGACCATGTTGCATGGGCGCCATGGTCCCGACAACTTTTCACCAAATTTTCAGGGCCGTTGGATATGATGATTGGATATGATGATTTTAGAGAGAATCCCGAAGTTACAGGTGATTTCGAGATGTTTAGACCCCGAAACCAAGCCCCCCAAGTTCGAAATAGGACTTAATTAGGGTTTTTGATTAAGTGGTGTATTGGAAGAATAAAATGCGAAGGGCACACTTTAGTGAAAGGGCCCAACTTTATGATGTAGAAAATGATGAAATAGGGCCTTAGACCTAATTAATTTGATTAATTAAGTGCTTAAGGAGAAATGCAATGCAGAATGCAAAATGCACTAAGGCGGGTGCTAAACTAGGTGCGAAATTGTACCACCCTATCGAGTGCGTACAATTTACGATGCTACACCAAGATAATAGACAAAAAGATAACCATTACAGAGGACACCAAGACTTCAGAAGAAGAGATAGAAAGACATGCTTAATAGCTGATGAGGAATCTAATGATGATAAATCAGATGAGACTGATATAGAAGAAGTAGTTTATGTGGCTATCAAGGATGGCTCAGATGAAGAAAGGTATGAAGAAAAAGCCCTAATATCTCACATAAACACTAATGATTCTTGGATTATAGATAGTGGATGCTCACATCATTTGACAGGAGATAAACACAATTTTGTTATGTTAGAAGATTATGATGGAGGCTATGTTAGATTTGGTAATGATTCACCATGTCCGATAAGAGGTAAAGGATCTATAACACTTCTTGATAATGTAAGATGCAATGATGTTTATTGGGTTGAAGGTTTGAAATACAATTTGTTGAGTGTAGCACAGCTAAACAACACAAGTTACTGAATAGAATTTCAGAAAGGAATTGTCAAAGTTCATGACAAGAATGGAAAGTTAGCTGCTACCAGGACACAAAAAAAAGGTAATACATTTCACCTTGACTCAACTTGGAATAAGTGTTTGCATGCAAAGATTGATGATACCTATTTATGGCATAAAAGGTTTTGTCATGTAAATTTTGATAATCTGATAAAAATAAGTAAGAAGCACAAAGTAAGAGGTCTACCGAGTCTTGAAAAACTTAAGAATGCTATGTGCCAAGGATGCCAGATGGGTAAGATGACAAGATCAAGCTTTATAAGTAAGTCTTACACTTCTAAGGGAATTTTAGATCTAGTGCACACTAATCTTTGTGGTCCTATGAAAGTTCAAAGTTATTATGGTGATAAGTATTTCATATTATTTGTGGATGACTATTCAAGGATGATGTCAGTAATGTTTTTAAAAGAAAAATCAGAAGCTTTTCAAATGTTTAAATGGTACAAGGCAAGAGTTGAAAATGAAACAGGAAGACAACTGAAATGTCTTAGATCAGATAGAGGAGGAGAGTTCACATCTGATGAATTCAACTTATTTTGCAATGATCATGGTATTAAAAGACAAGTCTTTGCATCGAGAACTTCACAACAGAATGGAATAGCTAAGAGAAGAAACAGATCTATTGTGGATTGTGCCAGAACACTGATGATTGAAAAGAAGGTGCCACAAACATTTTGGAGAGAAGCAATAAGCATAGTTGTTTACACCTTGAATCGAGTTCAAATGAAGAAAGGTACTTTGAAGACACCATATGAAATCCGGTATGATAAGAAACCTAATGTTAGTTATTTTAAAATCTTTGGAAGTAGATGCTATGTTCATAAAGATGATAGAAATGGCAAGTTTGATCAGAAAAGTGAAGAAGGAAAATTTCTAGGTTATTCTTATAGAAGAAAAGCATTTAAATGTTTGATCAAATCATCTAACAAAATAGTAGAAAGTGCAAATGTGAAAATTGATGAATTTGTAGAAAGAAATGATGAAGGAAATTCCAAGGATCTAGAAGACTATGATGAATTTTTCTATGTTCAACCGAGAAGTCCTACCAAGAAGATTGTTGAAGAAAATGAAGAGAATATCTAGTTACCGAGTGATGAAGAAGATCATACAGAGCCTACTAAGTCTGTATTAGCCAAGTATGTCAGAAGAAATCATGCACCATGTTAGATTATAGGAGATAAGGATGATCCAGTGATGACAAGGAACAAATTGAGATAGAACACATGTTTGATATCTGAATTTGAACCAAGAATAGTGAAAGAGGCATTTAACAGTGAAGATTGGGTAAATGCTATGATAGAAGAGATTGATCAAATCAAGAAGAATGACACATGGAAACTAATCCCAAGATCGAAAGACAAAAATGTAATCGGTACAAAGTGGATTTTCAGAAACAAGCTAAATGAAAAAGGAGAAGTCATTCGAAACAAAGAAAGATTAGTTTGCAAAGGTTATGCTCAAGAAGAAGGAATTGATTATGGTGAAACTTTTGCACCTGTTGATAGACTTGAAGGAGTAAGAACATTGTTGGCCTATGCTACTTTCAAGAATTTCAAGGTATATCAAATGGATGTCAAATTTGCATTTCTAAATGGAATATTAGAAGAAGTTTTCATTGAACAACCTGAAGGATTTGTTGAAGACAATAATAAAGATTAGGTATGTAAATTGAACAAAGCTTTATATGGTTTGAAACAAGCACCAAGAGCATGGTATGAAAGATTGCACTCTTATTTGATTAAGATTGGTTTTATAAGGACAAGTGAGAACATCAACATTTACATGAAGAATGATGAAAATGGAATACTGATCTCAGCCATATTTGTTGATGATATTATATTTTGTGGAAATGACTCTTTATGCAAGAACTTTGTAAATGAAATGAACAAAGAATTTGAGATGTCATTATTCAGTGAGATAAAGTATTTTATAGGTTTACAGATACTGCAAATGAAAAATGAGATTTTCATTACTCAATCCAAGTACATAAAGGAAATCTTGAAGAAATTTGGAATGGATGATTCAAAACTAGTAAGTTCTCTTATGACTACCAACTGTAAATTATATAAGAATGATGAATCTGCATCTATTGATGAGACACTCTACTAATCCATGATTGGAAATCTACAATATGTTGTTCACAGCAAACTAGACATAGCACATGCAGTAGGTATAGTTGCAAGATTCTCTGCAGATCCCAAGGAAACACACATGACAACAATCAAAAGAATTTTTAGATACTTGAAAGGCACAGAGGATTATGGCTTAGTATATCAGAAAGGAAATGATTTTGATTTAAAAGTTTATACTGATGCTGATTGGGCAGGCAACATTGATGACAGAAAAAGCACAAGTGGAGGAGCTTTCTTTTTAGGAGAAAGACTAGTGAGTTGGCTTAGCAAGAAACAAGGATGTGTTTCACAGTCAACAACAAAAGCTGAATACATTGCTACAACATTGAATTGTACTAACATTGCATGGATCAAACAATTTTTGGAAGGTTTAAATGAGAAAGTTACCGAGCCAGTAACTATATTCTGTGACAATACTAGTGCCATTAATATTTCAAAGAATCCTGTTATGCACTCTAAGACAAAGCACATATCTATCAAATATCATTATCTTAGAGAAGAAGCTCAAGAGAAGAAAGTGGTGCTGGAATATGTTAGCACAAAGGAGCAAATAGAAGATCTCTTCACCAAGCCACTACCAAAGGACACTTTTCAATATCTCAGAAGCAAGTTAGGGGTCCTACCCCTATCTTCTACTCATTGACCGAGTTCGGTGAAAGAATCAATCCGATGACTAATGAATATCTTTTGGGAGTTGATGTTGAGTTATACACTTTAGGATGTTTTCTAAAAGTGTACTGGAATTAATATAGGAAATATTATAGGGAACAAGAATTGAAGACAAATGCTCTCACTAAGATTCAGTTGATATATAACAGCAGAAAATCACTTCTTACAGAAAGAAATTATGTTTTAAGTTCTTTTTGGCATTGTTGTCAAAGGGGGAGAAGACCTACAAAGGGAGAGAATGCTGAGAGAAGATCTATCAGGGGAGAAGACTAAGAGAAAACTGAGTAGACTACAGATTGGAAAGAAGACTAAAGAAATGAGGAGAAGTCTAATGTATGGGGGAGAGCATTTCAGCATTTCAACATTTCAGAATCATAGCAATCCGAATCTATTAAGGTCAAATCAATTGGTTTTGCCATCAATGCCAAAGGGGGAGATTGTTGGCAATATTGCATTATAACAGACAATGAAAGATTGTTGGCATTTCTTAAGGATATTGAGAAGGTTGTTGATGATTATGGATATAACTGATTAAAGATGTTTTACTATCTTGATATTATTATTTTGTCATTGATGTCAAGAAATTGATTTTTTAATTTAGTATGATGTTTCCATATCTTGAGAAGTATGATATGAAGATTATAAAGATGTTGGTAAAAGACACAAGGAAGAATATGATGAATAAGGTATTCAATGGGCAACTACTACCAAGTCAGACAATGATGAGATCATGATGTTTTAGATTGTTTTAACATCATACATATGTTGTAAATTGTAAAGGTTAATACTATACTATGTTATCAAGCAAAGAATCTAGTCGGTAAACCCTAAGGAACCTAGTCGATAAACCCTAAGGTTATCGCTATCGGTTATTGAAGGCGGAATGTCTACCGAGTGGAGTTTAGTATTCACCAAGCTATTACTTAGTTGTAACCGAGCTATAATAGAATGCATTAAATGTTTACATGTGGTATTTAATGAAGGAAGCTGATGAGCTGGAGCGGATTAAATGATTGGTAAGCCGTGGAAGAAGTTTGTTAACAAATCTAAGGCAATGGAAAGTTGACATGAAGACCTACAGCTCAGATTGAACCACAATACCTTGGCACAAGTTTCAAGGCGGGGTAAAACATTTTCAGATTGAAAGATGCATTGAACCTGGACAAGATTGAAGATTTGATGGCTATCATTGATCATGGGAAATGTGATCCAGGAGATTAAGTAGTTACCTAATTGTTTATAAATAGTAAACTGTTGATAAACAATGTATGCGGGCAAGTGTATGCATAGGGATGCTACATAGTGATTACCGAGCACAGAAGCTTGAAGGCCTGTTAGAATAATAGAGTATAGAAGCCCAGCAGATAGACAAGATTAATTCTATGTCTAGATTGTATTGAACAAATAAGAATCTGCTAAAGTTAGCATTTTAGATGTGAAGTTGTAGCTAGATTTTTGTTACTATTGTATGCAGGAAAAGCGGGTCGATAGAACTTAATATGTGAAAATGTTCCAAAATAACTTATCCACACACACACAAAGGACTTCTTGGTGCAAGCTATGGAGTAATGAAGTATTACTCAGCTTCCCAATGTGGGTCCCATGGTTCTCTATCTTACAATGTCCCTCGAACCAATGTTTTTGCTCTCAGATCACTAAGCAAAATGGTTTAGGGATGGCAAATGCAAGAACGAGGGATGCTTTGATAGATTTTAGTATGAAATGCATCCTAAGCTACGCATGATTCTAGAAATGCAATAAACTAGATTATAAGATGACAAGGTTAGTATAAATACTATCCTAACATGATATATTAGTCTATGATTGAACTAAAATGATAAAGAAATTATTCTAAACATGCATATTTAGACTAGTTCCTGATTTAAAAGAGGCTAAAATGATGAGCATAAAATGAGATATGAAAGCTTGAATGTATTTGAGCATAAGTATGATACTACAAATTTGAAGGATGATTCTTGAAAATGGAGGAATGAGAGCTCTATTTATAGCAAAAACAGGGCAATGGATGGTCAGGATTGAAAGAGTTGATCAAGGGTTGAGTTTGAAAGTTGGGGATCCATGTTTGCAATTTGTACCAATGAAATGGTGACAAATGTCAACATAAGACTGGGTTGAGAGAAGGGGTTGGAGGCATTAAATGCCTGAGAAGACCTTAAGGTTATCTGGAAGGTAAGGGTCAAGCTTAAATTAGGATTACCCATTGGATTAAGAGTTAATCCAAGGATAAACCTTTGTGCAAATGATTAAGAGATAATCATGGTCAAAGAATTAAAGGCTTGATGAGACCCTTGGGTTGGATAAAGGTTGAGTTAAAAGAAATAATTTAACCATGTAAGAGGGTTTGAGTTAACCATTAATGGCTATGAAGACTTTGGGGAATTAAGTGGTTGAAGGTTTGAAGCCTTTAATGGTTATCAAAGACTTTGAGGAATTAAGTGGTTGAAGGTTGGAAGCCTTTAATGGTTATCAAAGACTTTGAGGATTTGAGAAGTGACCTCCCCTTGCTTAGGGATGTGACAAAGTTTAGAAGATGGGTTAGGCTAATTAGAAGCGTTTAGAAGAGTCTAGAAGGGATTAGAAATAGGATTTAGGATGGCAAGTGGGAGATGTAGGAGTTTGCAAGTGGATGGAGGGATAATAGGATTTAATTGAATTAAATGATTTATTCAATTTGGTTGCAATTTGGGGAAATTAAATAAATTAGATTTATTCAATTTAAGATAACTTTTTAATTAAATTTGTATTTAATTAAAAGTGGATAGAAGGGATTTAATTGAATAAAATGATTTATTCATTAAATGGGATAGTGAATTTAATTTAAATAAATTGAGTAATTTACTTAATTAAATAGAGGAATGCAGGTATTTTAATTAAATTGGATTTAATTAAATAAAGAAATGAACATAAAATATTCATTTAGGAATATGGTCATTTTTATAAATCTACATTTTGCCCCTCTTTGAAGTGACGTGTGTGCACATGTTATTTCAAAGAAAATGATGCCTTATCATGATTTATGATCAAATGCAATTTTTGTGTCGCTCTTTTGATTTGCAAGTCGTGCCCCAGATTCAATATTTGATGGTGATGCCCCCTCGGGAGATGAATCAATTTTTTTTTTGAAATTTTTTGATTTGATAGGATGAGTTGCTTGTGATGTGTAGGATTTCGTCGATGTAAAATGTGTGTAAATTGATTCATCTCTCGATAATGTACAACGTGTAAGGTATAGAGGAGACCGTGACCATATTACAGGTCCATTTGGTTAACCCTAATTTCATTTTCCTCTTATAAAAAGGGGAAAAGAGCTTTGATTTGATTCATTTGTGCCTTGTTGACTTTGGAGAAAGAGAATTTGGTTTGCAGAGAAAATGCCAATTCCATATTCTAGACACCGTTTCGAGTGCGTTCGGAGGTACCGGAGA
This sequence comes from Cryptomeria japonica, assembly GCF_030272615.1. Taxonomy (NCBI): domain Eukaryota; kingdom Viridiplantae; phylum Streptophyta; class Pinopsida; order Cupressales; family Cupressaceae; genus Cryptomeria; species Cryptomeria japonica. The sequence continues at coordinate 123,615,360 of NC_081409.1, read as the reverse complement.
CCTGTCGCGTATGGACCACCAGTAAGTCAATGTTTTTGACCCTCTTTTGATTTTTGATTTGATCGTTTTTAGTTGTTTTTTGATTTTTAAAACTCGGGTCTAACATTTTAGCGCGTCTAAGGCATAGATTAGCGCATACGAACTTTTAAGTAGCGCATCAAGTTTATTTTAGGGGGTGCATTCAGAATAAAATAGGGTAGCACATAGGAAATAGAAGTTAGCGCATAGATGCAAAATAGCGGATGGCGATAGTCGGGTAGTGCGTCAGGTCAACAGGTTAGCGCATAGGGTAGACCTAGCGCATAGGGGTCATAGGGGTTCGCATGGGTAAGGGGGTTTAGCGTGTAGGGCTAACCTAGCGCATAGGGTCAAACGGGTAGTGCCTGGGAGGTATAGATTAGTGCGTAGAGTCAGTCTAGTGCATAGGGTAGGTTAGGTGGCGCATGGGAGGAAAGAGTTAGCGCGTAGAGTTAGTCTAGCGCATAGGGTGAATAGATTAGCACATAGAAAAAATAGCCTAGTGCGTGGGGGAAGTTTAGCACAACGGGAGTTTGTTTTAGCGCATCTGGAAAATTTTTGCAAGATGAGTCGATTTATAAATTTGTTTTGTTTGTCTGTCATGATTTTATGGATTTGTCCAATATGAGTGTTGGTATAACTTGTTTTGATTTGCGATTTTTCAAGTTATGTATAGATATCAATGTGGTGTTTGGATCAAAATATGATTTGTTTGCGTACCGCGCTTCAAGTTCAATGTGTGAAGCCTGATTTGTGTTACAAGCTGATATGGGTTGGAAACTTGAGTTGTGTTACAAGCTGATATGGGTGGGAAACTTGAGTTGTTTTATAAGTTGATGTGATTATGGAGACTTGAGTTGTGTTATAATTTTTGATATGGTTTTTGATAACTTGAGTTGTTTTACAAGTTGATATGAAATGATAGGATTTTGAACTTGATGTAGATGAGCAAATTGTTTCATGTTGTTGATGTGAGTTTGATTTTGATATCTTTGTTTTGATGTGGAAACTGATATTGGATTTGTTTTGCTTGTTTGACAGGAGCGATTGGGTGTGGTCCAATCGCGAGAGAGATTTCCCAGACCATGGACATTGATACCGTGGTTGTCGTAGGCCGACCTTGATATTATTGAGAGATGTGGGTTGACCTCTTTTTTGGATATGCCTCGGTTCACTATGAACCAGGGGCTACTGACAGCACTTGCAGAGAGGTGGCATAGCGACACGAACACCTTCTAGTTTGCCACTGGAGAGATGATAGTCACACCAGAGGACTGTTATAGGATCCTGCGCATTCCTGTACTAGGTGCACTACTACCATTTGAGCAGTTAGAGGAGGGTGGTACAGAGGCACTGCGCTGCATTTTCCATGATGATACAGTCTGCGGCTATGAGATCCCGTGGCAGGAGTTCCTAGACCTGGATTACGCACCACTACCATCTGTACTAGTAGGGTTCATTGGTGGATTCCTTTGTCCTGATCGCAGGTCAAAGGGATTCTCGGTGGGATGGGGGCTGGTTTTGGAGGAGATGGTCACACAGGGCCGACGGTTTTCATGGGGATCAGCTATGCTAGCCCATCTTTACTGGGGTCTACATGAGGTGGTATACCTCAGTTACGGTAGTTTGTTAGCTGGCGTGACACTATTACAGGTATGGTGTTGGGAGCACATTCCAATAGCGAGGCCACTAGCAGACAGGGACAGGCCTGTGGGATGCGCATATGCGTACGGATACAGGGGTCTAGTTGTCCAGCATAAGCTAAGCAAACTAGAGCATTGGAGGAGAGTGCTGGATGACATAGATATGGTCACCTAGTGACCGTATACAGGATGTGAGGTGTGGGTAGAGGATGGGCTAGAGATTCCCTTTGTTTTCATGACCAGATATCTGATCGGGAGGACTTCGTTCATGATAGAGAGATTTGTGGTGACCCGAGTTTTGAGGCAGTGGGCGCCAGCAGGGTATTCCATAGGGAGTGTGCCTATATGCACGGCGGTGACAGGATGTAGCGGATTGGGGGCCGACCATTGATAGTGCAGTGGCCGTGGAGGAGTTTGTTGGGTTGGCCAGGTAGATATGGGATTATGCCCCTGAGATTCAGGATGCGGGCATGATGGATGAGTTTGCCCGATTGTTTTCTGCGTGGGTGGTAGCCAAGATATATGATCTTGATGAGATGAGGCCAACTTTTGATTCTGATGAGGAGGAGGGAGAGGGAGATTATGATGATGATGGAGAGGATGGAGGAGATGGACGAGGGAGAGGAGCTAGAGGGAGGTGGGGAGGTAGAGCTAGGAGAGGAGATAGGGGTGTGGAGAGAGCGGTGAGATAGGGGATGATAGATAGGGGGAGAGGTGGATTGGCTATTGGAGCCGGGGGAGAGGGGAGAGTGGGGGAAGTGTTAGCGGTGGTGGGGGGTGGTGATGAGGCAAGGTGACCAGCTCAGAGGAGGAGGACAGATGTGCTCCCACCTCCAGCACTGAGGATAGGCAGGGTTGGAGGAGTTGCCCTGACATAGGTACCACTACGGGTTCGGATTCCTACACATGTTGAGGATGCACAGATCCGGACCCTACAGGTGACTGTACAGTAGCTGCAGGCATAGATTTTGACATATCAGTGATAGATTACTTAGTTGACCACTGAGCGGGACACAGAGATAGAGCAGAGGGGGCGAGCGGAGGAGGAGGTGTCCAGCATGCAGAGAGCAGTGGCGGGTGGTCCTATGAGAGACACCCTAAGAGAGCTAGTGTTGAGAGCTCAGGAGGTGGAGTACTATCGGCAGCACTATGAGGCTGTGGTACCCAGGGACCGGTGAGTATAGAGCTTTACGCAGTCGAGATTCAGTCGATTTCGAGATACTGGGTCTTGGTCGGAGAGCCGAGGTGTGACAGGGCCACTGAGACAGGACCCTCCTGGGGATCCAGGAGCGGGCACATCTGGAGCTAGACCATCTCTGTCAGGGGATAGTCATACTTGAGAGACATGGTCTCTGTTGTATTTTTGATCATTGTTATTCTTTGTACTGGACACAGTGTTGATACATTTTGATCATTTTTGATATATATATATATACGGCACCATTTCCTTTGATCATGTGGTGTGTTTATATGGATGTATGTAATGTGGGTTATTTCTTCATGATGATGCAATGTTTAAATAGATGATATAATGTATGTTGCAGGATGTATGGTTTTATATGCTGTGAGATGTATCTTAGAAATGAGATGTATGATTTGATATGCAACTAAATGTAAAATGATATGTAAATATGTTAAATGATATGCAACTAATTTTAAAATAATATGCAAACATGTTAAATGATATGCAACTAATTGTAAAATGATATGCAAACATGTTAAATGATATGCAACTAGTTTTAAAATGATATGCAAACATGTTAAATGATATGCAACTAGTTTTTTTGGTAGCATCCTCATTCTGTATTTGCCATCTGATATAGCCATTTGTTTGCTTTCTTTGTAGATATCATCAATGAGCATTGATTTGTTTAGGATATGTTGAAAATTTATACAAGCATAATGGTATAATTGAACCATAATGACCTGAGAAAAATTTACATGATATTTGATTTTGCAAGATAGCACAAGCGTCAAGGTATAATTGAACCAGGACGACCTGAGTGCGTATTGCGTAAACAGATAAGATTAGATCATTTGTATGCATGAAGTGGAATCAGGCCTTTGGTGATATTCGATGTATCACGTCTCGAGGCAAGTATTCACATAGTACAAGTGATCGCCTCCTAGACAAAAGACTAAAAAAATATTGGAGTTTCCCCATGATCTCTAGCTATGAAGCATTTAGTGAGATAAGGAAAAGAATCCAATAATTCAAAAAAAAGTTCAAAATGCAAAACTAGTCAAGATTTATGTGATAATTGCAACATCCAGTACTTCAGAAAATCATCCATCCTTGGTATTTTTGTGAATTGTGTTGTTTTCTTTTGTGATGAAGCATAGTTTTTGGTTTGTTGGATGCCATACTGCGGAGTTTTTCTTCTAATTTTGACATCTTGAATGTTCGCAATTTTTGATGATTTTAATGCCCCTAGCTGAGTGTGCCTCTTAAAGTGAATATGTATAGTGATTTCCAAGCCATGGTGGATTAGTTGTAAGAGGATATGTATAGACAAACCAAGATAGTGACTACGCTAAGTATGTCCTGAATGGATATGTGCTAAGTGTCAGGCGATGGCCGATTGTGTTTGTATGGATAAAATGGTATGGATATAGATGGAGGAGCTCTTATTTCACAAGAGCACCTGTTTACCAGGTTTTCACCATTTGTTTTTATTGTACTTTGTTTTTGCTTTTTTCTGGATTTTTTGATTTTTTTGCTTGTTTTGGCTTTTTCCATGCACTAAGCTACTTAAGTGTAGTATTTCTATAGATGGATACTATTAGTTGGTTTGTCGAACACATCTCCTTCTGAATTTGTTAGCTGATAGGCACCTGATCCATAGACGGATATGATAACATAGGGACAAAACTAGTTAGGTTCAAATTTCCCTTTCTTTTCTCGATCTTGCTGATTTCTTTGATTTTCTTTGAGGACTAGGTCACCAACCTTGAAGTTGCGGGGGATGACTTTGTGATTGTAGCTCCTGCACATGCGTTGTTGATATGCTTTGAGATGAGTATAAGCATGTTGATGTCTTTCATCTAATAGTTCAAGTTCTTGCAGTCGGTTAACTCGATACTCTTCATCTAGGATTAAGCTTTTCAAAGAGACTCTGAGAGATGGGATTTCTACCTCCAGGGGTAAAATGGCTTCTGATCCATATACCAATGAGTATGGTGTTGCTCCTGTAGGTGTGTGGATGCTGGTTCTGTATGCCCAAAGTGGTGGATTGAGTTGTACATGCCAATCTTTGCCTGCATCATTCACTGTTTTCTTGAGGATTTTTAGTATTGTCTTGTTAGATGCTTCCGCTTGACCATTTCCCTGCGGGTAGTATGGTGTGGAGAACCTATGTTGGATTTTAAATTTTTCACATAGTTCTTGGACATCTTGATTCTTAAAGGGCCATCCATTATTGGTGATGATTGAAATTGGAATACCATATTTGCAGATCAGATAATTGAGGATGAAAGAGGCAATTTGTTTCCCGGTCACTGTGGTCATGGGAACTACTTCTATCCATTTGGTAAAGTATTCTGTTGCTATTATAATGAACTTGTGTCCATTTGAAGATGAAGGATGAATTTTTCCCACTAAGCCCAGTCCCCACTGACAAAAGGGCCAGGATGTTGTAAATGGCTGCAGTTCCTGTGCTGGTGCATGTATCAGATTACCATGGATCTGGCATTTAGGACATTTCTTAGCGAAGTGATATGAATCTTTCTCCATTGTAGGCAGTAGTATCCCATCCTTAGAAGCTTTTTAGCAAGAGTAGTACCACTTGAATGTGTGCCACAAATACCTTCGTGAAGCTCATGTAAAGAAGAATCGGAATCATTACGATCAGGCAACAAAGAAGAGTACCATCTAGACCTCGACGATACAAAGTATCAGTGGTAAGGGTGTAACGGGCAGCTTGTCAGATAAAGTTATGTTTTTGGTTACGGGATTGGTCAATTGGTAAGATATTGTGCTTGAGGTAGTCGTATATTGGTCCATATAATGGAAAATCTGAATCAGTCAAGGCATAGATAACCTGGGATTCAGAGTGGTCATAGGCGGGGGAGAATAGTTGCTCTACCTGGAACTTGTAACGACTCTGTTGCTCTGGAATTTGTAGTAGTGAGGCGATAGTAGCCATTGCATTGGCTACTTTGTTGTTTAACCTTGGTATTTGTTCGAAGGTGATGTGCACAAAATACTATTTGAAGTCATCCACCATTCGCTTGTAGGGTAGTAGCTTGTCATCCTTTGTCTGATAGTCATTGTTGATTTGATGGATGACTAGTTGTGAGTCTCCATAGACTTTTAACTCTGTGATTTTCCATTCTACGGCCATTTTGATGCCTATAACCAGTGCCTCATATTCAGCCACATTATTTGTGCATGGAAACATAAGCCTATATGATCTTGGTATAGTGTGTCCTTCAGGAGTGATGAACAAAATGCCAGCACCGGAACCATGTTGTGTATAGGATCTGTCAAAGTATAGGGTCCATTGTTTAGTAGAAAGAGAAAGAATGTCCCTATCTGGAAATTCAATCTCCATGGTGTGTTTGCCTGGTAGTGGTGCTTCAGCCAATTGATCTACAATTTCTTGTCCCTTGATGGCTCGTCTTTCTGTGTATTGGATGTCAAATTCACTGAGAATCATGACCCATTTAGCCAATCGGCCTGTAAGAGCTGCCTTGTTGAGTAGATATTTGAGAGGATCAATTTTCGCGACTAGCTTGATGGTGTGTACTAGCATATAATGTCAAAACTTCTGAGATGTGAAAACCACTATTAGGCAAGCCTTTTCAATGAATGTATAGTTGAGTTCATAGCCATTCAATGTCCTACTGATGTAATATATGGCGCGTTCCTTCCCGTGTTGATCTTCTTGTGCCAATAGTGCCCCTAGCGATATATCTGTTGTTGAGATATATAAGATAAGAGGCTTTCCTATGACTGGTGGTACCAGAACTGGTGGATTCATCAAGTACTGTTTGATTTGGTAAAAAGATTCTGCACACTTGGTCTCCCATTTGAATGGTACATTTTTGTGGAGTAAATGGTTAAATGGTAAACTTTTATCTGCTAGCTGAGTGATGAATCGCTTGATTGATTGAAGTCATCCTTCTAGAGATCTGAGTTGACTGATATTCTTTGGTGGTGGCATATCCATAATGGCTTGTACCTTTGCTGGATCTACTTCAATACCTTTAGCTGAGACAATGTAGCCTAGTAATTTGCCTGATGTAACCCCGAAGACACATTTCTTAGGGTTGAGCCTAACTTGGAATTTCTCCAATCGATCAAAGATCTTTGTTAGGATGCTGAGATGTTCTACTCTGGTGAAGGATTTAGCGAGTAAATCATCCACATAGTCTTCCATAAATGTGTGCATCATGTCATGGAATATTGTTGTCATTGCTCTTTGATAAGTGGCTCTTGCATTCTTTAAGCCAAAAGGCATAACATTCCAACAGTATGTTCCCCAAGGACAGGTGAACGCAATTTTGTCTTGATCTTCTGGGGCTATTTTGATTTGATTATAGCCTGAGAAACCGTCCATTAGTGAGAGCATTGCATGGCCTGCTATGAGATCGACAATTATGTCGATACTGGGCAGAGGAAAGTCGTCCTTTAGACAAGCTTTGTTGACGTCTCTGAAGTCAGTGTAGATTCTGATACTACCATCTTGTTTTGATACTGGAACGATGTTGGAAATCCATTCTGCATAGTCAATGGGTCGGATGAATCCGATGTCTAATAATTTCTTTAGTTCAGTTTTGACTATGAGTACCACCTGTGGATTCATCTTGCGTAGCTTTTGCTTGACTGGTTTAACGCCAGAAGAGATGGACAAGTGATGCATGATTAAGTGTGGATCCACTCCAGGCATATTAGCATATAACCAAGCAAAGTTAATTTGCTATTCTTTAAAGAAAATGATGAATGCTGATCTTTCTTCCTCTGTCAAAGATTCTGCAAGGTGTAGGTTTCTGACTGCTTCCATGGTACCAATGTTGATTGATTGAGTGGGCTCAATCAATATGGGTGATCGCTCATGAAAGTGCTCAGGAAGAGTGTCAAGTCTCCCATCGTTAGGTGCCTTAAAAAGGTTTTCACCCTCAGATGCATCCTTTATTTTTAATTTTTTGTGATCTAGAGCTGCCATTGACTGGTTTTTAGCATCAGATCCTTTATTTGGTTCATTTTTGTGATTGAGAGACTTGGCACTCCCTAGTTTGTAGACATTGTTATTTTGTTCACTAGTAGAGCCTGTCTCCGGATTTACGGTACATAGGTAATGGATAATAGATTCATCATCAGGAAAAATTGGTATATCATGGATTTCAGGTTCATCCCAGTCGATGAGGTTAGGAAAGACAAGCGGTAAGGAATCATTAGGTGGATCAAGTTCGGCTACTATGAGTGTTGGGACAGAGTTTTCATCGTGATTGTTCTTGGTTTTAAAGAAGTTCAGGATTTCGTCGAGGTCTTCGATGGTATTATCTTCTACATAGACTTGTTCATAATGTTCCTGTTCGCTTTTTGTGGCATCATAGATATTCTGCGGTCCAAATTCAAGAGGTCTATCTCTTGTGCTATGTTCTTCTTGAGAAAGAGATATAGAATCAGTATCATTAGGGATATCTGTAGTAGCATTGGAGCATGTACCCCATTCATATTCATTGGAATCAGTTTTTGAGGCATCATTCTAGATTCTACTAGTGTTGTAAACTGGTATGTTGTATGGTGAAAACAAATCTTTGATGATAGATACCATTTTGATAGTTTTTGTTGATTCTGTGTCAGATCCGTCTTCTATTTTCTGTATTTGTTCATAGACTGTGCTTTTTTGGGGAGAAACAAAGGTATCTGGAGATGATTTTATTTGTTCTTGAGATATTGGTGTCTGAATATGAGCTACTATTGCAGATATGGCCTTTTTGTGTTTTAGAAGCTTTTCCTGATGTAACTTCTGATCTTGACATTCTCGTGCCTTGCGGATTGTTTCTGCTAATTCAAAGAGTGCTTCCTGCCAGGACTCTTCTTTGTACTTCATCTTTACTTTCCATTGAGGTTTTGTAGTTAGGTGGGGTGGCATTTTTAATAGGAAGGTGAGCTCACGACCCAATCCTGCTTTGTTTCTATTGGGTTGTGAAGGAAGATTTATAGGTTCAGTGACTCCTTCCTTGCGTTTCCCAATAGGTCCTTTACCATCATATCCCATTTGCTACATGATTAAGTATCCTTTTCCATATAGGTGTGTAGGTAGGACAATGTCCAGAGCAGTTGCTCTATTATCTTCTTTCTCATCTTTGTACAACCAGCTAAGAATATCTTTGTCTTCTGATTCATGTGCCAGAGTGCCCAATTGGATGAAGGTACCATCAAATTTGGTGATGGGCTGAGTGACCAGATGTGTTGATGTAGTAGGCAATCCATGAGATCTAGGTGATGTTGGCATTTTAACAAAATATAAAGGCTCCAAAGAATATTCTCTGATACCTTGGTCTTTGATTTGCATTTTCTGTTTGAAGTCTCCCCATAAGGAGTTAGATTTTGCTATTTGTTGATCTGATGTTGAAGATCACTGCTTTTCCCTTTTATGAGGAACCAAACTGTCTTGGGCTGCCCCCATTGTGTTTCAATGTTGAAATGGATTGTGATCAGCAGATATGGATACTTCTTGTCCATCATAAGGAAATTTTACACACTGGTAATAAGTGGAAGGTACTGCTTGCATTTCATGTATCCAGGGTCGTCCTAATAAAATATTGTAGGTAAGGTCTATGTCCAAGACCTGACATACAGTATCCTTTTGTATTGGTCCCACTTGAATGGGTAATATCATAGTTCCTTTACAGGATCTTTCCTCATCATCATATGCCTTTATGGTGATCTTCTTGCAGGGATCAATAGATTCTTCTGAGAAGCCTAATGCATGGATAAGCTTTAAAGTACATATATTAAGTCCGGCTCCTCCATCTATTAGGACTCTTTTTACTCGGTGTTTGCAAACAATGACTTTGATATGGAGAGGAGTATTATGCGGATGGATTAATGAAACATCGTCATGTTCTGAGAAGGTAAGGTTATGAGGTCCAGTCATATGGGCGACCATGGCTTGAAATCTGTCTGTATCCAAATTTTGAGGTACATTGGTTTCCAATAGCGCTTGTTCTAATATGTCTTTGTGCTTTGGTGATAGTTTCAACAATTCTAGTATAGATATCTATGCTAGAGTTTTACATAGTTGGCTGACCAAGTCATATTGGATTTTTGGTGTGGTAGTTGTAGGTGTAGTATGTCCTTTCAAGACATATTTTTGAGTTCGGGTTGTTACATTGACAGATTCATGATTATGCTGATCTCTGATGGTGATGACATTTACTTGATGATCTTCAGCTGATATGTGATTTATGGTGTTGTTGTAGATATGGTTGATATGAGCTCCGCGTGTATCGTTCGAGGTTGAAGCTCCATCTTTGTTGTAATTTGGAAGAGGATTTTTAAAGGCTCCATGATCACCATTTGTTTTGAGACCATCTATTGTTAAGTCACCTCGATCAATCATATCTTGCACCACGTGTTTTAACATCATGCAATCGTTCGTCTGATGACCCTTGTTATGATGATAATCATAATAGTGTGAATCATTCCACCAAGGTGGTTTGATTTGGGGTTCATAGTTGCTGATTGGAGGCAAAGAAAGAATCTTGTGTGCCAAAAGTTCTTTGAATGCTGACTCTAGTGATTGCCCCAATGGTGTGAAGATACGCTTTTGGAAATTGTTTGTGTTGTTGCGTGAATTGTTGTTAGGTCCCGGATTCATGTTTTTGTTTTGAGTATCATTGGTGTTGTTTGTGTTGAGTTGTCCTTGATCGGTGTTTGGTGCATGTGTTAGCATTTGGATTAGTATTTTTAGATTTTTTCATATTTTGAGGATTTCCAGACAATGCGAGCACTGGTTGTTTAGATTTGGGATCATATGATTCATTGTTGCCTTCATTTTTGTTTCGAGTCCAAAATTGAGATTTGTCAAGGTTGGTGTTGTTCTGGTTATTGTAGTTTGATGAGTTTGTTCCTTCCTTGTAAAATTTGAGTGTTCCCTTTTTGACACATGCTTCTTCTACTTGAATGCCATTCTCAATTAATTTAGCGAAAGATGGTATGCATTGAAGTTTTAGTCTGTAACTCATTTCACTATTCAAGTTATCGATGAAGATTTCCATTTTCTCCTTCTCGAGAATATCTCAAGGATATCTGGATACCATACGTTGCCAGCGTTGAAGGAATATCATGAACATTTCATTGTTCTTTTGTTTGGTGTTGCAAACATCTAACATGGTTATGGCATGTTGGATGTTGTAGGAATAGTGGGTTATGAATTTGTTAACCAATTCATCAAATGATCTAACAGGCGGTGTAATTTAGGATAACCATTCCATGGTTTGCCCTCCCAAGCGTCTAGGGAATAACCTCATCAAATAGGTGTCATCATGAGCAAATTCAAGGCTCAGTGTGCAAAATTCTCGAACATGATCTCGGGGATCACTTTTCCCATCATATTTATCAAATTTGGGAACGTCTGAGTTTGGAGGAAAAGGCACCATGTTCAATCTTCTATCAAATGGATAAGGACAGATTTCGTTTAAAGAGTACCGTACTATTGTCCCTTGTTGCATATCCTGTATTTGCCTTTGCAACATTTGCATTTGTTGAGTAAGGGTTGCCAAAGGTATATGTTCTTGTCGAGGGAAAAGTTCTTCCCTTGTATTTGTTCTTAGCTGAAAAGGTGTGGTAAATGGTATATTTTGCTCTGGTGTTTCTAGCTCAGGTATAAGCATTTTTGGTATGCATTGTTCTAGAATGTGTTGCTCAGGTATATGTTGTTCAAAGTTACGGGTTTCTTCTTCTCTTTGTTGTTCTTGATATGCATATTGTCAAGATCCATTTTTAAAGATGTTTGGGTCTAAATCTTCGGGAAGTTTAACGCCCTTACTTGTAAGCATGAGCAGATATTTTTCTTTGTCATTTTCCATGAGCTTTTCTACAAGCTTTTGGAATGAATCGTTTTCTTGACATTCCCGAAGAAGTGCTTCAGTAATTTCAGGTTCTTCTAAGGGTGGAACTTCAAAAGGATTTGATAATCTTCGATTTATACTAGACTTAGCGTGTGTCTCGCTTTGTTTGTTTCTTTGAGAGCGAGTAACAGGCATTTTAGTAGAAACTCTCAGTGATGAAAGGGACAAAAGCCTCATTGATATGTTGTTCGGGGGTGGGTGGTTCTGGTCGAGATGTGTTATAAGTGATACACTCGTCGGGCAAGAATGTTGGATTGATTCTTCCATTGCGGTTTATGATTTGATTAAAAGCAGACTTTTGATAGTATGCTCTTGTCTTCAAGGGTTCTTTGTCAAATTCGCTGGATTTGTTTTGGATATAATGTTTGACGTGATGAAGGAATACCCAATGAGATTTGAATAGTTGATGATTGATATATAAGAACTTGTTTCTTTTGATGAATTTGGAAAAACTAGGTTGTTGTTTCTTCAACGTGATGTTATGATACAGGTTCTTTCTTCTCAGAATATGAGGATTAGTCATGCATGAGTGATCAATGGTTTCCTTTGATTTGTTTGGATTCAGTTGATCTTGTTTGAAAAATTTCAAATCTTACTCTATCAGAGTGAAGGTTTAGATGCCCCTTCACGACAAAGTGTGTCAAATGATATGGATAGAAGCCTCCCAATATGGAAACTTGATTTGACAACTTGAAAATTTTAAACAAGTGGTGTTTGTTAGATACAATCCGTAAGATGGTAAAGGATTCTGTTGATACTGATGATGAGGTTTCCGGATTATGATAAGAGAGACATCTTTTATCGCGCGATTCGTTTAAGATTTTACAACTTTTATTTTTGACACAAATTAACTTAAGAAACAGTCTTAACGGTTTGTTTTTGCTACTCTCATTTGATAAAAAATGATGTCTGATGGAGAAGGTTTCTAAAAATGTTTTTGAAAATTTTAAAATTCCTCCCGGTTTTGCCCTCTGTTTTTCTATTTTTGATCATGCGCTAGAACAAAGACTACATGCGCTACTGAAATGCCTCTATGCGCTAAAATAATAACCACATGCGCTAGGCTGCCCCTAGACACGTGCTAAAGTTTTGACTATTTTAAAATTGTTTTCTAGCGTTTGAAAAAGATATGCGCTATTCTGGGCCTGTCACGTGCTAACTGTTGAACTTTATGCGCTAATGTTTGGTTTCCACGCGCTAGACTATTTTTCTGATGCACTAAATGTTTCAACACTGATTTGACTTGGGATAAAACGCTACTGTTTGGAACCAACGCGCTAACTGGATGTTTGGATGCACTAACAGAAGTACCTTACGCACTAAGAGGTTGCTCTTATGCCCTGATTTTTTTTTTTTTTGATTTTTTTGTGAATTTTGAATTTTTGTGGTAAATTTTTCAAGTTTGATGGATGATTTTATGAAGTAATAAATGCAAGCACGGCACAAAAAGTACAACCATTTTGCCTAATCTAACAAAAAGTGTATGTTCTGCGAGGATGTGTTCAAATCCTCAATGTTTTAACAGGTTTTGATATAAGTAATACACTTCAGAAAGACTCTTTAGTCAAGGGTCATAAATAACATCATAGCCCACTAGTCTCGATACTTCATCAGCTCAAACAGCCATGTCACCTCCTAGAGGGCGCCCATTTTTTTGCCTTTTGCTAGAAATTAACCCAAAGTGAATCGCTTCACAGTTGAGTAGTTATCTTGGGAGATATATGGTGAGTAATTTTGGGGGCGGATTCTTCCCCACCCTTGCACTATGATATTATAAATGTCTGGTTACTGACTCGGTTCAAAGCTTCTATTTCTATGGTTCATAATCAGGCTTCCCGTTTGGCCGTCAGTGATAAACTCCTTCAGGAGGCTTCCCAACCTTTAGAACAAAGGCTTTACGTATCTCAAGGATACTGGGGGAAGGCTAATCACTGCGCATAACTGTTGAAAAGGACTTTCGTCACTTTCCACATTTGATTATAGTGGGTTGGAATTATTGGCATTAAAGTTGCTCCCCACTTAGGTCGTTCCCTTTACATTGGCCATAAATGGCTTTAAGAGTTGATTTCAACTCTTCGGGAAGGCAGGCCTGCTAAAGGTTGTATTGCTTGAAGTAAATAAATTTTTTAAAAGTGGTTTGGATTTTTGATCACCTAGTTAAGGGGAGAGCATATTCCTTCCACTTTCGAGACAAAGCAATCAAGTTGGTTCTTTTTAGCCTTTCAATTCAGTGATTTGTTAAAATCTATGTGGAGATGTTGCTCCACAAAAACATGGTGTTTATTTTATCTTTTTAAGGCAATGATTTTCTGATCTATGAAAAAGAATTGGTCAACAAAGAAAAATTTTCGATCTTGGTGGTCAACAAAAGAAATTGATAAAAACAAATTTCCCGCTTCACCTGCAAGAAATTGTCAGAATCTTGCAAAATTTCAATCCACTAGTTAGAAAATCTAGATTTTGGTGGACTTCTACAAGTCTAGATTTTATTTCAGTTACAATTTTAAATTTTCTTGCTCACTATTGGTGATGCGCTACACAAAGGACTGTACGCGCTACAATAAAACCTAGATGTGTTAAAATTATGTCTCACTGCGCTACTCTGTGCGTTGGAAGCGTTTCTCTGTTTTTCTCCCGCGTTGAGACCTGCAGGAAAAGTACTGATTTGATGCACTAAAAGATGGTTTTTACGCGCTAGATGATGGACTTAAAGCGCTAGATGGTAAACTAGATGCGCTATCTAACAGACTCGAAGCGCCAATCTATTTTGCAGATGCACTACTCTATTTTTCTTCCGCGTTGAAACCTACAGGAAAATTTTAGTGGGGTTATGTGCTAAAGAAAGGATTTTATGCGCTAGAGTAGAGACCCCGCGTGCTAAACAGTAGGTGGAACGCGCTAGATTGTTAACCGGATATGCTAGGGAATGTTTCCCACGCACCGATTCTTGTTTCCCGCGGACCTGCAAAAGTGGTTAATTTTAAAAACCAATTTGATATATGGGGTTGGGCCCCATGGTGGGTGCCAGAAATGTATGCAGGAAAAGCGGGTCGATAGAACTTAATATGTGAAAATGTTCCAAAATAACTTATCCACACACACACAAAGGACTTCTTGGTGCAAGCTATGGAGTAATGAAGTATTACTCAGCTTCCCAAGGTGGGTCCCATGGTTCTCTATCTTACAATGTCCCTCAAACCAATGTTTTTGCTCTCAGATCACTGAGCAAAATGGTTTAGGGATGGCAAATGCAAGAACGAGGGATGCTTTGATAGATTTTAGTATGAAATGCATCCTAAGCTATGCATGATTCTAGAAATGCAATAAACTAGATTATAAGAGGACAAGGTTAGTATAAATACTATCCTAACATGATATATTAGTCTATGATTGAACTAAAATGATAAAGAAATTATTCTAAACATGCATATTTAGACTAGTTCCTGATTTAAAAGAGGTTAAAATGATGAGCATAAAATGAGATATGAAAGCTTGAATGTATTTGAGCATAAGTATGATAGTACAAATTTGAAGGATGATTCTTGAAAATGGAGGAATGAGAGCTCTATTTATAGCAAAAATAGGGCAATGGATGGTCAGGATTGAAAGAGTTGATCAAGGGTTGAGTTTGAAAGTTGGGGATCCATGTTTGCAATTTGTACCAATGAAATGGTGACAAGTGTCAACATAAGATTGGGTTGAGAGAAGGGGTTGGAGGCATTAAATGCCTGAGAAGACCTTAAGGTTATCTAAAAGGTAAGGGTCAAGCTTAAATTAGGATTACCCATTGGATTAAGAGTTAATCCAAGGATAAACCTTTGTGCAAATGATTAAGAGATAATCATGGTCAAAGCATTAAAGGCTTGATGAGACCCTTGGGTTGGATAAAGGTTGAGTTAAAAGAAATAATTTAACCATGTAAGAGGGTTTGAGTTAACCATTAATGGTTATGAAGACTTTGGGGGAATTAAGTGGTTGAAGGTTTGAAGCCTTTAATGGTTATCAAAGACTTTGAGGAATTAAGTGGTTGAAGGTTGGAAGCCTTTAATGGTTATCAAAGACTTTGAGGATTTGAGAAGTGACCTCCCCTTGCTTAGGGATGTGACAAAGTTTAGAAGATGGGTTAGGCTAATTAGAAGCGATTAGAAGAGTCTAGAAGGGATTAGAAATAGGATTTAGGATGGCAAGTGGGAGATGTAGGATTTTGCAAGTGGATGGAGGGATAATAGGATTTAATTGAATTAAATGATTTATTCAATTTGGTTGCAATTTGGGGAAATTAAATAAATTAGATTTATTCAATTTAAGATAACTTTTTAATTAAATTTGTATTTAATTAAAAGTGGATAGAAGGGATTTAATTGAATAAAATGATTTATTCATTAAATGGGATAGTGAATTTAATTTAAATAAATTGAGTAATTTACTTAATTAAATAGAGGAATGTGGGTATTTTAATTAAATTGGATTTAATTAAATAAAGAAATGAACATAAAATATTCATTTAGGAATATGGTCATTTTTATATGTCTACAACTGTTATTTTGTGAAAGTGACAGAAAATCTCTTGACCGAGTGGACTTAACAGTCTTATATGTAAATCCTCTAGCAAGGTGACATTCTGATTGAGTGTTTGAAATCCTTTAACAAGGTCACTTCGAACAAAGTGAAGATCCTAACAGATCTAAGGGAAATCCCTTAACCGAGTCACATCTAGCAATGTGTTTGTAATCTTTAACAAGATTTTCTTTTAACCGAGCATACTCTAGAAGAGTATATTTCTTAGTGGGTGTGAAATCCCATAGTGGTTTTTCCCTATTTGGGTTTCCATGTTAAATCTGGTGTTATGAGGTTTATATTGTTCATATGCTTTTGAGTTTGCATGTTTAACAGTTTTGGTTATATTACTGATATATATGTTATTGAGGTTGAATCTGATGTTTTTATGGATGATTAAGTTTGTATGATTCACCCCCCTCTCTCATCTTGTTGGCTATTGGATCTGTACTTATATTAAGTATCAGAACTATCAAATTGAAACACCCATATCCTCTAGTTTGCAGTGATAAAAGGATCTAATATCCTCAACATATAAAACTCCATTCAATACATTAGGTAGGGCACCAACAGGGTCTGTTTCCTCTAATTTATAAGGATGTCGTTTAAACTTTGGTCATGGCCTCTCTATCACATCAACTAGATGCAGAGTATCCATACTACAATATGAAAAACTTCAAAGTAAAGAGTAAGATTCACTATTAAATACCTTTCGTGCTTCTGAACAAGGGTTTCACACCATTAAAACCTTCAACATCGTTCATCGATTCACAATGCACTTTTGATCTTCTCAAATCTTTGCTAGACATGCTAAATGTTGCATTCATAAACTTTCCTCTACTTTGATGACTCACCAAAGGCTCTCAAGATTGCAATGTGTCAAATGAAATTCAAAATGTTCCTTTTATTTTCTTCCAAACTACTACATTAAATTCTTTAACTGACAAAAAAGTAAAATGCGTTAAAACACTATAAAACATATTATCGGTTGCAAAAACTCAATGATATTTACTGGTTGTGATTCAAAAAGACTTATAAACATCAAAATGCATCATAATATGTAGATTTAACTTACAATACTTCATCCAGGGGTTCATCTCAAGATTTGACAATAAGCTCACCCCAAGTTGTAGAAACAAGTTAGTTTGTCGGTGATGGATTTTCCATATTAGGTGATGAAATTGCTTCCTTAGCTTGGTTGTCATCACTCTTCTTCCTCCAGGTTCTATTCATCTTAGCTTTGGTTTCTTCAATATCAACTTTCTCTTTTCCTTTTAGGTCTGTAGGATGATTCACCATTGGTTCTTCCCTGTTGTTCAAAACTTAGGAATTCGTCCCAGTTTGTTACAATGATAACATGCCATTCCAGATGTTTTCCATGGTGCTACATTTTCTCTACCTATCCTTCTTCGACAATCCATTACCACATGTTCAAAGTTGTTATAGATCACACAAATCACATTAATTCTTTTCTCCATCTCATAAGGACTAGACTGGTTAACATAGGGTCTTTACCAATTAGTGTTGCTCCGATCATTGAAATTCCTTCTCCAATCACCATTAGTTCTTGGATTCATATGAGGTGTTGGATAATTAGCTCCATACCTACATTCAATAGATCTATGCTCATACATGTTGCATGTATAACAGTAACCTTCAAATTTTCTAGGCACATATCTATTATTATGTCTATAAACAGTATTTGTTGGCCATTTGGAGGAATTTATTATGTGTTGCATTGATGTTTTTTCATTGATTTCAACACTAGCTATTTTGGATGCTTTACCGGCACCCTTCGGGTTCTGATAAATTGAGTGGTTTTTGGTTGGATTGGATCCGACATGATCCGGTATGCTCTGGTATGATTTGGTTATGGAATTGGCTTACTCATATTCATGTTTAGTTAGTTGGTTTTGGTCTAGTGATCAGATACTATCCTGATTGTTTGGAAGCTTGGTTTGTGGTTCCAGTGAGAGTTTCACCAGCAGAGCTTTTTTGAATATCTTTGATGATATGCATAAGTGGTGTTGGTGCAGCTTCTGGTGGAGTTTCAGGATGCTGATGGTGATCATGTTTGAGACTTGGCAGATTGGGATCATTTCTTTAGCATATGGACCTATATTGGGTCCCGGTTGATCTAGGTTATGGATCAGATTAATGTAATGCGCGGTTTGGACCTCTCGATGTGTTTGTGGGATGTCTTAGGTGTTGGATATTATTTGTTTGGCCTAAGGCCGACATGTTTTGTAATTATGTAATTGGTTTATTTTCTGGTGGTCGACCTGATTGTTTATGGTCGAGGGTATGTATATATGTGATGTAAGATCTCATTGTAGATCATGGTCATGGAATGGGATATAGATATGTAATGTGTGAATAATATAATATCATTCAAGTAGAGGATTTGGTTTATCATTAGAGATCGGATTGGGTTTATGTAAGAGGATTTAGTTCTTTGGTATTGAGCTTAACCAGAAGTGTACTTAGGCATAGGAGATGCTATCTTTGCGGTTCATTCATTCTTTCAGATTGTAGTTTGGATTTCTATGTAGTTAGTGAAACTCCTTTTTTGATGAGTAGTGTGCTCTAGGCTGTTGGCCTTCCTGCAAGTGTAGGCCCCTCAATTGTAATTCACATACTTACTACAAAAGTATTATCTGACTGTGGGTAGGCTTCCCACCATTTTTTTCCCTTTACCGGGTTTTCCACATATAAATTTTAGTGTCATGTGGAAGGTATTTATTTTATGATTATTATTTATACTTAATTAGTTTAACTACTATTCTGATATTTGGTTTAAGCATTCTAGTATTAATGTTTTGGGTTCTAGTATTAAAGTTTTAATTGCTAAATGTTCTAGTAATTTGTGAAAACTGATTCATCCCCCCCCCTCTCAATTGTCTTCCAAATATTTGAATAGTCTAATAGTATTAGCAATAGATCTGCTTCTACAAACATTAGCAGTATGTCCTGGTTTATGACAATTAAAACAAATAGGTGTAGTGTCATAAATTGTATGCCCTTGCTAGGGTGGTACAATTTCACACTTAGGTTAGCACCTGCCTTAGTGTGTCTTGCATCTTGCATTTCTAATTTCTCTTTAAGAATTTAATTAATTAATTTAATTAAATCTAAAGTCATGTTTCATCACTTTACATGTTATAAAGTTGGGCCCTTTACCCTAAATGTGCCCCTTTCCATTTTATTCCTCCAATGAACAATTTAATCATAAACCCTAATTATGTCCTATTATGATATTTTAGGCCCGATTTTACATATCAAGACATCTCAGAATCAACTGTAACTTTGAGATTCACTCTAATATTATCATATCTAACGATCCTAAAATTTTGGTGAAAAGTTGGTTGGACCATGGTGGGAATGCACATGGTCCTTGACTTTTTCTCAAAATTTTGAGAGCACAATCCTATGATATAATAATGCTTAACCCCAAAAGATCGGTGGGAAATTCAAATCCTAGGTCGACCTAAACATGAAATTAAGATCTAGGGTTTCATACTTAAGAAATTTCTTTCTTCATTTGAAGGGGTCTTCTTCTAAGAATCTAAGGGCAGGTTTTTGGAGCATAAGAGCCTTCTTTGCAGCGAAAGAATATATCTTTGAAGTCTTCAACAACATTCAACATTCATCCACCAAACATTCATCAGGATTCATTTTATCAATTGGGGGCTTTTGAAGATGTAGAAGAACAATAGGAGATCACCGACTGATGATTAGCTTGTACCTCTCCCTTAGGGTTGGGTATGGTTTCGTGTTGTTTTCATGTCTTTGCATAAGCTTCATTTTGATTCATATTCATACTTTTGATCACTTTGCATCATGGATTTAGAGCATTTATTTTGTCACTTATAAGCAATTAGGGTTTACTCTTTAGGGTTTCTCTAGATTGTTTGCTTTCATTTTAGGATCTTTCATGTACACAAGGTTCTTGCACACACATTTTTCAATACATTATCAGCTATTTGTGGAGTGGAAATCACCAACATAGGGGTTTGAGTAAGGTAAAACCCTATATAGCCACCCCAAACCCTGTTTTCCAGCTTTAGGTAAAGGTTCGAAGCTGAGCATCGCTAAAAATTTTGGGACCGGAAGAACACACAGAGACAATTTTTGTTGTAGATCTCAACCAAAACCTGAAGGACAGGGGCTTGGTTCCCTGGTCCTACCTAGGACAATGGTGTGGTGCCATGGTCCTACCCTTTGTCAACAGTATTTGGTAAAACACTGTCTTGCAAGCTTCATAACCCATCTTGTCAGTTGTAGCTCTAGACTTGCAAAATCAGGATAGTGGTGTGGCACCCTGGTCTTGAACATTTCTGTTCAGATTTTAGACATAGGTGCACCTCTAATTTTGTCTTATGATCTGTACTTTTCAGCAATATATTAGTTGTCCTTTGATCTGCATTCTCATATTAGGGTTTTCTTGCTTACTTGCATCCTAGGTTAGATTGCATTCTTGAATCACTCCTCCTTGTCATTTGTAGAAAGGGAATAGAAACCCTAAGAGGTGATCCTTAGCTCTCTCTTCCATACAAGAAGTAACCTGAAGTGTGTCACCTCTCTAGGATCTTTTGTATTCCCTGAGTGTGTTTGAGAGTGGGATTAGGGTTTTCATGCTTAGTATCACTTTTTCCCCTACACATCTTTGGTGAACCCGACATGAATCCATTTTCATTTTCATTTCATTACATTGTTAGATCTAGATCTAGTTTATTTCATTTTCTTTCAAAATGTTTAAAAAAAAGGAGAGATTTCTTTTATTTTCCTTACATTGTGTGTTTAAGTTTCATGCAATTTTCATTTCAAAATGTCAGATTTCTATTTGCAAGATGTTGATGCTTTTGATGATGTATGCAATTATGTTGATTATGAGTTTAGTAAGGATGAATTAGATGAAGCTCTAGAATATTTTTTGAATCCTAAGCCTTCTAAACCCTCATTTTGCCAAAAATTAATCAATCTTGTTACTATTCCATTTCATGGTGATGAGAAAGATAAGTTGAATGATTCCTCTCATGGGTACATTCCTATCAACTCCTCCACTAGATCTAGCAACATGGTTGAATCCTGTGATTCCCTCTATAATGTTATGTCTCCTTTTGAGTCCAAAGATAAACCTTTCAATCATTATGACCATGCTCTATTGGATGATGCCCTTGACGACTTTATGTCTTTGCCTAAATTTTCAAACAAGAATAATGCATCTAAAAGGTTAATCAATATGATCAATGTGAATGAACATAAAAAACCTCTTTTTGTTGTCCAAGGTGCTTGTCCTTCTCAAACTTCATCTTTTTCTAATCAACCTCTTTTCATGGTTCAAGGTGGATATAGGCATGATTCCTTTAGCACTCCAAACAAACCTATCATTGCGGTTCAAGGAAAGAATCTCACTAAGAGTCCTTATAGCTATGCTAGACAACTAACTAAGGAGAGTTATAATGTAGTTTCCCATACCTATAGCATGAGAAATAATAGGCTATTAGGATTCCCAAAGATACTGAGAGGGGGGGTGAATCAGTATCTGACCGATATATTAATTTTCTTAACTTATAACATTAAAAACATATTAAAACTATGTACCAGCAAACCATAAATAATGCAGCAATTAAGAATAACAATCACAACATGAAAAGTACACAATAGCACAATATTTAATGATGAAACTCAGTGTGGGAAAAACCTTAGTGGGATTTGTGACCCACAATATTCACTTACTGGCCAATAAGAGAATATTACTGCTTACAATAGGGGCCTGCACATGCAGGAAGACCAAGTGCCTAGAGCTCATTGCTTAGTTACAAAAGAAGTCACACCAACTTACAAAAATGGATTATACAAATCCAATGTCTTGTCCTACTTTAGATTAGCATCTGCTATGCCAGATTTAGTACCGGTTTAAGCTCTGCTACATACATAAACCCTTAACCTAATAATTCGCACATTAGGTCTGCTATATTCCTTTCATCAATCACCTATTAAATGATCTACAATGATCTCATACATATATGAGTCATATTACAATCCGCCATGTCGGCTTACAAAGATTTTACAATTAATTACAAAATATATTTATACAAAATTGATGTCAGTATTCTTCCTTTTCGGTGCTCGTGTTCTGTATGCCAGTGTAGAGTCTGCCGATGCCGGTGCCTGTGTCAGCCTGCTAGTATCACATGATTGTAAGGTTGCCATCAATGACAATACCTTCAATCACCTAAAATTTCTCATTGGAGTGTGCATTTGCCAACAATATCCCCCTTTGGCATTGATGGCAACACTCATGAGAAAAATCCAAAAAGAATGTATCCAATAATGGTTTGCCAAAATTATCTTACCAAAAACTGTGTGCCCAAAAATGTATGCTCCCCCTGAGCTGATGATGTCCTGTTTTGATCATTTTTTCTCATCACATTACTCCCCCTTTGAAATCAATGACAAAGGTTGTCATTTGCTGTTAGTGGAGTGTGTTTCCTACCTAGATTCTTGTAACTGATGGGTTACAATCTGGAATATATCTGCCAAAACCAGATTTAAAATTTTGCTTTCCTATAATGCCTCTTGTGTTCTCTGAACTATACTGGTGAGTATGTGCATTTTATCTTATGGTGTCTTAAGTTTGGGAACCAGAGCCTCAAAAATTTCTTTTCTCAAAGAAATGAGGTAGTCTAGTTTAGGACCAAGTTTACATTTTAAGTTCTTTGCCTTATGCTTAACTTTCTCTTTGTCCTTTTCTAACTTATCAATTTTCTCTTCTAGATTTGCAATTTTCTTTTCTATCTCCAAAAAGGAATTTGATGTACCTATCATATTGTCAGTAATATTATTAATCTCATCTTGTGCTTTGCTGATTTCCTTGTCTAGGTCTTCTGTTAGAATATATATTTTACAAGTATCTCTATATAGTTTCTTGAAATCCAAAATTGTTTTTCCTAGATCCAGTAATAAGGTGTCCATTTTCTCCTTGTTCTTCTTCATAATTTCCTCAAAGAATTTCTCTTATTCCTTAATCATTCTGTCCTTGAATGTGTCCTCATTTATTTGATCAATTGTCAAAATATTACCAGTGATGAACTTAGACAATGTGTCTAGTTGACCTAAAGAATCTGTATTATTCACAATGCATTTAGGTGCTACCAATTTAAGAATAAGGATCGTGTCATCTATAGCCTTATAGGCTTGTGCATTTCACTCTGTGATCTTCTTTATTGAATCCAATAAGACCTTTGTTACATTTGTAGGTCAGATTTCTGACATTGAAGTACCAAATGTCTGTCCAACTGCTTTCACAATATCCATGCTATCAGTTGTAGTAATAACCTTGCTTGATTTGACATTTGGTAGGTCAGTCTGTGTTTGCATTTCTATAAGTAAAGGTTTGGGATTTTCAGTTTTATCCGGTGGCACTGTCTCTGTCTGAACTTGTATCTCAACCTGTTTCTATTCCAGTTTCTCCATTTTTGTCTCAAAGGGTTTCTCTGAGCTCTCAACAACCAATTTCTTAGTTTGTACCTATGCACTGTCCATTGCTGGTTCTCTTGACTATTTTTCAGTTTTATCTACTGGTTCCTCTAATGGTTTACCAGTGGTTTCCTTTGTCGGTCGTTATGTCAGAGTAGGTTTTTCTGTGCTCATTTTTACAGTGTTATTAACCTCAACCTCAACATCTGTAGCTGGTGACTCAATAGTGACTTCTTCCTTCTTATCCTCAATGGTTTCTCTATCAACCACAACATTTACTTCCCATGTGTATATATTTACAGTGTACTAAATTTTGGACTCAAGATTAGTATCCTCTAGTGGAGTCTCCATACTCTTAGTGCCCGGTTGATTGTCTATAGTTTCTACCGGTGGAGTATCCGAAGGAGGTGGGAGTACATAAGTTATTTTAAGGCTTGGAGGTCCACCTACCTTACCTTTTCCCTTATCCCTATCCTTTTGGTATACTCTGATAGTCTTGGGTCTTAATAACTCTTCTTGTTTCTCTTTTTCTACAAAGAATATGTCCCATGCATCTGTTGTTTCTTCAAAGACTTCATTCAGTCTACTTGCCATCAATGCTACATGTCAGTGAGCAGTTGAAAATATTGTCCAGTTAGCTTCACTGATTAATTTGTCTATTTCATCAAGTGAGTTGACTGGATCCACTGCAAGTAATTTTTCAATTTTTATTTTCTTATCCAGCTCAACAATGGCTACCCTTCTAGCTTCTAATCTTCTATACAAATCGTTTGGTATTTCATCAACAATTTCCATCAAGAATTTCTTGTAAATGTCCAAGTGTAAAATTACATTGTTCTCTATGCTTTCTTTGTCATCAACAGATAGTGTGTTGTACAGTTTGCTAATGTTTTTCAACTTTCCATCTTTAGTTATTTCATTTAAGAGTTTATCTAGTGGAGCAATATCTTGTTTTACCTTCTTCTTCTTCTTAGGAGTTAACTTCTTCACTAGAGGTCTCACTGGCTGTTGCTTTTGTATTGTTTTTCTAGGAGTGGGTAAGGGTTTTCTTTTCCTTTCTACCCTTTTGAATACTGCTGGCATATCACTCTCAGAAGAGGTTCCAACCAGTGAAAGATGAGCTTTTGGCTGAAGTCCTTCCAACTCACTTTCCTTTATACCAGTTTGTTTCAAAACATCTTCCTTAATTGCCTTTGCCTGTCGGGTTCCTTTCCTTACTATTTCTTCAACCTTCTTAACCCTTTTCCTTGACTAAATTCCACTTTCAATTGTTTATGCATTTCCAAAGACTTTCTCAGTGGGTTCCTTTGGTGCTTCAAGGAGGGCTTTTGCATAAGTTTCTATGATATTATCATCTATTTCATATCCCATTTCAGTTACCCAAATAGTTCTAGGGACAACTACCTCCATCCACATTTCATCTTTCTTGATTACAAAACATAATTCTTTTTGATATTTATCTATAATTGCCTGTGACAGTCTTACTCTTGTTTTCATTTGAGCCTTTAATGCTTGAAAATGCTCATTTAAGTTTTTCTCTCTGTCTTCTCCCATGTTGTTCAATAGATCCAATAGTTGCTTTCATACCGGTATATCAAAGCCAAAATATCTTCTACCAATACCGGGTACTTGCTTAGTAATGTACAACATTAGGAAAACAAGCAAATTTCCAAATCTAAAGGTTCCTTTCTTATCTCCTTTAATCTTCTTTAGATTGTCTATCAAGCCATTCACACACATCTATTCTAGCATTATCATTTACCATGTCATATGTACTTTTGATACATAGGCTAGAAACTGAGTTCAACCTATTTGCATGTGTGGCTTTGTAACCTAAGATCATATTGATAAATTTGACATTGATGTCCTTTACATCATTTACCCTTAGAGATCTTTTGTCAAAAGTTGCATCAGTTAGTTTCATCACTATGTCATTTGAGACCTTCTTTGTTCTGTTAGGCCTGCTACCAGTGGAAGGTAACCCTGTTACTGCTTTTACTACTTCTTTGTTTATCTTATGGATGGAATCCAACCAAAAGAACTAGCCATGGACTCTTCTTAGCACAATTTTTATAATATCCTCAGGAAAATTAGGAATGCTAAGAATATCCACAAAACCTAGGGTTTCTATTATCTTGTGTTCCAGCTTGACATTTCCAGATTCAACATAAATCACAGTCCTATACATGTTTTTGATCTCATCATCACCTAATTCCTCTATATGACAATGTATGTATATCTTAGGGTCTTCAACATATACTACTCCCTTGGGAATTTGAGAGAATGCACCCATGTTATCATCTTTCTTCACAATTTTGGGTGCTTAATAACCTCAATCACAGTAGGGTTTGCAATAAATTCAGGAGTGAATGAAGAATCCATAGTTATAAATACCTCAATCTACCTTAAGGATGAATTCTTGGATGAATTGCTTCACTTTTTCACTAAGAATGTCTTCGCTCAGAAATTTTTGCGCTCTCGAGGATCTGAATGCTCGGTGAATGAAAAAGGAGCCAAAACACTTCCTTTATAATGTTATTTTCTCCAACTACCACATTTAATGCTTGCTAGTTAAGTCACAACTTAACTCATCTGCCAGTAAGGAAGTAATTTCAACTTCTCACCATCAACCAAGGGTATGATAGCATATTTTTTAGTTTGCTGCTAAACCCCCAAAGGATTTTCCTTCAGTTAGATGAAGAGTCTTTTGCCGGTGGAGTGTTACTATGTTCTACCAGTGGAGGAGTATTCCCATCAACATTTTGATCTGACTTTCTGATCCATTGTTTTGATAATTCTTGCTTTATCTCTTCAACCTTTTCTTTACCCTTCAAACTAGGACCTTTGTTATTTGTCGGTGGGGACTTGCTTCTACAAAATTTTGCAATATGTCCAATTTTGTTACAAGCATAACAAGTCACATTGTTTTTCTGAATAGCTTCCCCATATCCTATGCTGGTATGTGTTTTGCATTGATTAGATAAGTGTCCAAATCTTCCACAAACATAACATCTTACATTCATTGTGCAATTTTCTGAATTATGACCAACTTTGTTGCATTTAGAACATTGACCAGTGGGTGTATTAGTGTTTTAGATAATTTCTAGATCTACAGTGATTTGTTCTATGACCATACTTGTTACAGTTAAATCATTTCCCATTGAATTTGTAAGCATTAGGTTGTCTTACCGGTTTACTATGATCAAGATTGTTTGCAATACTGGAGCTTTCACCAATTTCAAAGCCAAGGCAATTTGTATCACCATTAGGTTTCTGATTCTTCAGCTTGTCAACAAGTTCTTTTGAACTTTTCTTGAATTTCTCTTTTTGTTTATTTGCAACAGTTAGTTCATTCTCCAAGATTCCTTTCTGTCTCATGAGTTCAGTTATGTCATTTTGTGTATGCATCAGATCTATCTTCAACATATCATTTTCATGAATGAGTCTTGTGTTTTCATTTTCAGCATCATTTAGTCTTCTAGTCAAATCATCTTCATTCTTTTTTCTATCTTCAATTTCTTTACAAAATCTCAGTCATATCTTGCATCTCATTCTTCATTGTGCAGTTATCTTGTCTCAGTTGGTTCACCAGATCATTAAGAGTTTCCTTTTCATCTTCCTCATTCTCCATCTTCTCACAAAGTTCTCTTCTTTTATTTCTTGCTATAGTGTAATTTTCTTGAAGTCCTCGAATAATATCCTGAGCAGACTTCAGATCATCTTCAAGTTTGATATTCTTTACTTTTTCTACATCATAATCTATAAGAGCTATTTCCAATAGCTTTCTCAAGTTTTCCCTCTCTACCGATGACAAGATCTTCCTCAAGTTGTTAGGCTTTTGCAAATAGAGGACTAGGCTCTAATACCAATTGTTAGGATTCCCAAAGATACTGAGAGGGGGGGTGAATCAGTATCTGACTGGTATATTAATTTTCTTAACTTATAACATGAAAAACATAGTAAAATTGTGTACCAATAAACCAGAAATAATGCAGCAATTAAGAATAACAACCACAAAATGAAAAGCACACCATAACACAATATTTAACGAGGAAACCCGGTGTGAGAAAAACCTCAACGGGATTTGTGACCCACAATATTCACTTATTGACCAATAAGAGAATAGTAGTGCATACAATAGGGGCCTGCACATGTAGGAAGGCCAAGTTCCTAAAGCTCACTACTCAGTTACAAAAGAAGTCACACTGACTTATAAAAATGGATTATACAAATCCAATGTCTTGTACTACCTCAGATCAGCATCTTCTATGCCAGATTCAGTACCGGTTTAAGCTCTTCTACATACATAAACCCTTAACCTAATAATTCGCACATTAGGTCTGCTATATTCCTTTCATCAATCACCTATTAAATGATCTACAATGATCTCATACATATATGAGTCATATTACAATCCACCATGTTGGCTTACAATGATTTTACAATTACTTATAAAATATGTTTATACAAATTTGTTGTCGGCCAAGATGTCGATATTCTTCCTTTTTGGTGCCGGTGTTCTATATATCGGTGTAGAGTCTGCCGGTGCTGGTGCCTATGTTAGCCTGCCGGTATCACATGATTGTAAGGTTGCCATCAATGACAATACCTTCAATCACCTACAATTTCTCATTGGAGTGTGCATTTGCCAACATAGGAAACCTAATCCTCCTTCGGTTGTTCCAACTTCTCTACCTGATCCTCAAACCATTCTCCCTCAAGCACCGCACATTTCACAAACCCTTGGTAAGGAATATGATCTTGTTAAACAACTTAAAGCTACTCCTTCCAAGATATCCCTTTGGGATTTGATTCAAACTTCCTTGACTCATCATGAAATTCTACAAGATGCCTTGAAAATATTGAATGTCCCATCTGTAGTGATGTCCAATAATATGGCTTCCTTGATTAACTCTATTACAACACCCAAGGCTCAGATTGTGTTTACACAAGATGAGTTTCCCTCTAGTAGAATTCAACAACAATATGATCCCTTAATGATTGTGGTTATTATAAATGATAGTGAAATAAGATCAACACTAGTGGATAATGGTTTTGGCCTTAATGTTTGTAGCATTAAATTGTTGCATAAGATCAATGTTGATACATCTCTTAATAAGCCCGATTATCTCACTATTCATGGCTTCAATAATGTTGCTAAATCTTCACTAGGTATCATCATGTTACTTGTTAAGGTAGGTCTTGTTACTTTACCCACACCTATCCATGTCATGTCTAGAGAATTGCAATACAACTTGTTGCTAGGGAGACCTTGGATTCATAGCATGCAAGTTGTTCCCTCTACATTGCATAGGCAGATTAAAACTATTTACAACAAAACAACATATACCTTGCTAGGTGACACAAGATTTCAGGCTTATTTACAAACACCAAGTTCTAAATCCTCTTCAACCAATTATTCCCTAACTATCTTAGATAATTCCTCTAAATCTTCTACTCCAATTAGTGTGACCACTTCATCAAACCTGTCTCCTATATTTGAATCAATTCCCAATACTTCCTCAAGTGGACCTAAGGTTATTGAGGAAGAGTTTTCTTAGCTTGACTCTACTACTGAGGACACCTTTTCTCTTGAGAACATTCTTGCAGAAGATGATTGGGGATCCCTTGATTTCAATCCTACTTTTGTAGGGGAATACAAAATTCCCCATAGAGAACCTAAGGTCGAAAATAAGA
The DNA here is from genome assembly GCF_030272615.1 of Cryptomeria japonica. NCBI lineage: Eukaryota > Viridiplantae > Streptophyta > Pinopsida > Cupressales > Cupressaceae > Cryptomeria > Cryptomeria japonica. The sequence goes on along the minus strand of NC_081409.1, from coordinate 123,585,880 downwards.
AAGAAGAAGAAGAACCTAAAAAGCAATCCACTTTGTCTGGGCTATTGAGTAATAACTTTGTGGCAGATTCTTAGACTTCATCTCCCTTAGTTTTTGGTCCAGATGATTTTGATTCTTCCCTTTATGAAAATCCTCCTTCTTCGAAAATAACTAACCTTTATGGTCCTAGTTTTCACATCCTAGCTAGGTGCGGATATAATAGAAATGGATATGGCTCTCAAGAACAAAGGATTAAGGTTCCCTTGGAAAACAAGTTTTGTGATATGACATTTGGGCTTGGTTATGATCATTTAAAGAATAATAAAGACTCTAAGAGACCATATATTAGTGTTAATATCATTTCTGCTTCTCTCTCGTTAAAATATCCATAATATATTGACTGTGACTCTTCTTGTGTCTTTGCTTTGGATGTTTTTTCTACCGATGATTCCTTAACTGAATTCTTGGGATCTTATGATAACTTTCCTCATTATCACCATAACCATGGTTTTCCCTATTGCCTAAATGCAAAAGCTTACTTTGGGAAAGAAAGAAATAATGATGAGATAGTTAAAGAATTTCCTCAATTAAAAGATGCTCCTCAACAACGCAATCTACTAAAAATTGACACTATTGATATTAAGATGGATGCTTGTGTTGAAGATAAAATCATCAAGATAGGGAAAGGTCTTGATGAAGAAGATAAAAACCAATATACCAAGTTGCTACATGAATTCCCTGAGATCTTTACTTGGATATATTCTGACATGCCTAGCATAGATCCTAAGATTGTCACTCATAACATTGTCCTAATTCTTGATGATAAACCTATGAAGTAAAAGATTCAAAAGATTCATCCTAAAGTGGCATTACTTGTTAAAGATGAGATTGAAAAATTGTTGGATGTTGGATTCATTTGTGCTATCGATTATTCCTCATGGATTTCAAACATTGTGGCTATGGCTAAGGCAGAAAATAAGATTAGGATGTGTCCGGATTTTCATGATTTAAACAAGGCCTTTTTAAAAGATGACTTTCCTCTCCTGAATATTGATATGATAGAGGATTCAGTGGTAGGTCATACTTTATTATTCTTTATGGATGGTTTCTTAGGATATAATCAAATCTTCATTAATCCTCAAGATCAATATAAAATTGGTTTTACCACCCCTTGGGGTACTTTTTGCTGGATTGTTATGTGTTTTGGATTAAAAAATGCAGGCACAACCTATCAGCATGCTATGACTCTCATCTTCTATGACTATATGCATAAGACCTTAGAAGATTACATTGATGACATCTTATCAAAATCCGTTCTTTGTATATAACATGTTAAGATCCTTCATCAAATCTTTGAGAGAATTCATAAGTATAACATGCATTTGAATCCCCGAAAATGTGTTTTTTGTGTGGATAGTGGAAAACTATTAGGATTCATAGTTTCACATCATGGCATTGAGGTGGATACGAAGAAGATAGATGCTATTGTTAATATGCCACCTCCTAAGAATGTCTCCCAACCAAAAGGTTTGCAAGGAAACACCCAAGCTATTCGTAGGTTCATTTCTCAACTTACGGATCATACCTTTTCCTTAACACAATTTCTTAATACTAATATATCTTTCCAATGGAATGAGGATTGTCATCAAGCATTTCAAGACCTAAAAAAACCTATTTGGCCAATCTTCCTATTTTTAAACCTTCTAATCCTACTAAGCATTTCCTTTTGTACATTACTGCTTCTCCTCAAGCTCTTGTAGCCCTATTGGCACAATGTGATAAGGATGGTAGAGAATGCTCATTTTATTACAAAAGCCGCACTCTACTTGGTTACGAAGTCCGATATTCTACAATAGAAAGACAATGTCTTGCTTTAGTCTTTTCAACCCAAAAGTTGAGGCATTATCTCTTGAATGCTGAGGTCCATGTTATCATTAAATTTGATCCTCTTAAACATCTTTTTTCCAAAATTGACCTTTTCGGATGCTTAGCTAAGTGGGTTATGATGTTGATCTATTTTGACCTTAAGTTTGTCTCACAAAAGGAAATAAAGGGTCAAGTGTTGACTGACCACTTAATTAATGCTCCTTCACCCTTCTCCCTACCTAATCTAGAGTCCTTTCCCGACAAACACATTTTTTCCACTGAGGTTGATGATACTTGGGAATTTTACTTTGATGGCTCTAAGTGTCATACAAGATTAGGGGAAATGGTGGTCCTAATCTCTCCTAAAAATAAGCCCATTCCTTTATCATATCATCTTAATTTCTTATGTACCAACAACATTGCTGAATATGAGGCTCTTATAGCTGGAATTAAAGAAGCCTTGGCATTGAATGTGAAACATCTACATATTTATGGAGATTCTCACTTAATCATAAGACAAGTGATAGAATTTTATCAAGCTAAGCAAGACAAATTATCACAATATAGAGATCTAACTATATCCTTGTTGCAAAAATTTGATTCTTATACCATGGAGCCCATTCCTCGAAAAGATAATCGACATGCTAATGCGATGGCATGTGTTGCCTCTCTTGTGTCTCTAGAGGACCCCTTGGTAGAGATTAAATTTACTATTCACATCCTCACTACCCCAACTATTGTTGATAATCCTAGTGATGTGGTATATTGTTGCATTATAGATTCTGATGAATGGTACTTGCATATCATGAGATATTTGAGTGATGGTACCTTTCCTGACTCTACGAATAAGAATACTAGCGCTAGGATTCACAAATTGGTTGCTAGATACATTATCCTTTCTAATGTTCTTTATAGAAGGGGTTATAATGGTCTTCTCCTTCAATGCCTAAACAAAGCCTAAATCCCTATTGCTCTTGAGGAAGCACATTCAGGTGCTTGTGGGGGGAATTTTGAAGGTAGATATTTAGTTCAAAGATTGCTCTGAATGGGATATTATTGGCAAACCATTCAAAAGGATTCCTTTGCGTTTGTTAAAAAATGTCATTAGTGTTAGCAACATAGAAATTTGATCCATGACCCTACCCAAGAACTCCGTTCTCAAGTGGCATCTTGGCCCTTTTCTACATGGGGTTTGGATCTCATTGGTAAAATATCTCCTTCATCTCAAGGACATACCTTCATCTAACTACAACTGATTACTTTATGAAGTGGGTGGAAGTCATTCTTCTTCAATCCACTACCACTTAAGTAATTTGTCAATTCATTTTGGAAAACATTATTTCCCGATTCAGGATACCTTTCACCTTAATTTCGGATAATGAAATGTCATTCAAAAATAAGGATGTGAAGAATTTTTGTGAGAAATATCATATTCAACATAAATTTTCTACACCTTATTATCCCCAATCAAATGGTCAAGTTGAGTCTTCTAATAGGATAATTGAATAGATTATTCGAAAGACTATAAACAAGCATGGTAAGGATTGGCATACTCAATTAACCTATACTCTTTGTGCCTATCACACAAGTGTACGTGTTGCTATGGGTTGTACTCCTTATAATCTTGTTTATGGTGTTGATGCCATTATGCCTTTGGAGTTATAAATTCCTTCTTTGAGATTTTCTCTTAGGGGTATAGTGGATGATGATTCCTATAGATAGAAAAGACTTCAACAACTTGAGATGCTCAATGAATGGCGAATAAATGCCCTCAAGCATATCTTAAAACTTTACAATGAAGCTACAATGATAAGGTTATTCAACATTCCTTCTTAGTAGGTGATTTAGTCCTTTATGAGAATTAGTGTAACATGAATTCCTTACCTAAGGAGAAAGGAAAAATCAGCCCTAAGTGGCTTGGACCATACATTGTTGTCAAAGTCTATGGATCAAGTCCTTACAACATAGCTGATATGGAAGGTATGCTTCTCAAGGAAAAACCATAAATGCTATGCACCTTCGTAGATACTATGCCTAGTTCTCTCTCTCTCTCTCTAGTCTACTTTCTGCTCTCTCTCTGTATCTTTTCTTTCTTCAAAATTGGGTAATATGTTAGCATGTCTTCATTAAAGTATGTAGGATCAAATGATGTTATATTGATTGGTCTACATTACTTCATTCTAGACAAGCATGTTTCATTACTTTATTGTTTGTCTTGGATTCTCTTATGTAAATTGTAATAGATTTACATTTAATATGTGCTAGCATGTTATACAATTTATTTTGTGTTAAGTAGAATTATATCATGTTGCATTTAATTAGAATTAATTAAATAACATTAGTCATATAGTTCTTAAGCTTAATACATTCTTCTTTTACATCGTCGAAGTAGCATTTAATCTTGTTTTGAGATTTTAATTAAATCACACGTGTCAATTTGATCATGAAGCATTGAGAAATCAATCACATGGAAACTAAATTAGACATACATGATCATCACTAAATATGTTACTTGTAATCTAAGTAATGCATATAATGTTTAAGCATTAAAATAACATGTTTGAGATAACACGAGCATAAATAGATACATATCCATGAGTATCATAATATATACATCAATATAGCAAGATCATGTGCTATCCCTAGGACTAGTAGCTGGAGGATGGTGGCTAGATGCCCATCTTGATCTTGTCATGGGGGTGGTCCCATGGGGGTGTATTAAGATATGGACCACAAGTGGCTCTATGTGGAGCTCTTACGATCCCTCTCCATCATAATCCTATGGTATGTGTCTGCCTCTATCTATGACGCTGCTAGGTCACACTCTGTCTATCATAATCTCTCTTGTAGGACCTCCATCTCCATCCGAATAGGGGAGAAAAGGTCCTTGTGTTGTCCTACACTCCTTTGGGATTTGTGCGCTATCTATGAGGAACTAGGAATGTGTGTAGTCACACTGAGGTTTTACACTAATTCTTAATAAGAGAACACCACTCCTAGATGATAGCCACAAGAAAGAGAGAAGTTTTTATCAGTAACATTCTATATTATCAAATCTAAACAAGTAAGATACATAAATTAATCAATAACAAGACACCTTACCTGGATCTCCCTCTCACCAGTAGGGATCATGGAATGAGATTGCCTAAGACTGGGACCCACTAGGCTCTTCACGCTCGTATTGTCTTTGTACAGTGGGTATGGGCCGATGGGGACTAGGATAAAGACCGCTTATAGGGTCCTTCTCCACCTATAATGGGAGGCTTGGTGGATCTAGGGCTATGGTGTCCTCCCCAGAATGATGAGGAACTCCATCTGACTTATCCTCCTCCTCAATCTCCTCCTCCTCTTTCTCCTCATCTCCTTGTCCTCCTCATCCTCATCCTCATCCTCCTCCTCACCCTCCTCTTCCTCCTCTCTATCCTCCTCATCATCTCTATCCTGATCTCCCTCTTCGGTGTCATGATCATCTCTATCTCTTTCTGCCTCCTTCTCTCCTGTATCGCCAGCCTGATCATCTGAGCCCTCCTCGGATGTATCAGATCCCTCTTTATCGCTCTTCTGTCTCCATGGTCTAGGGTTCCCTCCAGGGAAGTCTACTGGAAAGCTGGCTCCAAGATATGTCCTCCCCCCCATGTTATGTACCACCAATGCATGCCTACATCATCTCTGTAGTCTATCACAATATCCTGATCTGACCCATCTAAATTTGTGATGTCGATCTCATCACTGGTTGGCCTAGGAATGGCTCCTAGCCTCGACATCACGCATGAGTGTCAGATATACACAGACACGTCAGTAGGAACTCACTGCTTGAACCCAAACTGCCGCTAGACTCAGTCAAAGTAGAAGGGAACAAATATATGGTTGTACCCCCCATCTAGTAGATGGTTCCTTTGCATGTTGAACAACTGCCTATGTATGTAGTGTCCACCCTTGACTTGAATTTTTTTGACTAGAATTGACTTTTAATTCATGCATGATAGACATTATTGGGCATAGGCTATTTTAGATGATTTATATGATGTTTATACTATCATTATTGATTGTGTGATTTATTAGACACTATATACTTATTATGTGACATATTATGAAAATACTATATTGATCATGTGATTTGATGAGCATAAAGGTTGATGGATTTTACATGCCTTGCTATAATCATGAATTATAATAATCATGCACTTGATGATGTTTTTATGTACTGACCATATTTAATGTTTATCTATGATGAGTTGCTCGTATGGTGTGATTGATTATTTCCTGACTATCTTTGGGATAGAGACAATGCCACATAACTCATTGCGAGCAGGATGTGTCGTTGCGACTCTCTAACCCTTGTCTGTTATAATATGCATATGTCGTATCATTTATTTGTGGATGCAAGATTTGCAAGTACCAGACATCGACTCCACCTGGCTCCACAAGTCTAAGCATGTCTTTAAATCCCAATGACATGTGGTTCAGAGTTAACACAAGTTTCTCTCACATACTCTAGGTCTAAGTTGTGCACTATGAGTCATCAGCGTCTTGGTGCAAGTTGCCATGTTAGTTAGTAAGCTTAGTTTCTTTTGTGTTGTGAGTATGTTAGTATTGGTTGGTTAGTTCTATTATGTTGAGACCGATTGATTATTGATGCGAGACTAAATAATTAATAATGTTTATTCTAATTATTTTCACTAACAGCGATTTGATTACTTGATTATCTAATTTTTTATTTAATTTATTGGATTCTTGCTGTTTTGGGTATTTAATTATTTGATATTTAAATATTTATTTATTTTAATGATGATTTAATATTTATTTACTATTTATTGTTTATCTTATGTTGTTTTATATTTATTTGTGATTTGACCTTTTATTGGTATTTAATTGTTTATTTATTTATTTAATCGCCAATGGTTTAATATTTATTTGGTATTTAATGTTTATTTGGTTCTTTAATTCATTTATGAGCCTTTGGTTTATTTGATTTATTTAATTGTGGCCCATGTTTTATTTATTAGTTTGACTTTTATATTAAGTGGGTTGTATAAATACACTTTAAAATAAAATAATAAAATATTCCCACCTAATTGTAAAAATATGATTTATATTTATCTTACCTACCCTCTTCTCTTATTGGTTGAATTTGAAAAGGGAGGTAAAATATATAATAGAATCAAATATTTTGATTGGTTGTTGTGGAGGCTAGGGTTTTTGGTTATTGTTTGGCTTTTTATTTTCATTTCCGTAAAGTTTTTGGGGTTGGCTATTCTTTGGAAATTTCTCCAGCAAGTTTTCTTCCTTGGTTTTGGATTTCTTCACTCTTGGTTTTTGTTGGAGCTTGGTTGGATTTTGGTTTGGCTTTGTGGGAGCTCTTCTTCAGCTTCATTCCATTACTTTAGGTTGCACATTGGAGCTTGAGCCTATGTATTTTAATTTTATTGGCCTCTCTGTGTATGCATCATGTCTGCAAGTGTATTGGGCTTGGGTTGAAAGAAATATGTATTGCATATTCTATAGTCTGAATATAGTTTTGGAAATAAATATTTGGGGAGGAAACTTTATATTATTTGGGTTTCGTATAGTTGCTGGAAAATATGTATTTGGTATTACCTGTGTATGTCATTCCAAGTTCTATGAAAACTCTTGTGAAGACATTTGATTTAATCTTGGTTTTTAATCTGAGTTGACTTATTTCGTTTATACCTATGTATTCCTTGTTCTTGGGCATTTTTTTTCATGTACTTTTCATGCCCTTTGATGAAGTCTGTATTTTAGTATTCTACCCGAAAGTTTTCTGAGTATTTCTGTCAAATTTATGCATATGCATTGTTTTAACATATGCGCAAACCCATTGAAGGTATGTGTGAGCTTGTTGAACATATGTGCAAACCTATTGAACATATGTGAGAACTTGTTGAACATATGCACGAACGTGTGAAAATATGTGCAAACCTGATTTATTTTCTACCGTAAGTTTCTGAGTATTTTCCTCAAATTTAGGCATATGCATTTTTTTAACATATGCGCGAACCTGTTGAACATATGTGCAAACCTGTTGAACATATGTGTGAACCTGTTGAACATATGCGCTAACCTATTGACAAATGTGCTAACCTGTTGAACAAAAGAGCTAACTTGTTGAACAAAAGAGCTAACCTATTGAACAAAAGTGTGAACCTATTGGGCAAATGCGTGAATCTATTTGATTTATGTGTTTTTCTCAGTTTTTCTTATTTTAATTAATTTTCCCGAATTGATTTTTTTACCAGAGGATTTATTTGAGGTCTGTTAATATTTTCCAGATCCGGCTTTTATCAATTTTGATGTATTTTGATGGTTTTATGTATATTTACTTCTCTACACCATTTTGGATATTTTACTCTCTTTCATGTGGATATGCCATGGATCATTGAGATGATTACTATGATCCTTTGGACCAGCAAGTGAGTAGGCCTTGTTGTGATGTTATCTTTTATTTGATGGCATCATTTTATGGTTTGATATGCCTTTGTTTATTGCTAGTCAAGAGGCTCGTTTTGCTATATTGATTTTGTTGTAGCCTTGCATATGTTGTAAGAGTATGTGTGGAAGTTTTTGGCTACATTGAGTATTATTTTCATGTATTTATGCTGGTAGAGCCTCTTGTGATTTATTGTTCGGCCATGTTAGGAGGAGTGGGCTTCCTTGTGATGACCGGGGCCACAAGACATAGGCTTGCATGAGGTTCCTTGTAAAGATGCACGAAGTCTAGACCACTAGGGCACATTGGATTTTTTCATGATTTGTAAACAAGTGATAACATTGATAATGAATTAATTAGGATGGGTAATTAGAACTCATTTAAACAATATAATGGATAGTTTTGAGCCTCATGGCTTAGTCCTAGGGAGGATGTTTTAGGATAAGCATGAGAAGGCCGTGAAGATGGTAAGTTAATCCCCCTTGGTCTCTCATAGGTTGAGATGGCTCCACATGTCCATTAGGATAGTGCCTTGTGTTATTATGTTATTATGTTATGAGGATGTTATGTGATGACACTCCACTCCTACATGTGTTCCCCCTTTATGATTTATGATTATGCTTATTGGATGCATTTATGTCTTGATGAGTTTTATGCCTGTCGGAGTTCATTCTTGTGGTTTTGTGTGAGTTATTGCTTGAGAGTCCTTGTGTAGTTAGTCTCCATGGTTATAGGTGCTAGTTTAGGTGTAGAGTGTGTGTTGGGACCTTGTGTCATTTCCTAGCACTGGGAGTGGTTCCTTTGGTTCCACATGGTCGGGTGGTTGGTGCTTGTAAACCATTGGGATGTTCCTATCTTTGGATTCTTCTTGCATGTTGAGGATGCTTCTTCATATAGTTCATGGATAATAAGTGCAACAAGAATGCAAATGATGATGTGATTTATGTAATGAAATTCTTATGTAATGGTTGTAAAAGAAATCATGCTTATGAGAACTGATTATGTTGCTCTAGTTATAGTGATAGCTTTTGGTTATGGTATATTATTGTAATGATGAACCTTGACTTGTATTGTAACACATTTATATTAAATGAAATTGATGCATGGGATGTGGATAAGTATTGTGGTTCAGAATTAAATGATACATTTTGTATTCTTGATGAGCCCTGTTAAAAGGAAATGGTGTGAATGTTATGATAATGGTAATAGCCTAGAAATGATGTCTTAAACTAATTCTTTAAGCATAAGAAATTCTATGCCTTGGTAGGATATATGAGTATGAGTAATATTGGAAGATATCTTATGACATGTTTATGAGTTGTGATTGAATAATTTGAACTTATAGTGTCATACTTCGTAGTTAGTGATGTAATGGTATGATTGAAATCTTATAATGCTAGGGATGTAGTTGAATGTTCCTTATAAAAATATTGTATGGATGTTCTTAATAAATGAATTGCTATTCTTATTAATGGGAATTACTAGTAAGTGTATGGGTAGACGGTAAAATGAATGCTTGTCTTTTAGGAAAGGATTAAAATGTTTCATGTGTTATGGTATAATATTATGTCTCCATTTGGTGGACGCTATTAGTTGTTATGGACTTAGGATATTGTCTCTTAGTTTGTGTTGAGATGAATTCTTGTAGTTGCTTGATTTGTAATAAGATGATTGTTGGTTAATTGATATAGTGTAAGACATTTCAGGAGTATTAAATGAGCTATGGGTTAAATGTTTAGGAAGACTTTGTGATTATTGCCTTTTGTACATTAGGAATCATGATGATGTAATAAGCATGCTAGGAGAATAGAATCATAAATGATTATGTGTAAGTTGATCGTAAATGGAAATGGTATTAATGCAATGTAAGGGTTAATTTTGGTATGTGAATGGTGATGTTAATAGTTGAAGGTTGGTTAATGGTAATAGGAACATTTGGACTTGGTGTATAAAATGAACCTAAGAGAAAAGGGAAGTAGTTATGCGTTGAAAGATAGAATCTCATATTAAATGAAATATTAAGTAGGTTTCATAGCATGAGTGTTAGGTATTTCTATGTTACACCTATGTGTGTATAATGATTAAGATTATGAGGTATTGGTGCAGAAGAAAGTAAATGCTTATTGCTTATGTAGGTAGATTAAGTAATGGCATTGAGATACCCTATGGAGTTAGTAGTAATGATTTATTGTATTCCGCTTGCATATTTGTTTGAATAGATTGAGTGAATTATTCTATGTTCATAACACTTAAATGTTGTTGTGTGCTCGCTGCATTGCTTAAGTAATGTTATGTGTTGTATTTTAAATAAATAAATAAATTAAATTCATGTGTATTTAGCTATATTTCTCTGGGGTATTTTGGTGAGCATTACATTTTCTATCAGAGCCCATGTTGCAATGTTGGGATCTCTAGTTAAAGATGCTCCTATTAGTCTTGTGAATGTTCCTTGATGTTCCTTTGAATAAAGTTACTCTTTGAGATTTGTGTTAGAAGAAGTGTTATTGGAATTTTTGGAATCTTAGATATCTATGCCCTGTTTTTCTCTCTAATTCCTTTTAGGAATCATAACTTTAATTAAAGTGTGTATTTATTCCATATGCATGTCTACAGAATAAGAGAAGTGTCTATATCTTCTTACTTGCTTTGTAAATTTCTAGTGCTTACTTGAATGATTAGGGTTTCTTTACTTATGCATAATTAATTATGTTGCAGAATGAGAAAAGAATGTGTGTATCCTCTTAACTAATGTGATGATCATAAAACTAGTCTATTATGTTGATCTTCCTATGAGTAGAAAGATGAAGTATTTGTATTATGCATTTAGGAATAATTTAGTATATATCATGATGTGAAAATTGAAGAAATTGTATGTGGTTCTTAATAAAAGTAGTTGGAATACCTTTTTCCTTATTTTAATCTCCTATGTGAAATGTAAGGAAGTTAGTTGGTAATGTAATGATTACCCCATAGAACTATTGATTGTTTTGATATATGTGTGATTTTGTATGTAATAAAATATTGTTTGAGGAAATCGTAGCTATCAAAGGATTTGGAATTGCTAGTTGCACGTGTATTGGTAGGAGATCTTATGGAAGTTGAAATTGCATACCTTTAAAAGTGGTAATTGTATTTGGCATGAATGGGTGAACTCACAATAACGGTTTCCACTTTTTTGCCACTTTTCACACTGAGATGAACAATTTTAAAATAATCTTCAACTTCTGACAACTATAACTTTTAAACTATTAAGAATTTGAAGATGATGTAAATTAGTGTTTTGTAGCATTTTGTTTGTAGATTCTATATATATTTTTTTCAAAGTTTTTTGAAGGATTTTTTTTTTAATTTTTCCATCTCCCTCAAAAAGTAGTTTTTTACAACAAACTACATTTTTAAGAGTGATGTGCCTCCCAAAACGCATAACTTTTTTTCTATAAATGATTAGAACTCAATTCTTTTGAATTTTGGTTTGTAACATCAATATCCAAGGCTTGCAGTTGGTTTGATAGTGACATGTTCAATATTTTTCATTTTATTAAGTTTTGAAGTCCAACTAGTCATAATTCAGACATAGGTTTAAGTTTGAACACATAACTTGTTCTATATATATCGAAATTCAATTTTATTTTATTTTGTTAGAAAGAAGACATCAATACCCAGGGCTTAGATATTTTTCAGATTTTTTTTGAATTAGTTTCCTATTTTTCCCAATGTGTTGAACAGAGAGGTTCATGTTCGGTGAAAAACCTATGTTTAGTAAAATTAAAAAAACAAGTTCATAATAAACTCAATATGTAATAAAATTATAGTCATTGGAAAGCTTTCTTCGAGGACTACAATACTACATTTTGGGTTGTCAAGATCATTCCATTTGAGCCTTCGACCAAAGGTTTCAAGGCCAAAAATCTGCAAAAAAATGTAGAAATCTTCAGAGAAGTGTTAAAAAAGGGGTTCAAACAAAGGGGGGTTTGAGCGAACTCGAACCCCCCATTTTTAGGGGGGTTTGAATTAAGGGGGGTTCAATCGAACCCCTGTGCTATAATTGAAAAATGACATAAATAAGCATTAAAGGTGCTTCGCTCGAAAGTGGGGGTTCGAGCGAAGTGGTGGCTTCGCTTGAACCCCAAAGGGTATTCCATTTGAACACCCCCACTTCGCTCAAACCCCAAAGGGTATTCCGTTCGAACACCCCCACTTCGCTTGAACCCCCCGTAAACAAAATTTTCCACTTTCTCCAATTTCCTTCATTGGCAAAAGTGGGAACCATTAATGTGGGATAACCCCAAAGGATTTGGTCGATCATTGGAGATCAAGTTGGGTTTATGTAAGAGAATTTAGTCCTCTAGTATTGAGCCTAACCAGAACCATACTCAGGAAAAGGAGATGTTATCTTTGCATTTCATTCATTCTTCTGGATTGTAGTCTAGATTTCTATGTAGTTAGTAAGATTCCTTTTGTGATGAGAAGTGCGCTCTAGGCTGTTGGCCTTCCTACAAGTGCAGACCCCTCAATTGTAATTCACATACTTACTGCAGAAGTATTATTTGACTGTGGTTAGGCTTCCAACTATGGTTTTTCCCTTTACCGATTTTTCCACGTATAAATCTTGGTGTCATGTGGATGGTATTTATTCTCTGATTATTGTTTATGCTTAATTGGTTTAACTGCTATTCTGGTATTTGGTTTAAGCATTCTAGTATTAATGCTTTGGGTTTTGGTATTAAAATTTTAATTGCTAAATGTTCTGGTAATTTGTGACAATTGATTCACCCCCCCCCTCTTGGTTGTCTTCTAGTTATTTGAACTATCTAACAAGGGCTTGAATTTCATTCTTCATGACACCATTTTCTTGACTCAACTTTTGGCATAGTTCTTTTAAACCATTCTTCTCTTCATCATCTTGATTTTGCAATTGATCACAGAGTTCCTTCTTTTTAGCTTGTGTAGATGACAACCTCTCTTGCAGACTAAAAATGAATTCTTTCATAGATCTCATCTCATCTTGCAACTTCATGTTCCTCAACCTTTCAACATCATAGTCCTCAAGAGCTACTTGAAGTTCCTTCCTCAAACTTATCTCCATATATTCCAGATACAAGATCTTCCTCAAGTAGTTAGACTTTACTCTGAGGAACCAGGCTTTGATAGCAATTGTTGGGATCCAAGAACACTGAGAGGGGGGGGGGGGGGGTGAATCAGTCTTCTACCAGAATGATTAAATTTGACCTTATTAACACAACAAATCAACAACCGATAAACATAAAAGAAGATAACAATAAGTAATAATGCAACCACAAAGATGAACACCATAACACCACAAATTTATACGTGGAAAACCTCAATGAGGAAAAATCACGGTGGGATTGGAGACCCACATATCTATCCACTGATTAGATGAATAAATTGTTGGTATTTTGGATATGTTGATATGGTTTTGTCATTGATGTCAACACCTATTAACACTTATCAACTCTGGCACTTTGGAGAATTGGCAATATTCACTGGCAAGCAAGTGACTTATGCACAGTCATCGGTATCTAGTACACTGACATAATATATTGTTCACCGACACTTGGAATGACATGGAAAATACTTGGTTATGTCAAAGACATTGTTTGGACACTTTGTCTTGAAGATTTGTTCATTGGTATATTCAAGTTTTCATATTTATGGTTACCGACAAATAGGTCCAGAATAAGCATCGATAGGCTTATCTATTCCAGATCAGCATGACATGCTTTGGAAATGATTTATTATTGTTGTAAATGCATTAAGCCGACATGTTGAATCAGTTATTGCATCGGTTATTGATTTACTTGTAAATTGTTTTTATTGTAATATCTTTTAGAGCCAACCTACTAAAATTGGTCTTAGGTTATGGTATATATGTAAGATCTTATTTGTAAGATCAATATGCGAATGTGAGAAGGATTGTAATTGGGAATATGCGAGAATAAGCAGAGCTATACATGCAGACATCATTTGAAGGTTGAAAGAAGGTTTTGTGAAGGCATATCATAACTACACTAGTACTGAATCCAGCATATGAAGATGCTATTTTGAACAGTACATCATTATTGGATTTAACCATTCAATTGTAGTCAGTGTGACTCCTATTTTTGTTTGTGCAGTGAGCTCTAGGCGCTTGGCCTTTCTGCATGTGCAGGCCCCATTTGTATACACATACTATTATTCATCAAAACAGATTAACCCAAGTACACCTACAATTGATCTATGAAATAGCCAATTCAATCTATGAATAGCCTTAGGGCTTGGACAACATGACAAGGATATGAATCCTTATACTCTTCAGGCTCTGCAAAACCTAGGTGGGTATACCTTTGATGCTTAAAATTAAACCCTATTACACACCTATGACAACATCAATAAAGCAGATAGATCTGACAAGGGCTTAACAACTAGGAGGTTACTATAGATGGGCTAGATCCACATTGACATCTCAACTAAGTTGAAGCATGAGATGGATGAAACATTCCCACATAACATAAAACAAAGAAAGATATTCTGATTTTGGATTTTTAAATGATGTTCTGACAACCCTTCAATGTTACAAAAGACCAGTACCTTATCTAGGCCACAGAGTCATGCATAAAACTAGAAGAGAAATCTTAGATGCAAGTTCCTTTCAACATTAAATTTTCATGTATCAATGCCTTACATTAAAACAATTTTCTGCTTTATCATAAAATCATGCTTACACATCCAATATACATATTCAACATCATTAATGTTGGGTTTCAGGATTCAAATTTTTCCTTGAAGAATACCCAAAAGACAAACATTACACTCTTAGAGAAGGCTAAAAGAGACACATTCAAATTATCCTTGACAATATGAAATTGTATGAATCTAAATATATTTTGGAGACAATTTCATGGAAAATCACACATGCCTTGCATATGTGTGAACTTGCAAACTGAAATAAGACCTACAATGAAGATAACACTGAAAACCTTGAAGAACACACTGCCATTTGCAAAAATAAAAAGATGTCATCATTGGAACCTGCAATTTCGGATTTCTCCCTTGGAGAAAATCTCTAAAAAACTAGAACCCTTACAATGAGAAGAAAATGAGAATAAGAAGAGGAGGGAAAAAATATCAGAATTTGCCAAGTGTCTTTTCTTCTAATTGAATTTCACTCTCCTTTCTCTTTTCCATGGAAACTGCTCTCAAAATATGCCATATTTGTTGAAACTAGATCCATAACTGTATTCCTCATCCCAAGAGCTTTCCGACGATATTTAATACTTGGTATTTTGGACAAAAATGGACCTCTAGGCGAATTAAACTTGGATATGTGCACATCATTTAAATTTTTGGATTTTCTATATAGTTTGCACTATACATTTAAATTTGATTTTTCAATCCATTTTTGCCCTGACGTCCTACCACATGGCAGCCTTCGATTGGCTGATGGGATCCACTAGGATGACACCTCACTGATTAGCCACTTGGACTGCCTCATCACTGCCACCTATGCACCACTGGACTGCCATTTGTACGCCACGTCATTGCCACATCATCAACACTGGATGACATCCGTGAGTTGGACCTCCACCTAGACTTGCCACCTATCCTTTTCCATTTTGCAATGGCTAACGAGCTTGCATCTTTAGGTCACAAAGTCATGCCGACCGTCAAATCTTGCTGAACCTCCAGGATCTTTAACCTTGGTTTTTCACATGTGCTTTTTGCTATTTCGTGAAGGGTTTTCTTTGAGCATCTTCCCTTCACGAATCCATGTGCACTATAGATCTCTGACAACTTGCTCAATCTTTAAATTGCCTTTTCTTTGCAAAACTCGCTTGTCGCAGGATCCGTGCATGCGTGGGTCCACCTGGTTGCCACTTGTCAACCTCCTTGATCGCCTTGGGATCCATGCCCACGTGCATGGGGTCCACTTGGGCGCCCAACTGGCACCATCTGCCAAAAGCCTCTTGAGGATTTGACATTATAAATGGGTGTAAGTTTACTTTTAAACATCAAAAAGTCCCATTCCCCAACCAATGTGGGATAATACATTTTAGCCTAGCAACATTTTTCTTAGCTTTTCCCTTGAGCTTTAATGACGCCTTTGGTCTGAAACTCGAATGCCTTCCTCTATTTTCACATGGGAAGGATGCTAGAGTTTAATTTAAATCTTTCAACAACCATGTACTGGAGAGATTTTGGATTTGCTATGGCATTTTTGTGTATTTCATCGATTCCATGTTGCACTTGCTAAAGTTTAACGGGGCCTCCCAACAACCTCTACGTAGGGAATGATACTACTAATTGTCTTTGCTTTGGTCAAATGCTGCTCTCCAAAACTCCACACAAAGGGTGAAACTGTTGTTTGCATCTGCAGAAATATTTCAACTTGCCTCTCCTCCACCATACCATGCAAAGGATCAATTGCTTGAAGTTTAATGCTTTATGAATTGTATTTGTAGAATGGGGGGTTTATCTCTTGGTATTACACCTACCAATTGTCATTTGCTTGAAGTTTCTAAAATACTCCATATTCTCCATGATTGCTAAAGAATTCATTTGTTGCTCACTGCATTTGTCTTAAAAGTTCTAAGTGTTGAAAAACCACATAGAGGGAGGAGAAGGGTGTTGGCTGGGCTTCACGCTTGCCAAAAGCATTTATTTGATAGTTTCATTTGCCTATTCCATTAACCACGTTGGAGAGGGGTTGCATTGCATTGGCTTGGGTTTTATTTCCTTTTCAACATGCTTTGCACCATACTGATTTGAAAGTTTCATTTGGCTTTATCTCCATTGTGGTGGGGGTTATGCTTGCCAATGGCACTTGCTGGAGGTTTTAGCATTAACATCTACCAATTGCATTTGTATAAAGTTTAATGTGCCTCCAAACACCATGCCAACTACTAATTTCCTCCTTCCATTGCATTAGTTTGAAGGTTTAAAAACCTTTCCCATGCCAAAGACCTATGACAAGGAGGATTTGAGGAGGCCATGGAATTTGGGCTTCATGAGCTATAGCTGAAACCCTAATGCCAACAAACCCAAAACTATCTACCCCACAAATTTGAAAGTATGGAATTTTAACAGAATCCAAAATGGTGCCTCACAAGCTCCTTGCAATTCTTTGTCAGACTGTGGATAAAACTACCATATGCACGGCTAAGAGCAGCATTAAAAAAATAATAATATAGCCACAAACACTGGCAATGCTTCCTTCAACTAAAGAGTCTTCAACATTCTTTCGCTCAATAGCTAGATCAAAAAGGCCTCAAGATTTTCCATTGGCACTAAAATACCGATCTACCTCCCATATTTCTTCAGCTTTCTTTCTAGATACTTAAATCATTTAACATATGATTTAACAATAATAATTTAAATCTTGCCAAAAAGATACATGAAGCTACAAGTCAGGCCGAGCCTCAAAGTGGGTCTAGCTAAAAAAAATTTAGTTTCCATGTAACTGACCTTCAAAATGCCTGACGAACCTTAAACATACCTCTGGAATCGATCGACACCATTTTGGGATCATCAAATTGAGTTTTGCAACTTTCAGGCGCTTGCGCCTGTAAAGCGGAAAAATCGAACCCTAGTTGTTCTCCCCTCCCCAACTCCAAGGAGAGAGAAGGGAGAGTCACTAGGGTTGATGGTTTTCACTTAGGAGAGACTTTACATTCAAAAGAGGGGTTGAAACCCACAAGATCCAATCCCACGCAATGCAAGATTGGATTCTATATGAGTTTCAAGGGTCAAGATAGCAAGGATACCCTCTTTTGTAAAGAATGTAGATAGAAAGATTGAACTAGGAATGCATGTAAAGTAGGAAAGATTCGCTTATAAACAGAGATAGGGATATGGGATGAAGCTGCGGACCTGGAATTAGTAGTAAAATGTCGAGACGGTGCTGTTCTACAAATTTGAGCGAAAGTTGACGGGACAATGGCGCCCGGCGTGCACACGGTCCTCCAAAAAATCCGCGAAACGAAGGTGGATCTGTTCGTCTCTGCACAAGGATTCCAGATCTTCAATTATAGCCGCGTACCTGCAACCTACACATAGAAAAGAGAGGATGATTGGGGGGTTAGGGATGAGGGGTTTGCCTTTAGGTCAAACCCCGGTTTTGGAATTAACCAAGAAATGAGAATGTTGTAAATGTAAATGTTTGTAATGTAAACAAGTACTGATACCTTGTTGTAAGAATGTTTGTATTCTTACATGCAAAGGTGTAATGTATGTAGTATGTTGTATGTGATCTCCTCTTCAATGGTTGAATCCTTGTCTTGAATGCAACACTTAGCCTTGAATCGAGACTTAGAATGCTCAATTGCTTGAAGGAATGCTTGAATGCTTGAATGCTTGAATATCATTTCCGCCCTTTTTTCCATCTATGTCCTCCTCAAATGGGAGAGGAAATGTAGTTTATATACTTGTTAATTAGGGTTGAAAGACTGATTTTCCCGACCTTAGGTTGACCAGGAAATATCATTTTCCAATTTGCAGACTTAAAGACCTGAAGCCCCAAAAGAGACCGGGCCCAAAATAGGGCCAGGGACCAGGGTGCTGGGCGCCATGGTCCTGGGGGACCAGGGCGGTGGGCATCCTAGTCCTGAAGGACCAGGGCACTGGGCGCCATGGTCCCACCTCCAGGGACAGTGGGGTGCAAGGAGGATCAAGCCAGGGTGCTGAAAAATGCAGTTTTTGATGTCATGAACAAGTTTTGGGGTCTCCATTCAGGTTCCGTGTTGCATCGCCATCGTGAAGACCCAAATGTAGTCGAAATTGCAAGTGTCACAATTTTAGGATGCTACATTTAGCCCCCACTTTAGCGGGAGTATAAGCGTACGCTCATACTTCTGGTAAAGTACAAGGAAACAACATTGAAAGACTTTCACCACATCAAGAAGGCAAGATATACCAAGCCCCTAGTGGACTAAGGATCTTACGACTTCGATTGACAAAGTAAAAGGGAAGATCATGAGGGAGAACCATGACTGTCAGTAGTAAGGTTCCCTCACTATGAGTCATGCAAGAAAGATATCAAAAATTTTCAAGGCAAAGCTAAATTTGTCAAGAAATTTTCAAGTATCTTGAAAAGATATGAACGGGATGTATGCCCCCCTACGTTAAAGCGATCGCACACGCCTCACCAAGGGTGATTGCTTTAAGGTAGTGATACATATAAGAAATGAGAAAGGAGCACATTATCACAAGGATTTAGCCCCCAAGTGTGAGATAAGCCCAAGGATAATAGACACAAAACACAAAGCACAAGGTGACTTCACTTTCCTCGGGGTCAGTATGCTGTATGATAATTCATGTATATCATATGTATGTATGCATAATTGTTCTTCATCTCCCAATCAAGGAAGGTCACCTAGAAGAAGGGAACACATGTGTCTTTTGAGTCAACATGAGAGAGACCAAAAGAGATCTCAATGTTTTGCATCGTCCTCAAGTAGACAACAGTAAGGACAACAAAATAGAAGAATGAGAATAACATATAGAAGAAGTAACAAAAGAGAGGAGGAGAGAATCTGCTATGCTAATGAACTAGTCTAGCACGTCATCTACCCCCTGATCTTGCTGATCAATATTTTGGGAAGGTAGGAAACACGCTAGAGGAGGAACATCCAACACAGCAGATGGAGCTATCACAAGATCCAAACAAGGGCTATGTTCATGTTCTGAACCACGTTGTTTTTGTCTAGGAGCTAGGATAAGTTCTTTAGAAAATTCATTAGATAGATGGTTATCAACATCAACATATTCATATTCACTATCAGAATGAACAGGAGTAACATTTTCATCATGAATAACATTTTCATCATCAAGATTTATAAAAATAGGATCTTTAACTCGCACATGATCAAGACCGTCATGCATCTTATGTTTAGGAGATTTCGGCTCAATCATCGGCTGAGGAGAAAATGGAATAAAATTAGTTGAAGGTGTTTTTGGGGATTGCAAAGTTTGAGAAGCAGCTGCCTGAGCTCTAAGATGACGCTTTCATCGGCGTTCACGTGCAGAACGATTCCATCTACTCTTAGTAGGAAGTTGAGGAGATTGAGGAGGAGGAATGTTCTCATCCTTATCACTTGGGTGTTTAGGTTGTGGTCTCTTAGGTTGAATAATAGGAGAAGAGGAAGGTCTCTTCTCTCCATAAGAGGAAGGAGGAGGAACTGCTCCATATAAGGGAGGAATATTTGGTTTAGGAAGGAGACCAAGTCCATCATGACGAGGAGGTATAGGTCTACTTTTAGGAAGTTTATTAATCATAGGCATAGTCACATCCATAGGGATGGGTTGGGAATCTTCTTGAGGAAAGACATTAGTTTTATCTTTCATAGGAAGAACTTCCTTCTCAAGAACGATAGGAATGTCAAGTTTGGGTGTTCTAGGTTCACTTAGAGATAGGATCATGTCTTTTTTCCACTTTTGATAAGATTTAAAAAGATGATCACTTCGCGGAGGAAGAGATTGGAATTGTTTAGGCCAAAAGTAATCAATAGGAACGCTAGAAGTTCTTTCAGCTGGTTTAAAGAGACTATGATTGACAGTAACAACTTCACCATTATGGGGAAATTTCAAACACTTATGAATAGGAGAAGCAATAGCTTTCATGGAAGATAGCCAAGGATAGCCTAGCTTCACACGAAATTGTTCGGACGATGGAATAATAGCAAAGTCCACATCAAGGAATTTGTTATGGACCTTAATAGGTAATGTAATAGAACCAATTGTAGGAGAGGAAAATGCATCAAATAGTTTCACAACCACATTTGTTTCATCATAGATCACTTGATTCAATTGCAAAGTAAAAAGAAATTCTTCAGAAATGATATTAACCATACAAGAAGGATCAATAAGCACTCTACGGCAAGGTGTATTCTTGACTTTTGCAACTATATATAAAGGACCATCAGGTGCCTTGATAGTTTCACTAGAATCAAAGGTGATGGAAGGTTCTTTAGGGATTTTCTGCTGCTCTACAAAGTTAATCACATTCGGAGTCATAGACACAAGATCATCAGGTAAGATAGAGGAATCAGTAGTATCAATCGCATTAGAGGTATGAGAAGGCAATGGATCAATAAAAATCTTAAGATTTTGGTTAGGAGGAGCTATAGATGTGTTGCCTTTATCATTCACTCCAGAAATAGAGATAGTATTATTATCAATCAAATCTTGAATTTTACCCTTTAAAGCAAAACATTTTTCAGTATCATGCCCAGGATGACGATGAAATTGACAAAAAGATTTGTTATCAAAATAGGGTGAATTAATCTTCGCAGGATCTATTTGCCTTATAGGAGGAAGAGTAAGCACATTTTGTTCCAATAAATTATTCATAATACTATGCAATGATTCATTCAAAGGAGTGAACTTTCTTTCTTTCTTGAAAAACTTAGAAATAGGAGGCACACCTGATGCTGCATTCACATTGTTGTTGATGATTTTTTCATTGAATTTAATGGACTCTCTATTCGGTTTAAACTTCCCAAATGGTTGTTGACTACTATCACCCTTATCACTCAGAGCCATAGGATTTGCTTGTTCCATTTGACTCACAGTCAGTTGATAATTGTGAAGATTTACACACAACTGTTGGAACGAAGTAAACTCAGAAAATAGGAGTTTTTCTCTAATATCTTTTTGTAAATTAGAAATAAAGATTCTTTGAATATCATTGTCAGGCACTGGAAAAGAAATTTGAGCATACAAATGCTTATATCTACCAATGAAATCAGTCACTTTTTCTTTAACACCTTGTTTACAATGCATTAAATCAATCAAAGTAACTTTAGGACTTATATTGTTTTGAAATTGTTGAATGAAAGCATTTGCAAGTTGTTCGAAAGAAGTAATAGAATAAGAAGGCAACGAGCAATACCATTGTAGGACTTTATCTCTTAATGTTCTAGTAAACAGTTTTGCAAGCAACCTTTGGTTATAAGCAAAATCAGTGCATATTGTTTGAAAGGTCTTAACATGTGTTAGAGGGTCACCCTTACCATTATAAAGCTCCAAATGCGGAATTTCAACATGTTTAGGGGGGGTAGCTCGAACAATGTCAAGAGAAAGTGGGCTCGCAACATCAAATGTGGGCACACTAAACTTAGATTGATTCATAGAGGCAATTTGTTGCTGTAAAGAAGAGACAGTTTTTGCAAGATTGTTAATGGTCGCTTCAGTCGAAGAATTCATATTAGACGTGTTAGATTGTGATGGAGGTATTATGTTATTGAAAGAAGGTAGAGAGTAAGGTGGTGGGACACTATGATAGTTAGTCATAGGAGATGATTGGAAAGGAGGAACACTACAAGGAGGAATGGAAGGGTTAAATGAATTGCCCCCTTGCGTCATGTTTATTTGTGGAGATATAATAGGAACACTCATTGAAGGAATGAATGAAGAAGTCGGATTGAATGAAGGAAGAGGGTTGATTGAAGAAGAGGGATTGCCCCCATGATTAGTGATCATAGGAGGAATGTCTTGTATTGAAGTAGTCATTATGTTTGATGTAAAAGTAGGCATACTAGCAATAGAAGTTGTCAAAGGAATAGAATGATTAACTTGAGTAGGGGGTTGTGTATAACCTAAGGTTTCGGCACAACTTTTCATAGGCATCACATTCGAATCCACAATGTGTGCAATACCACGCAAAATATCAATTCCATTCTTATCACTTTGAACCATACATTTTAGACCCTCAATTAAAGGAAGAGCTTGACTATCAGGGTATTCTTGAGACATCCATTGTCGAAAATCATCAAATTGGTTATCCAATTTTAAAAGTTGTTCTACAGAAACCTCATGGAGAGCTTCTTCATCATTAAGAGGATTAGAGGAATTACCCATGTCCTCGTTAAAAAGGCCATTCAAATTAGGTTCCATCTCCTCAGTAATTAAACCTTGGAAAGACTTAATTCTAAGGCTTCGTCTAACGGGAATAGTGTAAGTAGGACTTATTGTCATAAAACTCATGCACTAAAGAGAGAGAGAAGATTTTGAATTTTAGAGGTAGCAAATTTCAATAAAACCAGCCAATCCCCTAGATTTAAGCTATTAAATGCAATCAGGACAATCTCCCGAAATTTTGGAAAAAATGTCCGGGACCGTGGCGAACGGAGTGCACACGGTCCTCGCAACTTTTTTCGAAATTTTCAGGGATGAAAGTGATGATGATTTTAAAGCTAATCTAAAAAAATTGAGTGATTTTACGATCTGTAGATAGGCCAAATTAAAGTTGCAATCTCCAAATTGAACCCTACCAAGATTGTTGAAAAATGTAAAATTTGAATTTTGAAAAAGAGGGGGAAACTGAAATTTTGAATTTTATGATTTTAGAGGGAATGCTGAAAGCAATGCAAGTTTTGAAATTTAAAAGTTGACCCGATTTCATGCAAAATTTGAATTTGAAAGTGGAAATCAAGGTTGATGCAATTAAACACTTAATTTCAAAAGTCACAAACTGCAAAAATTTGAATAAAGCACTGAAATTTCGAATGAATGCTAACACACTTTTTAGATTTAGGACAGTAAGAAACACAATTTTGATACAAATTTCAATTTCAACAATTTTTGAATGATTAGAAGCCTCAATCCAAGCAATCGCTAGACCAACTTTGACTTTAATTTTGAAAGTGTTAGATTTGATAAAATCAGCGAAAATTCTGGATTTTAGCAGAAAAATACAGTAAGATCTAGCTCCCGAAATTTCAGAAAAAATGTCGGGGACGATGGCGCTCGGGGTGCACACGGTCCTCGCAACTTTTTTCCAAATTTTCAGGGATGAAAGATATTGTGATTTTATTGCGGAATCCAAAGTTACAGCCGATTTGGAAGTGTTTTGATTAGTGAAATTATCAGTCAAAGGTTGAATCAAGAAGGTCTTAAAAATTAGGGTTTTGACATTTAACCACTTAATATTCAGAATTAAAGCATAAATATGAATTGAAAATTTGCAATAGAAGAGTAGATCTGAAACAAGCATTAACAATTAAACATTTCACAAGTTTAATTACTAAAAAGAAAATTTTAGGGTTTTTATGCAATCAACCTCTAAAATTTGCAAAAGATCAAACATGGAAATATAATTAGGAAAGCAAAATTTTCAGATCTAACCATGAATAATCAAAATGAGGATGTTCACATCAGGTTCACCAAAATGTAAAGCGGAAAAAATCGAACCCTAGTTGTTCTCCCCTCCCCAACTCCAAGGAGAGAGAAGGGGGAATCACTAGGGTTGATGGTTTTCACTTAGGAGAGACTTTACATTCAAAAGAGGGGTTGAAAACCACAAGATCCAATCCCACGCAATGCAAGATTGGATTCTATATGAGTTTCAAGGGTTAAGACATCAAGGATACCCTCTTTTGTAAAGAATGTAGATAGAAAGATTGAACTAGGAATGCATGTAAAGTAGGAAAGATTCACTCATAAACAGAGATAGGGATATGGGATGAAGCTGCGGACCTGGAATTAGCAGTAAAATGTTGAGACGGTGTTGTTCTGCAAATTTGAGTGAAAGTTGACGGGACGATGGCGCCCGGCGTGCACACGGTCCTCCAAAAAATCCGCGAAACGAAGGTGGATCTGTTCGTCTCTGCACAAGGATTCCAGATCTTCAATTACAGCCATGTACCTGCAACCTACACACAGAAAAGAGAGGACGATTGGGGGGTTAGGGATGAGGGGTTTGCCTTTAGGTCAAACCCCGGTTTTGGAATTAACCAAGAAATGAGAATGCTGTAAATGTAAATGTTTGTAATGTAAACAAGTACTGATACCTTGTTGTAAGAATGTTTGTATTCTTACATGCGAAGGTGTAATGTATGTAGTATGTTGTATGTGATCTCCTCTTCAATGGTTGAATCCTTGTCTTGAATGCAACACTTAGCCTTGAATGGAGACTTAGAATGCTCAATTGCTTGAAGGAATGCTTGAATGCTTGAATATCATTTCCGCCCTTTTTTCCATCTATGTCCTCCTCAAATGGGAGAGGAAATGTAGTTTATATACTTGTTAATTAGGGTTGAAAGACTGATTTTCCTGACCTCAGGCCGACCAGGAAATATCATTTTCCAATTTGCAAACTTAAAGACCCGAAGCCCCAAAAGAGACCGGGCACAAAATAGGGCCAGGGACCAGGGCGCTGGGCGCCATGGTCCTAGGGGACCAAGGCACTGGGCACCCTAGTCCTGAAGGACCAGGGCACTGGGCGCCATGGTCCCACCTCCAGGGACAGCGGGGTGCAAGGAGGATCAGGCCAGGGTGCTAAAAAATGCAGTTTTTGATGTCATGAACAAGTTTCGGGGTCTCCATTCAGGTTCCGTGTTGCATCGCCATCGTGAAGACCCAAATGCAGTCAAAATTGCAAGTGTCACAATTTTAGGATGCTACAGCACCACATTTTTGCATTTAATCGTGAAGACATAATTTTTAAACCGGTCAAAACACCTTTCTGGACCTTTCCATCTGATAGGCATGTACTCTGACATACAAGAATGAACTCTACCAAATGGTTTTTCAAGATGAATCCCTAGCAAAGAGATATTAATTGTCAAAAATGACTAACTGGCTTTGTCAGCACTGCGGACCTGATGAAGTCAATGCTTAGGCAACTCATGATGCCTTTCTTAAAAATATCAAACGACCTCCGTAGATCCTTAAATTTGAGACATAGGTACCTTTAAGTACATATCAAATCTTTGAATACTCATTTTGACCAAAAGGATGACTAGGTGTAAATGGTGCGCTCATGAAAATAGCAACTTTAATTGATATGACAATGAAAGTACAGATCACTGAAACATATGGCCTAAGAAACCCTTTTGAAAACCGATCAAACGGATTAGCAAGAGCTTGAAATTTGAAACATAGCTTTCCATTTATACCAAAAATATCTTGGAACAAACATTCTGACATAACACCCACCGAGGCAACTTTTACACTTATGCAAAAATAGGGCTCCGACTAGTTGCTGAAACAGCGACTTGTCAAACCATACAAACTGCAAACAGATTGAGCTTTCTAAACTGAGGAAATGAATTCATAAAGACTTGAAATTTTACACAGAGGCTCACATTTATGCATAGGATTCAATCCAATTTTAATTTCTTCATGACTATCAACAAAAAAAAATATATAGCTCAAAGTAGGATACTTGGTAAAATATGAATTTGAGCCTAAAATGCACTTTTAGCTCACCCCTTGAAATGGGTACTTGATAAACTGATCCAAACTGAATTCTAAAAGTTGTAACACACTTCATAGGCCAAATGAAAGGTGTAGAACACATTTACCAAGCCTTACCCTTTGAAAATCAGTTGGCTCCATTTTACCCTCTATCTAACTAGGCCATTCAAACTGACTCATCTTATGATCATTTGGAAATGTAGAGAAATTTTTTGAAATGGGCCTCTCAAATTACTCAAATTTAATGAGTCTCAACACATACTATCTATAGTAGTATCATCTAATTGTTGGTAAGGTTTCCCACCGTGGTTTTTCCCCTTACAGGGTTTCCACATACAAATATTGGTGTTATGTGTTGTGGATGTTATTGTCCTTTTGTTTCATGCATTAATCTTTACTAGTACTACAATTAACTGATAAACTGTCTACCAGAAATAAAGTTTTGTTTACTGGTATTAAGCATTAAGTTTGGTTAAGTAGTTTTTGGTTTGAATTTATTAGACAACTAATTCACCCCCCCCCTCTTAGTTGTCTCCAGGACCTAACAATTGGTATTAGAGCAGAGTCCTCTTTTTGCAGAAGTTTAACAACTTGAGGAGATCCAATGTCTTCTAACTATTTCAGGAAGGATAGTCCTAAACTTTATGGAACCAACTATGGGATATGGAAGATCAGGATGGAGACACATCTGAATTGCATTGGAAAGGACATCTGGGAAGTTACAAAGAATGGCTATACTGCTCCTACTCAAGGTCAGCCTAATCCACCAAATCTGACTAAAGATGAAGAGAATGATTACAAGGCAAGAGAAGCAGTTTTGAGTGCATTATCAGATCAGTAAATCATGGCATTATTAGATAAATGTACTGCTAAAGCTATTTGGGACCATTTGGAAATATTGAATGAAGGAGACTCCACAGTCAAAATTGCAAAACTTGAAAGCTTCTGAGTCAGGTATGAAAATCTGAAAATGGAAGAAGTGATAGGTCCCAGAGACAACTGAGAGTGGGGGGGGGGTGAATTAGTTGTCTAATAAATTCAAACCAAAAATAGTTTAACCAACTTAATGCTTAATACTGGTAAACTAGTCTTATATATCAGTAGATAGTTTTATCAGTTAATTGCAATATCGATAAGAATTAATGCATGAAACAAAAGGACAAAGTTATCCACAACACATAACACCAATATTTGTATGTGGAAACCCTGTAAGGGGAAAAACCACAGTGGGAAACCTTACCCATAATCAGATGATACTACTGCAAATAGTAAGTATATACAAATGGGGTCTACACATGTAGAAAGGCCAAGCGCCTAGAGCTCACTGCTCAAACACAAAATAGGAGTCCCACTGACTACAATTGGATGGTTAAATCCAATAAGGATGTACTGCTCAAATTTGCATCTTTCTATGTTGGATTCAGTACTGGTGTAGTTCTGATTGTCTTCACAAAACCCTCCTTCAACCTTCAAATGATGTCTACGTGTATAGCTCTGCTTATTCTCGCATATACCTTCACACAATCCTTCTTTGCATTTTTCATCCGATCTTACAAATAAGGTCTTATATTTATACCATAACCTAACACCAATTTTAGTAGGTTGGCTCTAAAGGATATTACAGTAGAATCAATTTACAATTAAAACAATATCTGATGCAATAACTAATACAACATGTCAGCTTGATGCATTTACAATAATAATAAAACATCTTCATAGTGTGTTGTGTTGATCTGGAAAAGATAAACCTGCCAGTGTATAACCTGGACCTATTTGCCGGTAACAACAAATATGTAAATACGAGTATACCAATAAACAAATCTTAAAGACAAAGTGTCCAAATGATGTCTTTGACATAACCAAGTGTTTTCCATGCCATTCCAAGTGTCAGTAATCATTATATGATGTCGATGTACCAAATACTGGTGATTGTGCATAAGTCATTTGCTTGCCGGTGAATGTTGCTGATTCTCCAAAGTGCCAGAGTTGATAAGTGTTAGTAGGTGTTGACATCAATGACAAAACCATACCAAAATACTAACAATCTCCCCCTTTGGAATTGATGGCAACACAAGATGGAAAAACCATCAAAGTGCCAAAACAGAAATGCCAAATACCAAAAGCCAACAATCTCCTAGAAGAGATTATAAACTGAAATCAAAATACATATACAGAGAGTAATAATCTCTCCCCAAAAGATAATGTGTTTTTCCATATCAATCTCTCCCCCTTTGACATCAAATGCCAAAGTAAAAAAAAGATACAAAATACCAACAAATTTAGTATACCAACTACTCCCCCTGAGAAGTAGCTTCCTCATCAAAGCTAGAAAAAAAGATTTCTTTGTTAATTCTATCGATTGATGAAAAACATCAACTTCCTAAGTCTCTACCGGTGGGAGTATAACCCCAAACCGATCTCTTAGATATTCAAAAGTCTCCTTAGGCAAAGGTTTAGTGAAAATATCTGCAATCTGCTCTTTAGTATTCACATAAACCAGTTTTATTTCTTTTGCTTCAACATTTTCCCTTAGAAAATTTAGTTTGATAGAAACATGTTTGGTTTTAGAATGTAGTACCAGATTCTTAGACATATCAATTGTTGCAGTGTTATCACAATAGATAGTAATAGGTTCCTTGCACTTTACCTTTATGTCCTTTAACATTTGCTTAAACCATAATACCTATGTACAGTTAGTTGCTGCTGCAACATATTCTGATTTTGATGTTGATAAAGATGTACAACTTTGTTTCTTACTCAACCAAGAAATTAATCTGTTTCCATGAAAAAATGCTTTGTCGGTGGTGCTTTTTCTATCATCCAAATCTCCTGCCCAACATGGGAGAGAACAGGGAAAAGAACATAAATGAGTATTTTCAGGCATTGAAGGCTCAAATGAATACTAGAGTTAGATTGTCACAAGCAATTGTGGACAAATATAAGGATGAAATCCATTTTGGAATAAAGAAGGATGAGATTTGGATGGAAGTGGTTAATCCTAGAACCATCTGGGTAACTGAAATGGGGTATGAAACTGATGACAACGTAATAGAAACTTATGCAAAAGCCCTCCTGGAAGATCCTAAGGAACCTGAAGAGATAGACAAATTGATCTCTGAGGCTAACTGGTCAGTATTTTCAACTACTCACCGACATGTAGCACTGATGGTAGGTAGAGTGAATGAGGTAACATAAGAAACAACTGATGCATGAGATATATTCCTTGTAGAGAAGGAGAAGTAGGAAGAGTATTGAAGCCCTAAACCCATCAAGGTATATCAAAAGGATAAGGGAAAAGGTAAGGTTGGTGGACCACCCAGTATAAAAATAACAGACAACTTATCCCCACCACCTCTAGATACTCCACTGGTAGTTACTACTGAAAATCAACCGACTACTGAAAGAATGGACACACCACATGAGGATACAAATCCTGAATCTGAGGTGTTATATAAAATGAACATTAACACTCAGAAAGTCAATATTGTGGTAGATAAGGAATCAACTGGAAAATCAGATATGACAATAGAGCCATCGGCAATAGGCAGCACAGAAGGAAAACTACCAGTGGACAACACTGAGAAACAAGCAGAGCAATAGGCTCCCTCACAGGTATAGGTTCATGCAGAGACACTACTACTGGCAACAGCTAAGAAACCCAAACCTTTGCTTAGAGAAATACAAACACAAACTAACCTACTCGAGGTCACTACAAGCAAAGAAGTTACTCACACCAATAGAATATAGATTGTTGGTTCTTCCATGGCATAATTCAGACCAACAAATGTGACAAAAGTTCTATTAGATTCAATCAAAAAAATAATAGAGTGTAGTGCACAAGCTTACAAAGCTATTGATGATACAATCCCAATTTTGAAAATGATAGCACCCAAGTGTAATGTGGATAAGAAAGATTCTTTAAATCAACTTGACACATTGTCTAAGTATACTACTAACAACATTGTGACAGTTGAAAAAATAAATGAGGAAGCATTCAAAGAAAAAATTGAGAAAGAAAAACATAAATTCTTTAAAGAGGAAATAAAGAAGTGCATGAGACAATTTGACACTCTTTTACCGGCACTATGTAAAACACTAAAAGAATTTAAAACGTTGTACAAAGATACATTTAAAACAAACTTTTTGATAGTAGATAAAGACAAGAAGATCAGTATGGTACAGGAAGAAATAAATAAATTAGCTGACAATTTCATTAATTTAGCAGCACCATTATCAGTTTTTGAGCAGAAAATAACAGGTTTTGAGGAGGAACTTCAAAAACTTGAAAGAGAGAAGGAAAGAATAAAAGGAAAGGCAAAAGATCTGAAATGGAGACTGAGTCCAAAATTGTACTACCTTGCCTCCTTAAGAAAATCGATATCTAAGGCATTGGTTAAAGGACAGAAAACACCGAAACAACAAATACAACACCTGACCAGTACAATTTAGAGGACAGAGGCTGAATCTGGTACTGCTAGACCTTTTTCAGATTATAACCAACCGGTTATAGGGACGAAGCTAGAAACCACACTTAGTTGACACTTTGACAACCTTTGTCATTGATGCCAAATGGGGAGTAGTAGTAATAAGAAAAATGATTAGCAGAAGACACCATCAGCTCAGGGGGAGCACATATGTTTGGCATACAGTTTTTGGAAAGACAATTTTGGCAGATTCTTTTTGGACAACACTTTTTGGATTTTTCTCATGAGTGTTGCCATCAATGCCAAAGGGGGAGATTGTTGGCAAATGCACACTCCAATGAGAAATTGTAGGTGATTGAAGGTTTTGTCATTGATGGCAACCTTGCAATCATATGATACCGGAAAGACAATTTACCAGCTCCAACAACGACAAACTCTACACCGGCACACAGAACACTGACAGTAAAAGGAAGGATATCAGCACCCAGGCCGATAGGAATTTTACTATAATTGTAGACGTCTAAAAATGGTCAACGCTTGCAGAGCCATACTTTAACATTTGTGCATTGCCTTATTTTAGGGTTTTTTGCATCGCATTAACATTTCTCCTATGTCATGCACTTGGTTTTTATCATTTGTGAGCATCAAGTCCTTCTTCTGAATTATTTATTTATCTCGCTCTCAAATTTGGTCTTGTCGATAATAATCTTCAGTCATGATTTTGGTCAATCTTATCCTATCGCATCAATGTGCGTGCTCATTTGTCATTTTGGACATCATCAAATCCTAATTAGGGTTTTGTCCTATTTTCAATCTTGTCATTTTGTGATCAATTTGTCATCGACCATTGTCCTCTTTTCAGTCTTGTCGACTTGCGATCGATCTGTCATCGATCGTTGTTGTTTTCAATCTTTTCGTCTTGCAATCAATTTGTCATCGATCCTCGTCTTTGTCAATCTCATCAATTTTGTGATCGATTTGTCATCGATCCTTTTCCTCTTCAATCATGTCAATTGGCGCATATCAATTTGGTCTCTTTATCAATATTGGTCAATTTGTCAACCAATCTCAATTGTTTATCAATCAAATCACTTATCAACATCGGTCCTTTGTCAATTCAAAATCATGATCGAATCGACATTAATTATCTTTCATCAAGACCTAATTGTCATCCTTGCATTTTCTAATTCATCTTCTAAGGTTTCATGATTTATTCATTTAACCTTGTTTGTCAATTTCTCTCCATTTTTCTCTTTAGGATAAATGATTTATTTATTTATCCTAAGTCTTCTTGTCACAATTAAATGTTTATTTAATTGGCTAATTAATTCCTCCTATTTTTGTAAATTAATTAATGAATGAGAAATTATTAATTAATTTACCTAATTTGCATCAATTTCCTACTTTCCAAGTCATTATTTCCAACCTAATTTTCTAATTTCTCCTAAATTCCTAAATGCTTATTTCTATTTCAAAATCTTGTCATAAATCCTTGCATAGCAATTTGTCATAAATTGTCATAAATCATCATAAATTCTTGCATAGCAATTTGTCATACACATGCCATAATTTTGCTATTCTTGATTTGAATTTCCATTTGAATCACTTTCATGCTAATCTGATCTTTTCTCCAATTTGTCTATAAATTGGATGAATTTCTTCAGTCAAGACTACTACCTGTTTGAATCAATCACGCTTCTAGTATTCTTGTGCTACAATCTTGTATACTTGCTTTCACATTAGGTTTATGCACTTGGAGGTGAGATCCACAAACAAAGCTATTTGAAGGAGAAAGAAGGACAATGGAGATTTTTGGAGGAGACATTCATGTTTGCATTGGTTTGCATTTGCATTTGAATGTTTTATTTCCCTTTCTCTATTGAATGTTTTTAGGATTGATCATTGCATTTGAGTTTTCGTTGATTTTCTTGTGATGATTTCCAATTTCCTAGCTACATTAATTGGTGACCCCACATGAACTAACCCCCTAACCATGCTTTTGAGATGATTTGCAGGTGAAAAACCCAAGAAACACGGTAATGCAGGCCTTTCTGGGCACTTCTGCGCCTGTGTCACTGCAATCTGCACCTATGTCAAGCATTCTACACCTATGTTAAGGACTTCTGTGCCTATGTCAAAGGGATCTGTGCCTATGTTGCATCATTCTGCACCTGTGTTACATCATTCTGCGCCTATGTCAAGCATTATGCACCTGTGTAGGGTCAGAAACAGAGGTAAAAAGCAGTGTTTCTTACTTGCAAATTGTTTTGTTGTGCATTCTGTTTCTGCTTTTTGGTTTTTTGGTACTGATTATTTGTGTAGCACCTTGGTATTATGCATGAAAAAGATAACAAATGAAACTACTAATGAATTTTATGCAGGTTCGATAGTCAAAGATCAAACATATCAAACTTCTAACTTGGTGGTTTTGCAGGTTGCCTTGGATTACAACTAAACTTTGTGTTTGTAATTCATATTTAGGCATCTAGTATGATTCTAAATAGGATGGAATGAACGTATGTTTTCTTTGATTGTTGAGTTTGACATTGGAGTAGGAGAGTATGCTCTCATCCTTCTTAGGGTGATCAGAAATCCAGATCTTTGATACCATGCTCATTGTTTTGATTGTGTGTCACCTTTAGAGGGCCTGCCTTCCCAACCATTTGCTTTTGCAAGCAAGTGACAATCGTGAGAAGGGAATGACCCAAAGTGAGTACGGCTAGAATACCTTGGCATTCTAACTCACTATAAATAAATACTTGATGAGCGAAAGCTTTGAAGGAAGGGTTGCGTGGGAATTGCAGTTACTTGGGAAGTGATGACCCTTGAACTCTTTCTCATATCAACATCTAAGTAGGACCTCACGGTCTAAATCGTGCTTGCATGACTACATTTGTTTGGTATCTTGGTGGGCTTAATGTCTAAATCATGCTTGCATGACACCAAGGAGTAACGCTTAACAGAAATCCTTACTAAACACCTTGTATTTAGAGGCCAAAAATCCTTCTAGTTGCTTGAGAAGGACAAGTTCAGATACTTGGAAGAGATACTAAGTTCGCCATTGGGAGATTTCCATGGGGACTGATGCTTGGCTGCCCTGAGAAGTGAGTGCCATGGAGGGGAGCCCGTGGGGTCAAGCATCTATGTATTCTCCTTGAATCCCATAATGAGTCTACCTCTCAAGTACCTACTATCCTTACCTACCATAAGAAATGTGTGAATGAGCATGATTGTCTTGAGTCTAAGTTGAAATATCTTGTCTTCTTTGCTTGTCAAAAGTTGAATTGTATCTCATTTCAAAAACAAGACAAGTTGATTCAAAACAAGGTTAAATACAAGAGTATTTCATCCAACAAAGTTCAAAACACCTTCAAACATGGTTGTCAAACATTTTTCAAAATCTTGTTTCAACATTCATGTCACTTAGACTTAGGTTCATTTTAGGTTTGCATTTTGCAAATTCATTATCAAGTACCAAGGTTAGGTTTCACCTAGGTCATACTCCTTTGCATATCAATAAGGGTCATCCATTTTGCATATGTCCTCTTGCATTAGAGTAATACCATTTCATAATTCAAATTTAGGTTGACATTGTCATACATTTGCATTTGCATACCCTAGGTTTCTTCATTAAGCTTAGGTCATTATCATATCATATTAGGGTCACTTTCATAGTAATTGTCCCTTAGCATATAGTGTCAAAACTAGGTTTTGTCATACTTCAGTAATCCAAATCTTTGATAAACCCTAAGTCATTGTTAGGAGGTCTAGACCTTATCAAACCTTTTCTCTTTTTGTCATCAATGTCATTTGGTCAAACCTAGCTTAGTATCCAAGCATATAGGGGAGACATTGTCATTTTGTCCTTTTGTCACTTGGTCCTTTTGTCCTTTGAGGTCTGGACATCATTTCAATTTCCTAAAGGTCTCATTTTTAGAATTGCATTCATGAGTTTGTCAAAATCTTGAAAAAACAACAAAAACATAGGTTGCATTCTTTCCAAAGATTGCATTTTCATCTATTTAGGTTGCATTTAGTTGCATATCATACATCATCCTTTAAAAATTCCATTGCATAGTGACATGTCTATTGAAACAAGGTTTCAAGCACCAATGATGCAACAAAGTTTGATGTATCAACCGACAATGCAATCGAATTTTAATCCAAGGCAATCACAATTATATCCAACCCAACAACAAGGCAATATCGGTCAAACTTATCATGATGATGTAAATGTCCAAATACAAAAACTAGAGGAGAAACTAGCTCAAGAACAAGAGATTTTGGAACAAAGAGTGAAAAACATTGAGAAGAATAGATCACAAATGTCCAAAATGTTTAAAAAGATTCCAGGTCAAAATCCAAAGATTGAGCCAATTGATGTAAGATCTCTTCTTGAATGATCAGATATACCAGCTCCCCTCTCACAAATAGAGATGATGAAACAATTTCAAGAAAAGAGACAACATCAATTTCAACATTATGTGCCTCCACAACAAGAACAAGAAGGTGTTTACTATCAATTAGATTTTCAACCAATACAACCAATGGTTCAACCAATTGTTCAACATATACAACCAATACAACCAATGGTCCAATCTCAACAATATGTCCAACCAACTATACAATGTCCACAAATGGTTCAACCAATGGTGGAATATCAATGTCAACAACCACAACCAAACATTCAAAAACAAAGGTTGCAGCACACACCAACCCAAGTTTCAAACATGTCAGAACAATTGAACCAATACCAATATCAAAACATGACATCAGACCAAAACCAACTCCTTGCCAAACAAGTTCAAATTCCAGATATAACTATGTCAAAACTCGAAAGAAAGGTGGCTTTATTGCAATGCTCTTCAGGAAATTACCAAGTGAGTTCTTTGAGGAAGATCAAGATAATACAATTATGTCTAGAAATGCCTCATTCCCCCACAAACAAATTGACTCTCCAGTGGCATCTATCCCTACACGTTTAGAAGTTTCACAAGAACCTTCCATATTGTCCTCATCAAACAATACACCTAAGGATGAAATTATCCAAGAGCTATCCATAATTGATTGCCAAGATAATCCAATTCATGATGCACATCCTTGTCATGTTTCAGAAATACAAGACCCAATGCCACCATGCACTTTATTGCCATTACCTATTTTAGAGGACCCCATTCGAAGTCCCTCTTCCTCATGTTCAAGCATTGATTCCTTGTTCGAATCCCCCATGCATATCCAAAGTCCAACCTCATGTCAAGAGGATAATTTAGAGCATGAAGAAACATGTCTTAAAACAGATCAAGATCAAGATCTTGAAACCTTATCATCCCATCCAATTGTTGACCAGGACCCCATCTTCTGAGACACTCATGAAGATTCCCCTATTCTTGTCCATCCTATCCAAAGTCCTATTGACACTCCCTTTCCCGAGCAAGATCAAGATATCCTAGTCCATCCAATCCCAAATGATCCCCTTCCATTTCAAGAAAACAATATCCTTTCAAATCCCATTGACATTCCAAATATCCCTTCCATCCTTTCCGATGATCCCAATATATGTCCAGAGCAAAGCAACTTTAAAGAGGATTCCAATGATCTTCCTCCTTGTCAAGATCAAATTATCCCTTCAGATCCTCCACAAGATCCTTTTGTTCCTCCATCTCCACATCCTAATCCACCATATACACTCCAAGATTGCATTTCTTTTGATGATCCCATTATTTCTCCCATTCCATCTCTTGAAGAGCCTGTCATTGAACCATGTCCACTACACAATCCTAGTCCTCCTCATGATCCTAATCCCCCTCATGATTCTAACTCATGATTCTAACATGTCAGTGAAAGATGTTCATGAACCCTCAACATGCACAATGGGTTCTTCCACTTTGGTGAAATCCGATCCACTTCAAGATCTCATTATTTCTCTCATATCATATCCACCTCATAATGGACTTGCATCTTCTTCCCAAAGAAAAGAGTATCCTACAAGTCAAGATATTCATAAAGGCAAAGGAGTAGATCTCCATAAGCAAGAATCTCTCCATATCAAAGAGGATCTTAAGGGTCATGTCTACACAACTCACTCTCAAGATGTTGGTATCCCTCCATCAAAATCAAAACATACACCTTCCCCATCACACCTTCCATCCATCTTAGGTCCTTATATCCCTTCCTCCTCTATGCAAGGTCAGAAAAAGCACACATCCTTGAGTAAATTTCATCCATCCAAAAGAACTACATTGCATTCATATCCATCCATGCATTCATTTCCCCCTCCAAGCAATTTGGATGCTGAGTATAAAAGTCATAAGTCTAGAAATCCACATGTATTCAAGGATCAACATGTCCAATATAATCCACATCTCAAAGCAAAGAAAAATTTCTTCTATAAAGAAAAAAATATATCCAAAAGGCCACAAAGGCCCATTTCTCAAAAACAAAATTCAAAATATATATGGGTTCCTAAATCCCTTATGCAGGCAATGCACTCCAAGGAATCACAAAAGCATGAAAAATCAAAAATCATGTGGATCCCTAAGAAGCTTCTTGAAGCACAAAAAGAAAAATCCAACTTGGCATCCAAAATTGCTATTCCTCCATCCAAACTTTCCAAGTCTATTCCTCCACCACCTTCTTCCTCCATTTTGGGCCCTTATGTCCACACCCAAGCTATTCCTACATCCAAATCTCACAATCTGAGATCCATTTTTCCTCCATCAATCCATCACCCCTCAAGGTGTGTGCCAATGTTGATCTTGCCTTCATTTCCATCTAGAGAAGCCCACTTCTTCCAATACCCTATCCATTATCCAATGCATATTTTCCATCCTTCGATCCCTTTGATCCCATCCTTTGCATAAATCCTTGCCTTAGTTTCATCTCATTTTCCATGTCCTTATCCTACCAACGTCTTTGAGCATACTTTTAAAGGTCATGGTCCATTTTTTTCAAGGCTACTATCCAAACAAAAAGATGCTTGAGTCCTTCTTCCATCCCCTATCATGTGTCCATCTTCTATTGAAAAAGTCAGAATACAAAAAAAAAAAAGTGAAAAAAAAAAGATAAAAGAAAAAAACGTAATGCAAAAAAATAATTCGTCCACTGGTGAAAACCTGGCAAACAGGTGCCTTGGGCAAGTACCATGATGAAAACCTAGCAAATAGGCATCATACGTAATTTATGAACTTCTTGCACACCACACTTGGGGGCAGGTTTCCTCCTTCATATCCTATTGCCCTTCATTATCTTATCATACCATGTCATACTCCTTCATGTCCTATTACCCTTCCTTGTCCTATCATCCCTCATGTCCATTTTCCTTTTCCACCTTTGATCTTGACAAGGCTAAGGATCTTCATGAGCATCATGTATCTTGTTTGCAGCTTTTAGTCCATCATAGCTTTTGGTATTTATCCATTTGCTTATTATAACTTTTCATCCATATTCTCTGTCTTATTGCAACTTTCTGCCACTATCCCTTAGCCTACCCCGACCTTCAGTCCATGTCCCTTATCCATTCTTGGTCTTTCTTATCCTATCCATATCTTATCACTATCCATACACTCTTTTTCATTCCTTGATCTTGATCTGACATAAGGATGCAAAATTTAAACATGGTTTCAAAAACCTCTTGACATGTCCCTCATGCCATGTCACTGCTTTACATTGTCATATCCAGTCTCTTGTCCCATCACGCAATAGCCCTTGAAAATTGCATTTGTATTGTCTCCATAATAAAAGGCCTTTGTCTTCCCTCTATCCACCATCATTTCAGAAAGCCTATTTATTCACCTATCATATTCCTTGCCTTGCTAGACATTGGCGGCAAAATCCTAAAAAATTTGGAAAATGATCCTGAAATAATAAAAAAAAATTGGAAAATGTCCTGAAATAATTAAAAAAAATTGAAAAAATGTCCTGAAATAAATCCAAAAAAATTGAAAAATGTCTT
This sequence comes from Cryptomeria japonica, assembly GCF_030272615.1. Taxonomy (NCBI): domain Eukaryota; kingdom Viridiplantae; phylum Streptophyta; class Pinopsida; order Cupressales; family Cupressaceae; genus Cryptomeria; species Cryptomeria japonica. The sequence continues at coordinate 123,547,020 of NC_081409.1, read as the reverse complement.
GAAATAAATCCCTAAAAAGTCAAATAAAGTCCTGAAAAAAATGAACAAATTTTTTTTTTAAAAACTCAAAAAAGCAAAATAAAAAATATCCCTTTTGTGCATAAGACTAATCACCGAGCATCCCTCCAATGACACGCAATCACACACTACGCTTTATTGAAATCATGCATTAACAGATAAACTTTTCCATCAAACTAGACATTCAAACTGATCACAATTGTCATATCAATCAATCAACATCAATATCATTGGTCCTTGGCCCATTATCATGAGTCTTATATAGGGTGTGGTATACTCGAAACCAGACTGTGTCCTGTCTTAGACGGGGTACCACATGTCCTGAAACCAGACAACATGATCGTCCTATCAACACTTTCAACTTTTGACAATGAAGATAAAGATGTTTGTTTGACTTGTTGGAATTAGCGAGTCTTATCTTTTACTGATTTGCCTTCGATCATGTTCCTATGTTGCTCGATGATGTCACTGAGTGATTTAGAGTGACCGAGATGGTTCATGGTCCCTTTCTTTTTTGTTGTGATTGTTGTTTGTGGAATGTTTGTTACAAACTAAGGCAACTATATCATTGGGTGTCTGTGATAAGTACGTTCACTTTGTGAACGCCGCACATACCTCGACCCTTGATGTATGCACCCTAGGATGCCTCACTCATTCCTTGTGTGCGATGTGTTTGTGTTTTGCAAAAGGGGTTGTGTTCTAGCTCTGGCCTTCAATGCCATGATGCTCTGCATCTATTTTTCTACATTAAATAAAGGTTCTCACCTACTTCTGTGCATTTGTGAAAGCAAGTTTTCCTTCATCTCTAATTGTCCTCTGTCTAATTTCTGCTTACTAACATTTCTTCCATCAGTCTTGGCAGTCCGTTTGAACCTATAGTCTTCTATCATTCTTATCGACAAATTGGCCTCTTTTTTGGATATTTCTGGCCAATTCCTCAAGGGGGCATGCATATGTCATCGTTATTGTCTGGGGCATTTTCATTATTGTTCTTTGAAACAATGCTTAAAATCGCATTGTCTCAAAGAGGAGCAAAATGTAGACGTCTAAAAATGGTCAACGCTTGTGGAGTCATACTTTAACATTTGCGCATTGCCTTATTTTAGGGTTTTTTGCGTTGCATTAACATTTCTCCTATGTCACGCACTTGGTTTTTATCATTTGCGAGCATCGAGTCCTCCTTCTGCATTCTTTATTTATCTTGCTCTCGAATTTGGTCTTGTCGATAATAATCTTTAGTCATGATTTTGGTCAATCTTATCCTGTCGCATCAATGTGCGTGCTCATTTGTCATTTTGGACATTGTCAAATCCTAATTAGGGTTTTGTCCTCTTTTCAATCTTGTCGTTTTGCGATCGATTTGTCATCGATCGTTGTCCTCTTTTCAATCTTATCGACTTGCGATCGATTTGTCATCGATCGTTGTTGTTTTCAATCTTGTCGTCTTGCGATCAATTTGTCATCGATCCTCGTCTTTGTCAATCTCGTCAATTTTGCGATCGATTTGTCACCAATCCTTTTCCTCTTCAATCATGTCAATTGGCACATATCAATTTGGTCTCTTTATCAATATTGGTCAATTTGTCAACCAATCTCAATTGTTTATCAATCAAATCACTTATCAGCATCGGTCCTTTGTCAATTCAAAATCATGATCGAATCGACATTAATTATCTTTCATCAAGACCTAATTGTCATCCTTTCATTTTCTAATTCATCTTCTAAGGTTTCATGATTTATTCATTTAACCTTGTTTGTCATTTTCTCTCCATTTTTCTCTTTAGGATAAATGATTTATTTATTTATCCTAAGTCTTCTTGTCACAATTAAATGTTTATTTAATTGGCTAATTAATTCCTCCTATTTTTGTAAATTAATTAATGAATGAGAAATTATTAATTAATTTACCTAATTTGCATCAATTTCCTGATTTCCAAGTTATTATTTCCAACCTAATTTTCTAATTTCTCCTAAATTCCTAAATGTCTATTTCTATTTCAAAATCTTGTCATAAATCCTTGCATAGCAATTTGTCATACACATGTCATAATTTTGCTATTCTTGATTTGAATTTCCATTCGAATCACTTTCATGCTAATTTGATCTTTTCTCCAATTTGTCTATAAATTGGATGAATTTCTTCAATCAAGACTACTACCTGGTTGAATCAATCATGCTTCTAGTATTCTTGTGCTACAATCTTGTCTACTTGCTTTCACATTAGGTTTATGCACTTGGAGGTGAGATCCACAAACAAAGTTATTTGAAGGAGAAAGAAGGACAATGGAGATTTCTGGAGGAGACATTCAAGTTTGCGTTGGTTTGCATTTGCATTTGAATGTTTTATTTCCCTTTCTCTATTGAATGTTTTTAGGATTGATCATTGCATTTGAGTTTTCATGATTGAGCTAGATTAATATTGATTTGCTTGTAATGATTTCCAATTTCCTAGCTACATTAATATATTTTGTAATTATTTGTAAAATCATTGTAAGCTGACATGGTGAGTTGTAACATGACTCATATATGTATGAGATCATTATAGAATATTTAGGTATAATATGATAAGCAAAATTATGCTGACCTAATATGTGAATTATAGGTTAAGGGTTTATGTATGAAGCAGAGCTAAAACCAGTACTAGATCTGGCATAGAAGATGCTAATTTGAAGTAGTACAAGACATTGGATTTGTATAATCTATTTTTGTAAGTCAGTATGACTTCCTTTGTAATTGAGCAGTGAGCTCTAGGCACTTGGCCTTCCTACATGTATAGGCCCCTCTTGTAAAATAATAATAGTCTCTTATTGGCTAGTAAGTGAATATTATGGGTCACAAATCCCACCAAGGTTTTTCCCACACCAGATTTCCTCGTTAAAGTACAGTGTTATGGTGTTCTTTTCATGTTAATGTTGTTACTCTTGTTTATTGCATTATTTCTGGTTTACCGGTACACACTATTGATATGCTTTACATGTTTTAAATCAAGTAAATTACTTAACTAGTTAGATACTAATTCACCCCCCCTCAGTATCTTTGGGAATCCTAACAAGAAGATGAAAGGATTTCTGCTTTTATGCAAAGAGTAAATGAAATTGTTTTGGGTATTAAATGTTGTGGAGGAACCTTAAGTGAAGATGAAATTATTTCAAAAGTTTTAAGAGGATTGCCATCTACATACAAAATGAAAGTTACTGCTATAAATGAGTTAAGAACAATGCCTAATACATCAGTAACTAGGGACACATTGATTGGAAAACTTTCAGCTTTTGAAATTGAGGAATTTGGTCATGTTGCTACTATAAAGATAGATTTAGCTTTTAAGGCATCAACATCATCTGCACCATCTTTTGACAAGTCTGATTGGAAAGCCTTTTATGCAAGAGAACTTGAAGAAAGCAGGAGAGAAAATGAAGAAATTGAAGAGCTTGAAGCACTGTTTGCAAGGAAAATGCCTAAAGGTCCAGTTGGAATTAAGTATGAAGGTAAAGCACCCTTTAAATGTTTTAACTATAATTGGTATTTTGGTATGGTTTTGTCATTGATGTCAACACCTACTAAACACTTATCAACTCTAGCACTTTGGAGAATCAACAACATTCACTGGCAAGCGACTCATGCACAATCACCTGTATTTGGTACACCGACAAGATATAATGATCACCGACACTTGGAATGATATGGAAAACACTTGGTTATGTCAAAAACATTGTATGGACACTTTGTTTTGGAGTTTTGTTTATTGATACATTAGTATTTGAATATTTGCTGTTATCGACAAATAGGTCCAGGGTATACACCGATAGGTTTATCTTTTCTAGATCAGCATGACATGCTATGGAGATGATAAATTGTTGTTGTAAATGCATTAAGCCGACATGTTCAATTTGTTATTGCATCAAATATTGTTTTGCTTGTAAAATGCTTTTATTGTAATATCTTTTAGGGCCAACCTACTAAAATTGGTCTTAGGTTATGGTATAAATGTAATTTCTTATTTGTAAGATCAAGTGTGGTATGTGAAAAAGGATAGTGTGAAGGTATATGCAAGAATAAGCAGAGCTATACACGCAGACATCATCTGAAGATTGAAGGAGGGTTTTTGTGAAAACAATCAGAACTACACCGGTACTGAATCTAGCATATGAAGATGCTAATTTTAGTAGTACATTCTTATTAGATTTAACCATCCAACTGTAGTCAGCGTGGCTCCCATTTTGTGATTGTGCAGTGAGCTCTAGGCGCTTGGCCTTTCTGCATGTGTAGACCCCATTTATGTACACTTACTATCTTTAGTAGTATCATCTGATTGTGGGTAAGGTTTCCCACCATGGTTTTTCCCCTTATAGGGTTTCCACTTACAAATATTGGTGTTATGTGTTGTGGATGACTTTGTCTTTATGTTTCATGCACTAATCCTTACCGGTATAGCAATTAACTGTTAAAACTGTCTACCAGCATATTGAACTGGTTTACCGGTATTAAGCATTAAGTTGGTTAAGTTATTTTGGTTTGAATTTATTTGACAACTGCTTCACCCCCCCGCCTCTCAGTTGTCTCCAAGACCTAACAATTGGTATCCGAGCCTAGTCCTCTTTTGCAGAAGTTTAACAGCTTGAGGAGATCCAATGTCCACTAACTATTTCAGGAAGGATAGTCCTAAACTTGATGGAACCAACTATGGTATATGGAAGATCAGAATGGAGATACATCTAAATTGCATTGGAAAGGACATCTGAGATGTTATGAAGAATGGTTATAATGCTCCTACTCAGAGTCAGCCCACTCCACCCAATTTGACTAAAGATGAGGAAAATGATTGCAAAGCAAGAGAAGCACTTTTGAGCTTATTATCAGATCAACAAGTCTTGAGACTATCAGATAGGTCTATTGCTAAAGCTATTTGGGATCATTTGGAAACACTGAATGAAGGAGATTCCATAGTCAAAATTGTAAAACTTGAAAGCTTTCAAGTCAGGTATGAACATCTGAAAATGGCAGAAGATGAAAGGATTTATGCTTTTATGGAAAGAGTAAATGAGATTGTTTTGGGTATTAAATGTTGTGGAGGAACCTTAAGTGAGGATGAAATTGTTTCAAAAGTTTTAAGAGGATTGCCACTGGCATATAAAATGAAAGTCACTACTATAAATGAGTTAAGAACAATGCCTAATACATCAGTAACTAGGGATACATTGATTGTGAAACTTTCAGCTTTTGAAATTGAAGAATCTGTTGCTACTATAAAGACATATTTGGCCTTTAAAGCATCAACATCATCTACTCCATCATTGACAAATCTGATTGGAGACCTTTTATGCAAGAGAACATGAAAAAATCAAGAAAGAAAATGAAGAACTTGAAGAACTTGAAGCACTATTTGCAAGGAAAATGCCTAAAGGTCCAGTTGGAAGTAAGTATGAAGGTAAAGCACCATTTACATGTTTTAACTGCAATAAGATTGGTCATATGGCTTTGAGATGCCCTAATAGACATGCTAGACTAAGAGAAGAAGCTAGAAGAACATACAAGCCTAACCCTGAATATCAGAGATACATATTTAATAAGAATAAAGACAAATCTTGCTACATTGATGATGAAGGTGTGACTGATGATTCTGATGAGGATCTGGCAGACAATGGATGGGTTTTTGTTGCTATAACAGAAGTTCAACTGGCACCTACTAGTCAACTGGTAGTACAGGCCTTGGCAGCTAAAGTTGAAGTAAAGGATGGATGGATCATTGATTCAGGATGCTCACATCATATGACAGGAGACAAAGGTAAATTCTTGAACTTTCAAGAATACAATGGAGACTTAGTGATATTTGGAGATGACAAAGCTTGTTTAATCAAAGGTAAGGGTACAATATCTCTTGATGGTAAGCATAACACTGACAATGTTTACTATGTTGAAGGATTAATGCATAATATTTTGAGCATTGGTCAATTAGTTGAGAAAGGATTTCAGTTACAATTCAAAAATGGAAAATGCAAAATCATGAATAGAACTAGTTTGGAAATTGTAACCGATAATCAGACTAGAGGTAATATCTTTCATTTAAATAACAGTGAAAAGACATGCTTAATTGTACATATTGATGAAAGTTGGTTATGGCATAAGAGACTCTGTCATGTAAACTTTGATTTCATGGTGAAAATCAGTACTACTATGGTAGTTAGAGATTTACCTAAAATTGTCAAACCTCAGAATACAGTATTTAAGGAATGTCAATTTGGAAAACAAGTTAGAGCTAGTTTAAAAAGTATTCCCAAAAAATCCAATAATGCTCTTGATTTAATTCACACTGATTTATGTGGTCAAGCTAGAACTAAAATCTTACAAGGTGATAGATATTTCATGCTAATCATTGAAGACTATTCTAGAATGTGTTGGGTTACTTTTCTCAGAGAAAAATTAGAAGCACTGGGAAAGTTCAAACTATTCAAAGCAATGGTAGAAAATGAAATTGGTAAGAAAAACAAATGTCTAAGATTAGATCAAGGAGGAGAATTTACATCTGGGTTTAATACATTCTGTGAAGTAAATGGAATCAGAAGACAACTATCAACACCTCAGACACCACAATAGAATGGAGTTGTTGAAATGAAAAACATAACTATCTTGGATGCAACAAGAAGTATGTTATCAGAAGCAAATCTACCACATGTATATTGGATAGAGGTAGTCAGTACAAGGGTCTATACATTCAACAAAGTTCACATCAAAGGTGAAACCGATAAGACCCCTCATGAACTATGGTTTGGTATTACTCCTACTCTTAAATATTTTAGAATTTTTGGAAGTAAATGTTATATCAAAAGAGATGAGTATATTGGAAAATTTGATCCTAGAAGTGATGAAGGAATATTTCTTGGTTATTCATCTAAGACCAAGGCATATAGATGCTTTAACAAAAGATTGTAGAAAATTGTTGAAAGTACAAATGTAAATATTGATGAACAATTCAGAGGAACTTCAAGGTATATAGAATCTGAACCGGCAATAGAAATTTTGACAAATGAACCTACTCTAAATCCACCAGTATAGAATGAAGATCCAGTTAACCTGGTATCATCTGAGTATTCCTTAGTGTAGCGTCCTAAATTTGTGACACTTGCAATTTCGACCGCATTTGGGTCTTCACGATGGTGATGCAACACTGAACCTGAATGGAGACCCTGAAACTTGTCCACAACATCAAAAACTGCATTTTTCCAGCACCCTGGCCTGATCCTCCTTGCACCCTGCTGTCCCGGGAGGTGGGACCAGAGTGCCCAGTGCCCTGGTCCTTCAGGACTAGGGCGCCCAGTACCCTGGTCCCCCAGGACTAGGGCGCCCAGTACCCTGGTCCCCCAGGACCATGGCGCCTAGTGCCCTGGTCCCTGGCCCTATTTTGGGCCCGGTCTCCTATGGGACTTCGGGCCTTTTTGTTTGCAATTTGGAAAATAACATTTCCTGGTCGGCCTAAGGTTGCGAAAATCAGTCTTTTAACCCTAATTGGCAAGTATAAAAACTACATTTCCTCTCCCATTTGGAAAGGGAGGACATATGTGTACAAGACGTGGAAACGATACTAAAACATTCAAGCATTCAAGCATTCAAACATTCCTTCAAGCAATTGATCATTCTAAGTCTCCATTCAAGGCTAAGTGTTGCATTCAAGACAAGGATTCAACCATTGAAGAGGAGATCACATGCTACAACATACAACATACAACAAACAACAACATCTATACCTTCGCATATAAGGATACAAACATCCTTACAACAAGGTACTAGTACTTGTTCTACATTACAGTCATTTACATTTACAGCATTTCTCATTTCTTGGTTAATTCCAAAACCGGGGTTTGACCTAAGGGCAAATCCCTAATCCCTAACCCCCCAATCATCTTCACTTTTTTGTGTGTAGGTTGCAGGTACGTGGCTGAAATTGAAGATCTGGAATCCTTGTGCAGAGACGAACAGATCCCCCTTCGTTTCGTGGATTTTTCGGAGGAGCGTGTGCACGTCGGGCGCCATCGTCCCGTCAAATTTTGCTCAAATTTGCAGGATAGCGCCGTCTCAACATTTTACTGCTAATTCCAGGTCTGCAGCTTCATATCATATCCCTATCTCAGTTTATAAACAAATCTTTCTCACTTTCTATGTATTCCTAGCTTAATCATTCTATCTACATTCTTTACAAAAGAGGGTAGCCTTGCTATCACAACCCTTGAAACTCATATAGAATCCAATCTTGCATTGTGTGGGATTGGATCTTGTGGGTTTCAACCCCTCTTTTGAATGTAAAGTCTCTCCTAAGTGAAAACCATCAACCCCAGTGACCTCCCTTCTCTCTCCTTGGAGTTGGAAGAGGGGAGAGCAACTAGGGTTCGATTTTTCCGCTTTACATTTTGGTGAACCCGACGTGAACATCCTTTCTGATTATTCATAGTTAGATCTGAAAATTGGATTCCTTGATTACATTTCCATGTTTGATCTTTTGCAAAATTTTAGAGGTTAATTGCATAAAAACCCTAAATTTTCTTTTTAAGTAATTGAGCTTGTGAAATGTTTAATTGTTAATGCTTGTTTTAGATCTGCCCTTCTATTACAAATTATCAATTCATATTTGTGCTTTAATTTTGAAAATTAAGTGGTTAAGTGCCAAAACCCTAATTTTTGAAACCCTCTTGATTCAACCTTTGTCCGACAATTTCACTGATCAAAACATCTCCAAATCAGCTGTAACTTTGGATTCCGCAATAAAATCACAATATCTTTCATCCTTGAAAATTTGGAAAAAAGTTGCGAGGACCGTGTGCACCCTGAGCACCATCGTCCCCAACATTTTTTTCGAAATTTTGGGAGCTAGATCTTACTGTATTTTTCTGCTAAAATCCAGAATTTTGGCTGATTTTATCAATTTTAACACTTTCAAAATTACAGTCAAAGTTGGTCTAGCGATTGCTTGGATTGAGGCTTCTAATCATTCAAAAATTGTTGAAATTGAAATTTGTGTCAAAATTGTGTTTCTTACAGTCCTAAATCTGAAAAGTGTGTTATCATTCATTCGAAATTTCAGTGATTTATTCAAATTTTTGCAATTTGTGACTTTTGAAATTAAGTGCTTAATTACAACAACTTTGATTTTCGCTTTCAAAATTGATTTTTGTGTGAAATTGAGTCAACTTTCAAATTTCAAAACTTGCATTGCTTTTGGTATTCCCTCTAAAATCATAAAATTCAAAATTTCAGTTTCCCTCTCTTTTTCAAAATTCAAATTTTGCATTTTTCGACAATCTTGGTAGGGTTCAATTTTGAGATTGCAACTTTAATTTGGCCTATCTACAGATCGTAAAATCACTCAATTTTTTCAGGTTAGCCATAAAATCATCATAACTTTCATCCCTGCAAATTTCAAAAAAAGTTGCGAGGACCGTGTGCACCCCGAGCGCCACGGTCCCAGACATTTTTTCTGAAATTTCGGGAGATTGTCCTGATTGTATTTAACAGCTTAAATCTAGAAGATTGGCTGGTTTTACTGAAATTTACTACCTCTAAAATTCAAAATCTTCTCTCTTTCTTTAGTGCATGAGTTTTACAACAATAAGCCCTACCTACACTATTCCCGTTAGACGAAGCCTTAGAATTAAGTCTTTCCAAGGTTTAATTACTGAGGAGATGGAACCTAATTTGAATGGCCTTTTTAATGAGGACATGGGTAATTCCTCTAATCCTCTTAATGATGAAGAAGCTCTCCATGAGGTTTCTGTAGAACAAATTTCAAAATTGGATAACCAATTTGATGATTTTCAATAATGGATGTCTCAAGAATACCCTGATAGTCAAGCTCTTCCTTTAATTGAGGGCCTAAAACGTATGCTTCAAAGTGATAAGAATGGAATTGATATTTTGCATGGTATTGTACTCATTGTGGATTCAAATGTGATGCCTATGAAGAGTTGTGCCGAAACCTTAGGTTATACACAACCTCCTATTCAAGTTAATCATTCTATTCCTTTGATGACTCCTATTGCTAGTATACCTACTTTTACATCAAACATAATGACTACTTCAATACAAGACATTTCTCCTATGATCACTAATCATGGGGGCAATCCTTCTTCTTCAATTAACCCTCTTCCTTCATTCAATCCAACTTCTTCATTCATTCCTTCAATGTGTGTTCCTCTTGTATCTCCACAAATGAACATGACGCAAGGGGGCAATTCAATTAACCCTTCCATTCCTCCTTGTAGTGTTCCTCCTGTCCAATCATCTCCTATGACTAACTATCATAGTGTCCCACCACCTTACTCTCTACCTTCTTTCAATAACATAACACCTCCATCACAATCTAACACGTCTAATATGAACTCTTCGACTGAAGCGACCATTAACAATCTTGCACAGTCTCTTCTTTACAGCAACAAATTGCCTCTATGAACCAATCTAAGTTTAGTGTGCCCACATTTGATGTTGTGAGCCCACTTTCTCTTGACATTGTTCGAGCTATCCCCCCTAAACATGTTGAAATTCTGCACTTGGAACTTTATAATGGTAAGGGTGATCCTCTAACACATGCTAAGACCTTTCAAACAATATGTACTGATTTTGCTTATGACCAAAGGTTGCTTGCAAAACTGTTTACTAGAACATTAATAGACAAAGCCCTACAATGGTATTGCTCGTTGCCTTCCTATTCTATTACTTCTTTCGAACAACTTGCAAATGCTTTCATTCAACAATTTCAAAACAATATAAGTCCTAAAGTTACTTTGATTGATTTAATGCATTGTAAACAAGGTGTTAAAGAAAAAGTGACTGATTTCATTGGTAGATATAAGCATTTGTATGCTCAAATTTCTTTTCCAGTGCCTGACAATGATATTCAAAGAATCTTTATTTCTAATTTACAAAAAGATATTCGAGACAAACTCCTATTTTCTGAGTTTACTTCTTTCCAACAGTTGTGTGCAACTCTTCACAATTATCAACTGACTGTGAGTCAAATGGAACAATCACATCCTATGGCTCCAAGTGATAAGGGTGATAGTAGTCAACAACCATTTGGGAAGTTTAAACCGAATAGAGAGTCCATTAAATTTAATGAAAACGTCATTAACAACAATGTGAATGCAGCATCAGGTGTGTCTCCTATTTCTAAGTTTTTCAAGAAAGAAAGAAAGTTTACTCCTTTGAATGAATCATTGCATAGCATTATGAATAAGTTATTAGAACAAAATGTGCTTACTCTTCCTCCTATAAGGCAAATTGATCCTGCAAAGATAAATTCACCTTATTTTGATAACAAATCTTTTTGTCAATTTCATCGTCAACCTGGGCATGATACTGAAAAATGTTTTGCTTTAAAGGGTAAAATTCAAGATTTGATTGATAATAATACTATTTCTGTTTTTGGAGTGAATGATAAAGGCAATACATCTGTAGCTCCTCCTAATCAAAATCTTCAGATTTTCACTGATCCATTACCTTCTCATACCTCTAATGCGATTGAGACTAATGATTCCTCTTTCTCATTTGATGGTCTTGTGTCTATGACTCCGAATGTGATTAACTTTGTAGAGCAGCAGAAAATCCCTAAAGAACTTTCCATCACCTTTGATTCTAGTGAAACTATCAGGGCACCTGATGGTCCTTTATATATAGTTGCAAAAGTCAAAAATACACCTTGCCGTGGAGTGCTTATTGATCCTTCTTGTATGGTTAATATCATTACTGAAGAATTTCTTTTTACTTTGCAATTGAATCAAGTAATCTATGATGAAACAGATGTGGTTGTGAAATTATTTGATGCATTTTCTTCTCCTGCAATTGGTTCTATTACATTACCTATTGAAGTTCATAACAAATCCCTTGATGTGAACTTTGCTATTATTCCATCTTCCGAACAATTTCGTGTGAAGCTTGGCTATCCTTGGCTATCTTCCATGAAAGCTATTGCTTCTCCTATTCACAAGTGTTTGAAATTTCCCCATAATGGTGAAGTTGTTACTGTCAATCATAGTCTCTTTAAACCAGCTGAAAGAAATTCTAGCATTCCTATTGATTATTTTTGGCCTAAACAATTCCAATCTCTTCCTCCGTGAAGTGATCATCTTTTCAAATCTTATCAAAAGTGGAAAAAAGATATGTTCCTTTCTCTAAGTGAACCTAGAACACCCAAACTTGATATTCCTATCATTCTTGAGAAGGAAGTTCTTCCTTTGAAAGATAAAACTAATGTCTTTCCTCAAGAAGATTCCTCACCCATTCCTATGGATGTGACTATGCCTATATCTAATAAACTTCCCAAAAGTAGACCTATCCCTCCTTGTCATGATGGACTTGGTCTCCTTCCGAAACCAAATATTCCTCCCTTATATGGAGCAGTTCCTCCTCTTTCCTCTTATGGAGAGAAGAGACCTTCCTCTTCTCCTATTTTTCAGCCTAAGAGACCACAACCTAAACACCCAAGTGATAAGGATGAGAACATTCCTCCTCCTCAATCTTCGCAACTTCCTACTAAGACTAGACAAAATCATTCTACATGTGAACGCCGACGAAAGCGTCGTCTTAGAGCTCAGGAAGCTGCTTCTCAAACTTTGCAATCCCCAAAAACACCTTCAACTAGCATTATTCCATTTTCTCCTCAGCTGATGATTGAGCCAAAATCTCCTAAACATAAGATGCATGATGGTCTTGATCCTGTGCGAGTTAAAGATCCTATTTTTATAAATCTTGATGATGATATAGATGAAAATGTTACTTCTCTTGCTTCTGATAGTGAATATGAACTTGTTGATATTGATAACCATTTATCTAATGAATTTTCTAAAGCACTTATCCTAGCTCCTAGGCAAGAACAACGTGGCTTGGAACATGAACATAGCCCTTGTTTGGATCTTGTGATAGCTCCATCTTCTATGTTGAATGTTCCTTCTCTAGCGTGGTCCCTGCCTTCCCGAAACATTGATCAGCAAGATCGGGGGGTAGATGACGTGCTAGACTAGTTTCATTAGCATAGCAGATTCTCTCCTCCTCTCTTTTGTTACTTCTTCTATATGTTACTCTCATTCTTCTATTTGTTGTCCTTAGTGTTGTCTACTTGAGGACGATGCAAAACATTGAGATCTCTCGATCTCTCTCATGTTGACTCAAAAGACACATGTGTTCCCTTCTTCTAGGTGACCTTCCTTGATTGGGGAATGAAGAACAATTATGCATACATACATATGATATACATGAATTATCATACAACATACTGACCCCGAGGAAAGTGAAGTCACCTTGTGCTTTGTGTTTTGTGTCTATTATCCTTGGGCTTATCTCACACTTGGGGGCTAAATCCTTGCGATAACATGCTCCTTTCTCATTTCTTATATGTATCACTACCTTAAAGCAATCACCCCCGGTGAGGCGTGTGCGATCGCTTTAACGTAGGGGGGCATACATCCCGTTCATATCTTTTCAAGATACTTGAAAATTTCTTGACAAATTTTGCCTTGAAGATTTTTGATATCTTTCTTGCATGACTCATAGTGAGGGAACCTTACTACTGACAGTCATGGTTCTCCCTCGTGATCTTCCCTTTTACTTTGTCAATCGAAGTCGTAAGATCCTTAGTCCACTAGGGGCTTGGTGTATCTTGCCTCCTTGACGTGGTGAAAGTTTTTCAATGTTGTTTCCTTGTACTTTACCGGAAGTATGGCGTACGCTTATACTCCCGCTAAAGTGGGGGCTAAATGTAGCGTCCTAAAGTTGTGACACTTGCAATTTCAACCGCATTTGGGTCTTCACGATGGCGATGCAACACTGAACCTGAATGGAGACCCCGAAACTTGTCCACAACATCAAAAACTGCGTTTTTCTAGCACCTTGGCCTGATCCTCCTTGCACCCTGCTGTCCTAGGAGGTGGGACCAGAGCGCCCAGTGCCCTGGGCCTTCAGGACTAGGGCGCCCAGTACCCTGGTCCCCCAGGACCATGGCGCCTAGTGCCCTGGTCCCTGGCCCTATTTTGGGCCCGGTCTCCTATGGGACTTCGGGCCTTTTTGTTTGCAATTTGGAAAATAACATTTCCTGGTCGGCCTAAGGTTGCGAAAATCAGTCTTTTAACCCTAATTGGCAAGTATAAAAACTACATTTCCTCTCCCATTTGGAAAGGGAGGACATATGTGTACAAGACGTGGAAACGATACTAAAACATTCAAGCATTCAAACATTCCTTCAAGCAATTGATCATTCTAAGTCTCCATTCAAGGCTAAGTGTTGCATTCAGGACAAGGATTCAACCATTGAAGAGGAGATCACATGCTACAACATACAACATACAACAAACAACAACATCTATACCTTTGCATATAAGGATACAAACATCCTTACAACAAGGTACTAGTACTTGTTCTACATTACAATCATTTACATTTACAACATTTCTCATTTCTTGGTTAATTCCAAAACCGGGGTTTGACCTAAGGGCAAACCCCTAATCCCTAACCCCCCAATCGTCTTCGCTTTTCTGTGTGTAGGTTGCAGGTACGCGGCTGAAATTGAAGATCTGGAATCCTTGTGCAGAGACGAACAGATCCCCCTTCGTTTCGCGGATTTTTCGGAGGACCGTGTGCACGCCGGGCGCCATCGTCCCATCAACTTTTGCTCAAATTTGTAGGACAGTGCCGTCTTGACATTTTACTACTAATTCCAGGTCCGCAGCTTCATATCATATCCCTATCTCAATTTATAAGCGAATCTTTCTCACTTTCTATGTATTCCTAGCTTAATCATTCTATCTACATTCTTTACAAAAGAGGGTAGCCTTGCTATCACAACCCTTGAAACTCATATAGAATCCAATCTTGCATTGCGTGGGATTGGATCTTGTGGGTTTCAACCCCTCTTTTGAATATAAAGTCTCTCCTAAGTGAAAACCATCAACCCCAGTGACCTCCCTTCTCTCTCCTTGGAGTTGGAAGAGGGGAGAGCAACTAGGGTTCGATTTTTCCGCTTTACACTTAGTAACTAAGGAACATCAACAAACAAAGACACCCCAGTATGTAAGACTGAATCATTTTGAAGATTAGATAATTGGAAATAAATTTAAAGGAGTTATGACAAGAGGAAGATTGGCAAATGAAGAGGTATGTCTTATTTCACAAATTGAACCATCATCAGTTAATGAGGCATGTGAAGATAAATTTTGGATTAAAAGTATGAAAGAAGAATTAGAACAAATTGAGAAAAATAACACTTGGACATTATTTCCTTGGCCTAAAGATGAAAATGTAATTGGAACCAAATGGGTATTCAGAAACAAACTTAATGAAGATGGTAAGGTTGTCAGAAATAAAGCAAGACTAGTGTGTAAGGGATATTCTCAGAAAGAACGAATTGATTACAATGAAACCTTTGCACTGGTAGCTAGAATTGAGGCAGTTAGAACTACAAAGTATATCAAATGGATATTAAATGTACATTTTTGAATGGAGATCTTGAAGAGGAAGTGTACATTCAACAACCTGATGGATTCTCTTTGATAGATGACAAAAATATGGTTTGCAGGTTAAGAAAAATTTTGTATGAATTAAAACAAGCTCCAAGAGCTTGGTATGCAAGATTGGATAAGTATCTTTTGAAGATTCATTTTTCTAAAGGAAATGCAGATAATAATTTATATTATAAAGTGACTAATGATGACATCTTGATTATAGAAGTATTTGTTGATGACATAATCTTTAGAGGAGAAGATGGATTATGTAAAGAATTTGAAATGTCTATGATTGGAGAAATAAAATTCTTTTTAGGATTGCAGATTTCACAGACTGATAAAGGTATATTCTTGAGTCAATCTAAGTACTTAAAAGAGTTACTAAAGAAATTTGGGATGGAGATCTCTAACTCGATAAGCACACCTATGACAACAAATGACAAATTATCACTAAGGGATGAATCTACACCTATTAATCCAACTAGATACAAATCTATGATAGGAGGTTTACTGTATTTGACACAAACCAGACCTGATATTATGAATGCAGTATGTATTGTTTCAACATTTCAAAGTAATCCTAGAGAAAATCATGAATCGATAGTAAAAAAGATTTTCTAGTACTTACAAGGTACTATAAATCTTGGATTATGGTATCCTAGAGATGAAAACTTTGAATTATGTGCATACACAGATGCAAATTGGGCAGGAGATGTGGATGATAGAAAAAACACCACTGCCAGAGCATTCTTTCTTGGAAACAGACTAGTTTCTTGGTTGAGTAAGAAACAAAGTTGTACATCTTTATCAACATTAGAATCAGAATAAGTTGCAGTAGCAACTAACTATACACAAGTACTATGGCTTAAGAAAATGTTGAAAGACATAAAGGTAAAATGCAAGGAACCTATTACTATTTATTGTGATAACACTACAGTAATTGATATATCTAATAATATGGTATTACATTCTAAAACCAAACATGTTTCTATCAAACTGAATTTTTTAAGGGAAAATGTTGAAGCAAAGGAAATAAAACTAGTTTATGTGAATACTAAAGAGCAGATTGTAGACATATTTACTAAACCTCTGCCTAAGGAGACCTTTGAATATCTCAGAGATTAGCTTGGGGTCATACCCCCACTGGTAGAGACTTAGGAAGTTGATGATTATCATCAACCGACAGAATTAACAGAGAAATATTTTATTCCAACTTTGATGGGAAGCTACTTCTTAGGGGGAGTAGTTGGTATACTAAATTGATTGGTATTTTGTATATGAACTTGGCTTGGTAAGATGTTCTTGGTAAGAACTTTGGCAATTGATGTCAAAGGGGGAGAGATTGGTATGGAAAAACACAAAGAAAACACATGTTGCTCCTAGGGGGAGAGATTGTTGTTTGGGTGATATTATTACTCTCTATATCTGTATTTTGATTTTTGGTTATGATCTCTTTTTGGAGATTGTTGGTTTTTGGTATTTGGCATTTCTGTTTTGGCACTTTGATGGTTTTTCCATCTTGTGTTGCCACCAATGCCAAAGAGGGAGATTGTTGGTATTTTGGTATGGTTTTGTCATTGATGTCAACACCTACTAAACACTTATCAACTCTGGCACTTTGGAGAATCAACAACATTCACCGACAACTCATGCATAGTCACCGGTATCTGGTACATCGGCAAGATATAATGATCACCAACACTTGGAATGATATGGAAAACACTTGGTTATGTCAAAAACATTGTATGGACACTTTGTTTTGGAGTTTTGTTTATTGATACATTAGCATTTGCATATTTGTTGTTACTGGCAAATAGGTCCAGGGTATACACCAACAGGTTTATCTTTTCTAGATCAGCATGACATGCTATGGAGATGATTAATTATTGTTGTAAATTCATTAAGCCGACATGTTCAATCGATTATTGCATCGGATATTGTTTTGTTTCTAAAATGCTTTTATTGTAATATCTTGTAGGGCTGACCTACTAAAATTGGTCTTAGGTTATGGTATAAATGTAAGATCTTATTTGTAAGATCAAAGGTGCAATGCAAAAAAGGATTGTGTGAAGGTATATGCGAGAATAAGAACAACTATACACGTAGACATCATTTGAAGATTGAAGGAGGGTTTTTGTGAAGACAATCAGAACTACACTGGTACTAAATCCAGCATATGAAGATGCTATTTTGAGCAGTACATTCTTATTGGACTTAACCATCCAGTTGTAGTCAGTGTGACTCCCATTTTGTGATTGAGCAGTGAGCTCTAGGCGCTTGGCCTTTCTGCATGTGCAGACACCATTTATGTACACTTACTATCTGCAGTAGTATCATCTAATTGTGGGTAAGGTTTCCCACCGTGGTTTCTCCCCTTACAAGGTTTCCACATACAAATACTAGTGTTATGTGTTGTGGATGAATTTTTCTTTATGTTTCATGCACTAATCCTTACTGGTATAGCAATTAACTGTTAAAACTATCTACCAACATATTGAACTGGTTTACCAGTATTAAGCATTAAGTTGGTTAAGTTGTTTTTGTTTGAATTTATTTGACAACTGAGTCACCCCTCCCCCCCTCTCAGTTGTCTCTGGGACCTAATAGTAATAAGATTAGTCATATGGATTCAAGATGCCCAGATACACATGCAAGATTGAGAGAAGAAGATAGAAGAACATACAAGCCTAACCCTGAATATCAGAGATACATTTTTAAGAAGAATAAAGATAAATCTTGTTATCTTGCTGATGAAGGAGTCACTAATGATTTTGATGAGGATTCAACAAACAAAGGATGGGTCTTTGTTGCTATAACTGAAGATCAACTGACACCTACTGTTCAACCAGTAGAGCAGGCCCTAGCAACTAAAATTGAAGTTGAGGATGAATGGATCATTGATTCAGGATGCTCACATCATATGATTGGCGATAAAGGTAAATTCTTGACTTTTCAGGAATATAATGGAGGTCTAATAAGATTTGGAGATGATAAAGCTTGTTTAGTCAAAGGAAAAGGTACAATATCTCTTGATGGTAAGCATAATACTGACAATGTTTACTATGTTGAAGGTTTAAAGCATAATCTTTTCAGTGTTGGTCAATTAGTTGAAAAATGATTTCAGTTATAATTCAAGAATGGGAAATGTAAAATTATGAACAAAACTGGTTTGGAAATTGCAACCGGTAATCAAACTAGAGATAATATCTTTCATCTGAACAACAATGAAAAGACATGCTTGATTGCTCATATTGATGAAAGTTGGCAATGGCATAAGAGACTTTGACATGTAAATTTTGATTGCATTGTGAAAATCAGTACTACTAAGGTAGTTAGAGATTTACCTAAGATTGTTAAACCTCACAATCCAGTATGTAAGGAATGTCAATTTAGAAAACAAGTTAGAGAATATTTTAAAAGTATTCCAGAAAAATCCAATAATGCTCTTGACTTAATTCATACTGATTTATGTGGTCCAGCTAGAACTAAATTCCTACAAGGTGATAGATATTTCATGCTAATCATTGATAACTATTCTAGAATGTGTTGGGTTACTTTCCTTAGAGAAAAATCAAAAGCACTTGGGAAATTCAAACTATTCAAGGCAATGGTAGAGAATGAAACCGGTAAGAAAATCAAATGTCTGAGATCAAATCAAGGAGGTGAATTCACATCTAAGGAATTTAATACATTATGTGAAGTAAATGGAATCAGAAGATAGTTGTCAACACACCGGACACCACAGCAGAATGGTAGAAAGGAAGAATAGAACTATCTTGGATGCAGCTAGAAGTATGTTATCTAAAGCAAATCTGCCACATGTATATTGGAGAGAGGCAGTAAGCACAACAGTCTACACATTCAACAAAGTTCACATCAAAGGTGAAACCGGTAAGACCCCTCATGAACTATGGTTTGGTTTACTTCTACTGTTAAATATTTGAGAATATTTGGAATTAAATGCTATATTAGAAGAGATGAGTATATTGGCAAATTTGATCCTAGAAGTGATGAAGGAATATTTCTTGGTTATTCATCTAAGAGCAAGGCATATAGAGGTTTTAACAAAAGATTGCAGAAAATTGTTGAAAGTACAAATATGAAGATTGATGAATAGTTTAAAGGAACTTCAAGGTATATAGACTTTGAACCAGAAACATAGATACTGACAAATGAACCTATATTGAAACCACTGGTATAGAATGAAGATCTAGTTACACCAGTATCATCTGAAAATTCCACTGTAACTAAGGAACAACAACAAATGAAGACACCCTGGTATGTAAGACTGAACCACTCAGAAAATTAGATAATTGGGAACAAGTATCAAGGAGTTATGACAAGAGGAAGACTGGAAAATGAAGAAATATGTCTTATTTCTCAAATTGAACCATCATCAATTAATGAGGCATGTGAAGATAAACACTGGATTAAAGCTATGGAAGAAGAATTCGAACAAATTGAAAAGAATAACACATGGACACTAGTTCCCCGACCTAAAGACAAAAATGTAATTGTAACAAAATGGGTATCCAGAAAGAAACTTAATGAAGATGGTAAGGTAATCATAAATAAAGCAAGACTAGTGTGTAAGGGGTATTCTTAGAAAGAAGGAATTGATTATAATGAAACCTTTGCACCGGTAGCTAGAATTGAGGTAGTCAAATTATTCTTAGCTTTTGCAGCACATAAGAACTACAAAGCATATCAAATGTACATTTCTGAATGGATATCTTGAAGAATAAGTTTACATTGAGCAACCTAATAGATTTTATTTGACAGATAACAAAGATATGGTTTGCAGGTTAAGGAAAGCTTTGTATGGGTTGAAGCAAGCTCCAAGAGCTTGGTATGCTAGATTGGATAAATATCTTTTGAAGATTGGTTTTTCTAAAGGTAATGCTGACAGTAACTTATACTATAAAGTGACTTATGATGACATCTTGGTTATAGAAGTTTTTGTTGATGATATAATCTTTGGAGGAGAAGATGGATTATGTAAAGACTTTTCTATTGAAATGCAGCAAGAATTTGAAATTTCTATGATTGGAGAGGTAAAATTATTTTTAGGATTACAGATCTCACAGACTGATAAAGGTATATTCTTGAATCAATCTAAGTACTTGAAGGAGTTACTAAATAAATTTGGGATGGAGAACTCTAAACTGGTAAGCACACCTATGACTACAAATGACAAATTATCACTAAGAGGTGAATCAACACCTATTAATCCGACTAGGTACAAATCTATGATAGGAGGTTTACTAGATTTGACACAAACAAGACTTGATATTATGAATGTAGTATGTATTGTTTCAAGATTTCAGAGTACTCCTAAAGAAAATCACGAGTCAGCAGTAAAAAGGATTTTCCTAGTACTTACAAGGCACTACAAATCTTGGCTTATGGTATCCTAGAGATGAAAACTTTGAATTATGTGCATACACAGATGCAAATTGGGCAGGAGATATAGATGATAGAAAAAGCACCATCAGCAGAGCATTTTTTCTTGGAAACAGATTAATTTATTAGTTGAGTAAGAAACAAAGTTGTACATCTTTATCAACAACAAAATCAGAATATGTTGCAGTAGCAACTAACTATACACAGGTATTGTAGACACCTAAAATTGTCCAGTCTAATTAAATAAATATTTTATTTATTATATTATCTAAGCCTAACTCTTCTATTAATTAAATAAATCTTTATTTATTTAATTAATTCATTTATCCTCTTCTAGCCTTATTTCTCATTTAAATAAATACATTTATTTATTTAAATTATCCTTTTCCTAAATTAAATAAATATTCTTATTTATTTAATTATCTCATTTCTTCTATTAATTAAATAAATCTTTATTTATTTAATTAATTCATTAACCTTTTCTACCTATGACACATGTCATTCATCTCTTAATTCATACACTACCTACCCCTTTCATTATTTTATTATTTCTTTTACCTACCCTCTATTCATAGCCGACCTCCTTTTACACCTCTCAATCTTATCCCTCCATTTCATATAGTGTTTTCTATATAAGGAGATGCTTCCTTCATTATCAAACCCTAATGAGCTAAGGAGCTAACTACTTGATCAATTGACTACACCATGATCCTACTTGCAACCACATTCCGTTCTTTGTTGAGCTCTTGTGCACATAAAATCTGAGAGCAAATATATCAAGCAAGATTAATGGAGATAGGAAGAATGGAGATCAAAACCCTATTGGACATGTGATGGTATAATCTTTGTGATTTCATGTGATTTGCATTGTCTTAGGTAATCTTCATATGTTATGGTGGATCTTTATTGATTGTTAGGCTAGGGTTTTGTGGTTGGATTCATTTAGCCTTTCAATATTGTTATTATTGTATCCATTTTCACCATATACATTTTGGCACGCCCGGTGGGACTCTTGTCCCTTTTGCATTTAACCTTTTGTTGCAGATTTTGTGTTTGAAGTTGCAGATTTGGCATTTCTGACAACATTTTCAACATTTTTGCGTGTGCACAACCTTGGATCGCGTTTTTGATTTTCTAGCGCGTCTGCGACATCTTGAATCGCGTCTGTGTTTTCGACAAAATTTTATTTTGCAGGTTTCCGAAAGGCGCGTCTGTGTTACGGAAATGCGTCTGCGTCATTTTTATCCGCGTCTGTGTCTGGGAAACGCGTCTCTGGTTTTTATCCGCGTTCATGTCTCACAGAACCGCATCTGTGTTGCAGAGTTGCGTCTGTGTCGAGGGTAATTGCGTCTGTGTATCACTTGTTTCAAAATTTTGAAGTTTTATTGATTCAGTTTTCGGATTTTGCATTGGAGGTTTCAGATCTGGTATATTTTTGGACTAACATTTTCAGATCTAGACTAACAAAATTGGTGCAGCTTGTCTTGGAAGCAAAATCATTTTTTTGAAGACCCCTATTTTCACAAAGTCTTTTGGGTTTAAAATTTACCTAACTTGTGTGCTTGCAGGAAGGGGTGATCATTTGAAACAACTCAAACTACTAATAAATCTTTGTTGCAGGACCTTGGCAAGGATTTTTGGATTTTTATTGTGTGATTTATTTTCATAGACTAGAAAACACTTCAATTGGTGCACTAAAATTGAATCATTGTCTTTTGTGTCTTGAGCAATAGGCTCTTTTTGTTTAATCTTTAGAGGGCCTGTCTTCCCGTGTGGTCATTAGGACTACTAGTGAGAAGAGAACGACCCAAGTGGTAGCGAGGAAAACCCACCTCTTCCGAACCACTATAAAAAAATGTATTCATGGTGAAAACTATGGATAACGTGTGCTGATTAGTTCATACCGACACTATGTCTCCCCATAAACCCGTTTGATCAAATTTATTTGATCAGTTGTAGGGCGTAACCCCTATCGGCTGGGAGCCTTCTGTATTTACAGAGCTGAAAGTGTCGCATGTATGGCCACACGAGTGGATGCCCTTACTAGCACCTTTTTGTTTTAGAAGCCCAAATCCTTCTAGTTGTTGGGGTAGGAGGTCGAACCTCTGGTAGCGGCCCACACACATATGGTTCTTAGTAGAGATACAAAGTTTGCCATGGGGAGTTTTCATGGGGACTGATGCTTGGCTGACCCGAGAAGTGAGTGCCGAGGGTGGAGCCAGTGAGGTCAAGCATCTAAGTATCCGCTCTGAATAGCGTAGCCTTGGGGGTAAAACCCCATGTGGGATCAACAACTATTGTCTTGGCCAGCCATAAGGATTGTGCTTGACTTATTTTAAACATTCAAAACATTCAAGACCAAACAGCAAAACATTGTGTCTTTTGTGTCTTAAAGTGTATGCAAAACATTTTTTTTACATCAAACAACACACTTTTTTTGGAGTCATTTTGGAGTCTAGATACTTGCAAACATTGAGTCCTCATCAACACTGTGTCCTCTTGTCATGAAAAATAGTCAAATAGTCAGATTTGGTCACAACAAAACAACTTCATAGATTGGAAAAATTGCACAAAATTTGCAGAAACGTGTCTGTGTCAGGCATAATAGTGTCTGTTTTGTCTAGCCGCGTCTGTGCAGGGCAGAATCGCGTCTGTGCTCCAACAACAAACATTACATTTGACAGAAAATCGCAGAGGCATGTCTGTGTTAAACATAGTAGCGTCTGTGTCAGGAAGCAGCGTCTGTGTCCAGAATTGAAAAACTGTCATAGTCCAGCAAGCAAACACAGTCAGTTTCAAAATTCTTGAGCTTCCTAGGTCATCTCTCTAGGGTTTCATTTAGCATTCAACCTGTCCTTGGGTCTCACAAAGTCCATCATTGCTTTACATCTCACATTACAGTCACAATTGTCTAAACTTGAGTCAAAAGGTCATTTGCTTGTCCTCATCATACTTTGTCAACACACTACATACAACAACACTTTGCTAAGTGGTCCCTCATCAAGGTTTCTTACCTTTGGGTCTCATTTGGTCTTACTTAGAGTCAAGGTAAACTTACCTCATCAAGAGAAACTATCCTCTCTTTGGAAGTCACACCTACTCTACTACATACATACTTGGTCTTACACTTTGGGCATTGCAAGTACACCTTCATATTCATTTACATTCCATTCAACTCTTGGTCTTCCATACTCTTTCCATTTTTCATCTAGTCTCACACATCTTGGTCAATACCTAGTTCATGGTTGAAACCCGTCTTCAAAAATCTAGGAGAGAAACTAAAGAGGCTCAAGAGTCTGCAAACATGAGTTCTTATGAGTATGACAATGATATCTTTTTCAATTCTGATCATACTACATTACCTGACATGGATGCCTATAGAAACATTCCAAATGTTGATAACGTGGACACTATAAACAACAATGCTACACAAAATGACAATGTGGACAACTTTTCAGTACATTCAGCAGATGTGGAAGAATCCATTATGAATCCCCATTTCAATCGATTGGTTGAGGAAATAATGAGGAGGGATAGACAATACTTCTTACAAATGATGGCACAAAGTGGAGCCAAGATACCTCATGATTTTGACATGTCTCAAATAATGGAAAATCGACCTTTGCAACAACCGCACTCCAATATGGATCAAAGGAGACCTAATAGTGGAGGAAATAGAGGACCACACATGGTACCTGAATCACCATCAGCTTTGCTTCAAAAACCAGAGGTCCCACATACACATGGTCAAACATATGATACTTACCTTCGTAGACCATTATGGAAGTCTTATGTAGAGAAATATGCTCAATCACATATCAATGCTAAGGATCAACCACCAAAGCAATTGGATATTCAAAGGCATGCTCAAAATTTGGACACAAGGAAACCCCGTGTCAAATTTGGGGGCAACACAATGGAACATGACATGCCTATAGAGTATGCTATACATGCACAAAATAGATATGGTGTTCCTCAACATGAATCTATACCAAGTGGTTCATATATGCAGCATCACTACAGACCTCCTCCATATGAACATGTGTATGATCAATATCATCCATATATGGAACATGCTCCTCCTCTAATTGGTGCCTCAAGCATGGGGTATGGTCCAAGAAGTCGATCTCCACCTAAGAGTAATTTGGAGCAACAAATTAGGGACTTACAAAAGAAAATGGAGGACATAAATACACCAAAGCCAACATACACAATGAGAGACATATGTCCTTATCCATTTGACAAGAGCATTCCAATGCCTCCTTTTCCTACACACTTTGTGATGCCTAAATTTGATAAGTATAGAGGAAAAGGGGATCCTAAGGCACACATAAGACAATTTTTCACAACTTGCATTGAGGTAGCAGCAAAAGAGACATATTTGATGAGATTATTCCCACAAAACTTAGGTGATCAAGCTATGGAATGGTTCTCCCAACTTCCACCTGGAATTAAGTCATGGGGTGACTTAGCAGAGGCATTTATTCAACATTTCTCCTACAACATAGAGACAGACATATCAGTCACTACTTTGTGCAACACCAAGCAAAAAGAGGGAGAGTCTTTTGCATCATTTTTACAAAGATGGAGAAATCTAGCCACCAGATGCTCTTGTGAAATTCCACAAAAATAAATGGTAGATATGTTCACACAAAATGTTAACAAAGAGATTGGTTATGACTTAAGGAAAGCTTGTTTGTCCACCTTCAAGGATGTTATTGAAAAAGGCTTAGCGACAGAAAGGGTCCTAATTGAACAAGGAGTCATTAAGATATTCAAGGAAAACAAAGATGACTTTAAAGGAAAAGACAAGCCAAGATTTTGGAATAAAAATAAGAACACAGTTAATGATGGTGTTGTTGATGCCAACACAGTGTGGCCCAAAGTCATCTTTTCGGGATCAAGTTCTACAAACAATCAAGTGAATACTCAAACAACTTCCAGATCACAAAGGAAGTACACCCCGTTGGGAGAACCACTTGAGTCAGTTTTCAAAAAGCTAGTGGCAAACAAGGTAATTACAGTTCCAGATTTTCCTCCATATGAACCAAAGGTTAAATCAAATTGTGGAATGATGATGAGTATTGTGAATTTCATAAGAGCAAGGGTCATAAGATAGGAAATTGTCATCGACTAAAGAACATCATACAAGATCTCATTGATAGAGGTGACATTGAGATTGAGGGACATTCGTCCAATCAAGAACATGAGATGTTTAAGGAACCATTCCCAAAGCATGACAAGGGAAAAGCTAAAGCCATAGATGATCAAACCAACTATACCAGAGCATCTTATAACTATGATTCAACTATCAATCACATCTTGATGGACAATTACGTCTCTACCATTATTATCAAGGACAAAGCGTCCAAGAATTCTACTCAGAGACCCAAGATTGTCTTAAAAGGTGTTGGATCTTCTTCTGAACCTACCTCTGAATGTCATGTTACAACCCACCAAGGTAAAATAACTTTGCAAGGTGCTCCAACTAAAAACACCACTTCTTCATCAACCAAACCTGAGTATGACCTTGTAGAACAGTTAGGGAAGACACCCGCACTCATTTCAATCCTTGAACTATTATGCATATCTCCCGCACATAAAGCCATTCTTGATAAAATCTTGAGAGATACCGCTGTTCCTACTGATCTAAACGTGGACCAGTTTCAAGCCATGGTGGGGTACCTTTCCATTCCACACTCCCTTACTTTCACGGAAGCTGATGACGCCTCTATAAGTCAGCCACATAATGCGCCATTACACATTGAAGCCTTCATACACAAACATCGAATAAAACGAGTCCTGATAGATGGAGTAGCAGATCTAAACATTTGCACATTAAGCACTATCACACAATTGGGATATTTTGACAAAGCTATAAATTCTACAAACAAGATCACCATTAAGGCATATGATGATGAAGAACGTTCATCCAAGGGTACAGTAATCTTACCTCTCAGAGTGGGGCCAGTTACAAAGGATGTGGTCTGTCAAGTCCTGGATTTAAATGTCACTTATAACATATTATTAGGATGTCCTTGGATCCATGAAATGAGGGCAGTCCCATCCACATATCACCAATGCATTAAGTTTCCTCATAATGGAGTGGAAGTAACAGTTAACGGCGATCCTAATCCATCCATATATTGCAATAACCTGAAATCAAAGACTGAGACCATTATTCCTAGTAATCGGGAAGCTGTTCCTTCATCGACATACATTGATCTTGAGTCATTAAAACCTTCGACATCCAAACAAGGTGAGCTTAAAGGCAAGTTTTAGGACAAAGGCATGGGGGAATATACTTTCAATCAGACCATGTACTTAAGACAAGCATGAGTTCCCCAAAAGAATATGGAAGACCACATCCTAACAAGAAAATCACCATCATGAAGCTCAAATGGGATCCCACTACCTTTCAAAAATGGGGTGAACTAGAAGAGGAAGATTTATACCAAATGCTTTTCAGAGACAATGAAGAGGAAACACAAGACCACATCAATCTTCCATGTGAGAAATATGGCAAAGGCTTCAAAATTCTACAAAAATTCAGGTATGATGGAAAAAGCCCTCTGGGGTTACGAAAGGAAGGCATCATTGAACCTTTACAACCTGAATTGACTTTCAAGAAAGAACACTCGAAAGGACTAGGTTTCTTAACTTCCAAGGTCCACACCCAAAGGACAGAAGAAGTCTTACAAATCAAAGCTACCAAGATTCAACAAGAGAATCGCTATTCCATAGATTCCAACGAATGGGAATGGGATTCCGACAAGTCTTCTAGTGACTATGAGCTCACCGAGACATTCAGAGAGCCAGGTGAACCCACAGAAGACGACGAGTTTTATAACAAATTCAGAGTTGGTCAAGAAAAAACCTATGAGGAGTCTACATAGTCCTTGTCTAGGGTTCTAGGTTGAAATCACATAGGATGAGAACACCTGTTCTGGAACGTGCTACTAGTGATGATAATTTGGATTCGCTCATGATCGAGACTGATGAGGAGAGTGCCATCGATGACCTCGATAATTACCTGGACATACCCGAATATAACCACATCTTCACTCTTAGCTCCCCTAACTTCGAAGACATTAACGGCCTTCCTCTTGTTCACCACCAACTCATTGACTGGGATCATGAAGAACCTGCACAGTTGGATACATTCCAAAATGATGAAGCTTTTATTGACTATCAAGCCATATGAGATGATCTTCCCCCTGGAGACCATAAAGCAGGATACACCATAGAACTCAATAGCGTGGCATATTTTGGTGAGGGTGTCGGACCTTGCAGTCGCAAAAATGTGAAAATAAGAACAAATCAAGGGTCTTATGGCGAAAATCACATTGTGGTGCTATGTGACTCCAAAAAAGTAAAAAGAAAGGACGTATCTGAGGGTGAAAACCTCTCTGAGGCACCCGAAGATGGAAGGCTCGACATTCTCCCAGCATCATATGAGGAAAAATCATCCATGTTGGTAGAGGAGACTATCAAAACAAACATCGGTACAGAAGAGGTTCCACACAACATATTCCTAGCTCAATCACTGACAGAGTCTGAAAGGGCAAAATTCATAAGTTTCTTCAAAAAGCGACAAATCAACTTCACCTGGTCATATGCTAATATGCCTAGATTAGATCCGGATTTGGTAATGCATCATTTGACAGTCAAACCGGGGGAAAAACTAGTGAAACAGAAATTAAGAAAAATGCATCCACAAGTGGCATTACTAGTCAAAGTAGAACTTGAGAAATTACTCGATGTCGGATTCATATGCCCAATTGATTACCTTGAATGGATCTCCAACTTGGTACCTGTTAGTAAACCAAATCTCAGCATCAGAATTTGCACAGATTTCAGAGACATCAACAAAGCTTGTCCAAAGGATGACTTCCCATTACCAAACATTGACTTGATTGTTGATATCACAGCAGGTCATGAAATGTTATCATTAATGGATGGATTCTCTGGTTATAATCAGATAAGGATCAACACAAAACATCATTTACTTGTCCATGGGGAACTTTCTGCTGGAATGTCATGCCTTTCGGGCTAAAGAATGTAGGTGCTACATATCAAAGAGCCATGACTACTATCTTTCATGATCTCATGCATGTAACAGTGGAAGATTATGTTGACGACCTCTTGGTCAAATCAATAGATAGAAATACACATTTGGACATACTTTCAGTTGCTTTTGATCGGTTGGAAAAATACAAAGTAAGATTAAACCCTAAGAAATGTGTCTTTGGAGTAACCTCTGGGAAGCTCCTAAGATTCATTGTATCCAAAAGAGGAATTGAAGCAGATCCAACAAAAGTCAAAGCTATCTTGGAAATGCAACCACCAAGAAATATCAGTCAACTTTGATCCTTACAAGGCAGACTCCAGTCCATTCGAAGATTCATAGCACAACTGGCAGATAAGTGTAATCCTTTTCAGCACCTACTACATAAAAACATCAAATTTAAATGGGATGATAACTGTCAACAGGCTTTCCAGATGCTCAAAGATTATCTTCTAAATCCGCCAGTTCTAATGCCACCAGTTCCAGATCAACCACTGTTATTATACATTTTAGCTACTCCAACAGCATTGGGGGCACTCTTAGCGCAACAAATTGCTGAAGGCAAGGAAAAAGAAGTATATTATATCAGTCGCACATTAGTGGGATATGAGCTAAACTACACATCAATTGAGCACGCATGCCTCGCTATGGTCTTTGCTTCACAGAAATTACGACATTACATGCTTACTCATAAGACAAAGTTAGTTGCAAGGATAGACCCATTGAAATACCTTCTCAACAAGGCAACACTTACTGGGTGACTGGCCAAATGGGTAATGATACTGAGTGAATTCGACATCGAGTATGTGGATAGAAAAGAAATAAAAGGACAAGCCATCATAGATCAATTAGCAGAGGCTCCCATGATAGATGATGTTCCTCTAAGTTCAGAATTTCCAGATGAATCCATTTTGACAATATCACATGCAAAGCCATGGCAACTATACTTTGACGGCTCATATACACAGCATGGGGCAGGAGCTGGCATCCTCTTTATAACTCCTCAAGGAGATTCTATACCCAAATCATACTACTTATCATTTCCTTGCACTAACAATATAGCAGAATATGAGGTATTAACAACAGGATTACGAATTGCAGTTCAATGGAAGATCTAGGAACTTCGTGTTTTTGGGGATTCCCAACTTGTTATCCATCAAGCAACTGGTGATTACCAAACAAAAGATGAGAATCTAATGCCTTATAAACAAATGGTGGATGGTCTGAAACAAAATTTCACAAAGATAGACTTTGAGCAGATACCAAGAGAGCAGAATCGCGCCGTAGATGCCATGGCTACAATTGCTTCACTAATCGATCTACCTCCAAACAAGACCTGCTATGAGTTCTTGGTGGATAACCTTTTGGTCCCTTCATATGAGATCATACCTACTGAGACGCTATGCATTGTCGGTCCCGAATCCCAGTTATATGGTTCCATTTTCACATACCTACGTGACAATACTTTACCTCCTGATCTATCAAATAACCAACGTTGCACTTTCATTCGCCAATCCTCTCGATATGTCATTTTGGCTGATATCCTATACTGACGAGGTCTAGATGGAACTCTTCTTAGATGTTTAGAAAGCGACGAAGCTCAGATTGCATTACGGGAAGTGCATGAAGGGATATGTGGTCCACATGATAGTGGTCCTACCTTGGCCAAGAAACTCATCAGGACTGGATATTACTAGCCCAATATGGAGAAAGACTCATATCAGTTTGTCAAGAAATGTAAGCAATGTCAAATTCATGGAGATCTCATACATGCGCCAGCACAAGAACTTCAACCGCTTGCACTCCTTGGCCCTTTTGTCAATGGGGACTCGATCTCATAGGCAAGATTCACCCTCCTTCTTCCAATGGTCATAAATTCATTATCACTGCCACAGAGTATTTTACAAAATGGATTGAAGCCGTGCCTCTCACACAAGTTACTGGAAAATAAATTGCTACTTTTATCCTCAACTATATCATTTGCCGATACGGTATTCCTGTTTCCATTATCACTGATAACGGGCATCCCTTCAAAAATCAGGATGTTCATGAACTCTGTGACCACTTCCATATCTCCCATCATTTCTCCACACCATATTACCCCTAAGGCAATGGCCAAGCTGAGGCGTCTAATAAGACAATCCTTAAAATCCTAAAGAAGACAGTCAACGATGCTGGCCGTAATTGGCATATTCAACTTAATCCTGCACTTTGGTCCTATCGCACAAGTGTCCGTACACCCACAGGAGCTACACCTTATTCACTAGTAGATGGTTCTGAAGCCATCTTACCTATTGAGGTCGAGCTACCCTCTTTACGGGTCCCTTTGCAAAACATCATCAGTGATGAAGACTACAGGGTTTCTCGCTTACAAGAGCTGGAACTACTGGATGAACGAAGACAAATTGCTTGTAGTCATCTCAAAGTTTACCAACAACGAATGAGTCACAGCTACAATCACAAAGTCAAGCCTCACACATTTGAGGTAGGTGACTTAGTTCTCAGGGAAAATCCTAAAAATCAACAAGACAGAGAAAAGAAGGGCAAGTTTGAACCAAACTGGCTTGGTCCTTACATTATTACAATAGCATATGGATCTGGTGCATATCAGCTCTCAACTACAGAGGGTGAACCTTTGGAGGATCCTATCAATAGCATGCACCTTCACAGGTTCTATACATAGCTCTTCAGAGTATCCTAATTTCAAAAATACAAAAAAATTCAAAAAATTCAAAAATACAAAAAAAAATTATAAAGCAAAAAAATCGTTACTTGGTGAAAACCTGGCAAATAGGCGCCTTGTGACACAAAAAACATTGAAAAATAAAAAAAGTAAAGAGAAATAATTTCGTCCAACGGTGAAAACCACTTCGGTGGCGCCCTGAGCAAGTACCGTGGTGAAAACTGGGTCACCGATGCCATGCGTAGAGACATTGCTCCTCCCTCCTTCAGGATTCACTTTCATCCTTTCACTTTGCACACACTCACAACCTATTCGTTCATAATAACCTTACCCATTCCCATCATGGCTTGTTATTGATCTCCCTAAGATTGGTTAGCCATTCATAATAAACCTCCCTTTCCATCCATAATAAATCAGATCCTATCTGTGGCTAAGGCAAATCCTACGTCTAGTGATGGGTGTAGAACTGAGAACATCACATGTTTCAAGGAGTATAGTTTCTTCCAGCTTTCTTCAGTCTATCCGCGCACAATCCACAATAAAGCAACATTTGCATCATAGATCCGCAATAAAGTTTCATCTTCTTCGCAATAAAGTATCATTTTCATGGATTCAGTTAGTTTCAGATGGGACACAGCAGCAACAATGGGCTTCAACAAATCAAATCTTTCAACAGACTCAGACAACATTATGGTTCAGTGCTATCTATCCTTTCTGTGAAAGTAAACATTGTGACCACAATCAAATAAGACTTATACAGGTGACAAGAGACACTAAACTTGAGGACTACAGTGGATGTTGGTGTCGAGTCTTGGTTTTCTTTTGATTTTATCTTTTGGTGACATATCTTTTAGCTTTTCCAGGATGTCTCTGACTAGAGATTCTATCTCCAGGATGTCTTTGACTAGAAAGGCGAGGATGGGGTATCGTCACCTATTTTTCTTTGTTGTCTGTGGATTGTCTCTTAGTAATGCTATGACTTGTCCAAGAATATGAGGACACTATGAGTCTAGTGTGAACTGGGGCATTCCTTGTTTGTGACTGTCTTATCTCCATGCAAACAGGTACAATGACTTTCTAGGTCAAACATATGCCTCGATTGTCATTACCTATTTTGCCATAATAAAGCTCAATGATGATAATGCACAAGAAGCTCTTTCACTTTCATATCTTCTGTCTTCCATCCCCCTTTCTTGATTGACTTCCATCGTCCTTCTCGAGTCCGTGTAGCCTGCTATCACATGACTGAGTATAATGACACACCAAAAACATTTGCATTTAATGTAGCTGCACCTACATTACCACATATAAGCATTTCATACACACATATAGATATCACAACTGCATCACATCCTGCACACAACACCTGTTAGCACAATTTACATTTGCATTATCATATTCATCTACATTACTTACATTCACATTTGCATCATGCATACACATATAAAAACATAAAAGATCAAAAATATATTGCATTGCATCATATACATATTTACATCCATATTATAAGCATCACATAGAAACATACATCACATAGGTACACATGCATATAGCTGCCGCAAAGATGAATCATCTCATATATATAATCAAAAGTGTCATGATACAAGGATGTCAAAATCATATGGCTACAAAAAGCACCCGCAGGTGTCTACAATACAAAAAATGATACAAAACTGATACAAAGGGAGCCCTCTAAGGCTATGATGAACTCCCTCCCTTGGAGCCACCTGGCCTCGGTGGAATCTGAGCCCCTGAAGGACCCACCCCAAGATCATCCTGCCTACCTCCTCTATCTAGTGGTGGTGGAGGACCCATGACTCCACCACTCGATGCCTGTCTCCTCCGGCTCCCCCCCATAGCTGTCGTTGTATGTGATGGTCTATGGAAGCTCCTCGCCCGTTGATCTGCTGGCACTGCACCATAGTAGAGGTCCCTCCAGTAGGCTATCTCCTCTCTTGCCCGTAGGACATAAGCATATCTGGCCCCTGTGTCCTCTACTGCCTGCCTCCCAGCCCTGAGTGCTATCTCAGCCTCTGTGTAGCATTGGATAGCCTGATCCCGCTCTTGCTTAGTATCCCTAACCCTCATCTTGAGTCGATCCCTCTCCCTCTCCAGATCCTGAATCTCATCTGCCTGGCCTTGGCAGATCTCCCTCAGATCCAGTAGCTCAGTCTCCACTGGGTCAACCCCCTCTGCCTCTGCCCCTTCCTGTGGCTCATCCTCTGCGGGTGCCTGCCCCTGTGCCTGTACTGGTACCTGTCTCTGTCCCTGTCCCTGTATCTGCACCTGCCTAGGACCCTGTGTTGTTGGCACCTGTAAAGGCAATCCACCGTGACCCCTCACCACCCGTGCCTACCTCTCCTCTCCACCCTCCCTCCAAGGTGCAACTCACCTCTCCCCAACTACTCCTCTCCTCCTTCGTCGACCTCTGCCCCCATCGCCTCCACCATCATCCTCGTCACCACCACCATCTCCCTCCAGTGCCTCTCCTGAATCTGTCAATCGGGGGAATGGATTCTCTGCCCAATACGCTGTATACTCCACATCCATCTCGACGTCCTCGATCTCAGGCCACATGTCCCAAGGTAGAGGTATCATCTCCACCAGCTAAGTCACTGCCTGATCATATGACAGTAATGGCCCAAACTGTGCCTAATCCCTGACTGTGCGGGCATACATGCCTGATCCCTGGGGCATCCTCTGAATCCGGCCAAACTGTTAGCCAATCCTGTCTACCAGCTACCTCTCTAGCACATAGGGCGTCTGCCCAATCAGGTACCTACTCCAGAAGGTGTACGGTAGCTTGACTGCATCATCCTCCTACTACTCGCAACCCAGATATGGTCGCCATATGACCTCATCAATGTCATCAATCACTCACCGCTAGTACTCTAGCCTGCCAATCCGTGGCTGCGATGTGATCATATCATACAAATGAACAAAGTTGCGTCCATGACCTCTACCCTTGAAATGTATTGGTCGGGCAACTGGCAGATGCTCATAGGCCCATACCTGCAGCAGTGTCACTCCACAGCCCAATCCCATTGATCCATGATAAACAAACTGATGAAGCTCATAATACAAATGCGCCAGCACACATGGTCCCCAGGCATATCTGGTGTGCTGTGTGACCAGTGTCTCCAGTGCTCCCCCCCAGCCCACAGCCAAACCCCGTGTCACCCTGTCTGGATATAGGAACCCACTGATAACTCCCCCGATCACTGTCGGCAATGCTAACCCTGTGGCTATCATGGTGTCCCATGCCATGTATCCTGCCCTCATCTCTAATCCTGGGTCTTGAAATACTTGTCTCAATGCCTCCCTGTCTCCATCTCGATCGTATGGGATCAACTCCCCATCGATCGGCACCTGCAGAATCCTGTATACATCCTCCAAGGTGACTGTCATCTCACCCATCGACAAATGGAATGTGCACGTCTCAAAGTGCCATCTCTCAGCCAACGCAGTCAGCAAACCCATGTTTGCCCGAAACTCAGGCACATACAGAATATGTCTCAAACCCATCTCCTTGATGGCAGCTCTGTCCTCAAATGACAACTCAGGTCGCAACCTCTGTGTTGACGGGAATCTCTTCCATAACTCTAGCATCGGCAAGTACTCCTGCAGTCAAATAACTCAATCATGTCAGTTATAGTGGCATTCACTATTTATCACAAAATGCTACTTTTTATCTAAATGCATCTAGCTATTTACTCTAGTGACACTCACTGTTCATCACAAAGTGTTGCTATTTATCCTAGTGGTACTCCCTGTTCATCACAAAGTACTACGTGTGTTGCACTCCCTGTTCATCACAAAGTGTTGCTCACATTTGCACTCCCTGTTCATCATAAAGTGCTGCTCATATTTCAGTACTCCCTGTTCATCACAAAGTACTCTATCTTGGTACTCCCTATTCATCACAAAGTGCCTTGATCTATCCTAGTCTTCCTAGAGGACCTTCTTGAGTGTATCCCCTCAGCATCTTATCCAATCGACAGCATATGTTCATCACAGAACTGCCGATTTGACCTAGAAGATGCAAATTCATACTTTTTAAATGCAAACGCGCTTACATGAGACAGAGGCTTTCCAAGACTGTACAGACGCGCCTTCCTGACACAGACATGCCTATGCTCTTCATAGACATGCCTCTTTGACATAAACGTGCCTTCTTGGCACAAACGTGCCTGGAAAGAACAGACGCGGCCGCAATTGATGCAGATGCGGGTCTATACATAGACACGCCTGGCACAAACACAGACGCACCTAGCGAACATAGATGCGCCTGGCACCAACTCAGACGCCCCTAAACATTTTTTGACATTTTTTGGACCCTAGTCTAAGCGCATTTATTACCCTATTTGACATGCATTAATGACAAAATTAAATGCGTCAAAGTACGAGGAGCTTTGGTGGTACTTACTGGCTCTCCTGCCTCTGCTGGCCTCTGAAATCGGCGAACACGGTCGAATCTGTGAGTGAAAGCCATCATTGCTAACTGCTCCTGCTCTATTTTCGCTCTGCAATATTCTCTCATGGATGTGTAGATGACAATGAGGATGTATTTTCCCCCGTGGTCTATCTTATAGACTACCCCTAGCCTTCGTTTTTCGAGTAAGTCTTCATTATCCCGTGACTTTGTCACTTTATCCGGTCAATCCATTCTAGCCTTTCTTTCTTATCGAGAGATTGTCTGCAATCTTTTCAGACATTTTCATCCAATCTCTCGAGGGGGCATATCATTCCCATCCTGGGGCAACTCTGTATCAGTTCATATTATCTTCTTTGAAACAACGCGACAAGCCGCATTGTCTCAAAGAGGGGCAAAATGTAGACACCTAAAATTGTCTAGTCTAATTAAATAAATATTTTATTTATTTAATTATCTAAGCCTAATTCTTCTATTAATTAAATAAATCTTTATTTATTTAATTAATTCATTTATCCTCTTCTAGCCTTATTTCTCATTTAAATAAATACATTTATTTATTTAAATTATCCTTTTCCTAAATTAAATAAATATTCTTATTTATTTAATTATCTCATTTCTTCTATTAATTAAATAAATCTTTATTTATTTAATTAATTCATTAACCTTTTCTACCTATGACACATGTCATTCATCTCTTAATTCATACACTACCTACCCCTTTCATTATTTTATTATTTCTTTTACCTACCCTCTAATCATAGCCGACCTCCTTTTACACCTCTCAATCTTATCCCTCCATTTCATATAGTGTCTTCTATATAAGGAGATGCTTCCTTCATTATCAAACCCTAATGAGCTAAGGAGCTAACTACTTGATCAATTGACTACACCATGATCCTACTTGCAACCACATTCCATTCTTTGTTGAGCTCTTGTGCACATAAAATTTGAGAGCAAATATATCAAGCAAGATCAATGGAGATAGGAAGAATGGAGATCAAAACCCTATTGGACATGTGATGGTATAATCTTTGTGATTTCATGTGATTTGCATTGTCTTAGGTAATCTTCATATGTTATGGTGGATCTTTGTTGACTGTTAGGCTAGGGTTTTGTGGTTGGATTCATTTAACCTTTCAATATTGTTATTATTGTATCCATTTTCACCATATACAGGTATTATGGCTTAAACAAATGTTGAAAGAAATAAAGGTAAAATGTAAGGAACCTATAACTATCTATTGTGATAACACTGCAGCAATTGATATATCAAAGAATCTAGTACTACATTCTAGAACCAAACATGTTTCTATCAAATTGAATTTTTTGAAAGAGAATGTTGAAGCAAAAGAAGTAAAACTGGTTTATGTGAATACTAAAGAGCAGATTGCAGATATTTTCACTAAGCCTTTGCCTAAAGAGGCTTTTGAATATCTCAGAGATTATCTTGGGGTCATACCCCCACCGGTAGAGACTTAGATAGTTGATGTTTGTCATCAACTGACAGAACTAATAGAGAAAACTTGTATTCCGACTTTGATGAGGAGAGCTACTTCTCAGGGGGAGAAGTTGGTATATTGATAAGTTGGTATTTTGTATTGGCTTTGGCATTTGATATTAAAGGGAGAGAGATTGATATGGAAAAACACAATGATAACACATGTTACCCCTAGGAGGAGATACTTTATCCTTTGGGAAAGATTGTTATTTTGGGAGAAATTGATTTCTCTTTGTATCTCTTATGATCTCTTTTGGAGATTGTTGGTTTTTGGTATTTAACATTTATGTTTTGGCACTTTGATGGTTTTCCCATCTTATGTTGCTATCAATGCTAAAGGGGGAGATTGTTGGTATTTTGGATATGTTGATATGGTTTTGTTATTGATGTCAACACCTATTAACACTTATCAACTCTGGCACTTTGGAGAATTGGCAATATTCACCGGCAAGCAAGTGACTTATGCATAGTCACTGGTATCTGGTACACTGGCAGAATATATTGTTCACCGGCACTTGGAATGACATGGAAAATACTTGGTTATGTCAAAGACATTGTTTGGACACTTTGTCTTGAAGATTTTCTCATTGGTATATTCGAGTTTGCATATTTACTATTACCGGCAAATAGGTCCAGAATAAGCACCGACAAACTTATCTAATCTAGATCAGCACAACATGCTTTGGAGATTATTTATTATTATTATTGTAAATGCATTAAGACAACATGTTGAATCAGTTATTGCATCGGTTATTGATTTACTTGTAAATTGTTTTTATTGTAGTATCTTTTAGAGCCGACCTACTAAAATTGGTCTTAGGTTATGTTATATATGTAAGATCTTATTTGTAAGATCAATATGTGAATGTGAGAAGGATTGTAATT
The DNA here is from genome assembly GCF_030272615.1 of Cryptomeria japonica. Classification (NCBI taxonomy): domain Eukaryota; kingdom Viridiplantae; phylum Streptophyta; class Pinopsida; order Cupressales; family Cupressaceae; genus Cryptomeria; species Cryptomeria japonica. Next base: position 123,508,557 of record NC_081409.1, on the reverse strand, counting down.
GGGAATATGAAAGAATAAGAAGAGCTATACACGTAGACATCATTTGAAGGTTGAAAGAAGGTTTTGTGAAGGCATATCAAAACTACACTGGTACTAAATCCAGCATATGAGGATGCTATTTTGAGCAGTACATCATTATTGGATTTTACCATCCAATTGTAGTCAGTGTGACACCTATTTGTGTTTGTGCAGTGAGCTCTAGGTGCTTGGCCTTTATACATGTGTAGACCCCATTTGTATACACATACTATCTACAGTAGTATCATCTATTTGTGGGTAAGGTTTCCCACCATGGTTTTTCCCCTTACAGGGTTTTCACGTACAAATATTGGTGTTATGTGTTGTGGATGTTATTGTCCTTTTGTTTCATGCATTAATATTTATCAGTACTACAATTAACTGATAAATTGTCTACTAGCAATAAAATTTGCTTTATTGGTATTAAGCATTAAGTTTGGTTATGTAGTTTTGGGTTTGAATTTATTAGACAACTGATTCACCCCCCCCATCTCAGTTGTCTTTGGGACCTAACATAAATATTACAATAAGGGGCCTATACATGTAGGAAGGCCAACACCCTATAGAACATTACTCATCACAAAAGGAGTCTCATTGACTACAAAAACCATCGGACTATAATCTGGAATGAAGATTGAACTGCAAGTGTAGCATCTCCTATGCCTGAGTACAATTCCAGTTTAAGCTCAATGTTGGAGATCTTAAACCTCTTACACAAATATATTTTAATAACCTATAATTGACCAAACCTTCTGCATATGATTATAACCTTATTCGCACATAGATAATCCCATAACCCAGATGCTACGATCTACAAAGAGATCTTACATCATATTTATACCAACCCGGGACCTAAACAATTAGGTCAGCCACCTAAAAGATAATACAATAAATCCATTACATAAACCTACAAACCAATGATAATCCAAGTTGGCCTAAAACCAAAACAATATTAACTAAACAATAAATCCAACCGATAATGCATTGGGAGCATCCACCAACATGTTACCTAAACCGGTCCATAACCTAGCAGAATAAGACCTGACCTAAAATAGGTCACCATAAGCCAAATGAAATACCACCGATCAACTGGAACATGGACACGATAACCATCAATATCTTGAAAAACCTTCTAGAAGCTACACCTGTTGGTATTTTGATGATGTTTAGTTGTGATTGTCATTGATGGACACACTTATTTGATGTATGAATTATTCTCAACCAGTAGTTGTTCCAACCGATATTGTATGTCATTAAATGTATAGTCTTTGTTTGTTGAAGACTATTGGTATTGTGCAGAAAAATCTTACTGGTCAAAATATGACCAAAGACCCCAAGCGGTATGAAGATCTCAAAGTGGAATGGAGACCCCAAGCAGTAGTTAACCTTTTGATTGGAACACTATGTTCTAGTTTTCCAGTCTTCACTTATTAAACAGTAATCATTATACTTTTTTAACCAGTATAATTATAATGTGTGATGAGTTATCATCCACTGATACTTTGGCAGCATTTTTGTGTCATGTTACCAAATGTGTCTAGGTGCACTATACTTAGGAAATTGTAGTCTAATCTTATTGGACCGACATGAAATCAGGTTCATATATGAGGACATCATGTCTAGGGTTTTAGAAGATATGAAAATGTGCGAACGAAGATAAGGTCTGTGTGAGAAAAGGTCTCACATAACAGAGATAGAGAGTGTGAAATATAGAAGACTGAAGTAATGTTGGAATGTATTAACAAGGAGTTGCCAAGGATCTAATTAAGCATTATGTGCTACTGTCTAGATCATTCACTTGTTGATTACTAATATCTTCAGCAAGTCTGAAACCCTTAACCGGGTAGGCCCAACCAATCCTATTGTAAATCCTCTAACAAGGTGGTTAACAGTTGTGGATCTAAAATCCTCTAATAGGGTAGTCTTTAATAGGACTTATCTCCTAACAGAGATTTGGATTCCTAACAGGATCCATTTTGGTGAAGAACATTGTAAGGCCTTAACTAGTCTGGTTACTATTTTGTAGATAGTTGACTTGTGAGTTTTACTCATCGTGGTTTTTCCCATTTGGGTTTCCACATCAAAACATCTTGTGTTATGGTGATTGTGCTTCTGTGGGTGAATGCTTTATTTTCTATTTGGCTTGTTTATATTTTAATCAATTTATTGCTTAATATGCTACATCGGTCTGCAGTTAAACTACTTAAGAGTTTGTTTAAGTTTTTGGGTATACTAATTCACCCCCCCTCTTAGTATTCATTAATTCATATCAAAGCCAACCTTTCTATAAGTCTAACCACTTGGAAGGAGATATGGGGGAATATACCATGAGGGAACTCACACACCATTTGGTTGAATCTGAGAGAGCCTATGATGAACTCTAGATTAAGTTTAAAGCCTCTTTAACCAAGAAAAGAGAGCTTGCTAAGAAGATGATGGAATTTACAGAAAACAACACTTCTGATGAAGCACACATGGATGCCCTAGCTGGAGAAGTGGAGAAACTAAATGAATCCAAAACTAACCTAAGGAGGGAGTTGGAAGGACTGGCTATCGGGATGAGTCAGGAGCTAGAAAACATAAGAAAAGTTGAAGATTTGGTCAAGGACAAGGAGCATGAGATCTTTAAATTGAAACAAGAAGTCGGTACCATTACTGCCTACCTACAGGAAGATAAAGAAGAGAAAGAAGAAATACAAGCTGAACTAAATGCAATGATTTATCAGATTGAAACCTTGATGAAGACAAATGATGCTCTTTCCAAGGAACTTGCTGAGACAAAGGAGATACTTTCTAAGTTCAACCGGAGTGCTTCTAAGTTAGAACAAAAGTGGAATCAGTAAAGCCATCAAAGGATACAACTGGACTTGTTTTCTCTGGGTACGAGGAAGGTGAGATCTCTAGAACCAAGAGTGATGCACCAAAGGAGCAATCAACACCTAAGAACAACAGTGGAAGTAAAGGTAAGAAATTTTTTAAACATGTTTGCTATAACTGTCTTAAGGAAGGACATACTGCCAATATATGTAGAAGCAAGGCTTCCAATAACTTTCCTTACTTTCAAAACAATGTGGCTAGAACTGGTAGATTTAATGGTCATTGTTATGCATACAACAAGTTTGGGCATAGAACTTTTGAGTGTAGGTCAGTTATGAATAACTCTAGAATTTGTCCACCAAGAGCTAAAGGAGTTGTCTCAGAACCTCCTATGAACTGAAACCAAAACTGGTACAGAGCCTATGACTACCAGTCAAATGGTTATGAAGCGGCAACAATTTGGAGAGCAACCTATTTGGTCTGTCATGGTAGCGGTCACACTGCTACAACATGTAGAAGAAAGAATGGAAATGTGAACATCGGATAATGGAAAACACCTGGAATGGTATGCTATCATTGCAACAAACTGGGACACACTACTAGAGCATGTATACTGAAAAAGAATCCATCGAGAGACATATCGGTCAACCCAGAAGGAAATATTGATGTTGAAACCATTTAGACAGATATGGATAAAACATGGAAAAATAAATTTGAAGGGAAGCCACAAGATGTACCAGTTTCTGCACCTAGTGTGGAAATCCTTGAACTGGAAAACTGACCTTCGAAAAGCTTAGGGGGAACATATTGGTAAAATGTTTCGAACCCCTAGAGTATATCGGTAAAGGACCTTTATCTATATTTGTTACTTGTCAACCGACAAAAGAAATGAAGTGGTAAAAGGTAAAATTAGGGTTTGAGCCCTAATGGTGATGCATTTATTATGGTAGGTGGGAGAATGTTTAAAAGTGACTTTTGTCATCATTTTTACTTACCTATTTTTCAGAGAAGAATTTATCTAGTCTAAGCAACACAACTAGAGTGATTCATCTTGCATTCGAAAGAATTCAGGAAGGAATCTTACACAAGATTTTGAAGCCACTTCAAGCTATCAGTGTGGAAGTCAAAGTGGTAAACAAATGTCTGAAGAAGTACGGTGTGCTCGACATCGGCAAGCCCTAATTTTGGAGAGTAAAGGTATTTCTCATTGGAACATTCTTATCATTTGGAATCCTTTATATATGTCATGTACATCTAAAATCCCCTCTAGTTCTAATGAACCCAAGGGTGTACCCGAGCTTCTTAAAAGGAAGATGAGATATAATGTCCTATCTCAAATTTCTACCAGAGTCATTGTCGAAGGTGATATTTCAGGATATATTGATTGCAAACTAGAAGACCTATGGTCCCTAGTAATTCACTCCCAGCTGAGTTTGTTCTGTGGAGATGATAAGAAGATTAAACCTAAATATAGCATAATAGAGAAGAAGAAATTGCATAATGCAGTATACTTTCTTGAAGAGTTTATAGAAGAACACATCAGGATTATTCTTAGTAGGGTTCATGGTGATAAGATATACCTTGAGTGAACCCATGATAGAACACCAGAGGCAATTCATGTTGTGACTAGATTCTGCAATATTGGGGAAGTCCCCATTCTTTGAAAGATCCACAAAACCAAAGTGACAGAGCTCGCCAGTTCTGTGAGTGACCAACGAGCAATGATAGTCAACACCATTAGAGATGATTTGGTGAAATATGCATGTATGGTAATTGGGTATAGAATATTCTATGCTAGCAGAATGAATTTTGTTCCTTTAGTTGTGGTGCAGGACACCTACAAGATGATAGAAAAAAATACAGAATGTGACTTATGTACTTGTATGCAAAAACAACTCATAGATAACCAGAAGTCAATCAAATCGAACAAAACCCAGAGGTTTAAGTTTGGTCAACTACTTGTCGATTTATTTTTCTACTTTCAAGGATACTTTCCTAGAGTTGGTGATATTCAATGGTCAACTGACCTACCATTTTCCAAACAAATAAAGGAGAGTCTGCAAGTAGTAGGAACTACATATTCGGAGACTCTGAACAGATATTTTGATGAATTCAAACTAAAGATGAACAAGAGAATGAGAATATATGGTGATTTGGTTAAGAAATATGAAGATGAAATCTATTTTACAATCAAAACAAATCATTGCATAATGGAAGCAGACGAACCCAAGAAATATGTAGTTGGGCCTATGGGCTATGAAGTGGTAAATGATATATTGATAGGGTATGCCTCTACCCTACTTGGTTCACCACTAGATCCCAAGAAGAAGAGGACTGGTACTTACTTAGAAAGGATCAAATCTACTGAGGTATCGAAACAGAAAAAAAATAAAGCAGTGCCATCGACATCGACACTGGTTACATTTGCTATTAGTCCTAAAGTGACCAAGAGGTCACCAGTCAAAAATAAACCAAAGGCTATTCTGGCAAAGGTATTCAAACGAAAGAGAAAAACCAGGAATAACTCACCAGATTCAGAAGACACTGAATCGGAGGTAGAAATGAAGAAGGAAATCAAGCAAGAAGATGAAGTCAACTAAACAAAGGCATTTTCTTCATGTGAAGAAGGAGACTTTAGCTACTTAGAGGCAAATCTTCTGAAGTGGAAAAAGACACCCATTTGTAGGTTAAAGTTGTAAAAATGCAACAAGATTTTGAAGCTAATCGATTGGCTAATAAAGAGCCTGACCTATCCACATCCAAACTAGATGAAGTCCTTGACACTCTGAGTGAAAGAATAGCAGAACAAAATGAACCCATTGATGTTGATGCATTGGACATTGAGGATATCACTCCTGATAAGGAATCGGCTGAAAAGGAAAGAGTAGAGAAAGAAAAGGAAGAGAAAGTGGAAAAAGAGAAATAGAAAAAGGAGAAGGCAGAATAAGAGAAACAAGAAAAAGAGAAGGTAGAGAAAGAGAAACAAGAAAAAGAGCAAGCAGAAAAGAAGAAGGAAGAAAAGGAAAATAAGAAGAAAGAAGAGAAGAAGAAGAAGGAAGAAGAGGAAAAGAAGAAGGAAGAAGATAAGAAGAAGAAGAAGGAAGAGGAAAAGAATAAGGAAGAAGAGAAGAAGAAGAAGGAAGAAGAGAAGAAGAAGGAAGAAGAAGAGAAGAAGAAGAGAAGAAGGAGGAGGAAGTGGAGAAGAAAAAGGAAGAGGAGAAAAAGAGAAAAGGAGAGCGGAAGAAAGAAGAGGAGAAAGTGAAGGCCACCAAGGTAGCCCAAAAAAAAGAAGAAGAGGAGAAGAAAAGACAAGCGGAGATCAAGACAAAAGAAGGAGGACAGACTCCTAAGGCAACCGAAGATCAAGCCAAGCAGGTTCATTCCATTGGTCCCACCAATTTGACTCTTGCTTGTCTGACTCAATCTGTTGATGAGACTGAGCTATTGTGGAGCATTTTGTAGATGTCTAAAAATGGTCAACGCTTGTGGAGTCATACTTTAACATTTGCACATTGCCTTATTTTAGGGTTCTTGCATCACATTAACATTTCTTCTATGTTGTGCACTTGGTCTTTATCATTTGCGAGCATCAAGTCCTTCTTCTGCATTCCTCATTTTTCTTGCTTTTGAATTAGGTCTTGTCGATAGCAATCTTCAGTCATGATTTTGGTCGATCTTATCCTGTCGCATCATGGTGCGTGCTCATTTATCATCATTTTGGACATCATCAATCCTAATTGATGATAGAATTAGGGTTGTGTCCTCTTGTCAATCTTTCAATCATCTTTATCTTGTTAGTAATCATTTGCAATTATCAACTTGTCAATCTCGTCATTTTGCAATTGATTCGTCATCGATCCTTGTCCTTGTCAATCTCATCATTTTGCGATCGATTTGTCATCTATCCTTGTCATTTTGTGATTGATTCATCATTGATCCTTGTCCTTTTCAATCATGTCAATTTGGATCGATTAGTCATTGTTCCTCGCCAATTGGCACCTATCAATTTGATCTCCTTGTCAATCTTGGTCAATTTGTCATTGATTTTTGTCAACCAATCTCAATCATTTATCAACATTGGTCCTTTATCAATCAGAATCATGATCGAACCTACATTAATTTCTTGTTGTCTTGACCTAATCCCTTGTCCTCTTATTTCTAGGGTTTTATTGATTTGTTCATTTAATCCTTTTCTTCTTCTTTGTGGGTTAAATAAATCTATTTATTTAGTCCTAGGTCTCTTTCATGAATTAATTAATGGATGAAAACCTATTAATTAATTCACCTAATTTTTATTTCATCTTTTTCCTCAATTTTCTAATTTGCTAATTTCTCCTAATTCCTAATTTCTATTTCAATCTTGTCATAATTTGTGCATAATTTGTCATACATCTTGCATAGCAACTTGCCATAATTTGTGCATAATTTGTCATACACCTTGCATAGAAATTGTCATACATTTGTCATAATTTTTCCATTCTTGATTTGAATTTCCTTTCAAATCTCTTCATGCTAATCTTGTCCTCTCTCCAATTTGTCTATAAATTGGATGATTTTCTTCAATAAGATCAATCACATTTTCAAGAATCAATCACATTTCGAGTAACTTTATACTACGAATTTCATCAACAACTTGTTTTCCACTTGCATTTTGCACTTGTAGGTGAGATCCACATCAAATTTGAAGGTGAAAGAAGAACAATGGAGCCACATGAAGGAGATATCTGCGTCAATTTGCTCCGATTTCATTTGATTTGAATATCTTGTCTTTATGTCTTCATTGATTGGATTGGGATTGCTTTCATAGCAGCTTTAGGTTTTGTGGTTGTCCTAATTGTAGGAGAGATTGGAGGAACTGAGGAAAAAGAAAGAGTAGGATGTCATTTAGTTTGTTTTTGACACCCTTTCCAATCTCATCCCCGGTACTAACCTCCCTAGTATCAATTCCTCGCTAGCTAAGCTCAAATTTCTTTTCATAGTAGTGGATGACCAGGTACAATGTCTGGAAGATGTTGCCCAGGCCATTGTAAAGAAAAGTCATGAAAAGGCACTCATAGTTTCCTTAGTAAAGCAAATGGATGAAGACTAAGCAAAACTAATTAAGCAAAAAAGGTGATATAAGTTTAGCTATGGGTGAAGGTAGCTGACTCTTGAGTAAAATCTGCCAACCTCACCTATTTTGTGAAGATGCTCTGAAATAGAAGACTCAATTACAATCGGAGTTACAAAAGTATGTCAACAACTTCAAACTGCCCTATGATCTATTCACAGCCTATGGACAAACTATTCATATTTACCAACATCAGATTGTAAAGCTTGACTTAGAGGTCTGTAATCAGATTCGAGATCTACAAGAACTTTAGTTTCTCCTATTGCCAAAATTGTAGGTTCTTCAGAAGTGCTTCCTGAACTTGGAGGCTATTGCTATGACACAAGAGATGAGCACCATCGATGCAATGGAAGAATTAGCCTTTCAGATGAAGACCGAGAGTGAAACTGCTGCCTCACTTCTTGAGTCGTGGTCTTCAGACATGAAAATTTTTATGCAAACCTTTAAGTCTCTTTTTGGAAAGTTTTACTCTTTATTGTCATGAACACATACTCTGTTTTCATATTATGCAAAAAAAAGGGAATATTTTGCATTACTTTGTCATTGTTGGCAAAGGGAGAGTAGTGTATATTTGGTGGTGAGCATTACAATTTCATACTTGTAACTTTTGCAAAGGAAGTAGTGTATATGCTTAGGGGGAGTAATTTTGATTACGACATCTGTTTTTGTTTTGTAAGCACTTAGATATCAAATTTTTCCTAAGTGTTGCCATCAATGCCAAAGGGGGAGATTGTTGGTATTTTGATGATGTTTAGTTGTGATTGTCATTGATGGACACACACTTATTTGATGTATGAATTATTCTCAACCGATATTGTATGTCATTAAATGTATAGTCTTTGTTTGTTGAAGACTATCGGTATTGTGCAGAAAAAGCTTACCAATCAAAATATGACTGAAGACCCCAAGCGGTATGAAGATCTCAAAGCGGAATGGAGACCCTAAATGGCAATTAACCTTTTGATTGGAACACTATGTTCTAGTTTTCTAGTCTTCACTTATTAACCGGTATAATTATAATGTGTGATGAGTTATCATCCACCAAAACTTTGATGGTGTTTATGTGGCGTGTTACCAAATGTGTCTAGATGTACTGTACCTAGGAAATTGTAGTATAATCTTATTGAACCGACATGAAATCAGGTTCCTATATGAGGACATCATGTCTAGGGTTTTAGAAGATGTGAAAATGTGCAAACGAAGATAAGGTCTGTGTGAGAAAAGGTCTCACATAACAAAGATAGAGAGTGTGAAATATAGGAGACTGAAGTAATGCTGGAATGCATTAACAAGGAGTTGCCAAGGATCTAATTAAGCATTTTGTGCTACTTTCTAGATCATTCACTTGATGATTACTAATATCTTCAACAAGTCTGAAACCCTTAACTGGGTAGGCCCAGCCAAGCCTATTGTAAATACTCTAACAAGGTGGTTCACAATTATGGATCTAAAATCCTCTAACAAGGCATTCTTTAACAAGACTTATCTCCTAACAGAGATCTGGATTCCTAATAGGATCTATTCTGGTGAAGAACATTGTAAGTCCTTAACTAGTCTGACCTTAACCAATTTGGTTACTATTCTATGGATAGTTGACTTGTGAGTTTAACTCACCGTGGTTTTTCCCATTTGGGTTTCCACATCAAAATATCTTGTGTTACGGTGATTGTGCTTCTGTGGGTGAATGATTTATTTTCTATTTGGCTTGTTTATATTTTAATTGGTTTATTATTTAATCTACTACATTGATTTGTAGTTAAACTACTTAAGAGTTTGTTTAAGTTTTTGGGTATACTAATTCACCCCCCCCTCTTAGTATTCATCAGCACCAACACCATTTATCAAATCCATCAAAATATCTTCAATGAAGCTCGACCGATAGAACCCTTACCGGCAACCAAAAGGCTTACTAGAATATATGATAGCTTCCAAATCACCAAATCCTGAACCAACTGAATGTGGCATGCATTTGAATAACATGAATGACCAAACCAAACCAATTCCACTAATCGGAACATACCAAAGACAAATCTCCTGATCATCATCAAAGTCCAACTACTCACTAGGAACCCGGTAGATAACTAAAGAAGCTAGTGTTGACATTCATGACAAACATCAATGCACCACATAATTAATTCCTCCAAATTTCCAACACACGTATCATATTTTAATAATCTATTTTTAGCCTTAATAGTTCATATTTACTTGGAAAATACATTACATATATGTGCATGTATACATATGTGCAAGAAAATTAAAACAAACAATTTGTAAAGGGGATTACAAGGACTAGATCAAAGTCGCATGACTGAGAAAAGAGAGACAAAAAAGTGTTGAGGAGGGTATTTGCTACCATCAAGACAATGAGGTCTCAAGGAGAAAATGAGCTAGCTCAACTATCTCACTTTACTAGTGCTCTAGTGAGATAGGAAAAATAATACTGAAGGAATGAACTCAATTATACTAACTATTCTTATAAATAGAAAATGTTAAATAAATAGGAAATACAAAGTGCTAAAAATATTCTAACTACAAAAATAGAAAGCTTAGGATATGTACATTTTACCATTAAACTAGTAAAATCTTTCCCTTGGATGCCAACATGCCATGAGGATGTCTGCATGTCATGTTGTAGTCCATATGGGTAGAGAACAAAAAAACCCTAGAAACCTTGCCAACAAGATCTTCATGCTTTGGACACTTGTTTGCCACCTACGCACACTAATAAAAGGAAAATTGTTAGGGTTGTATAGGGATTTGCCTCTATTAAAACCCTATTTTGATTTTTTTGCTTCCATGGACAACAAAATAGATAGGTTGAATAAAAAATAATGTGTAATCAAAACAATCCCCACTTAATAGACGAAAATACCTATTACTAGAGATTAAATTAAAAAAAATTGAATGCAAATAGATAAAAATGTACTTAGAGATTAGTTTAAAAAATCATATAACGAAATATAAGATAGGAGAAAAGAGAGCATTACATAGTAAAGGCCCTTTTGAGATGATAAAAATGATTGTAAGTAAAATAAGGATTGACTACTATTTGATTTGTTGATAGATTTTGTCAGAGATTTGTTGTAAAAGAGAAAAGATATGAGAGATTTTGAGATTGAATAACCAAATAGTGAAAATGAGGTAAAAAGATGATTTTTGTTTCTTGGTACGAGTGACAATAGTCATTTTGAATGCACCCACGTGAAGGGACATGCCTCAAAAGGGGCCTAATGTGGAATATACCCATTTGAATCTAGATTTTTTTTTCTGGATGTTTGAGCATCATGCTCCCATCTAGTCAAATTGATCCCAAATTTGGACCATAGGCTGGCAATGCTTCATATTTTCAATTCATGAAGTTAAAATGATAAAATTCCCATCATGATTTTTTTCATAAATGCACAGGGTGTGATTTGTGACACACATCTTTTCCCCCTTTAGTGAGTTGATTAACTCAAGGGATCAACTACATTAAAGTAGCTTAGAAAAATTGAAACAATATACTCATGAAGTGCATCAAATGCATTAATTACCTCAAAAAAGGATATTGTAGAGCTTAACTAGGTGAATGTGAATGATGCCCTCAATGCTTAGTGGAAAACTACATCATCTGACTTGAAGACTTAGGTACTACAAAATCAAAGTTTGGTTAGCACCAAAATTAAAAGAAACTACTTCAATGAGAAGAATGCTTAAGAAATGCCAATGAATAAGAAACAAGAAAGTGACAAAGAGTGATTATATGCCCTCTCATTTTTTGGCCCCCGGTCAGGTGGGGGAAAATAGGAAGTAGGAGGATATGGAACTAACACAAATAAATTTAAAAAAATTGGTTAAGTTTCAACTATATACCTTGAAAGTGGGCCCTAGAAGGGTCATTTTTGTTGTCAAACAAGGTGAAAAAATCTTGCAATATGAATTTTAAATGAATATTATTGCAAACTTTGAAACTAAAGATAAACTCTTAACAAAGTGATTGTAGAATCAAAGCAAGAAGAAGAAAAACACCAGATTTATGTGGAGAAAACCTTTCAGGAAAAAACTCCACCACAAAAAGAGAGACAAGTATATAACTAATCAAATGAATATTATAATAACAATACACTTCTCTTGTAGACCTCTGTAATATTCGACAACACTTCATTATCCTGGTGTTGGTTAACAGATTTGTCCTTAAATACCTTTTAGAAATGACTCCCAAATGCCCAAATTGAAAGACAAAACAAGAACCAACAATTGAGTCACTTGCAATGGTGAGTGCAAGTGCTCTCTGAATTTTCATATGAAGGTACAACTCCCTTCGATAGATAAAAATGTATATTTTCTGAATATTCTTTTAACCAAAAAACAATACAGGCAACTAACATCTACTCATAGCCATGACATAGATGCAAATAGCAGATTTATAATGAAGTGAATGAAGATAAGTAAAAAATAGTTTAATTACTCACACGCACAAAAATAACCTTTCCAATAGAATCAAAATGCCTTGGAATCTGATCGAGTCTCTCTCATGCCTCAAAGGACAAGGAGGATCAGAAAACCCAGGCAAAGAGCTAACAACAGATTTCTTTCCAACATACAAATTATTTCTGAAATCAAAGTTTCATAATCAAATGCATATACACAGTTTGATGTAACATAAAAGGTAATGAAAGGTAATTACAAGAGAAACAAAGCTCATAGTAACCGAAAATATTGATAGATACAAATATCAACGAATCTTCTTTATTTCATCAATGCTAGAATGTGTGCTCACAGACTCAACACTTCTGAAAAATAAAATTGTGTAGCCTAGAAAACTACGTTGCCCTCTCTTTTTAATAGTAGAAAAGAAAAAAATTAATCTCTTGGCTCCTTCCTTTCATTACATATATATAACCTTTTTTTTTAAGAGACTTTGGTTATCAATAACTGATTCTTGAAAAGATTATTTATTTCCTTCTCACTTAACATTCCCGTGAATAAAATTCTCACCTTCAGGGAAATAAAGCTCAAATATTTTAATACATAATTTCCCTTTCTAACATCGGTGAATAATTTTTCAGTTATAGGTGAAAATACTTTCCCACTTTCCTTAGTGTTTGAGTTTATATGAGTAAAAACCCAAGTATCTCCCAATTAATGTGACTGTCATTGACAAATTTGATAGTTTTGTGCTTTGTTATCCATATCTTACGAACCAAGTATAATTTTGGAAATCTCTCTAGTGAGGATTTAGATAGATAGATTTTCTAAACATATCAAAAATTCATTGCAATCCAACAGTTGAATTGAGAGTTATTCCCCCTCCACAGAGAATGATTTTTCTGTCTCAGAAAATTCATGGTTACAGGTTGCATTGAAAACTACAAATAGTATATATGCCAAAACTTACACATGGATCATCACTTTAGGCTGATATTTGAAGGAATGAACTCTATTTCAAGATAAATATCTCCTTAGAATACAGGAGGATTGTAACCCTTTAGATTGTTTGTAATACTGTGCTGCTGAAACAATTCTTTGAAAATGTTATCAATTGCTATCCTTTGTTATCAACATATGGATTAATAACTATATTCAACTTTCAAGAAGTTGAATCTTCCTTAGTAACATGAAGGTTGGACTTTGTATGTGTTAGTTTGGCTATCTCGAAAGTCATCCAAGCACTTTTATTCTCAGCTCAATGATCATTTTTAAAAACATCCCTGCCATTAAAATTGACATTAATTAGCTCCAGGAGCACCTCCGAAATACATCAAGCCTTAGATAAATCACCATTATCATCTTGTTTGGTAAATCAACATGTTATACTACAACTCATGGGCCAATGTTATCGGATTATTAAACTTGCTAAATTTTGAACTCACACACTCTGAACCTGCATCTATTTAATTTGATGAATCTCTTAACTCTAAATTTGAACCTCTGAAATTGAACCATTCATTTTTTTGGGCCATTTGAGATCCTTGAGAGGATAGGACCAGTTGCATATCGTCTAGCTTTTCTACCTAGCTTCTCATGCATCCATGATGTGTTTCATGTATTAGTTCTAAAGAAATATATTTATGGCAAGTTTCATATTCTAGATTGGGATGCCTTGCAGGTGGAGTCGGATGAGCAACTAGCTTTGGAGCCCATTCACATTTTGGCTCACTGGACACTGGCTTTTCAAGGCTGAGAGCTAGATGAGGTTAGGGTCCAGTGGGATTATTATGATGAGGTTACGACATCATGGGAGGACGCAACACAGATGAGATCTCAGTACCCCCATCATTTTTATGAACTCTAGGAGGAATTTCATGCCTAGAGGGGGAGGGTGTGAGGCCCTACCCCAAGTTGTGATAGCATTTCAGTTATTTTTCATGTTTTGTGTTAGAGTAATTGGGTATTTACTTGATTAATTAAACAATATTTGTTGAATTCTTTAAGTTCCCTATTATCTTTTTACACTTAAGCTAACATTAGGTGCATAATAATTAATGATTTTATTAATTATTATGTGCAAGTCTAGGTTTTCCCTTTTAGGGTTTCGACCTATTAGAAGTTATTTTTATTTTCTTTGTATCATTATAACATTACACATTTTTGGTGAATATTGAGCTCTCATCTTTTGAGCATATTTTTCTGTGTTTTTGTCTTTCGGATTATTTGCTTCCTTGTTCTCCTTGTAACACATTATTCAGCTTGCAGAAGATCTTCAGGCTCCTATGGTGTTGTATTTTCTCAACTCCAACATGGTATCAGAGCTCAGATCTGCAACTATCTGTTCTTGTTTTTGAGAAATTTTGCATTGGAAGCAGATATGGGGTTTCATGCAGTTTTTTTGTGTGCTTGGGGATAGGCCTCTTTTTCTGAGCATTTTGGGCCTAAACAAACCTCACCATCATTCTCAAAAGGCCCCAAAACCCCTATAGTCATATAAAATTTGTCTATTTTTTACTCCTGAGCATCTAGGGGTATTTTTTCTCCAAAACTAGGTCGTACAGCTCTAGCACATAAATCGAGAAAAAAATTCAATTTTTTTTTTTGCCTTCTTACAGCTTGCAAGCCAGATTTTTGATTTTCTAAAAAAATAAAAAATAAATTAAAAAATAAAAAAAACGGTGAACAAAGCAAGTTTTTTTCAAAAAAAAAATTTGGGGTTGTGGAATTGCGCAGGGTACTAGGACCAATAGTCTGGCCATCGTACGGCGATCGCCCCTACCAGTCCAGCCCACCTGCAAGCTCTCACTACTCCTAGCCCTTGACGACACCCCCTCTGGCCTCCAGCCCCTCGCCAGCCTCGCCTTTTGGCCCTAGCCGACCTCCGCCCTGCCAGCCCCCCACCGGCCCTTCGGTCACCAGTACCAGCGTAGTTCACCAACTCCGCCTGACTCAGAAATCACCACCTCCGCCTGGCCTAGAAATCACCACCTCTGCCAGTGTTCCACTCCACCTAACCTCCTCCTCCACCACCTACCTCTTTGCTGCTCCTCCTCAGAGCGTCGCCAGAGCACCATCGGAGCGCCACCTCCTCTTGGCTCCTCCACCAAACCACCACCCTCTAGCCTTTTTAAGGGGGATTTCAGTTTTTTGTCATATCTTGAGCATCCAGCATCATTGTTTGGAAAATGAATAGGCATTGGAAAGGTGATTCGGAGCCTGACCTCATGGTGGTGGATTTCTTTTCTGAATCTATTGTTTGACTATACTTTTTGCTAGACAAAGTTGGGCCTTTTTTCTGCACTTCTGGGACCGTAGATTGTGCAAACGGGCTTCGTTTTTAGAAAATGAATAGGTGTTAGAAATATCTCAGCATGCTCTATTCAGATTTGTGATATTGTTTCTCAGAATTTTCATCAGGTACATGAGATATCAGTTTGAAGTTTTTTTGCTTATGCACTACTTCCTTCTCATTAGTATGTACTAGGGTTTGACTTTATCTATTGTGGGGGAGTATTTTTTTCTTGCTTTTTATCATTTATATTAGAAATCAAGAACACCAAAACTATCAAAACAAAAAAACCCTTTTGCATCTTCTATCTATTCTAAAAGATCGCATAATAAAAAAAACCAATGAGCAGGTCCAGGTGCAGAGTTTTGTTTATATGGCAGATCCTTCAGTTGAATTGTTGACTTCACACAACTATCACACCTGGAATCCCTGCATAATGAGGGTTGTGGTCTTGTTTTGATGAGGTTTAGCCTGTATTGCAGCATCCTTATGAGCTTCTTTAGCATAGGAACAAGATTGATGAGGCCATGGGTTTTCTCTCCTTGCATGTCTCTGACAGTCTTTTGTTTCACCTTGATGAGTTCCTCACTCCTCGGGCTATGTGGTTGAAGTTTGATTTTCTCTTTGGGAGGGTTAATGAGATTCAGGCATTATAGATTGAGGTAGAGTTGGTTTCTTTGTCACCTGATTCCTTTCCCACCATTGAGGATTTTTTGAACAAGTTCAAGATTACTCGATCTGTTCTTCAGGGACATGGCAAGATCAAGACAGACACATAGTGCATTCATTTGATTCTTTCAAAGCTTCAGGGTCATTTGCAGTTTTTTGCCTCTGCTTTCTACTCCACCATGGATGGCTTGGGTGCTCATTTCAACATGCCTACCTTTGATGTCTTTTGTGAGTGTTTATCTCATGAGCAGTCTCATCTTTCTCAGTTGGATATGCTTTAGGGATCCAAGAACAAAGCCTTGGTTACTCAGTCCTCTAAAGAAAAACAAAAGCAAAAACCAAAGCTGAAGAATCCTTCTGCAGGTAGTGAGCATTCCTCCAAGCCTACTCCTAAGTCTGAGTCTAAACCACCATTTCCTCCCAAACATGGGAAATCTTCATAGTCTAGTGAGTCTTCCTCTAAGACTAAGAAGAAATCAGGAGATATTTGTAGTTTTTGTGGCAAGGAAGGACATCTAGTTTCCAGGTGTTAGAAACGTTTAGAGGCTTTAGAGGAAGCCATGCAATAGCATCACATCTCCTCACCTCAGGCATCTTTTCCTTCCAGAGGGAAAGGTCATGCTCTCATTGCTCGAGCTTTGACCTATGGGTCCACATGGATACTTGATTCTGGTGTTTCTCACCATATGACTCACACTCAGCAGTTGGTTACTTCTCTTGCCTCTTGTGGTACTTCACAGATTGCAGTGGGTGACTCAGTTCAACTTTCAGTCTTTGGTTTAGGTTTTATCTCATTAGATGGGGGTACTTCGTAGGATGTTTGGGTTGTTCCTGACATCTTGACGAACCTCCTATCCATTTATCAAATTTACCACTCCGACTCTGGTAAGACAGTTGATTTCTCACCACATGATGTGGTTATTTGGGACCTCCATGATTCTGATTTAGTTGTTGCTACTGGGAGTGTTGATATTGCTTCTCGTCTGTATAGATTTGATGGATTTGAGCCCTTTATGGGTGTTGGTTCATCTCTTATAACACATGCAGATTTAGTGAGTAAACTTTGGCATGAGTGCTTGGCCATGTCAATTACAGATATCTTCAACAGATGAGTACACAGTCACTTGTTCTTGGGCTCCCACAGATTTCTTGCACTAATGGTGTTTGTCATGGTTGTGTGCTTGGTAAGCATCACAAAGATCCCTTTCTGAAGGGAAAAGCCCCCCATGCTTTGGCACCCTTGGAGTTGATTCACAGTGATCTCATGTCATTTTCCACTCCTTTTTCTAGGGCCAAGTATGTGCTCACCTTTATTGATGACTTCTCCAGATGCACATGGGTGTACTTTCTTAAGTACAAGTATGATGTCTTTGATTCATTTTGAATCTTCAAGACATTTTTTGAGAAGTAATTAGGTTGTTCTATTTGGTGGATACATATAGATAATGGGGGGGAGTATGTGAATCAGGCTTTTAGAGATTTTTGCCCTGAGCATGGTTTGCAGCATCAGTTTACTATTCCCTACACCCCTCAATAGAATGGTGTCATTGAGCGCAAGAACAGAACTTTATGGGAGATGGTGAATTGTATGATTCAGTCCAGGTCCATGGATTCATCTTTTTGGGCTGAGGTAGTCAATTGTGTCAACTATATTCAGAATCGGATGTCTCACAAGGCTATTCAACATATGACTCCTAAGGAGGCTTGGTCTCATGACAAGCCTGATGTTTCTTTTTTCCAAGTTTTTTCCAGTGAGGCATGGGCTTTTATTCTTGATTCTCAGAGGAAAGCCATGGAGAGGAAGAGCCAACCACTCATTTTTGTTGGCTATTGTGAGGATGTTAAGGTGTACTTGAATCCATAGAGGTCCCATTTCAACGGGATGTTCAGTTTGATGAATGCCTTCCCACAATGGATACCTCGACTCCAGTGTTTACTCCTTTTCCTACTACTTCCACTGCATCTCTTCAGGATCTTTTTGAGGATGATTTTGATGATGGTGTTGATGATCCACCATCCCCACCTCCATCTGCTCCACCTCAGATGCCCAAGTGGGCTCGCCTTACTATTGAGGCGATAGGTCTTCTAGCCGGTGATCCTTTAGATACTTGTCGGACGTGTTCTCATATTGTGGGTTCTAGTCTTTTGAGTCATGTTATTTTAGATGATCCTCAAAAGTTTTCAGAGGCTACCAGTCACCCTGAGTGGGATTGTGCTACGGAGGAGTATTCTTCTTTGATGAGGAATCATACTTGGGATCTCTGTCCTCTTCCTAAGGGCAGAAGATGTTTAGGTGATGCTAGTTTTATCGCACTAAGTATGCTACTGATGGTTCTATTGATAAGTACAAAGCAAGTCTTGTTGCGAAGGGTTTCTCATAGGTTGAGGGTATTGATTACTCTAAGACCTTTTCCCCTATCACCAAGATGAACTCCATTCATTTTGTACTATCTCTTGTAGCTTCTTGGGGTTGGCCTGTTTTTCAAGTGGATGCGAAGAGTGCCTTCTTGCATAGGGATGTATAGGAGGAAATCTACATGGAGCAGCCTGAGGGATTTGTGCAAGACAGTTCTTTGGTTTACAGACTTTGGTGTTCCTTGTATGGTCTCAAACAGGCCCCTTGGGCTTGGTATGAGAAGATGGATTCTTTCTTGCTCTCCACTGGGTTCACCCGCAGTCATTCTAATCATATAGTGTACATTCAGCTTCTTGAGGGCAAGATCTTGATTCTTGTGCTATATATTGATGATCTCCTCATCACAGGTAGCTCATCCTCTATGATTTAGCATACTTAGCGAGCCTTGATGGATCAGTTTGAGATGACAGATCTTGGTCTTCTACACTATTTCCTTGGTCTTCAGGTGATTCAGTCTTATGATGGGATCTACATTTATTAGTAGA
The DNA here is from genome assembly GCF_030272615.1 of Cryptomeria japonica. Taxonomy (NCBI): domain Eukaryota; kingdom Viridiplantae; phylum Streptophyta; class Pinopsida; order Cupressales; family Cupressaceae; genus Cryptomeria; species Cryptomeria japonica. The sequence goes on along the minus strand of NC_081409.1, from coordinate 123,489,343 downwards.
AGTATGCTCTTGATATGCTTCGGTGCTTTGACATGCTTGATTGAAAGCCTGCTCCCACTCCATTTCAATCAGGGGTTGTTTTGATTCTCACTTTCCCCACTCCTATAGTAGATTCTACACTTTACAGGTAGTTTGTTGACAGTTTGTTGTACCTGACTCACACCCATCCTGATAATTCCTTTGTGGTTGGCCTTGTCTCTTGATTCTCCCATGATCCTCATGAGAATCATTGGCAAGAAGCCAAATATATTTTGTGGTACATTCAGGGCTCTAGTTCTCATGGCATTCACCATACATCAGGGGACCCTCACATTATTGGCTACACTAATTTAGATTGGGCTGGTGATGTCACTGATTGGAAGTCTACTTTTGGCTTTGTTTTCTGTCTTGGCTCTAGTCCTATCACATGATCTTGCAAGAAGTAGACGGCTCATGCATTATCATCTACAAAGGCTGAGTACTAAGTTGTTGTGCTCGCCAGTCAAGAGATCTTATGGCTTCGACAGTTGATGATTGAGTTTGGTTTTCCTCCTAATAGTCCCACTATTTTTTGGTGTGACAATCAGAGTGCTATCTATATTTCTCACAACCCGGTAGAGCATCGGCAAATGAAGCACATTGAGCTTCACATGCATTTCATTTGTTAGTTGATTCAGGATGGTGTTCTCATTCTGGAGTACATTCCCACTGCTGAGCAAGTTGTAGACATCTTCATGAAACCTTTTGCATCACCGCGCTATCTTCAGTTGCGCTCTATGCTTGGGGTGAAGGAAGTTGTCCTTGGGGGGTTTTTATGAGACCTTCCTTCCTTCTTCTTCTTTCAGCATGTTCTTTTATCTCATTTTGGAAAGGAGTTTTTTCCCACTTGGTTTTCTCCTTTTTCTCCATTTCATAGAGATTTCATTGTATTTGGGTACCTGATTAGGCCTTGTTACTGGGACCCATCTTTCCTTCTTTTAGTAGTTGTTCTAGGTTTTAGCTTCTCCCTAAGTCTAGCTTAAGGGGGGTGTTAGAGTAATTGGATATTTACTTGATTAATTAAACAATATTTATTGAATTCTTTAAGTTCCCTATTATCTTTTTACACTTAAGCTAACATTAGGTGCATAATAATTAATTATTTAATTAATTATTATGTGCAAGCCTAGGTTTTCCCTTTTAAGGTTTCTTGACCTATTAGAGGTTATTTTTCTTTTCTTTGTATCATTATGACATTACACATTTTTGGTGAATATTGAGCTCTCATCTTTTGAGCATATTTTTCTGTGTTTTTGTCTTTCAGATTATTTGCTTCCTTGCTTCTCCTTGTAACAGATTATTTAGCTTGCAGAAGATCTTCAGGCTCCTGTGGTGTTGTATTTTCTCAACTCCAACATTTTGGATGTATTATTGATACTTTATTTTGATGCATTATGGACATAGATTATATATCATCCAGTGATTGGATAACATTGATATGGTGTATTCCATTTATCTTTGATTTGCAGTACTTTATTTTGATGCTAGAAATTATGGATGCATGCTTTATAAATGACTAAATTTTATGATGATTATGATGATACCATTGAGTAGATTATCTTATGTGGATTTTATTGGATAATTTGATACTTGATTATTATAATTGAAATTGTATGCAAATGTCTAAATTTTATTCATTTCATATGATAATATTATATGTGATTATTGGGATTACTAATGTGAAAGTGAGATGTGCAGGAAAACTAATCCATGTGACCATAAAAACTATTTGAAGAATCAAGCTAAACTTATGTGCATTTGTGAAGATAAGGGTTGTCTATTTGGAGAGACAACACCTCGTGTGTAATGTATTTTATTTGTAAATTTTTATGTTTGAATGTGTGTTTAAATTGAATTTGTTAAATTTATTAATTCCAAAAAAGGGGACATTGTCATATGTATTTAAGTATATTGTAATTGTGTGGTGTCACTTGACATATGTGTTGTGAAGTGAGTTGGCAGTGACATGTCCCTTGGAGGGAATTTGTTTTACCAATGCATTTTTCAAAATATCCTAGTATGGTCCCAAGAAAGTCTTAGATAGAAAGCCATTAGAAAGGTCAACTCAAGGTTGACCTGTAGGTAAACTTTGGGTGAGTTTCTAGAGAGTTAAACTAACTCCTAAAGTTAGGTTAGGGGCATTTTTAAAGGTCCATATGTTATACCTATGGGTAAAGGCCAATTTTAGCCACATGTCCACTCCTTGGTGACTATCAAGTCACTTCAAAAGTTGAGTTTTTTAAGATGGCCGAATTTCAACTTTTGAGGATTTCACCTAGACTAGACAACCTTTCAATTGAGTGATATTTTCTCTTCCCTGTTTTTCTTTTAACTTTTTGGGTTTTCTTGTTTAGAGAGCTTGTAAGATGTTGGGAAGACCAACCTATGAAAATCTCTCTCTTTTCAAGAGGATTGGAAAGAGTGAGGAGAGGCTTCTTAGGGAAAGGTTTGAGAGGGAGATTTTTTGTCACCTACTCTCCATTTTTGGAGAGAAAATTTTTATTCAAGTTTTTTTTAGTTTTTGGAGTTGGATCTTTTAAGAATGGAGGAGGAAAGAGATTGGTGGATTAGGTATCTCTTCTTCAACTTCTCCTTATTTCATTTTTTGCAGATTTAAGGTTGGTGGAAATACTTTCTTACATATGCTTGTATTGTTAATGTGAAAAGATTGTTTGTGTTTTTCTATGGTTGTTTTCTTTGTAGACTTGGGAAATTTGTTTTTGAGTCCTTCCTTGTGTATTTTCTTGCATATTGCATGATATATGTGATGCACTGCAAAAGGGACAAGGTTAAACTAAAAGTCTGTGGTCATATAACACACAAAAACATAAGAAATTGTTAGTGTTATTCAATCAAAAACTAATCTAAGCAGGCATATCAAAAGAGATACTAAAATCATGAGAGAATATTTAACTAGGAAAGTAAATATAATGAGACATCTCCAAATGCCTCCTAACATGCTCTTAGCTTCTTCTCTTTTGTTCCTCTCCTCTCCTCTCCAAGTTCCAAACTAGTGTAACTCTCAACAACTTTTTGCACTATGGATGCTTATGGAGGTTTGAGATTGAAGTATTTACTCTAAATGTGAATAAAAATCTAATGTTAGATGCTATGATGCTAAAAAAAATTATTTTAAACCAAAATGACAAGATATTAGTGAGTTATGGTAAATGTTCTCTAAAATTTTCTATAACTTAGATGTATACAAGTTTTTAGGATCTGAATTATGAAGAAATGAGCTCTATTTATAGGAAAAATGGAGCAATGGATGGTTGAGATTGAGTAATCTCAACAAGGGTTAAGATTGAATATTCAATCCATGTGATGAATTTCAACCCAATCCCAGGATGACAAGTGTCATTGTGAGATAGGTTGAGAGGAGAGGAAATAAGTATTAAATGCTTGACATGACTTGAGAGTTAACTTGGGAGTTAAGGTCAGGGTAAGGTTGAATGAATAAATTCTTTATTCAAAGAATAAAGTTTTTATCCAATGGATAAACTCTTGTGCAAAGGTAAAAGGGATAACCATGGTCAAAGCAATAAATGCTTGAGGAGACACATGAGTCACATGAGGGTTGAGTTAGGGGTTAACCATAAATGGTTATGTAAGAGCTATTAATGGTCATGTAAGAGTCATTAGTGGTTTTGGAAGACTTTAGAGGTTAAATTATTGAACACACAAAGTATTAAATGCTTTTCAAAGACTTTGAAGTCTTTGAGAAATGACTCCAAGTTGCTTAGGAATGTGACAATAATTAGAGGATGGATTAGATTGATTGGGAAGGGGTTAGAAGAATCTAGAAGAGGGTTTAAAAATGCAAGTGGATTTGGTGGGTGAGAGAAAATAGGATTTTTTATTTAAAATAGATTAATTTCTTTCAATAAATGTGTGCAAGTTGCATTTGTAAGAAAATGCAAGTGGGGGGGATAAATGATTTAAATAAATGTTTTATTTAATTTTTTAAAAGAGGAAAGGGGATTAAATAAAATAAATAGGATTTATTCATTTAATTGATTGTGAATTTGGTTTAATGAATTAATTAAAATAAATTGAATAATTTATTTAATTGATAGGAGAATGTTTGAAGATGAATTAATTAAATATTAATTTAATTAATTGATGTCTAGTGGGGTTTTAATCAAATAAATACGAAATATTCATTTAATTAAAATGGACAGATTTATGTGACTACATTTTCCCTTATTTGAGACGGTGTGGTTTATCGCATCGTTTCAAAGAAAGAAAAATAGGTGTGAAAAAATGCCCTAAAAAATGTTAATTTAATGGGATGTATGCCCCCTTGAGAGATGGGCCGAATTTTTTTGAAAAATCGGGCGATCTCTCGAAAAAGAATGAAAATTGGCAGGGTGATAGAGGAGAAGAAGTTAGCAATGCTAGTGAAAATAGAAGAAATCAGAGATAAAATGAAGAAATGGAAGGCTCGGGAAGCTCACGGGGACCACAGCGGTGAGCGGGAGAAAAATTAGGGGTACGACGAAGGGTTTATATGGGAAGAAAGGGGTGAAAACGGACTCATTTGCATCTATGATGATAATGAAACTTTAGCTTTGATAGTGACTTTTTGAAAGAGCAAGGAGCAGTCAGGATGTCGGTACCAGTAGCAGAGCATCGATTAGAGCGCATCCGTCGATTCTAGCAACTAGATGGCTATGGACCAGTAGTATGTAAATTTGAATTTTTAAATTTTCCCATTTTTGATATGTTTTTAGGTAGGTCCAAGTTGAGTCAAGACAATAGCGCTGAAAATTTGTTTTGGCACTTTTGTTAAATGAATTAGCGCTTTTATGCTGTAATGGCACTTTTGCATAGTCATTTGGGCGCTTTTGTCAAGGTTAGCCCTATTGTATAACTTGTTAGCACTTTTGCGTGTTTAGCACTATTGGGTGGTTGATTGAGTGCTATTGCTAAGATGTAGTGCTATTGTGTAGATGATATAGTGCTATTGTAGTTTGAGCGCTTTTGCATAGTTGATTAAGCGCTTTTGTTAAGGTAGTGGCACTTTTATTAAGAGATAGCATTTTTGTGTTCAAAATAGCACTTTTATGTAGATGATATAGTGCTATTGTAGTTTGAGTGCTTTTGCATAGTTGATTAAGCGCTTTTGTTAAGGTAGTGGTGCTTTTATCAGGAGATAGTGTTTTTGTGTAGAAAAATAGATGCCCTAGTGTTTAAACAAATAATCTCCGAATGCCAATGATAGATGGATGAAAATGTGAAGTGATAGTTGTTTTGAACCGTAGCAACCCTAATGAGACTTAGGTTATTAGGATAAATGTCTGTTGAAGTCTAGGTGTGTCATGATTGCTTACCTATTGAGACCCAAAGATACTTGATCAAAGTATCTGTTGATAGTCTAGGTTTAAACTTAAGAAAGTTTGAAACAAAATAAGTGATGATGATGGTTGATTGCACTTATGTAGGAGGATCTGCGCATCTTACAGCTGTGCGAGAGACATCTCACCACATAGGGGCTGCGTGATCGGCTGATAGAGGCTGAGGTGGATTGCATTGCAGTGACTGAGTTGTATGATGTTATGCATATGCTCGTGATTCGGATGAATCATGGTTTAATGATAGCATTGGCTGAGCGCTGGCATAGCGAGACATGTACATTTCACTTGGCTCAAGGGGAGATGACTGTGACACTAGAGGATGTATGGCAGATCTCGCATATACCTATTCAAGGTGAGTTAGTTACATATGATAAAGCATGGGGTACCCTAGTGGTGTAGAGATTCTTTGAGGAGGATGTGTATATTGATGATGGCTCTATAGCTTGGGAAGATATTGTTGCATTGTATGAGCCACTACCAGCAATGTTGTCAGGGATTGTTGGGGGGCTACTGTGTTCGAACAAGCGATCACATAGTTTTGCAGTGGGTTGGGGGCAGGTGATCAAGCAGATGATGACAGAGGGGACTCGATTTGGTTGGGGACCATGTGTGTTAGCGCACTTATATCAGGAGTTGCATGAGGTCGTATACCGAGGGAGGGGCTCATTGGCAATGGGAGTGACATTGCTACATATTTGGGCATGGGAGCACCTACTAGTTACCCGACTAGTTAGACTCAGGTTTTGGGCAGTCGACCAGTCGTATATGTATATGTATATGTATAGTGGAATGATGAGTCAGTCCCACCTGGGGAAGTTAGAGTGGTGGCGGTAAGCATTGGATGATCTTGATGTAGTGATCTAGAGACCTTATATTGAGTGCGAGCCCTAGAGGATGATGCGGAGGCACTGCCGTATGTATTTATGACCTGATTCCTCATTGGGAAGACAACCTACCATGTGGAGAGATAGTTGTTGGGTAGAGTTATGAGACAGTTTGGATAGCAGCAGGGATTGTGTAAGGGATCAAGGTAGTATGTCAAGGTGGTACAAGAGAGGTATGCATGGGGGCCAGTACTACCCTATGATCAGGCTTTGGTAGAGTTCTGGATGTTACAAGCAAGGCCATGGGATATATGGTCGAGGGTGGTAGATGCAGGGGAGTCGAAGGAGTATACGCAGTATATGGCAGCTCATTCGATACTTCAGATATCAAATCCGATAGAGACAATTCTTGATTTTGAGGAGGAGAGGGGATGGAGACAGAGGAGGAGAGGAGGTCAAGGACCGATGATAGTAGATGGAGGAGGTAGAGGGGATGGCGGTGATGGAGGAGGAGGGGATGGTGGAGGTGGAGGAGGTGGTGATGGAGGAGGGGATGGTGGGGGTGGTGGATTCAGAGGTGGAGGTGGCAGTGGTGGTCGGGTGCAGCAGAGAGGGAGAGGTAGTTTGCCATTGCGGATATCATAGGGACCTCTGATGCAGGGAGGAGTTAGATTGGGTGGGAGAGGTATGGGGGAGACAGAGGTATCGATGGAGAGAGGGGAGGGAGCCACTAGAGAGGCACCTATGGATACAAAGGAGGGAGCGATAAGGGGTGGTGATCTTTGGGATCATATGATATTACATTTGCAGACTTGAGTTACAACAGCCGAGACACGGGTGGAGGATCTGGAGGTGGAGGTTGTAGCTAGAGATGTGCATCTATTTACACGAGAGTCAGAGCTGACTATAGTGTTGTGGGAGAGGGATGGTGTGGTGGAGAGAGTGACTCAGTTGCAAGCGAGATTACGGGCCTTAGAGGGAGTACTAGGACAGGGGCCGATTGTGGAGGCTTTGGTGAGGTAGGTCCGGCGAGCACAGGATGAGATAGAGTATTGGAGGGGTTTATATGAGCAGGTGGTGCCAACTAGTCAGCAAGCACTGAGCTATTCATAGATGTGGTAGACCAGGTCAGAGCAGTCTCAAAGGATGCAGAGCAGTGGGGGTGTGATGGGTCCTCTATGAAGAGATAGGTCAGGTGGCATAGGAGCTAGTGGGGGTTTGATGGGGCCTCCACGGAGAGATAGATTAGATGGTGCAGGGACTAGTGGTGGAGTAGGTGGTGATGGTGGTACAGCATCTGGTCAGAGTGGTATCTAAGAGAGCATTTTGCATGCATGTATTTATATTGTCATTTTGGACTATGTCTTAGATGGCTCTTGGTAGCCAATTTTGTAGACTTCATTGTACTTTGATACATGAGATGATATATATGAGGAGATCCCATATTTTGATATGCATGTTGATATGTATGGATTTAATGCAGGATGGTGATTTTTTTATTGATATATGTTTTATGCTATATATATATATATGTGTGTGTGTGTTTATGAGATGATTCCTATATGCATGTTTTATGATGATTTATTCTTACATGATGTCTATATGCATGTTGTATGATGTTGGATGCTAACATGTGGATGTAGGTTAATATATGTGTGCTTTTGATGTTTTTGGGATAGAATGTCGGATGTATGCAATGCCATGATGTTTATGTATGCATAATAAAATGATAATGTATGACGGTATAGATAGTAGTTTGTAATTTATATTAGCACAATGATGGGATAATGATATGCAATTATGTTAATGCAAATGCTTTTTGGAATGATTGATTTATGTATATGCATCTAGATGGTTAAAAATAAATGTAACATAGATAAACAAATGTAAAGTACAAATGCTTAAATGATGATTTCTAAATGAATGCATATGCTATAATGTATGAACCAATGTTTGAGACAAATGATTTTATGATTTTAAATGCCCAAATATGATGAAGTAAAATGATAATGTGATGATAATGAAACTCATGCTTAATAACCACACTTTAATGCAATTTAAAAGGGATAATGAATATAATCTAAATGAATCCTAAGGGAGATAAAATGGATGGATGAATTCACTTTAATTAATGAATAGATAAATGAATGTATGCATTTATGGAAACCTAAACAAATGTATGATACATAAGTGTGGAAATGATGATAAATGATGATCACTAATGAATATTTTAAATGAATGTATGAGTAACGATTAATACAATTAAGGACAAATTTATCATATGAATGAATCTAAATGTCATGATTATGCAATGATGAAATGATATATAATAAGACGAATGTTAATAAATGATAATGAACTATATGTAATTTTATGCATCTAAATGATTTGAAATGCACTTGATGCAAATGAATGGCTAAACAATAATGCAAATGTGACTAAAATGATGATGGGATGATGATAGATGAATGCAAGGTTTTTTAGACTTTGCATGATGCACTTGATGATGTATCAGAGTACTCTGTCGTGATTGGTATCCAAAACCAACTCAAGTTTCATAGAACTATTCATATTTAACTTTTTTCACACTTGCATGCAAAATTATGTAAATAAATGAGTAAATGGATGGACGGTATGCAACATAATGTAATATAAATAGATGAGATGAAATGGCCATCCATAGTGCTTTATTTTTCATCATAGAGCTTTAAAATGTTGTAAGAAAATACAAGCAACTTGATGTGAGGCCTCACCTCGACTCAGTCTGACATTCCGTGGATTTTATATTTAGACTATTATGGATACTTTATTTTGATGCATTTTGAGACTTAGAACTTATATGATTTCAAGATTTGGATAACATTGCTATGATTTGATGATTTACTTACATGCTTTATGAGATAGAACACTACATGATTTTTAGATAGGATGATATTGCAATAATAGATGTCGTTGATGAATTTGCAGGACTTCACTCTGAATATAGAACTATGATGTATATTTAGTTTATGTGAATTGGGATGAAATTGCTTATGTGAAATTGCTTGATAAAAGATGTATTCAATCTGTGCAGATGAAAATTGTATGCAAGTAATGATGTGTATTGTTATATTATTGAATTATATTATATATGGATATTTGGAAGTATTAATGTGTAAATTGAGATGCGCAGGAAATTTACCATGTGACCATGGAAAATTACGGAGAATCAAACCTAGACTTATGTATGTTCGTAAGCCAGGGTTTGTCTATTTGGAGAGACAACACCCCGTTTGTGTTGTATTTTATTCGTAACAGTATATGCTGCATGAGTGTTAAGTGTTATTTAAATTTAATGTGTAAAACCACAAGAGACAATTTCATGTTTTATTTTGTAAAAGTGTTTTATTTGTGTCACTTGAGACATGTGCGGATTTAAATTTAAATGTTTTATTTTGTCTCTTGGTGGGAAAGTGTTTAATTATTGTTTTCTTAAATAATATAATGTGTTGTCATAAATACCTTGGGAATATAATCTTTGGAGTGCTCAACATATGTTTGACCCGAAAATAAACTTCAGAGGGGTTTAAAATGGGTTAAATGAACACCTAGGGGTAGTTTAATAGGGTTTCCTAAAGCCCATAAGGTATACCTAGGGGTTAGGGGTAATTTTAGGCAAGTTTCTACTTCATAATGATCTTTTTAACGCTTTAAAAATTGGCCTTTTTGAGTTGAGCGAAAATTGAAAATTAGAAGTTAAATCTAATCAAGATTTTTCCTTTTGGAATGAGAGTCTTTTTGCATTTTTGCTTTCTTTCCTTTTTAGTTTTTAGAAACCTATGAGAACTCTGAGAGTGAACTTCTTAAGCAAGATTTTTGAGAATCGGAGGGTAATCACCCACTCTCCATTTTTGGAGACAAGAGAAAATTTGAAAAGAAAAGAATGTTATGGAATAGAAAAATTGATTAAGGGTAGAAGGAAAAAGATTCGTGGATTGGGCAGCTCTTCATCAAATATCATAATACCTTTGGGCAGATTAAGGTTGGTTTCAGTTATTCATTATAATGTCTTCTTCTTGTTTATGTCTGGAAGTTTTTTGGTGTAAGAAATCTGTGTTCTTGAAAGTTTTTGTTTTTTTTGTTAGAAAATCTTTTGGTATTTTCGCATTATGATTTGTTTGTGTTTTGGGAGTTTTCTCAAGACCTCTTACTCTTGGGAGAGAAGAGGATCTTGTAGGTGGTAGCAGTGACAACCCTCCAGTGAGAGACTCTCTTTGAGAGCGATCACAAGGGATCTTTGTTGTGACCCTTGCTGCATGGCCTATTTGTGCAATGGGGGTCATAAGGAGGGTTATAAGGCTAGAATGCCTTTGGGGGGCATAAAGAATAAGGGGTTGAGTTTCTTGATATTATTATTGTGTCATGAGGTGGCTTCTTGTTGATTTCATACTTGCAGTTCTCCTCAGGGTATTGGTCCACTACCACCCTTTGAAAATGTTCATCACCAAAGTCTAGTGCTGTGAAAGCCAAGTTGGGAATGTGTCTGGAAAATCTGTATGCATTGCTTTCTATGTGTTTGCCTGTTTGTTACCCGTCTAGGAATTGGTTCTCCGAGCTCGGGGGTGGCTACCAGTTAGCCTAGGCTGGGAGGTGAGCACTCCGTGGTCATATTTGTGTTTTTCTATTATGCAGGAAAGTCAGGAGAAGGAGAATAGGAACCATGAAAAAGACACATAAGATTATTATTGAAGATATTTAAATTCAGTTGCAGATATTTGTTTAAATTTGTTATAGATGTATGCCTTATTCATAGAGAAGAGAAGCAAGATGTAATTATTGAAAATAGACTTGAAGTTTTATTTTTGTGGCTATACAAAGAAACATCCTGTAAATTGGTAGAATATCTTAGAGTTGTTAAAAAAAAAAAAAAAGCTTCTTTTATTTCTACTTCTAGTTTTTAGTAAAAGAAAGGTTATTTTGAATTGCATGCAAAAGCTTCTTTGTATTATGGGAAAAAAGAAAGAATAGATTTCATTTAAATTTTATCAATATTTTACTTGTGGCAAAATAGGAGTTTATTTATGCTGAAAGATCTTAAGTATTTTAAAGAAAAAAGATGCTTTATGTAAATATTTTATTAGAGGAAAAATCAATGAATCTTTTTATTCTAGAGAAATATATTGTATTTCTTAAAATGAATATTTAAATTGTATTTTTAGTTAGATTTGATTGAAAAACACTTATCATATATATATATATATAAATTTATATATAAATATATATAAATATATGTTTCTGAATTAACTTAATGCTTTTCCTTTGTTATATTAATTTAAAATTGTTGCATGTAAATCTTTTAAATATATATATATATATATATATATATATATATATGTTGGAATATTTTCACCCTTTTAACTATGATTATAAATTTATATAAATATATATATATATTTATATTTATATATAATATTTTTTTTTTTTTTAAATAATTTAAAAAAAAAATGAATTGTTTTTGGGTCCACGCGGACCCCACTGTGTGTACGCATAGTGAGGGCTGCGCGGCGCCCACTGTGTGCACACACAGTGGAGCCGCTTCGGCTCCACTGTGTGTCCACACAGTGGGGGAGCCGCTAGCGGCGCCCACTGTGTGGACACATAGTGGTGCCGTGGCACCCACTGTGCGCCCACATAGTATTGCCACGGCCCTCCCCGCCTCCACTTCCGTAACCTGCGCAAAAATATCCATGGCCGCCTTGGGGTTTCGGCCCAGCAAAAAAAAATTCTCTGTTAAAAAAAAATGGGTTAAACCCTAGCCCGGGTGGGGCTAGGGCAAAGGAATTTAAAAATAATATGATAATTAGATTTGTTAATATATATAAAAGAAAATAGAATCTTAAATAGGGTTGGAGAAATATTGAGTAATATTTAGAAAGTTATTGTGCTTTTAAAAAAAAAATTAAAATATATAAATATATATATATATAGCTCTGGTCATAATTTGGAGTAAGTATTTAATTATATATATATATATATATATATATATATATATATATATAATTCTGGTTATAATTTGGAGTAAGTAATAAAGAGAAAATTTTAAAAAAATGATTGGTTAGACTATATAGTCATATTGGAGATTAAATTAATTTTTCCTCTCCTACTCCTTTAGTTTGATTGATTTAATAAACCTAATGACTAGGTATCTCGTGGAGATAAAATTAAACCAGTTAGTTTTCCGCAAATAATATTTAACAATCTATCGATGCTTGGTTCATCTCAGAACTAGCTCGAATTTAATTATGGAAATTTCAATAACGCTTGTCGTGTGAGTGAACTTGTTAATTAATTAGTATGTTTTTTTTTAAAAAAATTTGTTCCGTTTTTGCCCTAAATTTTGGGCATGACATTTTGGTATCAGAGCAAGGTTTCCATACTAGGAGCCTTACTCACTTACGTTTCGCCTTGGAATATTTAAAATTATTTTGTTAAATGGAATTTTGAATTTAATTCTAAAAGAAATAAATTAATTGTTTTGTCTTATTTCCTCTTAGGATGCCTCCGACGACACGACAAGCTCGCAAGCGTGGACGGGGTCCTAGACGTGTGTGCATAGCACGCGATGAGGTAGAGAGGGAGGCATCGATTCCAGAGGAGAACCTAGAAGCACCTCCCGAATAGCCAAATGAACCTAACCGAGACCTCTTAGCAGCCATTCAGAATCTTATTGGCATTGTTCAGGAAAGGATCCCAGCAAAGAACCCTCAGGTTAGGAGTCATAACTCTAGGAGTGATAGATCTGTTGATAGAGAGCGAAGTAGGAGCCCAGCTCCGATTCCTGTAGAGAGTCAGTGCATATGCCAGGACCACCTCTAGCGGTGGAACCAGTTTATTTTGAGAGAGGTCGTCGAGATCCAGGGGATCTCATCAAGGAGGTCATGCACCTCCAACCACCATCCTCCGAAGGTTCTACAGATGGAGAAGAGGCCGAGGCATGGCTTCTGAGTCTTGAGAGGTGCTTTGCGTTGCGTTCTTATGAGAGCAACTTGAAAGCATGTGTTGCAATTCATCTTCTGAGAGGGACAGCCTCCACCTGGTGGAGACAGGAAGAGTACAAATGCGGATTAGTTCTTGATACACTCACTTGGGAGATATTCACAGAGAGGTTCCGTGAGAGGTACCTATTAGAACACTTCAGGCAGTGTTGTATAGATGAATTTCATGATCTCCAACAAAAAGGCTTGTCAGTAACCCAGTATGAGAGTAAATTCTTTGAGTTGTTGCCTTATGTAGATTATCTAAAGGATGAGAAACTTCTTGTAAACTGCTTCATCAGGGGATTGAATGCCGGTATCGCCGGGCATGTTAGGATGTCCGCTCCAGAGAGCCTTCAGGTTGCTGTGGAGAAGGCACTGATTGCCGAGGAGATTCAGGTTAGGCCACAGGACAATAGGGATCGGTTTCAGAACCGAATTCCCGCACCTCAGACTTATGGATTCCAGAAACCACATTGGAAAGGGAAAAATCAAAATTCTCAGGGGTTCTCCAAACCCCCTCCTCCATAATAGACACCATAGAACCAGAGGCAGAAGCCTCCATAGTATCAGCAGGGCTCAGCAGTGGCAGACTCAGGGATAGAAACATGATCAGAGAGCACAGGGGCAGTACACACAGCTGACGGGGACTCAGTAGTCCTCTAGGGGTGGGTACAGCGGATCTAGTAGGACAGGAGGTCAGGCATTCTCTAGGCCTCAGGGTGCCCAGTTCCAGGCACGGGGTGCTTGCTTTACATGTGGAGCCATGGGGCATATGGCGAGGGATTGCCCTCAGGGATAGGTAGCAGGGAGTTAGCGGATGGCCACTTTAGAGCCAACAGTTGGTGATATGGGCAGGTCCCATAGAGTATTCGAAGAGGTTGACAACTGCCAGGCTAAGCATCAGGCCACGGTTATCGAATCTATAGGTATAATCAAAGGTAACAATGTATCTATTTTGTTTGATTCAGGAGCTACTAACTCCTTTATATCTCCATTGGTTATGGAGCATTGCGGGCTAGTGGCAACTAGGCAGGGTGTCAGTTGGGAAGTGGAATTAGCTTCAGGGGCTAGAGTGTTAGTGGAATCAGAGGTTAGGGCATGTCAGCTACAGATTGGCAAGATAGCCACTTTAGTAGACCTTAGAGTGACTCCACTTGGATCTTATGGAATCGTACTTGGCATGGATTGGCTTTATGCCCACAGAGCCAAGATGGATTGCCTCCTGAAAAGGATCGAGTGTGAGGATGATCATGGTTCGCCCATAGTTATCACCAGGATTCAGAGGCCCGTGTCTCTTCGTATGATCTCCGCAATGCAGCTTAAGCAGAGGATGCAGAAGGGATGTCATCTTTTTGCTATCACTATCAGTGACAGAGGGGAAGAGGAGGAAAAAGAAACATCGCTCGATGACCATCCTATCCTTAAGGGATATTCAAATGTATTTCCTTCAGAGTTACCGGGAATGCCTCCCCGCAGAGAGATTGATTTTCATATAGACCTAGTACCAGGAGCCGAGCCAGTTTCCAGAGCACCTTATAGAATGACCACAAATGAGCTTAATGAACTTAAAATTCAGCTTGAGGAACTCCTTGAGAAGGGTCATATCCATCCTAGCGTATCCCTGTGGGGTGCACCAGTCATCTTCGTTAAGAAGAAGGATGGATCTCTCCGATTGTGTATGGATTATCGACAGCTAAATAAAGTAACCATCAAGAACCGATATCCTTTGCCCAGAATTGATGATGTATTTGACCAGCTTCAGGGTGCCAAAGTCTTTTCCAAAATAGATCTGAAGTCAGGATACCGTTAGTTGAGAATAGTGGAAAGTGATATCCACAAGACCGCATTTCGCACTAGATATGGTCACTATGAGTTTACCGTAGTCCCCTTCGGACTTATGAATGCCCCAGTAGTTTTTATGAGCCTCATGAATGGGGTGTTCCGTACCTTTCTGGACCGTTTTGTTATTGTGTTCCTCGATGATATACTGATATATTCTCAGAATGAGAAGGAGCATGAGGAGCACCTGAAACAGGTATTGCAGTATTTGCGGGATAACCAGTTGTTTGGCAGCCTATCGAAGTGTGCTTTCTTTCGATCTGAGGTCAAGTACCTTGGACACGTTATTTCCGGTGATGGGATCTTAGTCGACCCATCAAAGATTAGGGCTATTATGGATTGGCCAGCGCCTACCAGTGTGACAGAGGTCAGGAGTTTCATGGGTTTAGCAGGGTATTACCGACGTTTTGTCGAGGGTTTCTCCAGAGTCGCACACCCTATTACTTCTCTTCAGCGTAAAGGGAAGAAATTTGAGTGGACAGAGAAGTGCGAGAAGGCCTTTCAGGAACTCAAGAAGGCACTTACTAGTGCTCCTATCCTTGTTGTACTAGATCCTTCAGCTGACTTCATGGTTTGTACAGATGCTTCCCTAGAGGGTTTAGGGGCAGTTCTTATGCAGGGTGGTAGGGCCATAGCTTTCGAGTCTAGGAAACTTAAGATTCATGAACTTAATTATCCCACTCACGACCTTGAGCTCGCAGCAGTAGTGCATGCACTCGTGAGATGGAGACACTTCCTTTTAGGTCATCACTTCGAGTTGCATTCAGACCATCAGAGTCTTCAGTACATTTTCACTCAGCCGAACCTTAATGCACGTCAGAGGAGATGGATGGAGTTCTTGTGCGAATATGATTTTGACGTTCACTACATCAAAGGAAAGGAAAATGTAGTTGTTGATGCCTTGAGTAGGAGACATCATGAGGTTTACACCATATCCATGGGCACAGACTTGAGAGACCGTATACTTCGGCACTTGTCAGAGGATGGATGGTATGCAGAGGTTTGTTAGGTATTACGTTCTCAGGTTACTCTAGAAGGGAAATATGTGGATTATTCTTTGGAGTCCGATGGACTGTTATGCCACAGAGGGCGCATTTATGTACCTTCCTCCAGAGGGTTGTGAGAGTTCATTGTCTCGGAAGCTCATAGAGCTCCTTATGCAACGCATCCCGGGGTTAAGAAGTTGCATGCTGACTTGAGGCAGTTGTATCATTGGCCGGGAATGCGGCAGCTCATTGCTGAGATAGTAGCTCGATGTCTCGGGTGTCAGAGGGTAAAGGCGGAGCACCACCATCCAAGTGGGTTGCTTCAATCTCATGCTATACCAGAGTGGAAGTGGGATACTATATCCATGGATTTCATCATTGGTCTCCCTATGTCTTCTCGTCGCCATGATGCTATCTTGGTGACAGTTGACAAGTTGACCAAAGTAGCTCACTTTTCACCAGTTCGTACTACATTCACAGCTCCAGCAGTAGCACAGGTGTTCTTGCGAGACATTGTTAGGCTTCATGGTGTACCCCGTAAGATTATATCTGACAGGGATTCTCTTTTCACTTCTTCCTTTTGGAAGTCATTACAGGCAGCTATGGGCACTAAGCTCAATTTCAGTACAGCCTATCACCCGGAGACAGATGGTCAGATTGAGAGGGTCAATCAGGTGTTAGAGGATATGCTTTGCATGTACGTCATGGATCATCAGACCCAGTGGGAGGAGTATCTTCCCTTAGTGGAGTTTGCCTATAACAATGGGCATCATACTTCTTTGGGGATGCCACCCGATCAAGCATTATACGGCAAGCCTTGCAGGACGCCCTTGAGTTGGGATCGCATAGAGGATAGAGTTGCTATTGGTCCTGAGATAGTTCAGGCTATGGAACATGAGGTGGATTTGATTAGGCAGCGTCTCAGAGAGGCTCAGGATAGACAGAAGAAATATGCCGATGCAAAGAGGATAGATCGTAGCTATTTGGTTGGAGACAGAGTTTTCTTGAGAGTGCGACCGCATAAGAGTCCAATCCGTTATGGAAAGGGTTCTAAGCTCGCACCTCGCTTTGTAGGACCTTTTGAGATTCTGGAGAGGATAGGCCCAGCTGCCTACCATTTAGCTTTGCCACCTAGCCTGTCACGCATCCACGATGTGTTTCATGTTTCAGTTTTGAGAAAGTATATCTATGATGAGTCTCACATTTTAGATTGGGATGCCTTGTAGGTGGAGTCGGATGGGCAGCTAGCTTTGGAGCCCATTTGCATTTTGGCACGCCAGACATTGGCCCTTCGAGGTCGAGAGCTGGACCAGGTTAGGGTCCAGTGGGATTGTTATGATGAGGTTACGACTTCATGGGAGGATGCAGCACATATGAGATCAGAGTACCCTCACCTCTTTGATGAACTCCAAGAGGAAGTTCATGCCTAGAGGGGGAGGATGTGAGGCCTCACCTCGACTACGTCTGACATTCAATGGATTTTATATTTAGACTATTATGGATACTTTATTTTGACGCATTTTGAGACTTAGAACTTATATGATTTCAGGATTTGGATAACATTGCTATGATTTGATGATTTACTTACATGCTTTATGAGATAGAACACTACATGATTTTTAGATAGGATGATATTGCAATGATAGATGTCGTTATTGAATTTGCAGGACTTTACTCTAAATATAGAACTATGATGTATGTTTAGTTTATGTGAATTGAGATGAAATTGCTTATGTGAAATTGCTTGATAAAAGATGTATTCAATCTGTGCAGATGAAAATTGTATGCAAGTAATGATGTGTATTGTTATATTATTGAATTATATTATATATGGATATTTGGAAGTACTAATGTTTAAATTGAGATGCACAGGAAATTTACCATGTGACCATGTAAAATTACGGAGAATCAAACCTAGACTTATGTATGTTCATAAGCCAGGGTTTGTCTATTTGGAGAGACAACACCCCGTTTGTGTTGTATTTTATTCGTAACAGTATATGTTGCATGAGTGTTAAGTGTTATTTAAATTTAATGTGTAAAACCACAAGAGACAATTTCATGTTTTATTTTGTAAAAGTGTTTTATTTGTGTCACTTGACATGTGTGGATTTAAATTTAAATGTTTTATTTTGTCTCTTGGTGGGAAAGTGTTTAATTATAGTTTTCTTAAATAATATAATGTGTTGTCATAAATACCTTGGGAATATAATCTTTGGAGTGCTCAACATATGTTTGACCCGAAAATAAACTTCAGATGGGTTTAAAATGGGTTAAATGAACACCTAGGGGTAGTTTAATAGGGTTTCCTAAAGCCCATAAGGTATACCTAGGGGTTAGGGGTAATTTTAGGCAAGTTTCTACTTCATAATGATCTTTTTAATGCTTTAAAAATTGGCTTTTTTGAGTTGAGCGAAAATTGAAAATTAGAAGTTAAATCTAATCAAGATTTTTCCTTTTGGAATGAGAGTCTTTTTGCATTTTTGCTTTCTTTCCTTTTTAGGTTTTAGAAACCTGTGAGAACTCTGAGAGTGAGCTTCTTAAGCAAGATTTTTGAGAATCGGAGGGTAATCACCCACTCTCCATTTTTGGAGACAAGAGAAAATTTGAAAAGAAAAGAATGTTATGGAATAGAAAAATTGATTAAGGGTAGAAGGAAAAAGATTCGTGGATTGGGCAGCTCTTCATCAAATATCATAATACCTTTAGGCAGATTAAGGTTGGTTTCAGTTATTCATTATAATGTCTTCTTCTTGTTTATGTCTGGAAGTTTGTTGGTGTAAGAAATCTGTGTTCTTGAAAGTTTTTTTTTTTTTTGTTAGAAAATCTTTTGGTATTTTCGCATTATGATTTGTTTGTGTTTTGGGAGTTTTCTCAAGACCTCTTACTCTTGGGAGAGAAGAGGATCTTGTGGGTGGTAGCAGTGACAACCCTCAAGTGAGAGTCTTTCTTTGAGAGCGATCACAAGGGATCTTTGTTGTGACCCTTGCTGCATGGCCTGTTTGTGCAATGGGGGTCATAAGGAGGGTTATAAGGCTAGAATGCCTTTGGGGGGCATAAGGAATAAGGGGTTGAGTTTCTTGATATTATTATTGTGCCATGAGGTGGCTTCTTGTTGATTTCATACTTGCAGTTCTCCTCAGGGTATTGATCCACTACCACCCTTTGAAAATGTTCATCACCAAAGTCTGGTGCTGTGAAAGCCAAGTTGGGAATGTGTCTGGAAAATCTGTATGCATTGCTTTCTATGTGTTTGCCTGTTTGTTACCCGTCTAGGAATTGGTTCTCCGAGCTCGGGGGTGGCTACCAGTTAGCCTAGGCTGGGAGGTGACCACTTCGTGGTCATATTTGTGTTTTTCTATTATGCAGGAAAGTCAGGAGAAAGAGAATAGGAACCATGAAAAAGACACAGAAGATTATTATTGAAGATACTTAAATTCAGTTGCAGATATTTGTTTAAATTTGTTATAGATGTATGCCTCATTCATAGAGAAGAGAAGCAAGATGTAATTATTGAAAATAGACTTGAAGTTTTATTGTTGTGGCTATACAAAGAAACATCTTGTAAATTGGTAGAATATCTTAGAGCTGTTAAAAAAAAAAAAAAAAAAGCTTGTTTTATTTCTACTTCTGGTTTTTAGTAAAAGAAAGGTTATTTTGAGTTGCATGCAAAAGCTTCTTTGTATTATGGGAAAAAAGAAAGAATAGATTTCATTTAAATTTTATCAATATTTTACTTGTGGTAAAATAGGAGTTTATTTATGCTGAAAGATCTTAAGTATTTTAAAGAAAAAAGATGCTTTATGTAAATATTTTATTAGAGGAAAAATCAATGAATCTTTTTATTCTAGAGAAATATATTGTATTTCTTAAAATGAATATTTAAATTGTATTTTTAGTTAGAGTTGATTAAAAAACACTTATTATATATATATATATATATATATATATATATATATATATATATATATATATATATATGTTTCTGAATTAACTTAATGCTTTTCCTTTGTTATATTAATTTAAAATTGTTGCATGTAAATCTTTTTATATATATATATATATATATCTATATATATGTTGGAATATTTTCACCCTTTTAACTATGATTATAAATTTATATAAATATAAATATATATATATATATATATATATTTATATATAATATATTTTTTTTTTAAAAAGGAATTGTTTTTGGGTCCACGCGGACCCCACTGTGTGTACGCACAGTGAGGGCCGCACGGCGCCCACTGTGTGCATACACAGTGGAGCCGCTTCAGCTCCCACTGTGTGGACACACAGTGGACGGCCACGGCCACCACTGTGTGGCCACATAGTGGGGGAGCCGCAAGCAGCGCCCACTGTGCGCCCACACAGTGGCGCTACGGCCCTCCCCGCCTCCACTTCCATAACCTGCGCAAAAATATCCATGGCCGCCTTGGGGTTTCAGCCCAACAAAAAAAAATTCTCTGTTAAAAAAATATGGGTTAAACCCTAGCCCGGGTGGGGCTAGGGCAAAGGAATTTAAAAATAATATGATAATTAGATTTGTTAATATATATAAAAGAAAATAGAACCCTAAATAGGGTTGGAGAAATATTGAGTAATATTTAGAAAGTTATTGTGCTTTTAAAAAAAAAATTAAAATATATAAATATATATATATATAGCTCTGGTCATAATTTGGAGTAAGTATTTAATTATAAATATATATATATATATATATGTATATATAAATATATATATATATGTATATATAAATATATATATATATATATATATATATATATATATATATATAATTCTGGTTATAATTTGGAGTAAGTAATAAAGAGAAAATTTTTTAAAAATGATTGGTTAGACTATATAGTCATATTGGAGATTAAATTAATTTTTCCTCTCCTACTCCTTTAACTTGATTTATTTAATAAACCTAATGACTAGGTATCTCGTGGAGATAAAATTAAACCAGTTAGTTTTCCTCAAATAATATTTAACAATCTATCGATGCTTGGTTCATCTCAGAACTAGCTCGAATTTAATTATGGAAATTTCAATAACGCTTGTCGTGTGAGTGAACTTGTTAATTAATTAGTATGTTTTTTAAAAAAAAAAATTGTTCCGTTTTTGCCCTAAATTTTGGGCATAACACTTGACAAAATGATGCAAGATGACCAGAGTATTCCTTACATGGATTTTGATATAGCAAGTTAATACAAACAACTTGATATAATGGGTCAAGTTGACCTGAGTATTGCTTGCAGAATAGACAAGGATCATCTCCTTTCATGCATGACTTTGATCGTCCTCCTTGATCTTGGACTAATCATATCCTGAGACAAGTTCATACCGTAATAAGAGACAAAAACCTTTATCCAAATTGGATGAGGTAGGAGGAACCAAAGAAAGAGCATTGTACCTGTAAGAAGACAACATACATAAAGAATAAAGAATATGGATCCTTGGTAATGGTTCATGCTCATATGGTCGAGGTATACATTGTAGTCAGCAAGCCGTAGTGATCTATGACTGTATTTTGCCTATGATCACGTAGCTTAGTGAACTTTCCACGTAGACACCATTAGTACATGCCCCAGAACCTCATCAGATTAGTGTACTGAAGATACACAAATAATGTTGTAGGAACCTGATATGAATAAATGACCCACAAATCAACCAAGTATTTGATAGTTTAAACAAAATTTTCTTGTCAAAGAAAATGTTATCTTGCCTTTGTTTTGGTAAGGAAGGATGCATCCTTGTTGAAGACAGTTTGAGTTTTTGATGTTAATTGTTTGGTTGATTTGAGAAGTGATCATTGTACGAGTATTTTGTGTCAATTCTTGTTTGGTATCTATGCAGATAAGTATGTACAATGTGTTGCCATGTTTTTGGTATTTTTGATGTTTTCCGATGTTTTTGGATTTTGTGATTGTTTTTGAATGTTTTTGGATTTTGTGAGATAGTTTTGAATGAAGAATCAATGAATCACATGTAATGCAGAATCCACTCCCATCAAATAGGTTAAGGGTATTGCCCCCAGTTTTAGGCATGACTTTGAAAAAGTGGGATGCAAGACACATGAAGTACTATCCTTAATTGCACATCAATGACAAGCCATGGTTTGGACAGATGGATGAGTGAATGAAATGAATGTGATCACAACAAGTCTAAAAGATAATGGAGCCATAGCCTTTACGAGTGGTGCCTATTTGCCAGGTTTTCACCATTGTACTTACCCAAGGTGCCATTGGAGTGGTTGTTCACCATTTGGATGCATGATTTTTTTTTACTATTTTTATGTTTTGGTATTTTCTTCAGGACATTATTTTGAATGTTTTTGGTCTTTTTGCCGGTATGTATGGGAGCCTGATGCTCAATGCAGCTTTATGTATAAAACTTTTTAAGGTGCATGTTGTTGATCAGATCTGCTAGTGGTTCTCCTTCAGATGTAGCCAACTGATATGCCCCAGACCCAAATACAACAGTGACAACATATGGACCCGGCCAATTTGATTCAAACTTTTCTTGATGTTCATGGTTTGGTTGGTTACAAGGATTCTCTCAAAGAACAAGATCACCTACCTCAAAAGTACGAGGTCTAACCTGATGATTATAGCTTCTGCTCATGCACTGCTGATAGGCTTTGAGGTGATTGTATGCAGCTTGTCGTTTCTCATCAAGTAGCTCTAAGTCTTGGAGATGGGATACTTTGTATGCTTCATCATCAATGAGATTACGTAATGAAACTCATAGAGATGGTATCTCAACCTTAATAGGTAAGATATCTTCTGCACCATAGACCAATGAGTAGGGAGTTGCGCCTGTAGGGGTTCAAATACTAGTTCGATACACCCATAGTGCTGGATTCAATTGAACATGCCAATCACGACCAACATCATTGACTATCTTCTTGAGGATTCTCAATATGTTCTTGTTTGATGCTTTAGCCTGACCATTGCCTTGTGGGTAATAGGGAGTGGAAAAGCAGTGTTGGATGTGAAACTTCTCACAGAGTTCATGGACATCCTGATTTTTGAAAGGAAGACCATTATTTGTGATGATGGACATGGGTACACTATACCGACAGATGATGTAATTAAGGATGAATGAGGCAATCTACTTGCCAGTGACTTGGGTAAGTGGAACAACTTCAATCCACTTTGTGAAGTATTTGATGGCGGTAATAATGAATTTGTGATCGTTGGATGAAGATGGATGAATTTTACCCACAAGGTCAAGGCCCCATTGACAAAAAGGCCATGGTATTATGATTGGTTGCAATTATTGGGCTAGTGCATGTATTAGGCTGCCATGAACTTGGCATTTCTTGCACTTTCTGACAAAGTAGTATGAGTCTTTTTCCATGGATGGCCAGTAGTATCCAGTGCGCAGGAGTTTCTTGGCTAGTGATAGACCACTTGCATGAGTTCCACAAATTCCTTCATGTACCTCTTCCAAGGCCTTTTTTATCTCATCCTATTCCAAACATCGAAGGAGAGTACCATCAAGACTGCATCAGTATAGGGTTTCAACAATAATGGTATATCGAGCAGTTTAGCGAATGAAGGTTTTGCATTGGTTATTCGATTGGTTAGGAGGAAGAGTGTGATCATGGAGGTAGGTGTAGAATTCACCATACCATGGGGATTCAGAACTGATAAGGTGACATATCATATCAGATTAGGGGATATCATAAGCGGGGATTCAAAGCTGTTCGACCAAGAACTCATAGCGTGTTGAATTCTGCGAAAGATCTAGGAGAGATTCAATGGTAGCCATAGCGTCAGCAATTCGATTCTGATCTCTTGGTATCTGCTCAAAGGTGATAGTAGTAAATGATGCCTTTAATTTGTCTACCATATATTTGTATGGCATGAGTTTGTCATCTTTAGTCTAATATTCATCAGTTGCTTGTCAAATGACTAGTTGGGAGTCACC
This sequence comes from Cryptomeria japonica, assembly GCF_030272615.1. Lineage (NCBI taxonomy): Eukaryota > Viridiplantae > Streptophyta > Pinopsida > Cupressales > Cupressaceae > Cryptomeria > Cryptomeria japonica. The sequence continues at coordinate 123,465,362 of NC_081409.1, read as the reverse complement.
ATATACTTGTAGTTCTTATAATTTACATTGTATGGCTAGCCTCAGTCCTATTATCAAGGCTTCATACTTTGCTATGTTGTTTGTGCATGGAAATGTGAGCCTATAAGACTTTGGGATGCTTTCACCTTAAGGTGTGATAAACAAAATGCCTACCCCTAAGCCATGCTTAGTGTATGAAGCATCAAAGTACAGTTTCCATGGTTGTGTTGTTGTGATCATGAATATCTCCTCATTTAGAAGATTGGAAATGAGAGGATGATCACCTATGAGTGGAGCATTGGCCAACTGATCTGCAATAACTTGACCTTTGATAGCTTTATGGTCCACATACTCAATGTCAAATTCACTTAGAATCATCACCCATTTGGCCAAGCGGCCTGTCAATGCAGCTTTACTGAGTAAGTACTTGAGTGGGTTGATCTTTGCAATGAGTTGTACTTTGTGTGTTAATAGATAGTGCCTCAGTTTAGTGGCTACCAAGATTACTACTAGGTAAGCTTGCTCAATAGGTGTGTAATTGAGTTCATAGCCAACCAGTGTGCGAGAGATGTAGTAAACAACACACTCTTTCCCTTCTGCATTGTGTTGTGCCAATAGTACACCCAATGTTGTATTTGTTGCTGATATATAGAGTAGTAAAGACCTATTCAGATCTAGTGGGATCAGCAATTGTGTATTCATGAGACAATCTTTAAGCATTTGGAATGCTTGCTGGCATCTAGTATCCCATTGAAAGCGGATGTTCTTGTGTAATAGGTATGTAAATGGGTGACACTTATCTGCTAGTTGTGCAATGAATCTTCAGATAGATTGAAGTCATCCTTGTAATGTCCTTAGCTGACTGATGTTCTTTAGAGGTGGCATGTCCATGATTGCTTTGACCTTTGCTAGATCGACCTCAATACCTTTGTTTGAGATGATGTATCCTAAAAGCTTCCTTGAGGTTACTCCAAAGACACATTTCTTTGGGTTGAGTCGAACATGATATTGTTCCAGTCTATCAAAGATTTTATCTAATATTTCCAAATGACTTTCTTTTGTGATTGATTTTCCTAGTAAGTCATCAACATAATCTTCCATTATAGTATGCATCATGTCATGGAAGATGGTGGTCATTGCTTGTTGATAGGTCTCTCCTATATTCTTGAGACCGAAAGGCATTACATTCCAGCAGTATGTTCCCCATGGACATGTGAAGGCCATCTTATGTTGATCCTTTGGTGCAATCTTTATCTGATTGTACCCTAAAAAGCCATCCATGAGTGAAAGCATGGCATGTCCCACTGTTAGGTCTACTATTATGTCAATTTTTGGTAGGGGGAAGTCATCCTTAGGACATGCCTTATTTAGATCTCTGAAGTCAGTACAAATACAGATGCCCCCATTTGGTTTGTCGACAGGCACAATATTGGATATCCAATCTGCATAATCAATTGATCTAATAAAACCAACATCTAGGAGTTTCTTGAGTTCTGCTTTGACTAAAACCGCAATCTAAGGATGCATCTTGCAAAGTTTCTACTTGACAGGTTTGGCACCTTCTGCTACGGTGAGGTGATGCATGACTAAATCTGAATCAAGCCCAGGCATGTCTGCATATGACCATGTGAAGTTGATCTGATGCTTTTGGAAGAACTCTACAAACTTAGGTTGTTCCTCTGGAGTTAAAAGAGATGCCAGATGTATGTGGTGAGGTGTTTCAGGAGTCCCCACATTGTATTCTTTTGTTTCCTCAATGAGAATTGTTGATCATTCCTACTGTGTAATAGAAGGGAGAATGTCAAACCTTTCATCCTTCGACGCCTCAGAGAGGTTTTCACCATTGGATATGCTCTTTCTTTTTACTTTTGTGGGATCAAACAGTGCCACAGTGTGGTTTTCACTGGAAAATCCATGTTTTATTGTTATATTTTTGTAGCTAAAAGGTTTGGCATCTACCCCAAAGTATGTTGCGCTATTAAGTTCTATGGCGAATCTAGCTTTGTGATCCCCGCTTGGTATGTTATCCCATAGTTCCAAAAAGTCAATGATTGCCTCATTATTTTGGAAATGGTCAAGACATGGGGGATTAGGTTGGTTCCATTAGATGAGTTTAGGATGAATAATGGGCATTACCTCATCAATTAGGTTAAGTTCGTTAGATGTGTCAGTGAGGGTTAAGACGTTGTGGTGAAGGCCATTGATGGTACTCTCCCTGTCAGAATCAGGCATAGGATGGGACGTAGGGTCTGTGGAAGAAGTTTCTAGCTTAGGAACCCAAGAGGTCTTTATCTGTGATTCTCCGTAAATAGGGATGTCTTTGCGGAGTGGAGGTAGTGATGTGTCTTCCTCATTTGAAGTATTAAGCTAGATGGAAGCAAATTCCCATTCATGTGAGTCAGTCTCTGAGTCACTTTCCAGTATTCGATTACTATACCATATTGGGATGTCCTTTGAGTTAAACACTATAGGTGTGATCAGTTGATGTACCTATGTAGATGAAATAATTGGTACTTCAAGAAGGATTATGGGGATCAATGAATCCGATATGGGGAGTATCGGTAGTGTTGACTCTATGGCTTTTGTGGGAACTACTGGTGTTGTCAATACTACTAGGAATTCTAATACAGTTGTTACTGCTAATGGTGCTATTGATGTTATTGCTATTGTTGGTGGGATCGCTAGTATGATTGGTGGGAGGATGGGTTTTGTAGGTGGTTGTGCTAGGATTTTTAGCCTCACTGGGGGAGTTGCTATGGCATTTGATGCTGCTTTTATAATCAAAGGTGACCTCTTTGTAATAGGCTGATATAGAGGTTTGCTAAGTTTTCCTTTAAATCTTAGCTTAGGAAGGATCTCCTTTTGAAAGCCTAGGTCTGTATTATCCTTGCAATTTAATTTCGATTGCAGTGGTTCATGTCATCCTTGCTTGCAAGGTCCCATAGCACTCTAACCATCATAACCCATTGTTTGCATAATGAGAAGGTCTTTGCCATACTGATTTGTGGGAAGCTTAGCTTGTGGAATATTGGTGGTGATGGGATCTTTATAGATCCATTCTAGTAAGTCCTCATCTCTGGTCTCTTCTTCTTGACTCTTTCCCACGATGAAAGGTGGCAAAGTACATGCTGGCTTGATCAGTGGTGTTTAAAGTAACCATTGAGGTTTACCATGTGTTCTAGGAGAAGTGGGCATTTGTCCAACATAAAAGTGTTGGCTCAAATTGTATTCCCCAAGACCTTCCTCTGCTATTTTCATCTTGAGCTTTTCTTGCTTGGGTATAGTGGTGTTTGAACTGGTAAGAGAGGCTAGACTTATGTATGATGTGGAGGAGATGGCTTCTCTATTGTTAGGAATGGTAATCTCTGGTTGATGACTGATATTATGACAATATGCAAAGGGGTTTGCATTGCCTAGGATTGTAATTTCTATACCATTATGTGGGAACTTGATACACTGATGGTAGGTGGATGGAACGACTTACATGGCATGTATCCAAGGTCTTCCTAACAATAGATTGTATGGCAGAGGAAGGTCCAAAACTTGATAGATAATGTGTTTCACCACAGGGCCCACTCGGATAGGTAGCACCACATCTCCTTTGGATGAACGTTCGACATCATCATAGGCTTTGATTGTGATCTTCTTGTGGGGATCCACTGATTCTATTGCATATCCCAAAGTTGTGACTAATTGTAGAGTACAGATATTCAGGCCTGCTCCATTGTCGATCAAGACTCGCTTGATCCTATGCTAGTTGATAAACCCTTCAATATGGAGTGAGGCATTAAAAGGTTGTTGGAAGGAGGAGTTGTCACTTTTTGAGAAAGTGAGACAAGGTGATGATCTTAGATTTCCAACCATGGCTTGGAACTGATCTATATTTAGGTTTGCAAACACTGACGCCTCTTGGAGAGCTTTATCCAAGATTGTTTTATGGGATGGAGATAGGCACAATAGCTCTAAGATAGATATCAGTGTGGGATTTTGTCTAACTGTTCCACAAGGTTATACTATTTTGGGATAGATGGGGTGCCTTGTGGAGCTGCTTTTATGGTAATCTTGCTGCGACGTGTAACAACATTGCAAGTAGAGCTGGGATTTTTCATGGTTATAGTTGCAATCTGTTCACTGGCATCATATAGGTGATTCATAGTATAATTATATGTAGCTTGCGTGTAATTGGTGGTATCTATGTTTCTCCCTGAAGTGGAAGGACCCTTTTGATCTTGTGATGGAAGTGGATTTTTAAACATGAGATGATCATTGTTTGTTGTTTTTGGGTCATGTCCTTCAATTTTGATTTTATCTTGGTCAATAAGATCCTGAATAAGATCTTTCAATCTATAACAATTGATTGTCTTATGTCCTTTCCCTTGATGGAAATCACAATGCTCAGTATCCCTCCACCAGGAAGGTTTGACTTGAGGTTCAAAATTTGATGTTTTGGGTAAGGTTACCAGATTTTGAGAAACCAGTTGCCGTAATACTATTTCAATGGGTTCCCCTAAGGGAGTGTATGTTTGCTTTGGTTTTTGTTGACGCAGCCTGGGTTCATCTTGAGATGTGATGCAGCCTTGATTTGGAGGAGCAAATTTGTTAGTTTGAGGTGGGGGATTATGTCCTACACATCGAACTATAGGCTGTGCACTTTTGATAGTTCTTGCATCCACAACCCCGTCATTGACAACATTTTTGTTTTTGTTCCAGAAGCTTGGTTTGTCACTATTGAAGTGTGGGCGAGGGTTGTCCTTTGGCTCATTACATATCTTGATAAGCCCTTTTTTGATGAGATCCCATTCACATTTTAAGCCTTTGGTGATCATGTCATTGAAAGAGTTTGTGTCTTTTATGTCCAGGTGAAATTCCATTTCTTTGTTTAAGTTGGAAATAAAAATTTCCACTAGTTCTTGTTCAGGTAACTGAAGAGAATGTCTGCTAGACATTTGATGCCAACGTTGCAGAAAGAATGAGAATAGTTCACCTGGTTTTTGTTTAGTGTTACATAGATCAGCCATGGTGATATCACGTTCAATGTTGTGTGAGTAATGTGCCAAGAATTTCTGGATGAGTTCTTCAAATGTCCTAATGCCACCTAGTAATCGGGAAAACCATGATGTGGTTGTTCCTCCCAAGCTTTGGGGAAAAAGTCGCATTAGGTATGTATCCTCGTATGCCACTTCGAGGCAAGCTGAATGGAATTCTTTGACATGATCGTGAGGATCTCCTTTTCCTCTATATTTTTCAAACTTGGGTGTTTCGAACCCTTGTGGAAAAGGTGGCATAGGAAGATTCCTATCAAAGGGATAGGGAAAAATGTTATTGAGTGAGAATTGATTTGTTTTTACACCACTATGAAGTTGTTGGGCAAGATTTTCGACTTGTTGCTGCAACATGTCTATTTCACTTGGAGGAGGAGGAGGAGGAGGATTACTTTGATGAAAGTTGTATCTAATGTGCTCTCAACCTCTTTCATCCTCATTACGACTTTGGTGTTTTGATGCTTGTCTTATTTGTGCAAGATCAAAGTTAGAGGGGAGTTTGGCTCCTTCTTGAGCAAGTTTTAAAAAGAGAGCATCAGCATTACTCTTGAGTATCTCATCAAAAAGTCTATTGAAGAGAGAGTTGAGTTCTGCCCTTTCTATTGCCGTGGGAGTAGGAGTACCTGGATTGTCATCATTTACGTTTCCTCCAAGGGCTTCTTCGAATTCATTGATATTTTCCTCCTCTTCCTCTTCAATTTCTTGTTGTCTAGACCTGGACTTGGTATGAGGCATTTTTTTTACAAGTTTTTGTTGAAGTTGGGTGAAAATGACGATGAGTTGTTGATGGAATGAGAGATTTATGGTTGGTGTGGTGTGTTGCATATGGATCTCTAGCACTTTAGAGGTAGATGTGGCCAAAGTTTTCTTCTTGAATTTGCTTGTTGTTTTTTATAAGGTTTGATGTGATAAGATTTAGAGGAATCTGAGATGTGTTATAGACTCAACTACCTAGTAATGAGAGGATTGCACTAATAGACTAGTTTTAACCTATGTAGAAATGCCTCGTAGGATGAGTTTATCCTAGATGTAGAGACACTCTAAAAAGTGATGTATTGTGTTTGATTCAAGCAATATCGAAAATAGAACTTAGGACAAAAACCTCTTTAATGTTTTGAGAGTTTGGAATGGATTTGATGAGATGTGAATGTGATAATGAATGAGATGTTTTAACTTCAATAAAAGTTTCATGTCACATGTGGGACAAATTCTTCTTCTTCTCTATTGGGAGTTGGTGGTTCTTCCTGAGCTACGTTATATGTGATGCAAATGTCTGGAAAGAAGTCAAGATTGATCTTGCCTCCTTTGTTTTTGTGATAACTCAAAGCTCTATATTGCATAAAATCTCCGCAGTTTAATGACTCTTGATCAAATTCGTTTGATTTTCCTTGAAGATAAAGATGCATGTGATGTAAAAAAGCCCTATGAGTGACAAAGATTTGTCTATTTAGATAGAAGAATTTCCTCCTTTTGATTAAAGCCTTTGAGCTTAATGGTCTTCTTTTCAAGTTGATGTGTTGATGAAGATTCTTCTTTCTCAAGATGTGAAGAATGGTCATATAGTTTGATACTTTTTTCTTTGTTTTTGATCTTTTTTGGTGGTGTTTGAAAATGTTTATGTTGGATGAATACTTGTTCTTGGAATTTGATTTTTTGATTTTTCTTTGACAAGAAAACAAAGCAAGCACACAAACACAAGAATGTTGCCTCAAAAGGCACAAATAAGTATGGGTCTAGATCAACCCATTATTTGGACTTTTTATGACCCTTTCCTTTAAGTTTATTTTTATGTGTTTTCCAAAGCCTGAAGTTGGCTCAATTTGCACTGGTCTTGACTCAAAATGAAAACACTTGAAACACTCTTTATCCCTAAGGTCAAATGGCTAGTTGCGATAAATTCAGCCCATATCTTGATATTTCTTCAACTTTGGTACTACATACCTTATGAATCCCGTCGTGGCAAGTAAGGATGTGATATACTAAGTCTTGCATGAGCATAACAAATAGATGATCCCTATGATGGGGGAATCATCACTTTCATCAAGCCACAAGTGACTTTCAAAAAGCTATGTTTCTACTCAAGGAAACATGTATGGTGAGTATCTTGAGAGCAAAACCATCTATGCTCTTGCACTGAATTGTATCACAAATATCCTCAATCAATAGAACAAGTGGGCTACTACTTAAAAGTGTTTAGTAATTTTTGATGTTTTTGGACATAAGTTCATTCTACAGTGACTCACTTAAGAGCCTTGTAACTTGTGGTGGGGTCCATTTGTCTTTTCGGCAAGTTACACCGTAGGAACAGCTATACCCAAGGCTACAGCTTTCACTCTCACCTGATTTCTATAGCGGCTCAAAGTATTTACCACGTGAGTTCATTCCCAAGAGTGATGTGTCTCTTGGTAGGCCTCTCTTAAAAAGATAAAACTTGAGTGTTACTAACACTTTTCTCTTGCACCTAGGACCACAAAAGCCAAAGGAAAGGATAGTGTGTGTTAGAAGTAGGACCACTCGACAAACGTGGCACAAGTGTGCCAATCATGAAAAGCACTTGTTCTTTTTAACCCATCATCACAATGTGAATTTTAGTTTGATTCAAGAAATAAATTTTGTCTTGTTGATTTTAAGCACCAAAAGAAAAATTAAGCCTAACTTGCAAGAAACAAAGTTTGTGTTGTGAATTTTTAGAGCACCAAGGGAAGTGAACCTAACTTGCAAGGAAATAAAATTTGCTTGTAAGTTTTTAGAGCACCAAAAATGAAGTGACTCTATCTTGCAAGAAATGAAGATTGTTTTTAAAGAACCAAAAAGAAGTGTTTTTGACCTTTTAAGCTAAAAAAAGAGTTATTCTAAAACCTGTACATGAAGCAAACAGTTAGAAAAAATCGAAAGCATGGTGGGCTTCTACAAGCCTAAGAAAATTTATTTTCTTAGTTAGATGGTCTTTTTTACAATGTTCTGTTACAATAGCGCTACTTTGTGTTAAAAAAGAAGCGCTACGTAACACAAATGCGCTACAAGGAAGACAAAAGCGCTAAATTAGAATATTTGTGCAGCAGGTCAAAAGTGCTAAAACCTAAACAACAACACTAATTAAGAGATAAAAGTGCTAGAGTATATGCAAAAGCACTATACTTTAGACAATAGCGCTATTGTATAAACAAAAGCACTAAAAGACTAAATGACAATAGCGCTGGAACGTGAACAAAAGCGCTGAAGCGCGACCTATGTGTCAATTTAAACAAAAAAAGTTAGTAGTTTGTAGAAAACTTTTGTGTTGCGTTCATGTTGGGTTCACCAAATGATGCACTACAAAAAGGACAAGGTTAGACTAAAATCCTATGGTCATATAACACATAAAAACACAAGAAATTGTTAGTGTTATTCAATCAAAAACTAATCTAAGCAGCATATCAAAAGAGATACCAAAAGCATGAAAGAATATTTAACTAGGAAAGTAAATATAATGAGACATCTCCAAATGCCTCCTAACATGCTCTTAGCTCCTTCTCCTTTGTTCCTCTCCTCTCCAAGTTCCAAACTAGTGTAGCTCTCAACAACTTTTTGCACTATGGATGCTTATGGAGGTTTGAGATTGAAGTATTTACTCTAAATGTGAATAAAAAACTAATGCTAGATGCTATGATGCTAAAATGATATATTTTAAACCAAAATGATAAGATATTATTGAGTTATGCTAAATGTTCTCTAAAATTTTCTATAACTTAGATGCATACAAGTTTTTAGGATCTGGATTATGAAGAAATGGGCTCTATTTATAGGAAAAATGGAGCAATGGATGGTTGAGATTGATTAATCTCAACAAGGGTCAGGATTGAACGATATTCAATCCATGTGATCACTTTCAACCCAATCCCAGGATGACAAGTGTCATTGTGAGATAGGTTGAGAGGAGAGGGAATAAGCATTAAATGCTTGACATGAATTGAGAGTTAACTCGGGAGTTAAGGTCAAAGTTAGGTTGAATGAATAAATTCTTTATTCAAAGAATAAAGCTTTTATCCAATGGATAAACTCTTGTGCAAAGGTAAAAGGGATAACCATGGTCAAAGCAATAAATGCTTGAGGAGATACATGAGTCACATGAGGGTTGAGTTAGGGGTTAACCATAAATGGTTATGTAAGAGCCATTAATGGTCATGTAAGAGCCATTAGTAGTTTTGGAAGACTTTAGAGGTTAAATTGTTGAACACACAAAGCATTAAATGCTTTTCAAAGACTTTGAAGTCTTTGAGAAGTGACTCCAAGTTGCTTAGGAATGTGACAATAATTAGGGGATGGATTAGGTTAATTGGGAAAGGGTTAGAAGAATCTAGAAGGGGGTTTAGGAATGCAAGTGGATTTGGTGGGTGAGAGAAAATAGGATTTTTTATTTAAAATAAATTAATTTATTTCAATAAATGTGTGCAAGTTGCATTTGTAGGAAAATGCAAGTGGGGGGGATAAATGATTTAAATAAATGTTTTATTTAATTTTTTAAAAGAGGAAAGGGGATTAAATGAAATAAATAGGATTTATTCATTTAATTGATTGTGAATTTGGTTTAATGAATTAATTAAAATAAATTGAATAATTTATTTAATTAATAGGAGAATGTTTGAAGATGAATTAATTAAATATTAATTTAATTAATTGATGGCTAGTGGGGTTTTAATCAAATAAATACAAAATATTCATTTAATTGAAATGGACAGATTTATGTGACTACAATATGTTTTTGGGTGTTTCAAGGTCATACTCACCCTTGGGAGGGTTGAGTAGCCTTGGGGGTGAAGGGCTGCTTGAAAGTCTAAGAGTGTAGAGACTCTCTTCTTTGAAGAGAGTGATACACAAGGGTTATGGGACCCTTGCTGCATTGTATTTTTATGTTGTTTATGCAAAGGGGGTCATAAGGGGAGATTTTGGGGTTGTATGCCATGGGAGACATAAAGGTATTTTGGGACATGTATGTGACTTGTGGTGGTTCTATTTTGATAGTGTTGTAAAAGCATTGTATTCTCCATATTGTAGATTCTCCTCTAGGTGCTTGGTCCACCTTCACCCCACAAAGAAATAGTCACTTGATGACTTCGTTTAACCTTGGGTTGGGAGTTTAAATGTTGCGAGTCTTTCTTATGTTGTGTTTGCATGTTTGTATTTCATTTATCCTTGGTTCTCCTATCTCGGGGGTGGCTTCAAGTAAGCCTAGGTTGGGAGTTGAACCTCCATGGTCAAAACCTACTATGTGTTTGAAAAGTGGACCTATATCTCTATCTAGAATACACAACACTTTAATTAAGTCATTCGATGCATGATTAGTAAATTAATAATCAATAAATAATAAACCATTACAAAGTGACCTATTGCTTTCTAGTAGATGCAAGTTTAGATTGCTCTCAAATTGCTAAGCTATCCAGTGACTAGACAACACCTAAACAAAGGATTTTTAAATCTATATGAGCATGAATATGAGCTAAATGGATGCAAGATGTAAGCTAGATATGCAAGATTAATCTAACATGATTTAAGCAATATATGAATATTTAAGCTAAATGATTTAACCAATATGAAATAACTAATATGCAATATCTTAATGCAAACTCTCAATGAACCTAGAGCAAAAACAACATAATAACAATATATTTTCTAGGATTTTTGATTAGGAGATGAGAGCCTAAATTTATAGAAAATTCAGAAAGAAACCAATAGCTGAGATCAAATGATGATGAGCGGTCAAGATTTTCCAAGAGGAAGCACAATCCAGGTGAATTGATGTGATTGGATGTTTTTCTCATTTTTAAAGGAAATTGAACTAAAATTAAGATAAAATCAGAAAAAAAAACTGATTTATCCTCCATTTCATTCAATTTTAATATTTAATTGTTTTAATTGCTTTCTTTGAGATTATTTATCAATTTTTAATTTGTTTTTCAAGATTATCTCAAATTGATTTCTTTTCTCAAATTTTAATTTTTTTTTGTCAATTAATTCCTTTTTCGAAGATTTGATGGCTAATTGATTTATTTAATTAAATATGCTAGGATATTCAATTAAAATAAATAGGATAATTGTTTAAAAATGATTTACTTGGAATGATCAATTAATTAATTAAATATTTAATTAATATTGATTGATTAATTTTCCATGTGACATTGATAATTTTAGAAATTAATTGAGTGTTCAAGATTGATTTAATTGCCTTTGGTTAGGACCTTGGTGACGTTGTCGAGATTAGGGGCCCATGGTTTAGAGGACCATTTTTAGGGTATTACATTTTCCCCTCTTTGAATTAATATGCGAGCAGGGTATTGGTTCAAAGAAAATTTGATGTCTAGGAGATATTAATTTTGAACTTGATTGATCACGAACCAGATGAAAAGTGAGGTGTTTAGCTTGTTTTGAAGTGATGAAACTGAACAGAGTTGATTAAAGTGATACTGATCCCAAACTTGATTGAACTAGGAATGATAGAGAGCCAAGATACCAAACTTGAACTTGATTGATCAAGAAGCGGATCTTATTGATCTAGAACTTGATTGAACTAGACACAGTGAGCGAAGATAAAATCAGTCTTGAACTTGATGGATCAAGACACGATGAGTGAAGATAAATTGTCCAACTTGATTTGACTGAACACCTGCCTAGATTGAGCGTGTGATCAATGATACTCTTTAAACACTTGATTGAGTTTAAACGAATATTCAGCTTGATGAAAAATGATGAAACTAATTAACGTTAAGAGACTGATTCAGACAAAGACAGTATAAACTTGATATGAAGTGATAAAACTGATATGCCCTTAGCAATTGATTTGATGAAGCTGGGTTGCTCAACTTGTAATGAAGATTTTTGAAAGAAATTCTCGATTTTGAGGTCATGAGTATGCCCTCTCAAGAGCGAAATCAAAAGATAGCGAGGGTACATGGTGATTATAGGAAATTGTTGGTGATAATAATTTATTTGAGCACAAATGATTCAGAGGATTTTTTATTTTTGAAGATTTAGCGTTAATTAACAAGAAATTGAGCGCAAATTGAAGAAGAGAACGAGCAGTTGATGAAAGAGCTAAGTGGTCAACATTGTGAAATTTTGATGCGAGAATTCATGTCAGATTTCGATTTCAATCCTGAAAATGGACTTAGGACAACCGATTTACGAGCTCTTGATTTGATTTCATCATACTTGTGTTGATTGATTATGAGATGTCCATCTATATGCTTTATTCTATATGTATGCATATATTTTCAGTATAGATGAATGAATGCAAATGGAATATGAATGTTTATTTTTGTTTCTTTTTATGCAAATAAATGATGATGCAAATAAATGAGGAGGATGAGTAACTAGTAGTGCAATTTTTTTTATTTTTCAATGTAATAAGATAAATGTAAATGAGTGATAATGAATGTATGAATCTATATAAAATGCTTATGTATGCAGCTAAACATCTCAACACACAAGTACTCGATCAGAGAAATGATGATGAAAAAGAGACCACTTAGCTGAGAAATGATGATGCTCTCAACTTCTCATTTACAAGATAAAGAGATCATTGTTACCATACCGAAATCACTCTAAATTCACAAAATGCAGAATGAAATGCAAAATGAGATGAAAAATGAAATGCAGCCTAAACCTAGTCACTGGATTTGAAATGCTTAATTTTCATCACTGAGCATTAACTAACATAGTAGGAAGATTAGAGTTCCTTTCTTTTCATGTGCAATATTAATTATCTTGCCCACAATGACCCTTTTTTTGTTCATATCCCTAGACAAATTTTGTAGGGACTTGGATTGCATGATAAAGAAATTCCCTCAAAACAGACAAAGAAATGATGTGAACCTCCCTGTAGCATTCAAATAAGTGGAGTCAAGGTATGTGTGGCAATTTCACCTTGATGTGAAGGCTCTTATCATAGACACCCAGCTGATTAGATGTTTCCAGATCATCGGAATCATTCCTACAAGTAGAAAACAAAGAAAATATTATGCTCCCAATCTTTGCTTCTCTTAGTCAAGATAGACTTCCTCGAGTTACTCAGAGGGAATAATAATCGAAAACCAATATAAAAGACAACACACAAAGAAAATTTCATGCATAGCTCAAACTATTTAGTGATTGTTTTTAGCAATGTTGTTCTGCTTGTGTACTTAGTGATAAAACTCTTTAGTAGTCAGGAGACAGGGGACTGACTCAGAGTGGACGACCAAGTCTTATTGACGTAAAGATGACTTGGTTGATACCACTTAGGACATGTCAATTTCTCAGTTGATTACCCTAAGACTAGGACATTGATTAGTTTCAAACCATGAGGGTTCCATCGAACTAGGATGTCACAAAAGTGACTAAAATATGTACAAGCGAAAGCAAGAATGCATGAAAATAGGAATGCCAACGTTGTGTTGATAGATGAGTGCTTGAGTACAAGAGGCACCTGTTTTCTAGGTTTTCAACTGATTGCCAAAGATTCTCTTTGTTTTTTGTTTTTTTACCAAGGTGCCTGTTTACCAGGTTTTCACCAAGGCATTTTCTCTCCTTTTTTTTTTTCTTTTTTTTCTTTTTTTGGATTTCTTCAGAACTTTTTTGAATTTTAGGATTTCTTTAGGACTGTTTATGATTTTTAGTATTTCTTCAGGACTTTTTTTATTTTTAGGATTTCTTCAGGACTTTTTTTATCTTTAGGATTTCTTTAGGACTTTTTTGACTTTTAGGATTTCTTCAAGACTTTTTTACTGCATAGGTCGCTGGAGCAAAGAATATTTAGGTGAAGAATTTCTTTAGGTGGATGGTGTTGATCGGTTCACAAATTTGTTCTCCTTCTGATGTTGAGAGTTGATATGCACCAGAGCCAAATACTGGAGTAATGATGTAGGGACCCAGCCAGTCGGGTTCAAACTTCCCTTTGTTGTCTCAAAACTATTGATTCTTAGGATTTTCTCTCAAAACAAGGTCACCAACCTGAAATTCTCATTGTCGAACCTTTTTTTTATAACCTCTAGACATTCTCTTTTGATATTATCTTAGATGATCAAACACCACTTGTCAACGTTCATCCAGCAATTCAAGTTTTTGCAATCTAGCTATTTTATAGTCTTCATTAGTAATAAGACCTTGCAAAGAAACTCTTAGAGATGGTATTTCCACTTCAATAGGTAATACTGCTTCGGACCCATACACCAAAGAAAAAGGTGTAAACCCAGTAGGTGTTTTGATACTTGTTCTATAAGCCCATAGGGTAGGATTGAGTTGCAGATGCCAATCCTTTCCAGATTTATTGACTGTTATGTGTAAGATAGTCAACAGATTTTTGTTAGATGCTTCGGCTTATCCATTACCTTGAGGGTAGTACACAGATGACCAATGTTGTTTTATTTTGAATTTTTAATAGAGTTCATTTAGATCTTTGTTCTTGAATTGTCCTCCATTGTCAGTTATAATAGATGAAGGTATACCATACCTGCAGATGATATAATTAATAATGATCAGGACTACTTGTTTACTGGTTGCTTTGATGAGTGAAATCATTTCTACCCACTTAGTAAAGTACTCAGTGGCAGTTATAATAAACTTGTGTCCGTTAGATGATGCAAGATATATTTGGCCAATTAGATCAAATGCCCATTGTTGAAAGGGCCAATGTGTAACAAAGGGTATGAGATCCCTTGTTGGAGCGTGTATAAGGTGCCCATGTAGCTGACACTTTTCACATGTTTTAGCAAATTTTATAGCTTTTTTCTCCATGTCTGGCTAGTAGTAGCATGCCCTTAGTAGTTTTTGTGCTAAAGTTAGACTGTTCGAATGGGATCCACAAACAACTTCATGGACTTCGGATAATGCATGTTGAGACTCCTCAATTTCTAGACATCTAAGCAAATTACTATCTAAACCTTGCCTAAATGGGTCGTTAGTAATGATGACATATAGTGACGCATTTTGGATTAGGTTCCTTTTTTCATTTCAAGAAAGATTAGCAGGGACAACTTGGTCACGCATGTAAGAGTAAGTGTGGCTATAGCGAGATGAATCATGTCCAATAATAGAACAAACCATCTGGGACTTGGGAGAGTCATAGGTAGGATAATGTAACTCTTCCACAAGGAATTCAAAGCAAAAATTAGATTCATGTAGCTATGGTATAGATGCCAAGGTGGCCATTGCATCCGCTATCCTATTTGCTGACCTGTGGATCTGCTAAAATGATACAATGGTAAAGTATTTCTTGAGATCATCCACCATTCTTTTGTAAGGCATCAATTTCTCATCTCTTGTTTGATATAGATCATTGATTTGGTTAATAATGAGTTTAGAATCTCCATAGATGTGTAATTCAACAATCTTCCACTTGATGGCCAACTTGATCCCATTCACCAATGCTTCATATTCCGCAATGTTTTTTGTGCAAGGGAAGATAATCTTGTAAGATTTCATAATTGAATATTTTTGAAGTGTAATGAAAAGTATTTTGGCACCAGAACCATGTTAAGTGAAAGACCCATTAAAGAACATCTTCCATGATTGTTGAGTAAGGTGCATGATTGATTCATACCAAAATTCTATATGCAGAGGTTGACCGTCTTCAAGTGGAGCATCAACAAGTTGGTCTACAATAACCTATCCTTTGATGGCTTTACATTCCACATATTCAATATTAAATTTCGTAAGAACCATGACCCATTTAGCCAATCTTCTTGTAAGTGTTTCTTTACTGAGAAGATATTTGAGTGGATCAATCTTAGCTACCAGCTTAATAGAGTGTGCTAACATATAGTGCCTTAATTTTTGTGATGCAAAGACCAATGCCAAGCATGCTTTCTCTATTATAGTGTAGTTTATTTCATAAGACACCAATGTTCTATTGATATAATATATAACTCTCTTTTTTATTTTCATCTTGTTGTGCCAAAATTGCCCCCAGTGAAGTATCTATATCTGATATGTATAGAATCAATGACTTACCTTGAATCGGTGGCATTAGTATGGGTGGATTATAAAGATAATCTTTGATTTGCTTTAAATGTTGTTCACAATCTCTATCCCAGTTGTATTGAACTTCTTTCCTTAATACCTTTGTGAAGGGTTGAGCTTTGTCTGCTAGTTGAGATATAAAGCACCTTATTGACTGAAGATGGCCCTGTAAACTTCTCATTTGACTGATATTCTTGGGTGGAGGCATTTCCATTATAGCTTGGACCTTTTCAGGGTCAACCTTGATTCCTTTCTTTGAAGTTATGTTACCAAGCAATTTTCCTGATGTTACTCCAAATGCACACTTTTTTAGGGTTTAATCAGAGCTTTAATCTTTCCATTCTATCCAATATGAGCCTTAGTTCTTGAATATGCATACATCTCTTCATGATTTTTACTAGGGTGTCATCAACATAATCTTCCATGTTTTTATGCATCATATCATGGAAGATAGTGGTTACTGCTCTTTGGTAAGTTGCTCTTGCATTCTTTAGTCCAAATGGCATAACATTCTAGCAAAAGGTGCCCCATGCACATGTGAAGGTTGTCTTTTCTTGATCCTCAGAAGTTATTTTGATCTAATTGAAACTAGAGGATCCATCCATTAATGAATACATCTCATATCTAGCAGTCATATCCACTATCATATCAATGTTCGGTAATGGAAAATCGTCTTTCGAACATGCTTTGTTGAGATCCTTGAAGTCTATGCAAACTCTAATAGATTTCTCTACCTTTGATATAGGTACTATGTTGGATATCCATTCTGCGTAGTCTATAGCTCTAATAAATCCAACTTTTAGCAATTTTTCTAGTTCATCCTTGACTAGTAGTGCCACATGAGGATGCATCTTACAAAGTTTTTGCTTGACTAGTTTAACTCCTAGTGTGATAGAAAGATGGTGCATGATAAGATCAAGATCGAGGCCTGGCATATTAGAGTGTGTCCATGCAAAATTGATCTTCTTTTCTGAAAAGAGATGAGTGAAATCTTTCAATTATTTGGCTGATAATGATTGAGCTACATGAATGATGTGTGGTGTCTCTTGACTCCCAATGTTCACTGGCTAGGTTGGATCGATCAGTATAGAAGACCTTTCTTGAAAATGACTTGGTAGTATATCAAGTATCTCACCTTCAGGTGCCTCAAAGAGTTTTTCACCCTTAGGTACGTCCTTTATTTTCTCTTTTTTAGATTCTGATACCACCACAATGTGGTTTTCACCATTATATCTTTTTTAATTTTTTTAATTTTTGCGAATAAGACACTTGATATTTGCTTCGGTCATGTTTTCACTTTGTTCACTAGTGGAAGAGTCCATAGGTTCAACTACATTGAGGTGATAGGCTAATGCATAGTCATTGGAAAAAGTAGGTATATTAATGGACTGGTCTTGTAAAGTACAATCAATTAGTTCTGGATGTACTAAGGATAAAGTTTGAACCGGTTCAAGGGAGGTCACGGTACTATCATCATGACTTCAGACCGACCAGTCGAGTTCTAGAAGACTACCTTGCAAATGTGTCTCGAGACCAGGAAGAGTTACAACACAATTATCGAAATTCATATTAGTATTTATTGGACCTAACCCAACCAACCTACTTCTTGCGTCATCACCTACTTCAGACTCGACTACATACCATGGTGTGATAGTAACAAGATCAATAGACAACATCTCAAAATTCATGACAGATTAGTCATAATGTGTTGTTGAATAGTTGTTGTTATAAATAGAGCTCTTGTCTGAGTTATCAGAGTCATAAGATGAAGTTTCTAACTCATCTCCAAGTGGTTCAGTAAAAATATATATAGTATCAATACCTACATCTTTGATGTTGCAAGTTCCTTCATGATTTGGTTCATTGATTACTTGTATTTGACATACTTGTGGACATAACCTTGATGGTTATGTTAATCGTTGTCATCTGTTCCATTAAACTTCCTCTGGACTGATGATTGATTTTTCTTATGTAGATTCTAATTCTTCTTTTGTAGTTCCATACCTAATTTGTCCTATCTCATTAGAAGAAGAGTTATTAGGTGAAGAAATTGCTTGTGTCCTTTCTTCCTCTAGCTGTTGTTCATAGTCTTCTTGTCCTTTTAGTTTGATTTCTTCTATTTCCTTTTGCATCTTTAAGTGTACCAGCTCTTGTGCGTCATCTACAATATCATGGATTCTTGAGGGGTTTCTGTAGCAGATGTATCTAAGAGATAGTTTGGACCCCATTCATACTCATTTGAATCAATTTCTGAATCATCTACTTGTTGTCTACTAGTATATGTGACCGGAATGTTCAATGGTGCAAACAATTCTCTGATTATGTATAGTTCTTCTCTCATATCCTCTGGGACTTCTACTTCCTGTGGTATTATAGTTCATACAATCGGAACTTGATTACCATCTGTTTCCTCTCTCTAGGTCGGCAATTCTTCTTGTTCATCGTCACACTCTTCCTGAGTTTGTTGAGTCTTAATTTCCTGTGATGTTAAAGGTAGTACTTTCTCTTTCCACTTAAATTGATGGTGAGATGTGTGTTTCTGATCTGATGACTTTCTTGGATCGTATCCCAATCCAGATTTATCATTTGCAAACTTAGTTTGTAACTGAATAGGTTCAACAATACCTTCTTGATGCTTTCCTAGAGGACCTGTACCTGAATATCCTATGCATTGAAGCATCTTATATCCTGGACCATATTGTGTTGGGGAAATCTCACAATGTCGTATTTCTTCATTTGCGCTATCTTCTTTGAAAAGTCATTTGAGAGCAGCATCCTCTTCTATTTCATCTGCAAGGGAAGTAGATAACTATATAAAGAGACCATCATAAATGAATTTTGGGGTTGAAATTTATGGCTTCATATCCTCTGATGGTTTTTTTGACTGTCTTGGTGATGGAGGAAGAGACATTAGTGACAGTACAGGCTCTATCTTGTAGCCATCCGTGCTGGCATTTTTTATTTTCAATTTCTTCTATAAATCTTTCAGCAAAGATTTTGAACTTTCAGCTGTAGAGGCTTCTTGATTATGAGGAACAAAAGCATGAACACTTTGTGTTCATGCATTGCAGGTATAGCTTGTCTTAGCAGGAATACTGACTTCAACTCCATTATAAGGAAATTTCAAGCACTGATGATACGTAGATGGTACTGCTTTAATTTCATGAATCCATGGCCTGCCCAGTAAGATGTTGTATGAAAGAGGAAGATCAAGGATTTGAAAAATTACATCTCTTTCTACAAGTCCTACCTTGATTGGTAATAGTACCAGACCCCTAGAGGTTCTTTCTTCTTCATCATAAGATTTGATTGTTGTTTTCTTTGTTGGATGAATAATGTTTTCAGAAAATCCTAGTTGTGTCAGTAGATTGTAAGTACAAATATTAAACCCAACAACCCCATCTATCAAAACACATTTAACTTGGTGTTTATGGATCATAGCTTCAATGTTTAATGGCTGGTTATGCAGGTGATTTAGTGAGTTATCATCTTCTTTGGAGAAAGTGAGGTAATGAGGTGAAGTCATGTGACCCACCATATATTGAAACCAATCTACGTCTAAATATTTAGGGACACTAGTGGTGAGAAAAGCCTTGTCCAGGATCTCTCTATGAGTAGAAGAGATCTTAAGCAGTTCCAAAATGGAGAATTAAGCATTGGTTCTTTTCAATTATTCAACAATACTATAACTAGGAGAGGATGATAAAGAGCATTGGTTCTTTTCAATTATTCAACAATACTATAACCAGGAGAGGATGATAAAGCCAACTATTTTGATTTGGCCGTGATTGTGTTTGTTTGTCTATTTGGAGGAGTTGGTAGGTTTGATGTTGTTTGATCAAAAATTGAAGAACTAGCTCCTTGGAGAGTAACTTTCTTTTGAGCACGGGTTACAACATTAGCAGTTTGTGCTTGATTTTGTTTATCTTTGATTATGATCACATTACAATATTCAGGTTGGGAAGATTCAATCATGTTGATCACGTTATCATTGTTAGTGTAGGTAGAATTGACTCTAGCACCTCCCTTGGATTTTGAGGAATCTCCTTGTTCATCAGCTAGTAAGGGATCTTTAAATGCCTTATGTTCAGCATTAGTCACATAATTTCCAACAACAATTTTGCTAGCATCGATGAGATTTGAATTTCATGTCGGATTTTCATGCAGTTGTTTATGTTATGTCCCTTGTTCTGATGGTAGTCATGGTATTCATTTTCTCTCCACCATTTGGATTTGATTTCTGGGTCATATGGTCTAGAATTGTCTGGCAATGTTATCAAATCATTCACCAATAAAGTTTTAAAATTTGATTCATATGATTCATCTAGAGGAGTAAAATCATGCTTAGGCTTTGAAATCCAAGGTTTCTCTTTAAACCATTCTTTTGCTTTCTTCAGAGGATTTTTTGCCATAGTTTCAACTGCCTTGAGTGCTTGCGTGCCAATAGCCAAGTTAAATATTGTGGATTTTTTCTTTTCTTTAACATTGTCTACCACTCCATCATTAACCCTGCAATGTTATCTTTGTCGTATTTCTAGTATTTTCTCTTTTCTTTAGAACTAGAACCCTACGATGTTTCTTTCCAAAGTGATATATCTCCCTTTTTTATAAGCACATCTTCCATTCTCGAGGCATTATCTACCATTTTGTTGAATGAAGGATGTACTTGCATCTGGATACTATATTTCAATTCAGGGATTAAGTTGTTGACAAAGACATCCATTTTCTCAAGATCTGGAATAGTCCGTGAATATCTAGAGAACATCTTTCTCCATTGTTGGAGAAAAGTGAAAAAGGGTACTCTTGTCTTTTGTTTGGTATTGCAATGCTCCATCATAGTGACTGGGTGATGAATGTTATAGGAGTATTGTTGTAGGAATAGTTGGATTAATTATTCAAAAAAATTTAATCCCATAGGTAGACTTGAGAACCATTCCATAGCTTGCCCCCCTAAACTTCTCCGGAAAAGGCGCATGAGATACATCTAGTCGTGCATGAACTCCATACATAAAGCACAAAATTATCTGATATGATCTTGAGTATCTATATTCCTATCATATTTGTCAAACTGAGGCATTTCTACTTTTGACGGAAATGGATGTTGGCATTACAGTAAGAAAGATTGTTGATATTCAATAAGGATATTGAGAATGTTGTTGAAGATTATTGATATAACTGAAGAAGGATGATAACTATCTTTATAACATTATTTTGTCATTGATGTCAAGAAATTGATTATCTAATTCAGTATGATGTTGCCATATCTTGAGAAGATTGATTAGAAGAGAATTAAGATGTCGGTAAAAGACATAGAAAGAATGTGATGAATAAAGGGAGGAATAAGTTATTCAATGCGCAACTATTACCGAGTTAGACAATGATGAGATCATGATGTTTAGATTGTTTTGATATCCTACATATGTTGATTGATTGTAAGGTTTATACTATACTATGTCACCAATCAAAGAAC
Source organism: Cryptomeria japonica (assembly GCF_030272615.1). Lineage (NCBI taxonomy): Eukaryota > Viridiplantae > Streptophyta > Pinopsida > Cupressales > Cupressaceae > Cryptomeria > Cryptomeria japonica. The sequence continues at coordinate 123,443,900 of NC_081409.1, read as the reverse complement.
CTAGTTGGTAAACCCTAAGGTTATGGATATCGGTTAATGAAGGCGAAATGTCTACCGAGTAAAGTTTAGTATTTACCGAGTTGCAATCGAGTTATGACAGTGCGCATAGGATGGACAAAAGCATTATTTAATGAAGGACAATGATTAGTTGGAGATGTATAAATGATTGGAATGCCATGCATGAAGTTTGTTAAGGATCTATGGCAAAGGAAAATCGACAGGAAGATCTACAACGCAGATTGAACCGCAATAACCTTGTGCAAGTTTCAAGAAAGGACTGCAAGTCCCGAGGCAAGGTAAAACATTTTCAGATCAGAAGGATACACTAAACCTGGTCAAGTTTGCAGATCTAATGGCTAAGATGGATCATGGGAACTGTGATCAAGGAGATTTAGCGGTTAGCAATTGTTTATAAACAAGGAATTGTTAATAAACAATGAATGCAGGCAAGTGTATACACAGGGATGCTACATAGTGATTACCAAGCACATAAGCTTAAAGACCTATTTGAAGAACAGAGTAGAGAGCCTAGCAGAGGGACAGATAAGTCCTATGACTAGATTATTTTGAGCAAATAAGAATCTGCTTTAGCATTTTAGATGTGAAGTTGCAGATAGATTTGTATTACTGTTATTTTGTAAGTGATAGAAAATCTCTTAACCGAGTGGACTTAACAGTCTTATATGTAAACCCTCTAGCAAGGTCACATTCTAAATGAGTGTTTGAAATCCTTTGACAAGGTCACTTCTAACAAAGTGAAGATCCTAACAGATCTGAGGGAAATCTCCTAACCGGGTCACATCTAGCAATGTGTTTGTAATCTTTAACAGGATTTGCTTTTAACTGAGCATACTCTAGAAGAGTATATTTCTTAGTGGGTCTGAAATCCCACAGTAGTTTTTCCCTATTTGGGTTTCCATGTTAAATCTGGTGTTATGAGTGTTGTTATGATTATGTGTTTATGAGTTTGCATGTTAAGCAGTTTTTGGTTAAGTTACTGAAGTATATGTTACCGAGGTTGAATCTATTGATTTTATGGAAGTTTAAGTTTGTATGATTCACCCCCCCCCCTCTCATCTTGTTAGCTATTGTCATCTATACTTTACATCAAGTATTAGAACTATCAATTGGTATTAGAGCTTTGGACTCTGAAAGAAAAGTTTAAAGGTACTTGAGACAAAGATCCGAAGATGTATAAAAGGGATGCACCGAAGCTGAACAAGTCAAGTTTCTCCACATGGCAGAAAAAGATGAAGTTACATTTATCAAGAATTGGAGAATATGCAAAATATTATCTAGAGAATGATTACATTGCACTGAGCACCAACCTTATGACCTTGGAAGAGATAAAGGCAAAGCAAGAACATATTCAAGCTATGATTGAAATAACATCAGCATTGACTAACTCAGAGTTTAATGATCTAGAAGGCTAAAATGATGCAAAAGCAATGTCGACTAAGCTCATATCTATGTATGGAGGTGATGAACATGTTCAAAGAGCAAAAGTAGATAGTCTAAGAGGACAACTTGAATCCATGAAGATGAATGAAGGTGAGAACATAACCCAATACAATACAAGACTAAAGGAGATTGTTAATCAAATTAAAGGAGCAGGTGGAACTATTAAAGAAAAGGATATAACAAGTAAGTTGTTGAGAACCCTTCTACCAGCTTATGCTATTCAAGTCTCTGCAATCAATGAATTGAGGTTTGTACCTAACATGCAAGTTTCTTTGGATGCTACTATTGGTAAGCTACATGCATTTGAGTTAAGCAGTTTTGATAATAGTGGGTCTTCAATAAATAAAGTTGAATCTGCATTCAGTTCTTTTCATATTGGTGAATCTGATGATTACAATTATAGAATGAGTAAGTACTCTGAAGGAGATCATAGTGGAGAAAGTGAAAGATTTCACAAGAACATAGAAAAAGTGCACAAATTGTATGAGGAATTCAAGAAGCAGGAAGAATTTGAAGCATTATTAGCCAAAAGTTTACTGAGAGGAAAAGGTAAGTATAAAGGAAAGCTACCTTTAAAATGTTTCAATTGTGATAAGATAGGACATATGAATTCTAATTGCGTTGACAAAGAATCTAGTGAAAAGAGAGAATACTGAGATAACAGGCAGAAAGATAACCAATACAGAGGACACTGAGACTTCAGAAGGAGAGATAGAAAGACATGTCTAGTAGCTGATGAGGAATCCAATGATGATGAATCTAATGAAACTGATACTGAAGAAGTTGTTTATGTGGCTATTAAGGATGGATCTGATGAAGAAAGGTATGAAGAAAAAGCCCTAATATCCCACATAAATAATAATGATTCTTGGATCATAGACAGTGGTTGCTCACACCATGTGACGGGTGATAAACACAAGTTTGTTAAATTAGAAGACTATGATGGAGGCTATGTAAGATTTGGTAATGATGCACCATGTCCGGTGAAAGGTAAAGGATCTATAAAACTTCTTGACAATGCTAAATGTGATGATGTATACTGGGTTGAAGGTTTGAAATATAATTTATTAAGTGTAGCACAACTAAACAATATAGGATACTGAATAGAATTTCATAAAGGAATTGTCAAATTTCATGACAAGCATGGAAAGTTAGCTGCTACTAGGACACAAACAAAAGGTAATACATTTCATCTTGACTCAACTCGGAACAAGTGTCTTTATGCAAAGATAGATGATACCTGGTTATGGCATAAAAGGTTTTGTCATGTAAATTTTGATAATTTGATCAAAATAAGTAAGAAGCATCGAGTAAGAGGTCTACTGAGTCTTGAAAAACTTGAGAATGCTATGTCTCGAGGATGCCAGATGGGTAAGATGACAAGATCAATCTTTACAGGTAAGTCCTACACTTCTAAAGGAATTTTAGATCTAGTTCATACTGATCTTTGTGGTCCTATGAAAGTTCAAAGTTATTATGGTGATAAATATTTCATATTATTTGTGGATGATTACTCAAGGATGATGTCAATCATGTTTTTAAAAGAAAAATCAGAAGCTTTTCAAATGTTTAAATGGTACAAGGCAAGAGTTGAAAATGAAACAGGAAGACAACTGAAATGTCTTAGATTTGATAAAGGAGGAGAATTCACTTATGATGAATTTAACCTATTCTGTAATGATCATGGTATAAAGAGGCAAGTATCTGCACCGAGAACACCTCAACAAAATGGGATAGCCAAGAGAAGAAATAGATCAATTGTCGACTATGCAAGAACCCTGATGATAGAAAAGAGGGTACCTCAAACATTTTGGAGAGAAGCAATCAACACTGCAGTTTACACCCTGAACTGAGTTCAACTGAAGAAAAGAACTATGAAGACACCATATAAAATTTGGTATGACAAGAAACCTAATATAAGTTACTTTAAAATATTTGGAAGTAGAAGCTATGTTCACAAAGATGACAGCAATGGAAAGTTTGATCAGAAAAGTGAAGAAGGAACATTTCTTGGTTATTCTTCTAGAAGTAAAGCATTTAAATGTCTGATCAAATCATCTAACAAAATAGTGGAAAGTGCAAATGTGAAAATTGATGAATTTGCATAAAGAAATGATGAAGGAAATTCCAAAGAACCAGAAGATTATGAAGAATTTGTTTTTGTTCAACTGAGAAGCCCTACTGAGAATGCTACTGAAGAAAATGAAGATAATGTCCAGTTACCGAGTGATGAAGAAGATCATATAGAACCTACCAAGCCTATATTAGCCAAGTATGTCAGAAGACATCATGCATCAAGTCAGATTATAGGAGATAAGGATGATCCAGTAATGACAAGGAAAAAACTGAGATAGAACACATGTCTGATTTCTAAATTTGAACTGAGAATAGTGAAAGAAGCATTTAATAGTGAAGATTGGGTAAATGCTATGACAGAAGAGATTGATGAAATCAAGAATAATTACACATGGACACTAATCCCAAGACCAAAGCACAAAAATGTAATCAGTACAAAGTGGATTTTCAGCGACAAGCTAAATGAGAAAGGTGAGGTTATTCGCAACAAAGCAAGACTAGTTTGCAAAGGTTATGCTCAAGAAGAAGGAATAGATTATGGTGAAACTTTTACACCTATGGCTATACTTGAGGGAGTAAGAACATTGTTGACATATGCTACTTACAAAAATTTCAAGGTATATCAAATGGATGTTAAATCTATATTTTTGAATGGTATACTAGAAGAAGAAGTTTACATAGAACAACATGAAGGATTTGTTGAAGACAAGAGTAAAGATCAGGTATGCAAACTGAACAAAGCTTTATATGGTTTGAAACAAGCACTAGCGCATGGTATGAAAGATTGCACTCTTATTTGATCAAGATTGGTTTTATAAGGACAAGTGAAAACAACAATATGTACATGAAGAAAGATGAGGACAATGGAATATTGATCTTAGCCATATTTGTTGATGACATTATATTTTGTGGTAATGACTCCTTATGCAAGAACTTTGGAAATGAAATGTGCAAAGAATTTGAGATGTCACTAATCGGTGAGATAAAGTATTTTATAGGTTTACAGATATTGCAAATGAAAGATGAGATTTTCATTACTCAATCCAAGTACATAAAGGAAATCTTGAAGAAATTTGGAATGGAGGATTCTAAACCAGTAAGTACTCCTATGACTACTAACTATAAATTATCAAAGAATGATGAATCTGCATCTATTGATGAGACACTTTACCGATCTATGATTGGAAAATTGCAATATGTTGTGCATAGTAGATTGGATATAGCACATGCAGTAGTTATTGTAGCAAGATTCTCTACAGATCCCAAGGAGACACATATGACAACAATCAAGAGAATTTTTAGATACCCGAGAGGCACTGAAGATTATGGCTTAGTATACAAAAAGAGGAATAATTTTGATTTAAAAGTTTATACTGACGCTGATTGGGCAAGCAACATAGATGACAGGAAAAGCACAAGTGGTGGAGCTTTCTTTTTGGGAGAAAGACTAGTAAGTTGGCTTAGCAAGAAACAAGGATGTATCTCACAGTCAACAACAGAAGCTAAATATGTTGCTGCAGCATTGCATTGTACCAATATAGCATGGATTAAACAACTGTTGGAAGGTATAAATGAAAAAGTTACCAAGCTAGTAACTATATTCTGTTATAATATTAGTGCCATTAACATTTCAAAAAATCCATAAATACACTCTAAGACAAAGCATATATCTATAAAGTATCATTATCTCAGAGAAGAAGTTCAAGAGAAGAAAGTTGTGCAAGAATATATCAGTTCAAAGGAGCAATTAGCAGATATCTTCACAAAGCCATTGCCAAGGGACACTTTTGAGTATCTCATAAACAAGTTAGGGGTCCTACCCCTATCTTCTACTCACTGACTAAGTTCGGTGAAAGCATCAATTCAATGAATCTATAGAATTTTATGTGTGGATTTATGCTGATTTACGCACTTTAGAAAGTTTTCTTAAGTTGTGCAGGAAATTATGAATAGAGACAAGCTGCTCTGACCGAGACTGAGATGTTACACAGTAAGGCAAATCACTTCACAAAGGAAGAAATCATGATTTAGTTCTTTTACTTTTTGGCATTGTTGTCAAATGGGGAGAAGACTATAAATGGTTAGAAGACTAAATGGTTGACTGAATGGTAAAGCCCCGAATGATGGAAATAACAGAAGACTAATGACAGGGGGAGTAAATTGAAGAATGGAGAAGACTTTAGAAGATTTTAGCGGATCAAGGATAATAGGAGAAGTCTAACATCAATCTGAATCCGAATCAATTTGAATATCTTGTTGGTACTACCATTTAATTATTAGTTTTGCCATCAATGCCAAAGGGGGAGATTGTTGGCATTACAGTAAGAAAGATTGTTGATATTCAATAAGGATATTGAGAAGGTTGTTGAAGATTATTGATATAACTGAAGAAGGATGATAACTATCTTTATAACATTATTTTGTCATTGATGTCAAGAAATTGATTATTTGATTCAGTATGATGTTGCCATATCTTGAGAAGATTGATTAGAAGAGAATTAAGATGTCGGTAAAAGACATAGAAATAATGTGATGAATAAAGGGAGGAATAAGTTATTCAATGGGTAACTATTATCGAGTTAGACAATGATGAGATCATGATGTTTAGATTGTTTTGATATCCTACATATGTTGATTGATTGTAAGGTTTATACTATACTATGTCACTGAGAAAAGAACCTAGTTGGTAAACCCTAAGGAACCTAGTCAGTAAACCCTAAGGTTATTGATATCGGTTAATGAAGGCGAAATGTCTACTGAGTAAAGTTTAGTATTTACCAAGTTGCAACTGAGTTATGATAGTGCACATAGGATGGATAAAAGCATTATTTAATGAAGGACAATGATTTGCCAAAGATGTATAAATGATTGGAATTTCGCGCATGAAGTTTGTTAAGGATCTATGGAAAAGGAAAATTGGCAGGAAGATCTACAATGAAAATTGAACCGCAATAACCTTGTGCAAGTTTCAAGAAAGGATTGCAAGTCCCAAGGCAAGGTAAAACATTTTCAGATCGGAAGGATACACTGAACCTGGTCAAGTTTGAAGATCTGATGGCTAAGATTGATCATGGGAAATGTGATCAAGGAGATTTAGCGGTTATCAATTGTTTATAAATAAGGAATTATTAATAAACAATGAATGCGGGCAAGTGTATGCACAGGGATGCTACATAGTGATTACCGAGCACAGAAGCTTGAAGACTTGTTTGAAGAATAGAGTAGAGAGCCCAGCAGAGGGACAGATGAGTCCTATGACTAGATTGTTTTGAGCAAATAAGAATCCGCTTTAGCATTTTAGATGTGAAGTTGCAGATAGATTTGTATTATTGTTATTTTGTAAGTGACAGAAAATATCTTAACCAAGTGGACTTAACGGTATTATATGTAAACCCTCTAGCAAGGTAACATTCTAAATGAGTGTTTGAAATCCTTTGACAAGGTTACTTCTAACAAAGTGAAGATCCTAATAGATCTGAGGGAAATCCCCTAACCGAGTCACATCTAGCAATGCATTTGTAATCTTTAACAGGATTTTCTTTTAACTGAGCATACTCTAGAAGAGTATATTTATTAGTGCGTCTGAAATCCCATGGTGGTTTTTCCCTATTCGGGTTTCCACGTTAAATCTGGTGTTATGAGTGTTGTTATGATTATGTGTTTATGAGTTTGCATGTTTAGCAATTTTTGGTTAAGTTACTGAAGTATATGTTATCGAGGTTGAATATATTGATTTTATGGAAGTTTAAGTTTGTATGATTCACCCCCCCTCTCATCTTGTTAGCTATTGGCATTTATACTTTACATCAAGTATCAGAACTATCAATGGAGTCATGTAAAGGTTTTTGTCAAATGGGAATGGACATATTGTGTCCAGAGAATATTGTTTTGGTGATTTATCTTTGTTTTTTAGTTCTATAACCTCAGTTCGTAATGATTGTATTTATTTGTTTAGCATTCCCAATGGTGTCTCTTCCTCTTTAGTGAGGAGGACCTTCACACCATAACCAGTAGGAAGATTGGCGCCTTGCTTTGCTAATTCTAGGAAATAGTCTTCTTTTTCTCTAGCCATGATAACCTTCATCATTTTTTGGATATCTTTATCATTTTGACATTTATGTATTTTGACCTCTGGAGGTTTAGAGGCTTCAGATTTAGTTGATGAGGATTCATTGTACGTGGAATGATTGCTGAGGTTGTCATAAGTATCTCGTTTACTAGCTTGCCTTTCTTTCCTTTCTCTAGACATGGTGGGAGATAGGGGCTCACCAAAGATTGGTGTATCGTAAACTTGTATTTGTGACAATGACTGTTTATTTGAGATGAGGTCTTCTACAAAGAATGGATTGTCATTTGATGAAAAGGGTGTTCCTCTTTTTGTGTCTATTTTGATGTGAGAATTTTTGGTTTGAATAGGCATTTACAACTGACGGGACCAAGAGCTAGATGTGTTGCAAAAGTCCAGATCAAATTGTAGCTAGTTATTCGTTTAATATAATGATTGAGTGAAGTAACTAAGATCTGGTATGGTTTCAGGAATGATCTATTCTGTGTAAGACGTTATCTAGGTTAACTTAGGTTTGATAAGATGTTGTTTGAACTAGCTGAGAGATGATCGACAAAATTATGCAATGCAATGACAGGGGTACACTATCAAGGTTGTTTATGCTTAGGAGGATGCAAACCAGCTTTAGGCTCATTGTAGACTATTTTAGGCAAGTTTGACTATTTTGGACTGGCAAAATCAGAGATTCATACGATAGGATTTCCAAGACTCGACGACAGTATAATAGCTTTGGGAAAATGACAATACTGTTTCGTATAGGTTGTTGCCTAATACCGTACGATAGATGGGTATGTCTGAAATGACTAACTGATAAATGCAAGGGTTTATCGTACGACACAAGATTCAGGAAAAAAAGACAGTTCTCAGACCCGAATGACAAACAATCAAGTCTCGTACAACACTGAATGAAATCTCAAACAAAAAACTGTTAGGATTGATGGAATCTCGTACAACAGAAGATATGTAGTAGAATGATAAAACATAAGGCTCGTACAACTATGTCTGGATAGAGATTAAATGTCGAGTTTTTGATGACTGAGTATGACCAATTTTTGATATAGGACTGATTTTCAATGACTGACGAAGACTAGTTTTTGACACTAACAGAGTTTATCACTGAGTTACTTGGTATTGTTTTCTTCATTTTTGGTATTCCAGTTTTAGTTTCAGGGATGAAAACACAAAAAACATGCAATACAAATAATAACTTCAATCACAACATGCAAACCCTATGGAAGTTGGCTTAGAGAAGAAAATCTTTGCTTGCTGACTTAGGTACACACCCAATAGCTAATCAGAATACGGTCACTGAGTCTCACGCAATGGATTCTCAATGTCATATTAACCGACTCCAAACACTAATGGGGGCACAATATGGCAAGTGTCTTGGGAGAGTTACTATCTCTCTTACACAAAGACTATAAACCTTTTGGAGGTGAACCAGGTAGCTTATAATTTGAATTGGAACTATTAAGGGGTTCGTTTGGTGCGTCGAGGTATAAACTCAATTAAGAGGTCTCTCAGCCTTGAAAACCAAGGTTTAATATACCTCAAGGTACAGAGGAGAGCTATTCCCGAGCATTTCCATTGACTTGATTTTCATCAAATCACGTTTATTTTATATTGGGTTGAAGTACTTGGCATTTAACCATTCCCACTTGGGTCATTCCCCTCTCACCATCCGTAATGGCTTTAAGAGTTATTAGCTCCTTGGGAGGGCAGGCCCGCTAAAGATATGCAAATCTCAAACTTAAAGAAAATGTCTTAAGGGTCTGGATTTCTGATTGTCTATATAGACAAGAACATACTCTCTTACCTCTCAAAATTTTCTTAAAACATGAAATACAGATTCGTTCTTTAATCAGATAGCAAGTTAGGTGCCTAAAAATGAATTTAAAGAATACACGATGTTTAGTTGATTCTCTTTAGGCAACCTACAAAAACAACATATCAGTAGTCATGTTGTTTTTATTCTTTGATAGGCATATGTTTGATTGATAAATTCTTTGACAAGCGTCCTACAAGAAACTGGTTAGGCTATGAAAATATCAAGCAAATAGAAGATGATTCAAGGTTAGCGTTAGCGTAATCAAAATTGGACAGAAAACCTAAAAAATGAAACTTGTTTTAACCCAATAGAATACAGCATTGTACGACAATTATCATAGAGTAAAATGACAAAAGGATTTTATCGTACGAGTTAGAACTGAGCATGAATCGATAGCAGACAAAATCATATATTTAGAACAGAATTTTGTACGACACCCTTTTCTGATGCGTACGACAAATCAGAGGCTTTGACAAAATGTCGTATGATGCAGTAATACAACTCGTACGATTTTTCACAGAGACTGTATGGATGAAACCTGCAGGATTAAAAAAAAATGATTTTGAGTCGAAAAGGTAGTCTTTTGCCCCATGGTGGGCACCAAAAATGTGTGTGAAAAGTGGACTTGTATCTGTCTCTGGAATACACAACACTTCAATTAAGTCATCAGATGCATGGTTAGTAAATCAATAATCAATAAATAATAAACCATTACAAAGTGACCTATTGCCTTCTAGTAGATGTGAGTTTAGATTGCTCTCAGATTGCTAAGCTATCCAGTGACTAGACAACACCTAAAGGAAAGATTTTTCATTCTATATGAGCATGAATATGAGCTAAATGGATGCAAGATGTAAGCTAGATATGCAAGATTAATCTAACATGATTTAAGCAATATATGAATATTTAAGCTAAATGATTTAAGCAATATAAAATAACTAATATGCAATATCTCAATGCAAATTCTCAATGAACCTAGAGCAAAAACAACATAATAACAATATATTCTCTAGGATTTTTTATTAGGAGATGAGAGCCTGAATTTATAGAAAATTCAGAAAGAAACCAATGACTGAGATCAAATGATGATGAGCGGTCAAGATTTTCCAAGAGGATGCACAATCCAGGTGAATTGATGTGATTGGATGCTTTTCTCAGTTTTAAAGGAAATTGAACTAAAATTAAGATAAAATCAGAAAAAACTGATTTATTCTCCATTTCATTCAATTTTAATATTTAATTGTTTTAATTGCTTTCTTTGAGATTATTTATCAATTTTTAATTTGTTTTTCAAGATTATCTCAAATTGATTTCTTTTCTCAAATTTTAATTCTTTTTGTCAATTAATTTCGTTTTTAAAAATTTGATGGCAAATTGATTTATTTAATTAAATATGATAGGATATTCAATTAAAATAAATAGGATAATTGTTTAAAAATAATTTACTTGGAATGATCAATTAATTAAATAAATATTTAATTAATATTGGTTGATTAATTTGCCATGTGACATTGATGATTTTAAAAATTAATTGAGTGCTCAAGATTGATTTAATTGCCTTTGGTTAGGACCTTGGTGACGTTGTAGAGATTAGGGGCCCATGGTTTAGATGACTATTTTTAGGGTATTACACCTAAAAATGTTATTGCAGGTTTGCTTGGGATAAAGAATAGAGTGGAGTCTACTTGCAAGTTCCTATTTTATTATATTGATTTAAAGAAAAGAAATGTATTTGACAAGCCCTCATTTGATAGAAATTAAGAGGCTTGAGTTTGTAATGTTCCTAGTTTGTGTAAAGGAAATAATGAAGATACAAATGTATTTTTCTTGAGTAGTTCATTCAAAGAAATAAAGAGAAACGAAAGGCATTTGAGTTATTTCTTATATTGTATATTTCTTGGAAAGAAATTTGTTTTCTGTTTTAGTAGTCAATAAAAGATACGCATGTTGGCAATGGAAAAGAAAGTAGATAAATATTTAAGTTGTTCCATTCTGTTATTCCCATCACTCTGCAAAAATAAGTGTTAGAAATGCAGATATAAATAAAAAGGAAATTGTATTGTTGTCTATAGTTTTTAAAAAGAAATGTAGGAAAAATACTTTTAAGTGTTAGTTTAAATCTTCTTTTAAATTTTCATCTTGCTGCTTTATTGATCAAAAAGAAATGTGAAAAAATATAGTTGCAGTTGTTAAATAAATAATTTTTGTTAAATTTTAGATTATGGAAATGAAAGTTCATCTTTGCTTTCCTATCACACTCTACATTTATTAAATCTTGAAATGCACATTTTAGAGGGATTGTTCAGACTATGCATTTTTATTTAAGTAGAAAAGACAATAGAGAGCCATTCTATTATTTGTCATACCTATTCTAAGTTAGTGTAAAAGAAAATAATAGTGTAGATTTAAGTGTGTGTGTGTGTGTGTGTGTGTGTGTGTGTGTGTGTGTGTGTGTGTGTGTGTGTGTGTGTGTATCTTAGATATCTATTATTTTGCATCTAACTAATTAAATAGATATGTTGCTACTTGTAAATAAAAAAAAGGGGGATTTCATATACATTTAAATCAAAATTTTCATACATTTAATATTTAGGTCAAAAAGATAAGATTATATAAATATGAACAAATATATTAACTGTGGGCGGTGGCTGCCACAACGGACCACCACCACCCCCCACAGACCTTCGTGTGCCACCCAACCAAACACCTCCACCACCCCTCTCTTGCACTTCATCCCTCTATGCCTCCTCCACCATGGTGTGGTCTCCTCTACTGCCATGCTCACCTATACACACACAAAAAAAAAAAAATGGTAAGTAATGCCCAATAAAACCCTAACCCTATTTCAAGTTAGGGTAAAATAAAATGAAAAAGAAAATAAAAGAAGAGAGTATTAGGTTTTGAAATAAATCATAGTTAGGGTTGAAAAATTAAAATGAGAGATAATAATAAAAGAGATAAAATTATAAAGGGGGGGGAGAGAAAGTTCTTTTTAAATTTGAAATGGGGATACCCCATTTGTTTTAAGTTATTATTTAGGTTAGTTGACTATTAAGGGATTTAGTTGGAGTTGTGAATAATTATTTATTTATATAGTAATATTATACTCATGTTGGGTAAATCTATTCAAGATGTTTTCTAATGGAAATTTTAAATAGTATGATTAAATTTAAGTTAAGGAGACAGTTTATTGTCGAATATTAAATATTTAATATTTAATGTTGGGAAATTTAATTTGACATTAAAATGAGGTTATTGACTAGGTTATTATTATATTGGATTTAGTTAATTTTATAGACGAATTTAAAAACATTATTTATTTTTTTAATAAAAGTGGTAAAACCACTAAATTTTATTAATATTAATTTTTTTTTACAACATGGTTCAAAGAGCACTGGTAGGAAAGAACCAGGTGAAGAAAACCTCTGGTCTAGCTCATATCTGAAAATCAAATAGAGGCCCACCCGAGATTACAAAATTGCCATGATGGCAGAAAAAACTCAACCCCTTGTACTGAGTACAAAAAATTCTCTGTCTGAGAAAGTTACATTTAAGAATCCATATACCATGAACTAGTGCTTTCCAGCGGAGGAGAAGAAGGGGAGGTATCAATTTCAAAAAGAACTGCAGGAGGCACCATCTGAATAAGCAAAACTGAAGTTGGTGAAGACCAAACAACGTGCATCGATTCTAGGAGAAAGTGAATACCTGAAAAATATATTGACAACTACAACCAAACAATCTAGTTGTACATGATCTAATAGAGCTACCATAGAAAACAAAGTATCATCATATAGGTTAGAAATCAAGCCATTTCTCAAAATTGAAAGAAGTTCCCTGTGCCAGCCAGAAGATAATAACTGAGAACAAGATAGGAAACCACCATACTCAAAATTACCAAATTCAAAATGGTAAAAAGATAATGCACTATCCAAATCATCAGCAGTGTAGAAATAGGAGTGGAAGTATGCATCAAAGAGTGCCCTAACCATAGCAGAATCCAGAAGCACATCCATATAAATAGTGAAAAAACGAGATGCAATTTCAGCCAGAAAACATTCTGAGTTCTTCACCAGCCATCGCTTTCCCAAAACCTTGCGAAAAGCTAGAGAGAAATCCAGCAAATAAACTTGAAACAAACAACCAATCTTTTCATCATCAAAAACATGAGAGTCTTGGAAATCATAATGCTTGCAAGGCATCAAAATGCGATAGCCCACTGACTCCATAAAAAGATAATGCAAAACCAAGAGAAAGCCTAGGAATATAAAGAGATCAAATGCAATTATGAGAGAACAACACAGCCACCAAAGGACATAGCAGTAAGAATTATCTCAAGAAAACCCACAACATAGGTGCAAAAAAGTAACCACAGGCCGCCACCTTCATAAAAAATGATGACAATTTATGCATGATACTTATAGCCATAAATCAATATAAGCATGCCAAATAATAGAGCAAGATAGCCACACAAGCGAAATCCCCCACATGAAATGAAATAACTCAATAAACTACCACTGCAAGAGAAGAAGACAAATGAATGGTTAAAACTGAAAGCAAGCCATCCGGACAGAAGTACAACCATTAAGAAATCAACACAAAAAACCATGCAGACATCATGATTTAGACAAAAAAAACCACATGGCAAGAATGTTAAGTGCGGGGCAGATTTGAAGTGTGTAAACAAAGTGCAAAGCATGATTATAAGATGCCCCCACACACCACAAGTCCCAACTAATTGTAATAAAGGAAAAAACCTGTACCCAGATTGTGATTACAAATAGTAATGTAGACATAATGAAGTAATGAAGACCAAAAAGACCTTCAACATCATATTACTGCATGCCTGAATATAATTGCCAAGCAATGTACAAGGTCATGCTTCTGCAAATGAGTTAGAAACAAATAAAAACCACATGGCAAGAATGTTAAGCACGTGGCAGATTTGATTTGTGTAATCAAACTGCAGAGCATGATTATAAGATGCTCCTGCACACCACAAGTCCCAACCAATTGCACTAAAGGCAAAAAACCCGTACCCAGACTGAGATTACACATAGTAATGTAGACATAATGAAGTAATGAAGACCAAAAAGACCATCAACACCACATCAAGTTGCATTGCTAAATATAATCATCAAGCAAGGTACAAGGTCATGCTTCTGCAAATGAGTTAGAAAAAATTAAACTCGATGAGGTGGTAGAGAACTGGAAGCCACATCAACCAAAAATTGGATATCCTCATCTAATGCTTTATTGGCCAAGAAGTCTGCCACCTTATTAGCTTCCCTGTAATAGTGGATCATAGAGAAGGAATTGAACAATTCAAGTTGAGCAAGTATCTTGTCCAACCAATACTTTAGATGTCAGGAGTGGGATGAGCGATTAGTGACCCTGTAAAAAATAACTTGAGAATCACCCTCTATGACAACATCCAACAAATGTAAGGAAAGGAGAAGATCAAGACCCGTGGAAAGGGCATGAAGTTCAGCCACATTGTTAGTTCCATAAGCAATACACTGGCATTGAGCTTTTATGATACCAACCTTCTTATCAGAAACCACAATACCAATGGTAGATTTGCCAAGGTTACCATGGGATGCTCCATCAAAGTTCAATTTAAAATTCGAAGCTGCAGGAGGCAACCGGACCACCTCCTCTCTATTTACTAAAGGTCACATTTTAGAAATTCCCCCACTCAAAGGGAGCGACTGTAAGGCTAACCAATGATTGGTAACCCAATTATCCCATGGTGTGAAAGTATTGTGCAAACTAGTACCTTTATAAATGAAGGCTAGAACAATCTCAGAAATTGATTTTGCAATATAAAAGAGCACATCTTGCAAAGGGGAAGAGTGTTTCTTTAAAATCCTATTATTCCTCTCAAGCCAAATTTTCAAAATTAGAACAGAAAGAGAAATTATCCAAAGACAAGCATAAAATGAAGATGGATATAACAGGGGCCAACTCATGAAGTAAGATTTGAGGTCCCTACTAAGAGAAGAACTCCAATTTAACTTATTAAAAACCCAATACCAGCAATGATGAGCAAAGGGACAATGAAGGAAGAGATGATCGACTGATTCAAGGGACCCACTGCACATGACACAATGGAAAACCACAGTGATACCCAACCTACCCAATCTCATTCCAGTAAGAATTCTATCCTGAACAGCCAACCAAGCAAATGCCCCTCCTTTGGGCAAACAGGCAATGTACCAAAATAACTTAAATGGCAAATCATCCCTTTTGACATCTAAAGACAAATAATTGTATCCTTCTTTGATCGAGTATTCCCCTGATTTTGAATAAGTCCAAATAAGCTCATCATCCTTCTCTGAGAAGAGTAATGAGTGTTGCTTAAGCTCATCCACAAACACAGACTTAACATCTTGATCCAACCAAAGAGAATCAATTGATTTCCATCTTGCCACAGGCAAGAAGCCCAAGGAATCTACAAAAATACCCCAGGAAGATTTAAGGATGGAGAGGCGACCAATCCCTAAGGCTAGAGAGTGCAGGGAAGCCATTCCATACTTCATCCCAAAACCTAGCCATACGACCATTATGAATAAGCCAAGACAATCCTGGAAAAATGACAGATCTACACTCAACCATGAAATTCTAGATCACAGACCCTTTGGGAAGTGAAGAAGCAGTAAAGATAGCCTCCCTAGAACAATTATTCAGGTACTTCGCAGACTAAATAGATGCCCACTTAGATGCGGGTCGCTTATAGAGTTTCCAAACTAATTTAGCACCAAGAGCCAAATTTTGCTTACCAAGATCCTTAACCCCTACACCTCCTTTGTCCCTAGGAGCACAAACCCTATCCCAAGCCAACAAGGGGATCCTACCTTTTTTATTCACATTATCATTCCATAAAAAAGACCTTACAATTTGAACATAGAGCAACCACAAACTTCTTAGGAGCCTTTAAAAAAGATAACAGATAGATAGGAATTGTATTTAGAATAGCTCTAATAAGGATACTTTTACTAGAAAAAGTTAACCACTTATGAGACCGAGAAAAAATTCTTGAAGAAATAGCCCCCGAAACCCGTTCCCAAAAATTATACTTCTCTAAACCAGTAAAAAATGGGAGCCCTAAATACTTGCAAGGAAAGTGACCACAGAGAAGCCCCAAAAGTGAGACAATCTAGACTGCACTAGAGGCTAAACATTAAGAAAGAATTTTTTTGATTTACTCTGATTAACCTTCTGTCCAGAGAACAAAGAATAATCCAAAATGATCTTGTTAATGACCTGAGCTTCCCCCATGGTAGCTTTGCCAAACATCAATGTGTCATCTGTAAATAAACAATGAGTATGACTTGTAGCCATATGAGGGATGTAAATCCCCTTCCATGAGCCACTCTCCCTGGCATGTGAGATAGCTCTACTAAAAGCTTCAGCCAGAATAATAAACAAGAAGGGCGACAACGGATCCCCTTTCCTGAGTCCTCTAGATGAGGAAAAAAACCACATGGAGAGCCATTCAAAATTACTGAGAACCTAGCCATGCTAATACATGCCTGAATCCACTTGACCCATTTAATTCCAAACCCAAATTTCTTAAGCACACACAAGAGTGCCTTCCAACTTACCCTGTCATAAGCCTTCATCATATCCAACTTGAGAATCATGGCTGGAATAGACAACTAAGAGATAGAATGCAAAATCTCATGGGCCACAATGGCCCCTTCTACCATTTCCCTACCAAGGACAAAACCCCCTATTCACCTGAGACAATTCTAGGAATGAGCATAGCAAGCCTTAAGGAAATAGCCTTAGTAATAATTTTTTATAAGGTGTTGCATAAAGCAATTGGGCGAAAATCCACAAAAGATTTAGGATTCTCAATTTTTCAAAATAAGTACAATTAAAGTTGAATTAAGCTCTCTTAACATGGTCCTATTGCACCTAGCCTCTTCTAAAAGAAAATGAAGATCCTCCCTAAGAAATGACCAATATTTTTAAAAGAACAGAGCAATAAAACCATCTAGACCAGGGGCCTTATCAGGCGACATTGAGAAGACAACATATTTTACTTCTTGAATAGAAAAAGGGGCCATAAGCATTGCATTGTTCTCATCAGTTATAAGCTTAGGAATAGAAGAAGCAAAATTATCATTAAAAACATATGACTCTTCTAAAAGCAAAGACTTGAAAAACTGAACACCCTCAACAACAATCTTCGATTCTTTGGCAAAAACAATCCCATCAGAGTTTTGAATATAAGAGATCCTACAACGTTGTCTTTTCATCTTGGCTGAGGTGTAGAAGAATTTAGTATTTTGATCACCATCACACAACCATAAATCTCTAGATTTTTTACACCAATAGATTTCTTCTCTCGAGTGAATCTCTTCTAGCTGAGAATTCAAAGATTTATGTCTCTGTAGCAGAATCCATGCCACAATTCATAACCCTAGCATTAAGAGCTTCAAGTTCTTCCTGAATCTTAATCTTCTTAGTAAAATTTTTTTTGAAATGAAGTACATTCCATTTCTTAATTTATTTCTTAAGATAAGAGATTTTTTTAACAAATTGAAACATCTTAGTTCCCTAAACAAAAGGTGTTGTAGACCACCAAGATTGTAAAAGCAAAGAAAAGGATGGATCGTGAAACCACATTGGCTCAAACTTAAAAGAAGAATGACTAGGAGCTCTGTCATTGAAGATGGATAACACAATCAAAAAATGATCTAAACAAGCATAAGGCAAGACCGAGGCCACAACATCCACATTAGAGGAAATCCAATTGTCAGAAACCAGAAAAATGGTCAAGTCTCTCAGCAATCTGCGAGAAATATTTTCTCCTATTTGTCCAAGTAAATGGCCCATTCAAAGTTTTACAATCCACCAAGTCATTATTGAAAATGAAAGCAGAGAAATAATCCAAGATACGCTTATTGGGCAAAATCCCCCCACACTTCTCATCATCAGAGGAAATGGCATTAAAGTCTCCTCCAAAAACCACAAACTGGCCATGAAGGGGGGAAAGGGTGAGGGATAAGGAATCCCAAAGAGATTTCTTACCCCCAATTGACATCGGTCCATAGACATTGAACAACCAGAGTTTAACATTTGAAACACGACTTCTAACTAAGGCCAACATCCAAAAGGGAGCATAAACAACCAATTTCAAATCAATAGACATATCCTTCCAAAGGAAAGTCAAACCCCTAGATTCCCCCGTTGAGGGGGATACACAAAAATTCCAAGGCTTCCATTTGGAAAAGAAAAAGTCGGCACCTTGACAACTTAACTTAATTTCTTGCAAAAGTAACACATCACACTTCATTAAATCCAACTGTGATTTAATGAGGAATCTTTTGTTAGGGGTGCATTTAAGCCCCTAACATTCCAAGACACAAAATTCATTGCACTTGAGGGGAGGTGATCTCTCCCCTCTTCTCAATTGTTAGGTCAGCATTCTCTAGCTCAGTCTTCAAGAAATACTTGGAAGCCACAGATCGAGTGAAAAGGTGGACTAAATTTAGCTTTTTTCTTACCAGACCCTGATTTTGGGCTCAAGAGTGTAGACTAAATGCCAGCATCAATTTCTAACTGTTTGTAAAAGGCCTTCGGCTTCCTACCCCTCCTCATAGGAGAAGGAGATGGTGAAGTAGGGGATAAAGGGAATTGAACCAGAGGTTTATTAATCATACGATCAAAACCCACATTCCCATCCCCTTCCCCAGTTAAACCCAAAGCAATTTCAACATCGGAACTTTATCAGAGAGAATATCAAAAGGATTACCAGTTGGGGGAATAACCAAAGAAGAGTTTAAATTAACCAAATCTTGATCAATTGCTTAAACTACTTTGTCAGTAGCATCCGATTTCAAGGTAATGTTATGATCAAAAACCACTTTCTGAACTTTAGAGATTAAATCATCATCAGAGAGGAAAGATTCCATACAATTAGCCATCAGACCAACATCTATTTGAGAATTGATGGGTAGGCCATCCTTCATATGAGAAGGGAAACCTAGCATTGTCACACCTTCCCCATCCTTCTGACTCACTAAAGGGATGTCGCCAAAAATAGACAGTCATTGCAGAGGAGCGGATTTAGGCTGACTGCCCTCATCAACCTTAGAAGAGGGAGGAACAGGTTTTGAAACATTTTTCCCAGGCCAAGAGACCTTATCTACAAATGATAAACCCCTAAGAGTAACAAAAAGGCCGACATCCATAGTTATAGAGGCCTTAGAAAACCAACCAGAATCACATACAATACTCTAACGCCAAATACCATCACTTGATTTCAAATTACAGTTAGAAGGAACGACAACAGATGAAGAAAGCAAAACATACATTTTTACTCTAAAAACCCCATCTTTGAAAATTGAATGTGAATTAATGAATTTCCCAAATGAATCCCCTATTTTTTGTAAAATATCTAAATCCAAAAATTCATAGGGAAGGCCAGGCAATGAAAACCAAGTGGGTGTGTATTTAACAATATCTTGTGATACAGAAAAAAGAGGTTTCCAATCTTCCACAAAGATTAAATTATGACCTACCCACAAAAATGATTTTTCTAGAGCCTTTTGTTTAGCATCCATAAAATCAAAGATAATGAGGAAAATATTTGCAGAGAGAACCTGAAAGTAGAGCGTGCCATACCAAAGAGAGTGAATTTCATGATGGATCTTAGAAAGAAAAACATTATCTCCCCAAACCTGAATAAGAACCACCAAGGAGTGCAAGTCCCGTGCTTTTTTATCAAACGGAGCATCAGTCGTATAGATACACGACATTGGCGACCAAACCTTCTCTGGTAAGGAACCTTTATCTAAATGTTTATTCACCGTAGTAGGGGCTGAAACAGTTTTTGACCGAGCCACATGAGCAGGGTTTCTCCGAGTGCCCCCAAGCCCATGGGACTTACCATGAATAGGGAGATTCTGTCGCAGCCCAAAGAAATCCTTAAAATATGAAGATTGCAGTCTTCCTGGATGCCCTTGACGCCACTCTGAATGATCCCTCGAAAACACATCCACCCATTCACCATTCCAAAAACCCATTGCGGGTAATATCTCATGATAATTAATTCAAGAATTACTTGGAGTAAATTAATTAAATTAATAAATAAAGTTGTGATGACCCTTCTGGGGTAGAATTAATCTAGTTAAAATTATAAACGTTATGTTTGTGGAGTTAATTAAATTAACTTTAGGAAACCATTCTTTTAATGCTCGAGATAACCCTTAGCATAGACAAACTTATTTATCTCATCTTTATTGTAGAACATCTAGTATTTTATGTTGTTTAAAAAAAAAAATTGTTGTTGCATTTTTGCCCAAAAGTTTGGGCATGACACAAGGCCTCTCTATTCTCAACCATCTCTCACTCAAAGTGATCTCGAATACCAACATTCTTAGTATAATAATGATACATAGAATTTTTGGCCAAACATATGACACTTGTCACATCCAGTCCTCACTATCCTGCAATCAAAACCAATACCATTACTAAGTCTCTGTAACCAAAACTTATCCTTGGAGGCATGTGTAGCAACCATATACTCTGGATCACTGGTGGAAAATGCAACTACAAGTTGTATTTTACTCATCCAACTCACTGCACCTCCAAACAAAGTAAGCACATAGCCAATAGTGGACCTTTGACTATCCAAGTCACCAGCTCATTCTGCATCAACAAAATCTTGTATGACCAATGACTTATCCACACCATCAATACCATGATAAACCAAATAGTAATTAGAAGTACCTTTCAAGTATCTTAATACCCTTTTAATAAAGGTCCAATGCTCTTTTCCTAGGTTAGACATAAACCTTCTTAGAACTCCCACTACTTGGGCTATATTTGGTCTAGTACAAACTATTGCATACTTTAAACTACCAACGACACTAGCATCTCTTCAATATAATCATCAGAATTAGGACACATGTCTATAATCAACTTAGTACCAACCAGAAATGGAACACTTACTAGCTTACAGTCTTACATTTTAAATATTTGCAAAATGGTGTTAGCATACTTACTCTAACTTAACCAAAGATTTATGTGAATCCAATCTTTTTTGGTTTCCATCCCAAGAAGATATCTAGAAACCCTCAAATATTTCATATCAAATGTTTCAAAAATATGAGTTTTGATCTCTTTAATCATCACCTTGTTGTTACCAATAAACATGTCATCAACATACAAGACAATAATTAATAATTGATCATCAATAACCTTAACATAAACACAATGATCCTCTTCACTTATAACTTAACCAAACTTTAATGGAAAAGCATCAAACTTTTAGTACTACATCCTAGGTGATTGTTTTAAATAATGCAATGACCATTTTAACCTATAAATTGAGTTTTCTTTTCCTTTCTCAACAAAACCATCAAGTTGTCACATAGAAATCTCTTTTTCAAGATTCCCATGCAACAAAGTATTTTTAATATCCATTTTCTCTATCTCAAAATCACAAGCAACAACAATAAATAATACGAATCTAATAAAATTTATCTTAGCAAGAGGAGAGAATATTTCACCAAAATCAACTGCCTCTCTCTGGGAATAGCCCTTTTCCACTAGTTTGGCCTTGTACCTCTCTAATTGACTATTTTCTCCAAATTTATTCCTAAATACCCACTTGTATTTAATGGACTTTGTTCCTTTGGGAAAAATAACAAGATCCTAAGTGTCACAATTATCCAATGCTATCATCTCCTCCTACATGGCCTACATCAAAGATTCACTTTCCTCAAAAGAGAATGCTTCCCTATAAGATCTAGGTTCATCGTCAATACTTAATTAAAAAAAATTACAATGGAATTCTAGTGGGATATACTTGTCAACTAGATTATGTTATCTTGTGGACCTTCTCAAAGGTGAAATAAGAGGATCTTCCTCATGTTCTTGCTCATTTTTTTCAATTTCTTCTATCACTACAGATTCCTTAGAACTTTCACTTGAACTCTTTTCTTCTTGTCCATCTCTTTGTTCTTCCACATGTGCATTTTCTTGGTTACTTTCAAAATGCATCATCTTTGACTTTTCCTTTGGTTGTTCTTCACCTGAGTCAACTCTAAATTGCGTAAAATATCACATCTCTAGAAAAGATCATTTTATAAGTTAGAGTATTCCAAAGCTTATAACCTCTTACACTCTCACCATATCCTACAAAGATGCATTTTTGAGCTTTTGGATCCAATTTAGATCGCTTATCTTGAGGAACATGACCAAAAGCCTCACAACCAAAGACTTTTAAATGTGAAACTAAAGGACTTTTACCCAACCACATCTCATAAGGTGTTTTATCTATTGGAAAATGCACACTCCAATGAGAAATTGAAGGTGATTGAAGGTTTTCTCATTGATGGCAACCTTGCAATCATATGACACCGATAAGACAAAGATATCAGCACCGGCACTGATAGACTGACTCTACACCAGCATACAGAAACCAATAGTGAAAGGAAGGATACCGGCACCTTGGTCGACTTCAATTTTGTTTAAAATGTATTTTGTAATTAATTATAAAATCATTGTAAGCCAACATGGTGAGTTGTAATATGACTCATATATGTATGAGATCATTTTAGATCATTTTGTAACAAGGTGATAGGTGAAATTATGCAGGCCTAATATGCAAATTATTGGTTAAGGGTTTATGTATGTAGCAGAGCTTAAATCGGTACTGGATCTGGTATAGCAGATGCTAATCTAAAGCAATACAAGACATTGGATTTTTATAATCCTTTTGTAAGTCAGTGTGACTTCTTTTGTAATTAAGAAGTGAGCTCTAGGCACTTGGCCTTCCTGCATGTGCAGGCCCCTATTGTAAAAGTAATATTCTCTTATTGGCCAGTAAGCAAATATTATGGGTCACAAATCCCACCAAGGTTTTTCCCACACCGAGTTTCCTTGTTAAAATATTGTGTTATGGTGTGCTTCTCATGTTGTTGTTATTATTCTTGTTTACTGCATTATTTCTAGTTTACCGGTACACAGTTTTGATATGCTTTTCATGTTTTAAGTCAAGTAAGCTTATATATCAGTTAGATATTGATTCACCTCCCCTCTCAATATGTTTGGAAATCCTAACAATTGGTATCAGAGCCTAGTCCTCTATTTTCAAAAGCCTAATAGCTTGAGGAAGATCTTGTCACTGGTAGAGATGGAAAACTTGAGAAAGCAATTGGAAACAACTCTTACAGACTATGATGCAGAAAAGGTGAAGAATATCAAACTTGAAGATGATCTAAAGGTTGCTCGGGATATTATTCAAGAACATCAAGAAAATTTTACTATTGCAAGGAATAGGAGAAGAGAACTTTGTGAAAAGATGCAAAATGAGGAAAATGAAAAGGAAACTCTTAATGATCTGGTAAACAAGCTAAGACAAGAAATCGGGACAACAAAGAATGAGATGCAGGATATGACTATGAGAATCTATAAAGAAATTGAAGATAGAAAGAAGAATGAAGAAGACTTGGTTAGAAGACTAAATGATGCTGGAAATGAAAACACAAGACTCGGCCATGAAAATGATATGTTGAAAATGAATCTAATGCACACACAAAATATACAAGACACTATCAGCAAACGACAAGGAAAGAATAGAGAACAATGTAATTTTACACTTAGATATATACAAGAAATTCTTAATGGAAGTTGTCAATGAAATTCCAAATGACCTGTATAGGAGATTAGAAGCTAGAAGATTAGCTATTGTTGAACTAGATAAGAAGATTAAGATTCAAAAATTACTGGCAGTGCATTCAGTTAACTCACCTGATGAATTAGACAAATTAATTAGTGAGGCTAACCGGATAGTATTTTCTACTGCTCACCAGCATGTAGCACTAATGGTTGGCAGAGTAAATGAAGTATCTGAGGAAACAAAAGAAGGATGGGATATATTCTTTGTGGAAAAAGAAAAAGAGGAAGAATTACTTAGGCCTAAAACTATCAAAGTATATCAAAAGGAAAGAGATAAGGGAAAAGTTAAGGTAGGTGGACCACCAAGCCTAAAAATAACTAACAATATGCCCCCACCTCTTTCAGATACTCCATTGGTAGACACTACTGACAGATAACCGGCCACAGAGAGTATGAAGACTCTGGTAGAAGATACAAATCCTAAATATGAAATTTTGTATAGAGTAAATGTAGACACTCAGGAAGTTAATGTTGTGGTTGACAGAGAAACCACTAAGGATAAGGATAAAAATGTAACTACTAAGTCACCGGCTGCAGAGGTTGAGTTGAACATAGAAAAACCTTCACAGGTAGAGCAAACAGCAGAGGATACCACTAAGGAATTGGTAGATACAATAGATAAACCATCTGAAGAACTAGCAAAAGAGAGTTCTAAGGTACAAACAAAGATTACATCTAAGAAACTGGCAGTTAAAAGCTCAGAGAAACCCTCTGAGATACAATTAGAGAAACCAAAACCGGTATAGGTTGAAGCATAGGTTCAGACAGAGACAATACCACCAGCCCAAACTGAAAAGCATAAAATTTTGTTTGTAGAAATGCAAACACAGACAGACCTACCAGAGGTAGAATCAAGCAAGGTAATTACCACAACCGGTAGCATGGCTATTGTAAAGACTGTTGGACAAACATCTGGTACAACTGTGGCAGAATTCAGACCTACTAATGTAACAGAGGTCCTGTTAGATTCAATAGAGAAGATCATCGAATGCAATGCACAAACCTATAAGGCTATTGATGATACAATACCAATTCTTAAATTGATTGCACAAAAGTGCACAGTTGATAATAAGGATTATTTAGGACAACTAGACACATTGTCTAAGTTCATCACCCACAACCTATTGACTATTAATCAAATAAATGAGGATACATTTAAGGAAAGAATGATAAAAGAAAAAGAGAAATTCTTTGAGGATATTGTGAAGAAGAACAAGGAAGAAATGGGTACCCTTTTATTGGAACTTGGAGAAATAATTTATGACTTCAAGAAATTGTACAAGGACACTTGCAAAATGAATGTATTAATAGAGGATCTTGACAAGGAGATCAACAAAGCACAAGAGAAGATAAATAATATTGTTGACAATCTGATAGGAGCATCAGATTCATTTTTGGAGTTAGAGAAGAAAATTGCAGAGCAAGAAGAGAAAATCAAGAAACTAGAGAATGACAAACAAGAAATAAAGGATAAGGCAAAGGACTTGAAATGCAGACTTAGTCCAAGACTAGAATACCTTATTTCCTTGAGAAAAGAAATATCTGAGGCTCTGGTTCCTAGACTGAAGACACCGGAAGAGAAAATGCACATACTCACCAATACAGTGTAGAGAACACAAGAGGCAATAAAAGATACCAAGATATTCAACAATGATATAAATTTGATCTTGATAGATATATTTCAGATTGTAACCCACCGGTTACAAGAATCCAGGCAGGACTCCATTGACATCGAATGACAACCTTTGTCAATGATGTCAAAGGGGGAGTAGTGGGATGAGAAAAATATTCAGAAGAAAGGAAATCATCTGCTCAGGGGGAGCATAAATTTTTTTGGCACACAGTTTTGGTAGGACAATTTTGGCAGACTATTTTTGGATATTATTTTGGACACTTTTTATTTTTCTCGTGAGTGTTGCCATCAATGCCAAAGGGGGAGATTGTTGGCAAATGCACACTCCAATGAGAAATTGTAGGTGATTGAAGGTTTTTTCATTGATGGCAACCTTGCAATCATATGACATCGGCAAGACAAAGATATCGACACCAGCACTGACAAACTAACTCTACACCAACATACAGAACACCGGTAGTGAAAGGAAGGATACTGGCACCTTGGCCGACTTCAATTTTGTTTAAAATGTATTTTGTAATTAATTGTAAAATCATTGTAAGGTGACATGGCAAGTTGTAATATGACTAATATATGTATGAGATCATTGTAGGTCATTTTGTAACAAGGTGATAGGCGAAATTATGCAGGCCTAATATGCAAATTATTGGCTAAGGGTTTATGTATGTAGCAGAGCTTAAACCAGTACTAGATCTGGCATAAAAGATACTAATCTGAAGTAGTACAAGACATTGGATTTTTATAATCCTTTTGTAAGTCAGTGTGACTTCTTTTGTAATTGAGTAGTGAGCTCTAGGCACTTGGCCTTCCTACACATGCAGGCTCCTAATATAAAAGTAATATTCTCTTATTGGCCAGTAAGGGAATATTGTGGGTCACAAATCCCACTGAGGTTTTTACCACACCAGGTATCCTCGATAAAATACTATGTTATGGTGTGCTTCCCATGTTGTTGTTGTTATTCTTGTTTAGTGCATTATTTCTAGTTTACCGGTACACAGTTTTGATATGCTTTTCATGTTTTAAGTCAAGCAAACTTATATACCGGTTAGATACTGATGCACCCCCCCTCTTAGTATCTTTGGGAATCCTAACATTATCAACGAGATCTTTACAAGATCTATTAATTAAATAAAAAGCAGTTATAGCTACTTTTTTGCCAAAAACATTTATCAAGCTTATCACTACTTAACATGCTCCTAGCTCTTTCCATTAATGTTCTGTTCATTTTTCCTAATACCCCATTTTTTTTGGGAGTGTAAGGTGTAGTCTTTTGCCCAACAATTCATGCATGTTTTTGAAACTCATCAAGTTCCCCAGAGAAATATTCACCCCCATTGTTAGATGTCAATACTTTTATCTTATAATCTAATTTCTTTTCAACCAATGCCCTAAATTCCTTGAACTCAATGAAAAATTTAGATTTTGAATGCATAAAATAAATTCAAGTATATCTTGAGACATCAAAGAGTCAACATCCACTAGACGACATACATCCAAATGAATAATCTCTAAAAGTCTCTTAGCATTATTAAGTCATTTATAAAATGAAGATCTATCGTGTTTACCAAACACACGATGCTCACAAAAACCACTCTAACTAATAGAATAATAAAAACTCCCTTCAACTAGTTTCTTATCTAGAATGGTCTTAAGACCTTTTCACCGATGTGACCCAATCTATGGTGCCACAACATACATGCATTTTCACTCCTAGTTACAAAATCTCAATTACAAAGAGTAGAAGCGTGTAGCTTAAACAAAGTCCTTATTTGAGATCCTTTAGCCACTACCAAACTTTCAATCAAAAACCAGACTTATCAAAAGTCACATGCATTCTAGAATCATTTAGCTTGGAAATAGAAGTAAACTTCTTGCAAGATCTGGAATATGTAAAACATTATCAATGGAAACAATCCTCCTATCACTGAAACACAACTTTACCTTGCCTTTTCCAATAATATTCGCTGAAGTGTTATCAAGAAGAAAAACTTATCCATATCCTTTATACTCAAAAAACCACTCCTTGCGAGGAGTCATATGGTAGGAAGCAATTGAATCAACAAGCCAAGCATCATTACTAATAGATTTAGCTGAAATAAATAAATCATCAAAATCATTTCCATCTAAGAAATTATTTGTGGAAGTATTAGCTCCATTTCCTTATTTCTACACTCCTTCACATGCCCTCTTTAATCATAATTCCAACACTTCACTCTACTCTTTCCAAGGATTTTAGAACATCGTTTTCACTTAAGATCCTTCTTTTTATCCCCTTTAGGCCCTTTTTCCTTAGGCCTTCCTCAAACATACAAGGCATATTGGGAGATACCATTCATAGTCTTTCTTCTTATCTCTTTTAAAACATACTTATCCATCTTAGGCTTTGTAGCACCACTACTTATGAGAACAATTGTATTTTCTCAAGAATCAGGCAAAGAGAAAAGTAGAAGAATACATTTATCTTCATTTTCAATACTAACATCTATTAATGCAAGATAACTTAAAATCAAATTAAAAACATTCAAATTGTCAACAGTAGAATCACCATCTCTCATTTTCAAATAATATTTGTTTCAGATAAAGCTTGTTAGACAAACTCTTAGTTTGATAGATATCACATATTTTCCTCCATAGTTTGTATGTAGTGTCTTTTGTAGAGACATTTAGGAGGATAGAGTTAGAGATAAATAACTAAATGGTTCCTTGTTCCTTCTTGTCTAACTTTTTCCACTCATCATCTGTCAAAGAAGAATCCTCTAGTTTCTTTTCCTCTAAAACCGGCAACCACTGATCTCTCTCTTCTAGGAGATCCTCAACTTTCAACTTCCACATCTCATAACTAGTGCCATTGAACTTCTCAATATCTTGATGAGAGGTGGAGGCAATAGTATACAACCTTTCTCAAATATATAAAATGTTAGACAAATCTGATACCAAGAGTAAACTAAGAGGGGTGGTGAATCAGTTTACCATTAGAAATTAGAACTATTCCATATCAAAACCTTTAAACTGGAGCACAAGGAAATCATCACAATGAAAGATAAAACATGAAAGCACAACACACACATCACCAATATTTTTTATGTGGAAAACATGGTAAAGGGAAAAACCACGGTGGGAAACCCTAACCACAATCAGATAATACTTTTGTAGTAGTATGTGGAATAATTACAATGGGGCTTGCATTTGCAATCAAGCCAACAACCTAGAGCTCACTGCTCATCACAAAAGAGTAGTCTCACTGACTTACAAAACACCGGACTACAATTTGGAAAGAATGAATTGTGAAAGTAGCATCTCTTAATGCTTGATACAGTTTTGATTAAGCACAAATGTCTTCCCTGCAATACCAAATCCTTATGATCCCTTTGCTAAAAGATATGAATTTACTCACACATAAACCTTTCTATCATAATGCATACATAACCATCAATCCCACATATTACATATCACATGAATAATTCACCTATAAATACAAATCATCAACCTTATGATAAGTTCAGCTAAACCCTAAACCCAAAAACCCATAATTACAAAAATTACATCACACGGTACCACCAGATTAATATTATGATTTACATTACATATCATGACATAATTCAAATATTCAAACAATTATATCCGCTGGAAATTCCGTTAAGACCAAAATCCAGCACGTTTCACCAAATGGTAGAAACCCTTAGTGCAATAAGACAAAAAGTATAATCGGATCTTAAAAGGACCACCATAATAGCACACCAAGAAATGCAAAGCCATCAAACACTCATGAAATGATCAAGAAGAACCTTCAACATGATAGAAATCGATTCCATACGTCGAACCCAAATCATCTTATCAAAACATCAAATATCACTAATTAGTAAAGCTAACTGGTACCAAGAAATATCAACCGGGAACATAAGCAATAGTTACCGGAGCACCAAAACATGAACCAACAAAATATGGAAAGCATATAATCATCTTAAATAAGCATAAAAAACCACATCCAATGATCTGATCGTACCGAATCAGAATCAAAACCAAAACCAAGATAAACACCAAGTGTAGCCGGGATAGGTTGAATCTAGATAGCAGAACCATATCCAGCTAGGATATAGTGTTGACATCAATGACAACACTGAACCAAATCCATCATATGCAAACAATATCTCCCTTTGGCATTGATGGCAACATTGAATGTGAAAAATATCCAAGTGCCAAGGAATGGCAACAATCTCCCAAAAGTTGATCTGATTATCATATGAGCACCATCTCCCCCAAAGATTTGACTATTTTCCATATGAATACCATCTCTCCCCCTTTGATATCAATGACAAAGGATGGATACGAAAAAACTGACTACTCCCCTTGATTAGTAGCATCATCTCATCAACTCGGATCAAAGAAAATATCTGATAAGCTTACCGGATTGATGCATTCTTGCATCTCTAAGTCTCTTCTGGAGGGTTGGTAACCCCCAACTAATCTTTGTGATATTCAAAATTATCTTTAGGCAATGGTTTTGTTAGAATATTTGCTATCTACTCCTTAGTAGGCACATAAACCAATCTGACTTCCTTTGCTTCAACCTTTTCTTTCAAGAAATTATACCTTATAGAAATGTGTTTTGATTTGGAATGAAATGACACATTATTTGACATATCAATAGAAATAGTCTTATCATAGTGAATAACAATAGGCTCATCATAACTTATCCTTATATCTTTCAACATCTATTTCATCCATAAAATTTGAGTACAGTTGGTTGCAGCAGCTACATATTCTGCTTCAGTGGTAGATAATGAAGTACATGATTGTTTCTTACTAGGCCATGAAACCAATTTATTTCCAAGAAAGAATGCACTACTAGTGGTGCTCTTTCAGTCATCCAAATCTCCTACCCAATCAGAGTTTGTATAGGCACATAGTCTGAAATCATCATTCTCTGGATACCACAACCCAAGGTCTCTCGTACCTATCGAATATCTAAATATCCTCTTAACAACAATATCATGAGTTCCTCTATGATCTGATTGAAATATAGAAGCAATAAAAATAACATTCATTATATCAATTCTATTCCAAGTTAAGTACAACAATCCACCTATCATTGATTTGTATGTACTTGGATTCACTTTAGGAGATTCATTATCCTTTGACAATTTGCAACCAGTTATCATAGTAGTACCAACAGGTTTAGAATTCTCAAGTCCAAATTTATTAAGAAATTCCTTCACATACTTATTTTGACAAATGGAAATACCTTTATCAGTCTATGCAATTTGCAAACCTAAGAAAAATTTCATCTCACCAATCATAGACATTTCAAATTCATTTTTCATATCATTAGCAAATTTCATGCATAGGCTTTCTTCTCCTCCAAAAATGATATCATCCACAAAGACTTCAATAATAAGTATGTCATCATGTTCAATTTTATAATATAGGTTAGTGTCAGCATTACCTTTACTAAAATCGAGCTTAGAAATATATCTATCCAATCTAGCATACCATTCTCTAGGGGCCTGTTTTAATCCATATAAAGCTTTCTTCAATTTGCAAACCATGTCCTTGTCTTCTGATAAAGAAAATCCATCAGGTTGCTCAATGTAGACTTGCTCCTCAAGATCTCCATTCAGAAATGCACATTTGACATCCATCTGATATACCGTGTAGTTCTTGTGTGCAGCATAGGCAAGAAATAGTCTTACCACTTCAATTCTTGCAATCGGAGCATAAGTCTCACCATACTCAACTCCTTCTTCTTGTGAATAACCTTTGAAAACTAATCTAGCCTTTTTTCTTACAACTTGACCTTCCTCATTCAATTTGTTCCTAAAAACCCATTTAGTTCCAATAATATTCTTATCTTTAGGTTTGGGAACTAATTCCCATGTCTTATTATTTTCTATCTGATCTAATTCTTCTTCCATTGCTATCATCCAATTTTCATCTTTACTTGCTTCAATAAATGGTTTTGGTTCAATTTGAGAAATCAAAGCTAGCCTTCTTCTAGTCATCACACCTATGCTTTTATTTCCAATGATCTGATCTTTAGAATGATTTAGTTTTGCATACTTGGGAGTCTTTGGATTTTCTTTATTTACCATCTCTTTCTACTATTCAACAATCATAGTTGAATTTTCTGATGTTGCCAGAGTCACTGATTCAATGCTCTGAATAAATTATTTCATTACCGGTTTAGGTCTGATAAATTCATCTTCTAGTCCATAGTCATATGATATGATCTGATTACTACCTTGTTCATCCACCTTAACATATATTCTCTCCATTATCCTATTCAATCTTTTGTTATAACATCTATATGCTTTACTCTTAGTACAATAACCCAAAAATATTCCTTCATCACTTCTAGGATCCAATTTTCCTAATGCATCATATCTTCTAATGTAGCATTTACTTCCGAAATTCTAAACTATCTAATAGTAGGAGTATGACCAAACCATAATTCATAAGGAGTCTTACCAATATCACCTTTTATGTGTACTCTATTGAAAGTGTATACCGCGGTATTGACAACTTCTCTCCAATAGATATCAGACGATTTAGCTTTAGTCATCATTTTCCTTGCCACATCCAATATGGTTCTATTTTTACTTTCCACCAATCCATTCTATTGTGGAGTTCTAGGTGTATAAAGTTGTCTTCTGATTCCATTCTTCTCACAAAATTTGTTGAACTCACCAAATGTAAACTCACTGCCTTGATCTGATCTTAAGCATTTTATCTTCAATCTGGTCTCAGTCTCAACCATAGATTTGAAGATTATAAATTTCTCAAGAGCTTATGTTTTTTCTTTTAAAAATGCAACCCACATCATTCTAGAGTAGTCATCAATAAGTAAAATTAAATATATATCACCTTGAAAACTTTTAGTCCTTTTTGGTCCACACATATCAGTATGAATAAGATCAAGAATTTTATGAGATTTATCATGTATGCTTCTGAAAGAAGTTCTGACTTGCTTACCCATTTGACATTCTCTACATATCGGATTATGAGGTTTGACAATCTTGGGAAAATCTTTGACAACCTGCGTTGAACTGATCTTTACTATGCAATCAAAATTTACATGACACAACCTCATATGCCATAACCAACTTTCATCAATCTGAGCAATCAAACAAGCTTTCTCACCAATGTTCAAATGAAAAATGTTTCCTTTGGTCTAGGTTTCGGAAGAAAATTCCAACCCAGATCTATTGATGATCTTGCATTTTCCATCCTTGAATTACAAATGAAATCCTCTATCCGCCATCTGACCTATACTTAAAAGAGTATGCTTCAAGCCTTTAATATAATAAACATTATCGATATTAGTCTTACCATCCAATGATATTGTCCCTTTGCCTTTGATCCTACATGCCTTGTTGTCTCCAAATCTGACTAGTTCACCATCAAATTCTCACAATGATAGAAATTTTCTCGTCACCGGTCATGTGATGTGAGTATCCGCTGTCTATAACCCATTCATCCTTTTCTTCAATTTTGGAAGCTAAATCCTTCTCCTCAATATGAGTTGCTTCAATGACAGGTTCCAAAGAATCATCCTTGATAGCAATAAAGACCCAATCTTTACCAGAGCTTCCATTGCTGGTTCCACTTGCAGGTTCATCATCATCATCATCATCATCAGTAATACCATAATCATCATCACCAACATAATAGCATGATTTATCCTTATTCCTTCTAAATATAGGTCTATTATGATATTCCAAATTAGGCTTATAAATCTTCACAAATCTTTCATGATTCCTAGCAGCTCTTTCAAGGCATCTAGAAGCAAAATGACTGATCTTATTGAATGAAAAATATTTAAAAGGCACTTTTCCTTCACACTTACTTCCAGTTGATCCTTTAGGAATTCTTCTAGCAATCAGGGAATCCAACTCTTCAAGTTCTATGTCTTCCCTTTCAATGTCCTCCAGATCTTTAACATACAATTCCTTCCAATCTATCTTCTGCTTACTAGAGGCAGATGATCTAAATGCAATTTTAGTTTTAATAGCACTCTGATCTCCAAGTTCCTCAAGTTCAAAAGCAGTCAATTTCCCAAGTAATGTATCTTTGGTAACAGGGGTACTTGACATTTTCTAGAGTTCATTAATTGCAATAGCCTTCATCTTATAAGCCGGATGTAGAACTCTCAGAACCTTTGACACAACCTTGTCCTCACTAACTGATCTGCCACAACATTTGATTCCCATGATAATTTCATTTACTCTATCCATGAAAGAACTAATCTTATCATCTTCTTCCATCTTCAAAGTTTCATATCTTACCCGAAAACCTTCAAGTTTTAAAATCTTTACTACTTGGTTGCCTTCATAAAGAGTTTCAAGCTTTGTCCAGATCTATTTTGTTCTCTCCAACTCAATGACATTCAATAGATTTTCATCAAATAAGGCGCTCAACAATTCTTTTTTTTCTCTAACATCATGTTCAGCTCTCTTTTGTTCATCAGTAGGTGCTAGTGTTCCATAATTAGGATCATGAGGTATATACCCTTTCGCCACTATCTCCCAAACTTTAGCTCCAAGACATCTCAGATGAATCTTCATTCGCTCCTTTCATATTTTATAATTTGTACCATCAAATTTGGGACTCTCCTTTTGATATGGGTTGAATATAGAACTAGATGTAGTTGCCATTGGATCTCCTCAAGCGGTAAAGCTTCTATGGAGAGTACCTTGCTCTGATACCAATTGTTAGACAGATTTGATACTGGGAGTAAACTGAGAGGGGGGGTGAATCAATTCACTATCAAAAATCAAAACTATTGCATATCAAAACCTTAAACCAAAGCATGAGGAAACCATCACAATGAAAGATAAAACATGAAAGCATAGCACACACAACACTAATATTTTTGACATGGAAAACCCAGTAAAGGGAAAATCACAATGGGAAACCCTACCCACAATCAAATAATACTTCTGTAGCAGTATGTGAAATAATTACAATGGGGATTGCACTTGCAATCAGGCCAACAGCCTAGAGCTCATTGCTCATCACAAAAGAGAAGTCTCATTGACTTACAAAACATTGAACTATAATCCAAAAAGAATGAACTGTGAAAATACCATCTCCTAATGCTTGATACCATTCCGGTTAAGCATGGATGTCTTCTCTACAATACAAAATCCTTTGATCCTTTCACTGAAAGATATGACTTTATTTGCACATAAACCTTTGTATCATAATGTAGACATAACCATCGATCCCACATATGACATATTACATGAATAAGTCACCTATAAATATAGATCATCAACCTTATGATAAGATCGGCTAAACACTAAACCGAAAAACCCATAATTACAAAAAATAAATCACACTGTACCACCAGACCAATATTATGATTTGCATTACATAGCATGATCTAATTCAAATATCCAAACAATTATATCCCTCGAAAATTCTGTTAAGACCAAAATCCAGCACGTTTCACCAACTAGTAGAAACCCTCAGTGCAATAACACAAAAAGTCTAACCAAATCCAAATAGGACCACCATAATAGCACACTAGCCAATGCAAAGCCATCAAACACTTGAGACATGATCAAGAAGCACCTTCAACATTATAGAAATTCCATAAGATGGACCAAAATCATCTTATCAAAACATCAAATATCAGTAACCAGTAAAGCTAATCGGGACCAAGAAATATCAACCAGGAACATAAGCGATAGTTATAGGAGCACCAAAACATAAACCAACAAAATATGACAAGCATATAACCATCTTGAATAAACATAAAAAACTGCATCCAAGGATTTGATCATACTAAATCAAAATCAAAGCCAAAACCAAGATAAACGCCAAGTCTAACCACGATAGGTCCAACTAGGATAGCAGAACCATATCTAACCGGGATACAATGTTGACATCAATGACAATACTTAACCAAATCTAGCATATGCCAATAGAAAAAACCCACAAAACAAAATCTCCCACTAGAACCAAAAACCTTCAACACTTATAGAAAAAGGTATCCCTTCCTCATCAAAATTGTTAGCTTTACTACAAAATGTTGTTAAAAAAAGTGAAGAAGGCTTGCAATATTAACTTTAAATGAATATTATTGAAAAATTGAAACTAAAGATAAGCCCTTAACAAAGTGATTGTAGAATCAAAACAAGAAGAAGAAAACCATAACACACAAAACACCAAATTTATGTGGAGAACCCTTTTGGGAAAAAATCCACCATAGAAAGAGAGGAAAGTATATTACTAATAAAATGAAGCATACAACATATATCCACTTCTTTTCTAGACCTTTACAATATTGACTTTGTTATCCTAGAAACTGAACAAGATTGAATGAATAACTCTAGCTTAAGGTCCCAATTTATAGACATTTGTGAGGATGAATACCACCATGGTATCACCAAACAACAAGATACAATACCACTTGGAAAAAATCACATGTATCTCCTTGAAATAAACCAAAACACCCAAAATAGCCTCTTACAAATTCTCTTCTACCTACCATAAGGCATCTCTCATGCATGGGCACCTACATAAGGATTTCATCGTAAATATTGTCATAGAATCAACAATGACTATCATAACTATCATGGGTGCTCTTACAACCCCTTACAAGTGTCCAACCACCTCATAATAGAAGCTTCCAAAAGAACTTACCTAGCTATTTTTGTCCTTTTCCACAAGGACAAATGGTAAAAGTAACTTTTGTTGGCCATTTGGTGGAATTGATTATGTGTTGCATTGATGTTTTGTCTTTGATGTCAACACTAGTTGTTTGGATTCTTTATCGGCACTCTTCTAGTCCCGGTAGGTTGAGTAGTTTCTGGTTAACTTGGATCCAGCATGACCCAGTTGACTCAGGTATAATCTGGTGATGGAATTGGCTTGTTCATGATACTCATACTCATATTTGGTCAGTTGATTTTGGTCTGGTTATTGGATGCTATCTTGTTTACTTAGAAGATTGGTTTTTGGTTTCGACAAGGGTTTCACTGGTAGAGCCTTTTGGTGGAGATCTTTGATGCATTGCACAATTGGTGTTGGTGTAGCTTCTGATGGAGTTTCAGGATGTTGTTGGTGATCATGTTCGAGACTTGGCATTTGGAGATAATTGCTAAAGTGTGTGGACCTATACTTGGTCCCAGTTGATCTAGGTTATGGACTGACATCAATATAACATGTGGATAGGATCTATTATTGTATTTTTGGGATGTCTTATGTGTTGGATATTATTTGTTTGTTATAAGGATGACATGGTTTATAATTATGTAATTGGTTTATTGTTTGGTGGTTGACTTGATTATTTATGGTCAAGGGTTTGTATAAATAAGATGTAAGATCCCATTGTAGATCATCATGGTTAATGTAAGAGGTCATGGTCAAGGAATGTAATGTGTGAATAATGTAATATCATCCAGGCAGAGGAGTTGGTCAATCATTGGAGATCAAATTGGGTTTGTGTAAGAGGATTTAGTCCTCCAGTATTGAGCTTAAGCGGAACTATACTCAGGCATATTAGATGCTATCTTTTGCAGTTGAACAATTCTCCAGATTGTAGTTTGGATTTATATGTAGTTAGTGAGGCTTTTTTTGTGATGAGGAGTGTGCTCTAGGCTATTGGACTTCCTGCAAGTGCAGGCCCCTTCATTGTAATTCACATACTTACTGTAGAAGTATTATTTGATTGTGGGTAAGCTTCCCACCATGGTTTTTCCCTTTACCAAATTTTCCACGTACAAATCTTGGTGTTGTGTGGATGGCTTTTATTCTATGATTATTGTTTATACTTAATTGGATTAATTGCTATTTTGGTATTATTGTTTTGGGTTCCAGTATTAAAGTTTAAATTGCTAATGCTTCTGGTAATCTGTGACACATGATTAACACCCCCCCCCTCTCAGTTGTCTTCCAGTTATCTGAACTATCTAACAATTGGTGTTAGAGCTTTGGTCCTCTCTGCAAAACGCTTAACTACTTGAGGAAGATCCTATGGTGACTAACAATTCAAGTTTATCCAGTTCTTCTAGAGCTATCTTTCAAATGGATATATCGAGGCTTGAAGGAACAAACTATATAGTATGGAAGATTTGGATGGAGACTCATCTGAGCTATCTTGGCAAGAAGATTTGGGAGATCAAATAGAATGGTATCACACCCTTTAATCTGGGATTTGGCAATCCTTCTCTAGAAAATTGGATAAGGAGCTTGAGAATGATTGTAGAGAAAGAGAAGCCCTCTTGTGTGCACTTCTGATCAGAAAATCATGGGATTAATAGACAAATCATCTAGAAAGGCTATATGGGATAAGTTGCAAACTCATAATGAAGGTGACCCTACAGTGAAAATTGCTAAACTTGATGGTTACCACGTGAGATATAAAAACTTGAAGATGGAAGAAGATGAAAGGATTACTACATTCATGGAAAGAGTAAATGAGACTGTTATGGGAATTCAACGTTGTGGTGGAACTTTGAGCAAAGATGAATTTTTTTCTAAAGTCCTGAGAGCCCTACCACCAGCTTACAAAATGAAGGCTACTACTATAAATGAGTTGAGAACAATGGCTAATGCATCTGTCAATAGAGATACTTTGGTTGGGAAACTATCTGCTTTTGAGCTTGAGGAATTTAGACCTTCTGGAGCTATGAAGACTGAACCTGCTTTTCATGCATCTACATCTACAACTGGTAAGCAAGACTAGAAATCTTTATATGCAAAAGAACTAGAATATATGAAAAGAGAAGATCATGAGTTTGAGCAACTTAAAGCACTATTTGCTAGAAGAGTACCGAAAGGACTGGTAGGAAGTAAGTATGAAGGAAAAGAACCTTTTAAATGTTTTACATGTAATAAGATTGGTCATTTTGCATCTAGATGTCCTGAAAGAAATTCAAGATTTGAAGAAAGAGTTAAAAGATCAATTAAGACTAACCCTGGATAACAGAACAAGTATAGATTCAAGAAAAATAGAGACAAATCATGCTGCATAGCGGATGAGGAAGGCATTACTAATTCAAATGATGAATCGATAGAAGACTCTGCTAGTGGATCCGACAATGGGAAGGAATGGGTGTTCTTGGCTATCAAGGAAGATGATCCGGAACTAAAAGAGAATGTAGCTGAGGAGAAGGCACTTGTTGCTAAAATTGAGGACAAGGATGAATGGGTAATTGATGGTGGTTGTTCACATCATATGACTGGAGATAAAGAAAAGTTTTTGTCTTTGCAAGAAATTGATGGTGGACTAGTTAGATTTGGAGATGACAAGGCATGTATGATCAAGGGACAAGGAACTATATCATTGGATGGTAAGAAAAATACTGACAATGTTTATTATGTTGAAGGTTTGAAGCATAAACTTTTGAGTGTAGGAAAATTGGTAGATAAGGGATTTCAATTACAGTTCAAGGATGGAAATGCAAAATCATTAACAGAACTGGCTTGGAGATTGCAACTGATACATAGACAAAAGGTAACATATTTCATTTGAACTCCGGCGAGAAGACATGTTTGATTACACAGATTGATGAGAGTTGTTTATGAAATAAAAGGTTGTGTCGTGTGAATTTTGATTGCATTGTGAAGATTAGTTCAACTAAGGTTGTTAGAGATATACCTAAAATTATGAAGCCCTATAATATGTTATGTAAAGAATATCAAATGGGTAAACAAGTCAAAACCTCTTTTAGGAGTATACAAGATAAATAAAA
The DNA here is from genome assembly GCF_030272615.1 of Cryptomeria japonica. Classification (NCBI taxonomy): domain Eukaryota; kingdom Viridiplantae; phylum Streptophyta; class Pinopsida; order Cupressales; family Cupressaceae; genus Cryptomeria; species Cryptomeria japonica. The sequence continues at coordinate 123,404,433 of NC_081409.1, read as the reverse complement.
TGATGTTCTTGATCTTATTCATACTGATTTGTGTGGCCCTACTAGAGTTAAAAGTTTTCATGGCGATAGATATTTCATGCTAATCATTGATGATTATTCTAGAATGATGTGGGTTACTTTTTTGAGAGAAAAATCTGAAGCATTTGAAAAGTTTAAAATCTTTAAGGCTAAAGTGGAAACTGAGACAAAATTGAAGATTAAATATTTGAGATCAGATTATGGTGGAGAATTCACATCCGGTGAGTTTAATAACTTTTGTGACAAGCATCGTATAAGAAGACAATTTTCTGCTCCCCGGACACCTCAACAAAATAAAGTTGTGGAAAGGAAAAACATAACTATCTTGGATGTTGCTAGAACAATGATGATGGAAGATAATATACTTCATATCTATTGGAGAAAAGCAAATAGTACATCAGTTTACACATTCAACATAGTACATATCAAAGGAGAAACCGGTAAAACACCTTATGAAATATGGTTTGGCAATACACCTATAGTTAAGTATTTATGAATTTTTGGTAGAAAATGTTATATCAGGAGAGATGATACTATTGGGAAATTTGATCCTAGATGTGATGAAGGCATATTTCTTGTTATTCTAATGAAAGAAAAACATATAGATGTTATAACAAGAGATTGTAGAGAATTGTGGAGAGTGCTAATGTCAAAGTAGATGAGCTGAGTAAAAGTCAAATCAAAGTTTATGAGAAGGAACCAACAATGGAAATGATTATATCTAAACCGGTAGCACCTTTACTGCAACAGAGAGTTGAACCAGTTACTCTGACAACATCAGAGAATTCTATAGTAATTGAAGAATAGGAAGAGGAACAGAGAGTCAGAAGACTCCTAGGTATGTGAGATTGAATCATTCTGAAGATAAAATCATTGGGGATAAAAACAATGGAGTGATTACAAGAAGAAGAGTGGAAACTAATGAGGTATGTTTAATTTTACAAATTGAACCAGTATCAGTAATTGAGGCATGTAAATATGAATTTTGATTAAAAGCTATGGAAGAAGAATTAGATCAGATTGAGAAAAATAACACATGGACTTTGGCTCGGCCTAAAAATAAAAATGTTATTAGAACTAAATGGGTTTTTAGGAATAAATTGAATGAGGATGGTCAATTTATAAGGAGTAAGGATAGATTTGTTTGTAAAGGATATTCTCAAAAGGAAGGAATTGATTATGGAGAAACGTTTGCATGGATAGCTAGGATTGAAGCTGTAAGATTATTTCTTGCCTATGCTGCTTATAAAAACTACAAGGTTTATTAGATGGATGTTAAATGTGCATTCTTCAATGGGGATCCTGATGAGGAAGTTTATATTGAGCAACCTGATGGGTTTTCATGATTAGATGATATTGATATGGTTTACAGGTTAAGGAAAGCTATATATGGATTGAAACAAGCACCTAGAGCTTGGTATGCAAGGTTGGATAAATATCTTTTGAAGCTTGGTTTTACTAAAGGTAGTGCTAACTGTAATTCATACTATAAAATCATTGATGATGATATATTGATTGTTGAAGTATTTTTTGATGACATTATTTTTTGGAGGTGAAGATAAATTATGCATAGAATTTTCTAAGAACATGGAGAAAGAATTTGAGATGTCTATGATTGGTGAGATGAAATGTTTCTTATGTTTGCAGATTACTCAGATTGATAAAAGGTATTTTTATCTGTCAAACTAAATATGCTAAGGAATTGTTGAAGAAATTTGGTATGGGTGATTTGAAACCAGTAAGAACACCTATGGTTACAAGTGAGAAATTGACAAGGAAAGATGTTTCTGCACCAATAAATCCTACAAGATACAAATCTATGATCGGAGGTCTACTTAATTTGACTCAGACTAGGCCTGAAATTATGAATGTTGTTTGTATTGTTTCAAGATTTCAAAGTGATCCTAGAGAAATCATGAGATGGTGATGAAAAGGATTTTTAGATACTTGTAAGGTACTTAAGCATATGACTTATGGTACCCTAAGGATGATAACTTTACTTTATGTGCATATACAGATGTTGACTGGGCTAAAGATGTTGATGACTGGAAAAGTACTTCCAATGGAGCTTTCTTTCTTGGAAACAAGTTGGTTTCATGGATCAACAAGAAATAATAATGTACTTCTTTATCTATTGTTGAAGCTGAGTATGTTGTTGCTGCTACTAACTATACACAATTTTTATGGATGAAACAAATGTTGAAAGATATAAAGGTTGATTGTGATGCATCGGTAGTTATTCACTATGATAACTCTATTTCTATTGATATATCAAAGAATCTGGTATTTCATTCTAAGACAAAGCACATATCTATCAAGTATAACTTTTTGAAGGAGAAGGTGGAAGAAAATGAAGTTAAACTAGTTTATGTGAACACTAAAGAACAAATTGCAAATATTTTCACTAAACCTTTATCCAAGGAATCATTTGAGTACCTAAGAGACAGATTGAGGGTTTTTACCCCTCTAGCAGAGACTTGATTGATGCAATTTGACATCAGTCTAGCATGCATTATCAGAGATACTATTATTTCCAACACTGATGTGGGATGCTACTGCTCAGGGGGAGTAGTCATCTTTGAGATTTAGAGGCTTATGTTTTTGCTTTGATATTTCTATCAGATTTCTAGCATTGATGTCAAAGGGGGAGAGATAGTGATGTGAAAAAGGAATTCAGAGCTTTTATAGAGATATTATTCAAAGGGGGAGAGATAGTGATATTCAGAGCTATATGCAAGAAGTTGTTGGTTGTCTTCCATAGGGGGAGACTTGTTTGGCATTTCTTGGTACTTAGATGTTTTTCACATCTAGTGTTGCCATCAATGCCAAAGGGGGAGATTGTTGGACATTTGGTGGAATTGATTATGTGTTGCATTGATGTTTTGTCATTGATGTCAACACTAGCTATTTGGATGCTTTATTGGCACCTTTCTGGTCCTAGTAGGTTGAGTAGTTTTTGGTTAACTTGGATCCGACATGATCCGGTTGACTTCAATATAATTTGGTGATGGAATTGGCTTATTCATGATACTCATACTCATATTTGGTCAGTTGGTTTCGGTCTGGTGATTGGAAGCTATCCTGTTTACTTAGAAGATTGGTTTTTGGTTCCGGCGAGGGTTTCACCGACAGAGCCTTTTGGTGGAGATCTTTGATGCATTGTACAATTGGTGCTGGTGTAGCTTCTGATGGAGTTTTAGGATGCTTTTGGTGATCATGTTCGGGACTTGGCATTTGGAGATCATTGCTGAAGCGTGTGGACCTAAACTTGGTCCCGGTTGATTTAGGTTATTGACCGATATTAATGTAATGTGTGGATAGGATATATTATTGTATTTCTGGGATGCCTTATGTGTTGGATATTATTTGTTTGGTCTAAGGCCGACATGGTTTGTAATTATATAATTGGTTTATTGTCTGGTGGCCAACCTGATTGTTTATGGTTGAGGGTTTGTATAAATAAGATGTAAGATCTCATTGTAGATCATCATGGTTAATGTAAGAGGTCATGGTCAAGGAATTTAATGTATGAATAGTGTAATATCATTCAGGCAGAGGAATTGGTCGATCATTGGAGATAGAATTGGGTTTGTGTAAGAGGATTTAGTCCTCCATTATTGAGCTTAACCGAAACTATACTCAGGCATAGGAGATGCTATCTTTTGCAGTTCAACACTTCTCCTGATTGTAGTCTAAATTTATATGTTGTCAGTGAGGTTGTTTTTGTGATGAGCAATGTGCTCTAGGTTGTTCATCTTCCTGCAAGTGCAGGCCCCTTAATTGTAATTCACATACTTACTATAGAAGTATTATTTGACCGTGGGTAGGCTTCCCACCATCATTTTCCTTTACCAAGTTTTCCACATACAAATCTTGGTGTTATGTGGATGGCTTTTATTCTATGATTATTATGTATTCTTAATTGGATTAACTGCTATTCTGATATTATTGTTTTGGGTTATAGTATTAAAGTTTAAATTACTAATGCTTATGGTAATCTATGACAACTGACTCACTCCCTCGCCCCCTCTCATTTGTCTTTTGGTTATCTGAACTGTCTATCAACTTTGCCTATATATGGTCTCTTTCACCACTATTGGTTAAACGATTCAAACTCTTATGGGTAAATTAAAAAAGATATTAGGAAAATAATAAATTAAAGGATTTAAAAGGTTGATGGTCCACCTAAATCCTAATATTTTTAACTATTTATCGCAAGGATTTTCAATGTGTTTCTGTAGAGCCATAGCAAAAATGCATCATAGATGAGATTTGTGGCCTACAAAGATCAAGTAGCTTTGGGCCATCATGGAGGAGGGAAAGGAGCTCAATGAGGTAGGTTGATTCTTTTCATTTTTGATGTCATTTGATGCATTTTATTTCATTGAGAAAATTTATAGTAGTTCAAGCATTTGAAGTGCACATGTCCATCCATGTGTTACACATTCATCCAAAATGAAGAATTTATGCCAACATTCAGGACCCGGTTACTATGCTACTGTCCAGGATGCATGTTGGAATTCAAAGGAGCCAATTGTGTTGATGTCCTAAGTTCGCACAAGTGTCTTTAGGGTTGAAGTACAAAGATGAAGATAAAAATAGGTAAAGTAGGATAAATAAAATATAATTAAGGAGAGTAGAATAGAGGATTTGACTAACGAAGTTATATTTTTTCATATTTTATTAAAGGTACAAGAGCACACCGATGGACACCTTTTGTTACTCTTGTGTGATCGCATACGAGATATCACATAGGTAAATAGAGAATGCTTACATCACATAGGCCTCTAATTGGTCTAGAAGCTTCCAAAGATGTACTTCCATTGGTCGATGCTCATGACACTGATGGAGCAATATGATACAAATACATTTTTCCATCTCCCTATAAGGGAGATGACAATGACCCTCATGGATGTCTACCAAAATTTTTCCCTACCCATACAAGTAGAGAGGGTATTAATAGATGAGGTAATATCACCACGAGATGTTTGAGATAGACCAACACAAGTGCATGGTGTTCCCAATTTCCTGTAGTGGTGTACTATCCATCTTAGATAGACGATAAGCACCGAAACCATAGACATAGGTGACATAATATCAAAACAAGTGCATTGCATTCAAATTTTCATTTAGTGGTGTACCATCTATCTCAGATGGACTGTAAGCACTGAAACCATAGACATATGTGACTATGTAGAGACCTAACTAGTTAGGGCTAAAATTTCCCTTTTGGTTCAGTGGCACATTTACATTTCTTTGATTCTTATAAAGAATGAGGTCAGTTATATTGAAAGTGTTAGAGAGAACATTTTGATTGTATTGCCTTGATAAATATTTTTGGTAAGCTTGAAGGTGCTTAAGGGCCTTTAATCGATACACATCGAGCAACTCAACCTGATTGAGATGATAAGTATGGTAAGTGTCATCATCAATAAACCCCTAGGGAAACTCATAAAGAAGGAATTTCCAACCCTAGAGGCATGATAGCATCATCACCATACACGAGGTTATAGGGAAATGTGTTAGTAGTTGTATGAACACTTGTGTGATAGGATCATAATGCATAGGTCAATTGACTATGAATATTTACCATGCTTATTGACTATCTTACATAGAATATACTCAATTGTCTTGTTCAAAGCTTCAACTTGACCATTGGATTGAGGATAGAAAGGTGTAGAAAATTGATGTTGGATATAAAATTTCTCAATAAATTTCTTCACCTCCTTGTTCTTAAATGATGTACCATTATTATAAATAAGGGTAGAAATCAAGTCAAAACTTATAAATTATGTTGTTTAGAAGAAAACTACAAATTTCTTGAGTAGTAGTGAATCTCATTGGAATAGCCACGACCCACTTTATGAAGTAATTAGTAGCAATTATGATGAAGGTACATCCTTTAGAAGAAGGGGGAGATGCCTTTCCAATGATAGCGAGAACCCAAGATTGAAATGACTAAGGAGAATCTTGAATTTGAAGTTCTTGTCCAAGAGATCGATTGAGATTACTATTTTGTTGACATTGAGGATATTTCTCGACAAAAGAAATGGATTCTTGTTCCATTGTTTGCTAATATCTCATATGAATCAACACATGAACTAAGGATTTACCACCAAAGTGTCTACCCCTAGATCTTGAATGAACTTCTTGAGATTTTATATTAGCAACCATAATTTTAGTCAAGGTAGACAAATCTTACTATAAGATGCATAAAACTAAGTATTTATACCCAGTAACACTATATAGTATAAGGTCACTAAGTTTTAAATTTGCCTATACACATTTTTACTTATTAACATGGATACACTATCATCTAGTGAACTAGTTCATCTTAGAAAATTAGTGGTACCAACATACACTATCCTTGTATATGGATAATAAGATAAATATGAATAGAACAAATAATATAAAACCACATTGTTTGGTTAAGCTATTTATGAACAACAAGAATAATAGAAAACTATTTAGGCGAATAAGCTTCACATCAACAACAAAAATAATAGATAGCTATTTGGTCAAATAAGTTGTACATGAACAATAAGATAAAGGATAGTTGTTGGGTTAAAGGAGTTCTTTAAAAGAACAAAAGAAATATTCTATATATTTTAATAGTAAGTGGGTTCAACCTAGATGTTTGGGTCCTTCAAAATATTAGGTAAGTATTTTTATAGTAGCCTCATGGTCTCATTATCATGATTGCAAAAATACCAATGATTATATTTATGGATTATAATACATCATTCAACCATAATGCAATTGTTGATTACTCATTTACTATTAGGTAGTTAATTAAACTAGTATTTGGCCCCTTTAAGGTATGCTAAACATACTATGTATGTATGCCTCTCTATATATGTGTACATATACATAGACACATATGTATTAGATAAAAAAATAGGGTTTCACAAGTTAAGCCTTCTAAACTAGGAAATGATTTAGCTATATAAAGTATATATTAAAGGAAGGGAGAACTCAATTGATCCAATGCAAAAGGATTGAATGCAGATCAAGTTCTTTTTTCTGTGTCTAGTTGAAATTGATTTGATTGTATTTTAATGCTAGATCTAGGGTGAATGTGTTGGATATTATTATGCACTGTTGCTGCTAGGATATGTGGTTTTCATTCATTTCAACATATTCTTATGATTTGCTTCGATGACTGCTAATTGGGAATATCTTATGATCCGGTTTGCAATGTTGTTTTGTTGATCATTGTTTTGCTCCGGCATATTCTGGTGTGATCAAATATTGTGCTAAGATTTTGGGATATTGCTTGGGATGGTCTTGTGTATCTTCATTTCAAATAGTTCATGATTTGGTTCTTTGAAAGATATCTTTCTTCATGACAGTTGTTGATTAGTTGTATTCCTGAGTTTTAGATGTTGATCGATGAAGATTTGATAAGTGGTGTTGGTGCAGCTGCTATTAATGATTCTAACATTCTTTTCAGTGTTTCCTAGTCATGTCCTATTTATTCTAGTGATCCACATTGATCGTTGTGTGATTTTTTGGTGGTTTCTATGAACTAGTGATGATTTTCGTGTTATGCGATATTTTTAGTGGTGTAGCGTGTTGTGGTTGATCTTGGCGAGATTTTCGGTGGAGTTGAGAATTTGGGAATTTGATTTAGGTCTATGTTATGTCATGTAAATCATTATATTGGTTTGGTGGTCAATCTTTGTATTGTGTGATGTAATTTTATAATTGATGGTTGAGGGTTTAGCTGACCTTGTTGTCAAGGTTGATGATTTGTATATATAGGCGATATATTCATGTAGTTTGGGTGTTGATGTTGTGTCTGCATTATCAGAGAGTGGTTTAAGTGCTAACGAGTGATTTATCCTTTGGAGTTGTTATTAAGGAGAGATTGGTGTTGCTGAGCAAACAACTATGCTTAACTAGAACTGTAATCAAGCATTTGGAGATGTTATTCCTTCAGTTTATTTCATTTGGATTGTAGTCTGAATCTTGTTGTAAGTTAGTGAGACTTCCCTGAGGGTTGTAGCCTTCTGGGCCATTATATTTTGAGCAATGATCTCTAGGCAGTGTGCCTGAATGCATGTGCATTCCCCATTGTAATATTTCACATACTACTATAGAGTATCATCTTACTGTGGGTAGGTTCCCACCATGGTTTTTCCCTTAATTGGGTTTTCCACGTCAAAATCTTGGTGTTCTATGTTGTACTATTATTTTTCTTATCTTTGTCATTGTTGTGGTTTATCATATCTATTTTTTTGATAAGTTTATAGATCCGATGAAGACTGATTCACCCCCCCCCCCCCTCTTAGTCTTCCTCCTCTTGTTGCTAACAAAATGATGGATAATTGACATAAAACAACTCGAACATCAAGTTATAGACACAAAATGCAAACAAAAAGATAAGTTTGAGAGGAAGAAACAAAAGATCACATGTGATAGCAAGTTCATCTCGAAAGTGCAAGACCATGTGGCAATTAACAACCTAGTCCCTGATGATGATGCAATACTCTTTAGATGTGATCATAAGTGTTGATGAAATAATATGACTTGACATAACATTAACATGAATGACCTAATCAAACACTCATGCTTTCATGAAGATGGATGTAGATTTGTTTCTCCATGATGCTTGAAGGATATGGTGGGATGAAATGCTGCCTTGAATGCTTGATAATGCTTGATGACAATGCTTACAACATGGGTTGATTATGGATGAAGTTAGATGAAAATGAATAAGAAAAATTCTCTTATATAAGATTCCCAAGGTAATTTACCGATTAGGTTGACCTCCAATGGTCAAATTGAGACACCGAGGACCAAAATCACTGAGGCAAGGAAATGCACTAACCCATTTAAAATATGTCTGATTAAAGGAGGACTAGGCCGACCCAGGCACCATGGTCTTTGGACTAGGATGCCCTAGGTTCCATGGTCCATCAAAAATAGGGCAACTAATAGGAAACCAAAGTACACATCTTGAGAAATAGGTTTAGTTCTCCATGTAGACAAATGGCATCATATTTGAGATAAAAAGGATGGAAATGGACCTGGGAGAGAGCTTAAGATAGGACACAGTAAAGTAGGGGCACAAAGGTGGTGTAAATTGTCAAGGGTTACAATCTATGATGCTACAACATATACCCATATATACATATATAAATATGAATAAATTACATTTCTTATCATAAAACATACTTATTATTGCATTTGTATGAGAGTGAGTGATAGAATGCATAAGAATATGCACTACAAATGCATATGAGATTAGCTACAAAGATATATATGAAAAGAGCTACAAAAGCCCATGAAATGGCTCTAGAAAGTAGAGTAATGGGCAAGTGCAAGGTAATGAGTCACAAATTCACGGAAGTTTGCACGTTGGAAAATGCGCTCTTATAAACGGGGACCCGTTTTCAAAAAATGGGGGCCCATTTATGCTTCGGGCTCCCGAGCCGAAAGGTAATGGGGGTCCAAAGAAAAAATAAACGGGCACCCATTTTTTTCTAAAACAAGGGCCTGCTTTTAAACAAAACGGGGGCCCGTTTTTTAAAAATGGGCCCCCGTTTCTAAATTGCATTTTTCCTTTTTTTTCCACATGTCGCCCTTGTTTGAAAACGGGGCCCCGTTTTGTGGGAGTTGATTCCACAACCTGCCACTTGGCTCGGGATTAGGCCCAGGATAGGCCTGGGATAGTCACACCTGAGACATGGACCTGCAAATTCAAATCTCCATGAATGAAAGTACAAATATGAACTTCTGAAATAGTTTACGTGCCTCTAATCAGAGAATTTTTATACGAAATTAAAACCCATTTCAGATTATACTGTCTAGATTCTAAATATGTAAATTTATTTAAAAATTGATTATTTTAACTATTTTTCATTTAATTTATACTAAATCGGGTCCATAAATTTGAAATATTAACTAATTTTGTTCATTTAATAACTTTTTTATTTTAAAGAATTTTGGAAAAAAAATTATATGTCATCAATCTACACAAAATTCTTTTGTATCTTAAAAAAAAATGTTAAGTTTACATCAAATTATGTGGGTCATACATGTCAAATTTTTAAAAAGATAATTACGGCCATTAAAAAATTAATTAAAAAAAAAAATTAGAAAAAAAAATACAGAAAAATATGCTCATCAATCTTCAGTGTGTTACAAACCATTTCCCAAAACGGTTTGAGAAAATAATTTTAATTGTGTCAAAAAGTGTGGGTCGTACACATGCATGGTATGGTCCTGAAACAGGCATTTTTAAAACATAGTTTTCAGAACTCCATTTAAAAAGTTTTTTTTTCTTATGTGGGTATTAAAATAAATTACATATTTAGAAAGTGCACTCAGAGGGCTATCTTTTATATTAGTAACTTTTTCCAAGATTCAATCTCTAAGTGTTTCAAAATTTAAGCTCAAATGAGACAAAATCTGAAAATCAGGGAAAACACTTCCACTTTTTGGCCAAAAAGTGGACTCATCTTCTTGCACTGACCCTAATCTAAAGTATCCATAAAGAGATTTACATACTTGAAAGAAAATTTTCTTTTTTCTCTATGATTTTTTTTTAATAGCAAAGAATTATTTCATAGATAATCTCTTATGAAATTCTTAACCAAAGAAATAAAAGAAGAAATATACATCTAACCTAGTAAGACTAACTTTGGTCCCAAACTCATTTTCCCTCTTTTTGTTTTTCCTCTTTTTCAAAACCCTAATCCCTCAATGAAAAATTCATTCCCTTTTTCATTTATATTTTTCCTTCATTATCCAATCCATTCTATTTCCCTCTTTCTCTCTTATTGTGCCAACTTGGTGCATACCATAACTATGCCTTTCTCTCTCCACGTGAATGGAGTAAATCCCCACTCCTATCTCAATTGTTTTCCTTCCTCATAGTCAAGTGTTTAACCAAAAGATTGGTTGCAATTTAAGAAGATTTTTCATTAATTTTCGCATATGCCACCATTCATTTTTATCATGCAAGCATTAAGTATTTAATAATTTATTTATTATTTTTTGTTGTAATTTTAAAATATTTTTAATCAGCTAAAACTTTATTTTTAATTCCCTTAACATAGAAAACAATCACCTAACTTGAGAATAGATTTTATATTCTTTTATAGTATCCAATTAATGATCAAAGAGTAGGTTGATCATGGAAACATCAACAAGGAGAACCCAATCTAGCAAAAATCCTACTCACCTCCTAATTATAATACAAGATTAATTTTGATTACTAACTACTAATGCCAAAACATAATTGGATATTCTTTCAATGCAATTATACTTCTGATTACATGCAAAACCTCATTTGTGTGTGAAACTAACTAAATTTCTCAAATACATGATATGGTTGTTGGCCACCTCCATCTACAACCTTAGATTCTTGATGATACTCTCCTTTCTCGATGGGAAGGGGAATTTACACTATCTTGCATCCACATAATCTTCATATAGTAGTTAGTTTATTACTCACATTTACATCATTTTTACAATAACCAAATTGATAGTAAAATGATAAAAAATTAATGTTCAAATAAAATATTCAAATTTCGCATATCGTTGAAACTAGCATATATCTTTAAAATTCATTTGAACATGAATATACTTTGTAATAATCAAAAGATGTAAGCTATCCAAGAATCCCTAGATTTAATCAAATAACCCAATTATCCTAAAATAAGTATTATAAATGTAATATGATTTAATTGTATAAAAATGGGGTGTGACAACACTCTAGCATACTCCTAGTTTTCCAAAAAGAGGGTAAATTGATATAGAATGATAGTTTAATGAGTTGTTTATGTTAGTGGAATAAGGAGATTTCCTAACTAGCTCTTAATTAGCACATATTCACACATATTAAGTTTACACAAGATAGCTTAGTTATCACATGAAGCAATCATGTAATATTGTTCATGTTACTAATCATAGGTTTCATTCTAGATAGAGATGAGTCACCATCATGCATGTAATTTTGTTAGTTGTAACTACTCTCCCATATGTTGCATGTATAAGCACACTCGTTATAACATGTCAATTCATCTCAATACAATTCATTTCCTAGTGAATTCATTATTTCTCACTTTCTGTTGAAATTGATTTGTATTTCTTTCCAGTTAAGACCCTTCACCATCTTTGTTGAGGTCCCAAGAGTCTGTAGATTGGCGACATATCTTTCTACCACCACACAATCTATGTCACATTTCACTCTGAGAGTACTATTAGTATTTATCCAGTCTATTCATGGGCATTTATTATCATTTCCATGTGATATTTCATACTATGTATAATATCATCTCTCCCACGGTCCAGTTTGTAGACCCAACATCAATTGAGTAATCATGTGCTAGTTGAGTCCCCAATTTTTTGGTTAATGTCTCTGCATTTATATATGGTTTTGTTTCTTTCTAATGGGAGACAAGTGGTTTGTAAGTGTTGGATCATGTTTTTCTTTCAGCCACTTGTCATTCTTGTAGGCGTTTATTTACTATGGGGGGCTACATAGTCACTTTCAGCCACTTAGCATTCTTGTTGGTGTTTATTTACTATGGGGGGCTACATAGTCATTCAATTTCCCTCCTATGAGGGGGCTATTGATTGGATTCTTTTGATGGATTTCGTTCTTGGGGAATATTGATGTTTTAACCTCCATTCATCAGACTACATAGTCACTCAGTTTCCCTCCTATGGAGGGTTATTGATTGTATTCTCATGAGGATGTCGCTCTTGGGGGGTATTGATGATGAAACCTCCATTCATCACTCATCCTCACTTATCTTCATTTTCGTTGTCTCTTTTTTGGAGAGGAGTTTTCACCTATGAGGTTTTCTCCCTTTCTCCTTTTGTGAAAAATTAATTACATTATTAGTTCTGCATGGGTATCTAACATGGCTTGGTTGTCAGGATCCATATATTGCATCTTTATAATTAGTCTTGTAACATTTGAATAATAATTTCTCTCCCTAAGTTGCATTAAATGGGGGGTGTTAGTGTGAATAAGGACATTTCCTAACTAGCTCTTGGTTAGAACCTATTCACAGATATTAAGTTTACTTAGGATAGCTTAGTTGTCACATGAAACAATCATGTCAAATTGTTCATGTTAGTTATCTTAGGTGTCATTCTAGATAGAGACGAGTCATCATCATGCATTTAATTTTGTCACAAGGTAGTTGTAACTACTCCCTCATATGTTTCCTATAGAAGCAAGCTCATTGTAACATATCAATTCATCTCACTACAATCCATTTCTTGGCACTGAATTCATTATTTCTCTTTTTATGAAAGTTGCTTGCAATCATGATCCTAGCCTCGGAGGTTGCAAACTCCAATAGTTTATATTGTTAATTAATTTTTCTAAACCTTAAAAATTATTAGACTTATTAAATTAATTATCTTAATCATGTTTTTTGTGTTTTATTATATTTATATTATTTTAACTAGCTTTACATGGAGATGAGGTATGGGAATTTGAGGTAACATTATTCTCCAATTGTAAGTACTTTATTGATGTTGTAAAAGGATATTGAAAGTGTGTTAAGTACGTTTTGGATGCCCTACTTATGTGGGATCCTATGATGGCATTATGATAGATTGTTATGACACATAAGAGTTTGTATGAGTGGAGTTACTTTGGAGTCTCGAGTAGCATAAGGATAGGAGTTTACACTTGATATGTAACTCTATATTTGGTCATGAGAGTTATAATCTAGGGGCCCATGTTGGGTGGATTCTTATGGCACATTAAGATAGTTAGATGAGGCATTATTGATTTAGTATGTTTAGCTAGTGTATTGGAATTGGGCCTCTGGTTGGGTGTCATACCACTAGGTGGGTTTTGCTCATTATAAAATTATAGATGTTTTCTAGGTTACTTATTGCTTATAAATTGAGCGTTGGAGTTGTAGTAGAATGCTACCAACATTACTATGGATCTAATGATGGCAAATATCCTATGAAATCTTTCTGTACAAGTGTGTTTAATCTCCTATTTAATTTCATAATAAATTGATCAAGTGATCTTGGAGTGTGGGGTTTTCACCTGTTTTTTTTTCCCATATAATATTTGGTGTTGAATATGTTTTATGCTTTAATATGATTTTTTGCATATTTTCTTAAATAGCTTAGTAGTGTGGAATTTTTTTTCTTCACTACTTTACATTCCTAATAATATGACATCTCCACTTTGGAGGAGAGGAATGATGGCATTGACCATCCAATCTGCTAAAAAGTCCATTGTTGATAACCCCATTAAATATGCTTTTGATGTTTAATGTAACTCATCTATGTTGTGTGCTTCACCAATTGTTAGAATTTTAACTCCAATATCCCTTGTCAAGAAGAGTTTAGGCATTGGAAGTTACTTATGAGGGGGTGTCTTCATTTTGGTCCCACTCATACAATAGTTTTGGATATTCTAGGAATTGGGAATCTGTTATGTTGTTCTCTATAGCTTTATCATTTTGTTGCAATTTCCTCCAAAAAATCCTCATATTATGGTTCCCTAGACATATCAATTATTTCCTCTTTGTTTATATGCACGTTTCCCTTTTAAACCTTACTAACTTTTCATAAGCGTTTTTACTCATCTTCTCCCTTCTTGGTTTCTTCTTTGTTGTACCATGGGTTTTCCCCAAAAAAAAAACTTTTATTGCTTATCTTACATCTATATCTTTTGCATGGAATTAACAACTTATGAATTTATATTATCAACATATCGTCGTCTATTATTCTTCTACATAGAATGCTAGATATGCTATTATCTTTTTTTTTTTCTTGATTCTGTTCTACAAGCATTACTCTAAAAATTTCTTAGTTGTCAAGCATCACAAGGATAATACCTTGAGGGGTTATTCTCTTTGATCTCGGTGAAGCTTATCGTTTTGTTGAATATCTCTTCACATTCCAGTCTTTACATAAATGAGATTGTGATCAATTGTTTTTTCAATTTTTTAATTCTCATATGTCATAATGATAGTGCCTTGAGGGGATGTTTTCTTTTGATTTTGGTGAAGCTTATTTTGCAGTTGATTATCTCTTTGCCTTCTAGCCTATACATATATAGAACTGTGATAGAATTTTATTTTTATAAGATAACTCTCCACTTCTTACCTCCCATAATTTTTTTACTAAAAGTTGTCACTCCTCTATACATTTTGCCACTTTCCGTTAATTCATTTCAAATTGAAACATTATTATAACCTCTCTTCGAAAGTAGTCTCTATAATTAGAATTTATTTCCAACTACCAGTAACCCTATTTACTATTATCTCCCACTTAGCATAATTTGTTTGGGGATGGAGTTTTCCTGGTTGATTTGAATCTATAGCTTGTTGAGGCTCTAAATTCAACTAAATTTCTTGAGTTTCTTGTCTTTATTTGCTTCAATATGAGATATTTTTGGGTATTGCATGTTATTTTTAGTAAAACCTTTACAAATTTCTTGCCCTTCAACCATTCTAGTCTCTTTGTTGCAAAATCCTTCTATATTGTTTTTGCATTCACGTATGCTAGGTTTCCTCCCGTGTCTATTATCTTGACTTGTGAGTTCAACAGTGACTCTAATGCACCTGCTTTGATATATGAGCAGCTAATTCAATCTACCATCTTTTCCCCTGTGCGAAAGATATAGATTTAAGATAGGCAATACAAGTATTTTGTTTGGCAAACCCATAGGCTTTTCTGGGGATTCTGGGTAATAGAGATGGATCCATTGGGAGAGAAGAACCTTAATCTAGATACACTAAACCAATAAGGTCGAAAAAATTATGGACCTTAATTGAAGCAAGTAAACCAAATATTGGAGACAAATCTCTGCCAAAGCTGTTATCATCAAGCTTCTAATGAACAACTTTTGGTGATGAGAGGTCCTGGTCAATAATGTGGGTGATCTTGCCAAATTCTCTATATAATAGACAAGTTAAAAGATTCCAGCAACTAGACAAAATAAGAAGAATGCTAATTCAAATAGTATTAAGTTTTTTTAAGGTGCCTCCAGCTACTATGGATAGGGGTCGGGAGAGGGAATATAACCCCCCATGCAGGGTGGGTGGGAGAATTCTAAGGGGCGCCCCCACCCAACTCTAATTCCGGCTTTTATCACCCTAGTCAAGCTTCATCAGAAGAATCACTGTCACGTCAAGAACAACATGATTGAATGACGAAGCAGTTTGAAGGACTTTTGTCCACAAAAAATAATAATTTCTGAGAGTACTAACAAGTAAAAGTAGAAAACAAGAGGGTAAAATGTTAGATTTAGTCTTGAGACAAATCCTATGAGAAAGTGCTCAGACATTCTATTATATCTTTTCAATCATACAAATGAGTAGGAACAAGTAAAGGTGATCAAAAGGACATAGAATGTTGTAGATAAGACATGTATGGATGGTTAACAAGGTTAGGAGAATCACCATTAAACAACTGTGCTTGAAAGTTGTACTACTGTAAACGTGCAATCAAAATCAAAAGTGGAGAGAGTTACAAATCAGAAAAAAGACATAGAGAGTAAAAGGACATGGAAGCCTTAAGGTATTTACATGAGTGAGGAAAGTTGATGGATCACTTAACAAGAAAGAATGAAACTAAATTAGATTATCAATAGAGAAATCTATTGAATGTGGATGATAAAGGGAGTTTGTATATTTTTATCAGTGAGAGTTTAATATCGGCTAGTTCAATAGTTAAAGGGTAACTTTTGGTCAATAAAAGTAGAACGATTATTTATCACTTTTTGATAAGGATGAGTGTATAACTGCTATTGCCTGTTTTATTGTTGAAGAATATATTTCATTGAGAGAGACTTCTTGTTATATAGTGACAAAGTGTCATTTCTATATAAGACACCCTCCTATCAATTATGAGTTGAAAAAGCATCTTTACTTGTAAATTTTAAAAGGAAAATAAAATTGGTTAAGTATAAGACAATGTGTACAATAGATGAGAAAAGATATTAAATTATATGTATGAGAAAATAGTATCGCATCTAATGAACAAGTTTTAGTGCTAAACCACCTCAAGATTCCAGGCTTTCTTTAAAATATATATAAACAAACAAAAGAGGAAAATATGATATATCCAATAAAAGCCATCAAAGTGATTGTTAGATAAAGTAGAATAATCTCTCTCTATAATTTGGATTGATCCATTTTTGTCAACTTTCTACCTTTGGTGATCTTTTAGTAGTTGCAGAAATGTCACTTAGCAGAAAGAAATGCAACTTGGCAAAAGTACCACATGATGCAAGTTGCATTTGTGTGGTAGATTTTAGACTTTTTTTGGGCCCCAAAGAAATGCAACTTGGCAAAAGTACCACATGATGCAAGTTGCATTTGTGTGGTAGATTTTAGACTTTTTTTGGGCCCCAGAAAATGTGTTCTTGTGATTCTAGACTTATTTTTTGGCACCAAAAAATGTGTTCTTGTATTTTATTTATAGTTTGGCACAGATTGTGTTAAACACTTAATTAGCAACTTTTCTATTTTAGTAAAACTTGTGTTAAAAATCTGTTATATTATATGTTTTTCTTGTGTCTGTATAATTTATAGTTTTTTGATCCATGCTTGATGTGTGTTGGATTTTGCATCAAGACTATTTTCTAATAGATTTAACTAAATATTCATCTATCAATGTTATAATTTGTAAATAATAATAATAATAAATGTGCATGCTTGGTATATTTCGAGACTAAGTTGATTGAAGAAATGTAAAGACGATTGGAACCTTATACTTAGCAAGTGGAAGATTTAGAATCAATTATGATACAAACATTGGACTAGGATACTTCAGTAGGGCACCATGAGTAGACTTGGGCAATCAAGTGTAGGACAAAAATGCTAGACTTGTGCACTTATGAATCATCTAGGTCACCAATAAGGTATAGAAGTTCCTCCAAGTTACTAGAGGCATGAGATTGGGAATTAGTGTCTTTGTTTACTAAGGCTCTAGAATTTTTAATAGTTGCTCACATTTGTGTTCTAATCCCCGTTTTATTATCATCTCACCTGAAAAACCTCCAATATCTTGGCATTACAATTTAAATCTAGATTTGGGGTGTGTGTGGGGGAAAAAAGGTTTGGTTATTTGAGAGAGTACCTCAACCAAGTTTGTATAGGTGCAATGCTTCAATATTAAAATATAGCCTTTTAAAATATTGGTGGTGTGTGACCCTAAGTGATTGTGAGAGTGTTGTATGTAGATATTTACACCTAATAAGGTAAAGTAGGTTATGGTGCTCTGTAACATTTAATGTAAGGAGAAAGATGATGGATGAAATTGAGTAGATTTATGGTAAGGCATCTTGTGATAAAATGTGCATGATAAGATAATGGAGGGTGATAATTCAATGGAATGAGAATTCTAGGAGGCTATTAGAAAGGAGATTGGGAAGATAATGAGTTCATGACAAGGTAGGCTATTGAGATAGGAGGACAAGGAGGATCTAGCTATGGTGAAAAAGAAATAGTAATGAAAAGTTCGAGAAAATTCACTAGAGATTGTAAAAGTCCATGAAAGGACTCATAAGAACCAAGGTTCTTGCAAAGCCAAAGAAACCTTCCATTGAAGGGATTCATAACAAAAAGGTATATTATCATTAATAATACAATAATTGTTTTCCATAGAAAATACTGAACTACTAGGTCTCTATTCTCTTATATAGATAAGTTAAAGGCTAGCAATAAGATCTGGAGAGTAGTTCTCTAAAAGGACTTCATCCATTTAAGAGATAGTTTACTAGTTGAATTCAATTCTTTAAGAATAGTTAACTAATAATATATATCTACGTAAGATATAGTTGTATTATTAAATTCAAATAGCATGCATGAAACATAAGACAACATAAAATTATGATGAGTATTCAATCTTATGTCTCCATACAAAAAAAGTAACCTAAATAAACATGATTTTATGTAATTCATGGAATTAATATAAGAATGCATTTGGATTCACCTATATATATTTTGCATTGAATTTTTTATCACATTCAATGATGCATCATCAAAAATATGACAGTTGGGATTTGGATTGTAAAATTATTCTTAAATGTTGAAAACAATAAATAGTAAATGATGAGCAAAATTAAAAGAGACAAGAAACAAGTAAAAATAATCTTTCAAATGTTGGAAAGATAAGAAATAATGTGCAGATATAACAGAGAATGCGTGAGTAGAAAGAAGAGTTAAATGTGCTGAGAGTAGAGGCAATGCATAGTAGAAATAAGAAGAGAGGAATTATAATTTGAAGCAGATTCCCAAGTACGAGGGAGAAATAAAGAAATTCAAGTGCATTTAATGTGAATAGAAGATTGCAGATTATTGCATATTTAAAACAATTAAATGAGCTGGTGATTATTGAAAAATTTAAATTCTGAAGTTAAAAGAAAAATATTGCTTTATGAATTTGTGTTTTTGTGGTTTTGGTTAGTGAATGTTAATGGCAGGAAAATTTGGAAAGAGTGTGCACAGGAAGAATGAAAGTGAGGACAAAAAGAGAGTTTTCTCTTGTTTGCAGATGTATGGGAAAAAGACCACCAGTTGAGGATTTTGCTAAAGTGGAAGAACATTGCAGAGTAGTCTTTATCTTTGTTGGAAAAATGTTTCCTCCTTATTCAGTTTCACACTGTTGAAGAACAAGCCTTGTGTTGAACAACAGCCCTTCATTTTATGGGGGGATGGGACTTTTTGTTAGCCCCTGGACCCTCTCTTTTTATCCTGCCAAACCTGTTATTGTCAAGGTTCTCATGTATGTCTGGTTATACACCTCCTTTTGGTCATGACAGGTTAATTTGGGTTATCTTGTCAAATTTTGTACATACAAGAACATAATAGCCATGTCAAAAGATATAGATTCCAACAACTTGATATGAAAGATAAAGATAAATCAAACAGTATTAAGTTTTTTTTAGGTATTAGAAATGAAGAGAGTAAAACACTTTCACATGAAGAAAAACATGATTGAATAAGGGAGCAGTTGAAGGACTTTATTCAAAAAATTTGCCTTAAACTACTAACAAGTCAAAGTAAAAAACAAGAGGGTAAGATGTTAGATTTAGTCTTGAGAGAAATGCTATGAGAAAGTGATCAGACATTCCACACAAATGATTATGAACAAGTAAAGGTGATTGAAAGGAAATCGAATGTTGTAGATAAGATATGTATGGATGGTTAACAAGTTTAGCAAAATGACTATAAAACAACTGTGCTTGAAACTTGTAAAACAGTAAACATGTAATTAGTGCAAAGAGTTGGAAATGAAACAAATAGACTAAGTTAATTAAAGTTATGGTAATGAATTAAAGAAAGGGTTAAAATTTATTCAAAGCAGAAGAATAACAAAGCAAGGGCATCAAACAGCCCTGTCAAGATCCACTAGGTGATCCAACTGATGAGACAAATCATAGGATAATTGACCCTTATCCAACTAAAGTTATGGTAATGTGTAACAATTTTTACAATTTGAAACCAAAAGTACCCTAAGATGAAAAATCAAGGGTGAAAAGAAGATTAGTGAAGCATGGCATCCTTACAAGTAGAACCTCTGTTAGAGGGCTGTCTCGTGTATCTATTCTAAAGGTCAAGAAATCTACACTGCAAAGCAATGGTCTAATATGTGCAGACCTGCAAACTAAACCTAATAGTATGAAAAGAAAAAGTAAAAGAACTATGTATCACAAGGGACAAAGAATGGACTGTTATTCTTCTTTTTCAGTGAGAGTTTAATATCACCCAGTTCAATAGTTTAAGGTGAATTTTGGTCAATTAAAATAGTACAATTATTTATCGCTTTTTGATAAGGATGAGTGTATAATTGCTATTAACTGTTTTATCTATGAAGAGTATGTTTCATTGAGGAAAGTTTAAGGGTCACTCATCAAAAGCAAGAAAAAACAAAAAACAATGAAACTAAATTAGACTATTAATTGTTGGCATTGGTATGATGTGATGGTTAAGTTGTCGTGTTGTTCTTGCAATCAAGGTTCAAACCTTGCTGGAGTGTCATTGTTGAACTTTATATGGGTGTGAGGCCCCCCATTTGTGACCTCACCAATTCATACCTCTCGATCAAAGCATTTACCTCTCTTCTTAAAAAGACAAAAAAATAAGACTATCAATAGGGAGAAATCCATTGAATGGGTGTAATAACCACCCAAAATCGGTTCAACAAATTTGAGTAATATTTTTTTTTTTTTTTCATTATGTTTTAAATTCAATTGCATACTCTGGGCATCCATCCAATTAGGATTAGGCATTCATCCATCCGGGATGAGCTTCTAACCATACGGGTTAGGCAATTGTCCATACGGGACGTAAAATTCCATCTATCCAATGCGGGATAGGCATCTACCCATACGGGGTAGGCATCCATCCAAACGGGATAGGAGATGCTCTGGCCAGAGACTTAGACTCATCGGGACCATTCGGGTCCTGAGCCACTCACTAAGTACTACACTCTTCTAACAAGAATGCACCGAGGTCGTCGTCCTTAGGAGTAATTAAAAATAATACAAGCTTGAATTCCGCCTCGGAATTTGGCTTAAAGCCTCGGGAAGTCAAGCGAATCCATACGGGATTCCTTCCGAGTATGCATTGAATTAAATTGATTATCTTATCTTTCAATTAGGATTCTTACTCAACCAAGCCTAGACCCCACCCACGAACGCCTGAGTACGAGGGACAACTCCGTCCCAAGACTGCCTACATACCCGCTTCGGCACGGGATCAAGGCATAAAGTATGTAGTTCTATTTTCTAATCTATGGTTTGATGTAAACTGATTTGTGGGTACGCAACCCTTTCTAGGGTCAGTGTCCCAGAAAGTTTCTCTGCAGTTGCTACCCACGATGGTAGCGCTTAAGCGAAGGCTCAAAATGGCCTATTGCTTGTGGCCTAAACAAAATAACTAGACCCTAATACTTATCATAAACATCACCCAATTGCAAAACGCCAATATCCCTTCAAAAAAAATCAATTTCATGAGAGCTTTTAACTTGACCATCCCTAAAAGGGGTTTACTATGGTTTATCTCAACGGATGTGAAAATCATTTAAGAGTTATCTTATTAAATTATCGATCCAAGGGGGATTACCCACCCCTTGGATTTTAACTTCCAAATGTCCCTTATTACTCCCCGACGATTTATAGGGACGATGCCACAGACGTCGTTAATGCAGCTTTATTAGGCGTTAAGTGCAGTAGTTCAACATGACGGCATTACCCGTAAGCGTGACCCAGAGGCACCGTATATACCGAACGCTGCTAGTTTTGGTTTTCCAACTTCCTTTGTTTAGTTTTCTAACTAACATCATGCTTGAAAATATAATTATGAAATACTATTGAAAAAAAGGAGAAATATCGTTATTCTACAATTGGCATGATAATTGTGAACTTATGAGCAATTGCATGTAGATAATGAATGCGGAATAAAA
The DNA here is from genome assembly GCF_030272615.1 of Cryptomeria japonica. Taxonomy (NCBI): domain Eukaryota; kingdom Viridiplantae; phylum Streptophyta; class Pinopsida; order Cupressales; family Cupressaceae; genus Cryptomeria; species Cryptomeria japonica. The sequence continues at coordinate 123,382,005 of NC_081409.1, read as the reverse complement.
GCAAGGTGAAATAATGTCATTGCATACAAAATGAAGAAGTGTTTACTCTTATTGTAAGAACAATTAAATATAGAGTTACTAGCAATTAGTTTACACTTTTGGGATTAATCATAAGACTTAAAGACTTAAGTAAGCTCAAGTTTATCACCCAAGAATCAATTAGATCCTCAATAGATTGGGAGGTCCATTTTTTTTTACAATAATATACCATACGATAATCTCTATTGATTATTAAAATTTTTAAATTTACTTCACTATTAATAATGATTATCAATAATTTATTAATAATTATTACCAATTACATTAATAATAATTATTAATTATTTATTAATAATTATTGCTAATTAATCCAAAACTTATTAATAACTATATAAAAAAAATGATCTAAAGTTTACCAACAACTAAAAACTTTATTACCAACTATTAACAATTACATTCCAAAAAAAAAAGGGATTTGAAATATGCAAGTCGTGGTATTGCGTGCCCAGCGCATTTAGTGGGAGGGGGACCCCACGGTTCCCTCCACTACCCTGCGGCCACTGCCGTAGCAGTGACCGCAGGTTAGTGGAGGGTACCATAACGGTACCGCTCCCCACCTGCAGAGCTATTAACTCCGCCTGCAGCTGAAGTCCCATGCAACGTACCGCGTTGCAATTTACAATTTCTCATGCGATGGTTTTTTAAACACTTCGTATATATATATATATATATATATATATATATATATATATATATATATATATATATATATATATATATATATATATATATATATATATATACATATATATATATATATATATATATATATATATGGTTTTATTTATTTTATTTTATCTTATTTTTTTCTTTTCTAGGTTAATTTAAATAGATAGAGAGTAGATTTTAAACTTTAAGGATAAAAATAAATTAAAATATTAAGTAATAATAGGGTTCATTCTTAGGAATAATTAACCCAGAGGGATAAACAATCCAGGGAGAATAACTAGATCCCAGCATAGTGCAGAGGATTGAAAACCAGATGCGTATCTAAAGGTAACTCATATTTTGCTTCCACACAGAGATTAAAATATTCCAGAGAGTAAATCGTTCCCAGCCATGAAAGGTAGATGGATTTATGCAGGCTTATGATTGTATTTCGTTAATCTGATTTCAATCTAAAATTTACAGGGATAAATTTATTCCTACAGGAGGATTTAATTCATTCAAAACAAGATTTTATTCATAGCAAGGAATATTTTAATTCTACAGCAAGAATTTGAAAGACAACATTTTAATTCTTCAAACTGACAAAATCCAAACTACAGCAAGAAATTGAAGGATAATATTTTAATTAACAGTATCCAATCTACAGCAAGAAATTGAAAGACAATATTTTAAATCTTCAACTAACAGTATCCAATCTATAGCAAGAAATTGAAGGATAATATTTTAATTAACAGTATCCAATCTACAGCAAGAAGTTGGAAAACAATATTTTTAATTCTTCAACTCATCCACTACAAACAGATTTTCAACTAAGTTCAACAATATATTAAACCTTGATCTAACAATTTTTTTTTTTTTTTTTTTTTTTTTACAAATGAATCTAATTCCTATCAAAAATTCGAAACTAATTTCTTATCAAGACTCTGAAAAAAAAAACAATTAATCTAGTTCTCATCAAATGATTCTAATCACCTACTTCTTATAAAAATTTGAAATTAATTCTTTCAAGAATTTGAAAACAAATGAATCTCATTCTCATCAAATGATTCTAATTACCTACTTCTTATAAAAATTTGAAACTAATTCTTTCAAGAATCTGAAAACAAATGAATCTCATTCTCATCAAATGATTCTAATTTCCTAAACAATTTAATCAAATCTAATTTGCAACAAAATAAGATGCATGAAAACTAAATTTGAAAGAACCTGGGTGCTTGAAAATGGTGTAGAATCCTCTATGAATCTTCCTTGATCCTCCAAACTTGAAGAGAAGTCCTCCCAAACAAAATCTTAGCTGAAAAATGAAAATTGACTACAAAGGAAAATTTTACTTCAAGAATTTCTTATGGAATAGCCAACCACTCTTTTTGAAACTTGTACATCTTTTATAAAAGAAATTTCAAATTTCCACTACCTAATTTTTAATTGAAAAAAAAGAGATTCTCTCCCAATTTGGCCTCCATGCAAATTGATTAGGCTTAGTGGGAGGAGTTACATGCAAGGTGGTGGAGAAGCCTCTAGAAGCTTCTTATTCCTCCTACAACATGTGCCTTAATTTGGGTGAGGGAATTTAAATAACCAATTAAAAAATATATATATATATTTTCCATGTGTGTGTGTGATTTATTATTTTTATTCCCTTACAATATTCATTCAATAGTTTATCCAAAGAAATATAATAGAGTTTTGTATTTAAATCAAAAGGTGATAAAGGAGGGTTGTGACATCCTCCCCCCCTTAATCTGTGCATCGTCCCGATGCACTTATTAAATGCATTCAAAAGAGTTTATAGTTCATGTTCAAAACAAAAAAGGAAACATCTGCTGCATCTCCTTAGTATCCTCCCACATGGCATTCTTTTCGTCATACTGGTCCCATTGCACTTTGCACTGATCAACCTCTCTGTTGCGCAACTGGCACTGGCGCCTCTCCAAGATTCTGAATGGCTCTATCATTATTCCTCCCATTTCTTGGACCTGTAAAGCATCCCAATTCAAAATGTGTTTCTCATCAGGTACATACTTTTTAAGAAGAGATACATGGAAGACATCATGGATTCGGCTCAATTGGGGAGGTAAGGCCAACCGATAAGCAACTGGATTAATTCTTCCCAATATTTCAAAAGGTCCGACATAACGAGGTGCAAGCTTAGTCTTTTTTCCAAATCTTATGGAACTCTTGTGTGGCCTAACCCTTAGGAAGACTTTCTCTCCTACCTCAAACTCCCTTGGTGTCCTATTTTTGTCTGCATAACTTTTCTGCCTATCTGAGGCTTCCTTCAACCTTTGCCTGATTTCCTTAGTTTTCCTTTCCATTTCTTTCAACATATCTGGTCCAATAATCACTCTATCTTCAAGACTATCCCAACTCAAAGGTGTTCGACATGGTCTACCATACAAAGCTTCAAAAGGTGCCATTCCCAAAGATGTTTGATATGTATTATTGTAGGCAAACTCTACCAAAGGTAGGTACTCTTCCCATTTCCTCTGTTGGTCCATGCAGTACATGCGAAGCAGGTCTTCCATAATCTGATTTGTCCTTTCTGTCTGACCGTCGGTTTCCGGATGGTATGCGGTGCTAAAATTTAGTTGAGTTCCTAGAGCTGATTGAAGGGTGGTCCAAAACCTGGAAGTGAATCTTGCATCTCTGTTTGATATGATTTTCTCTGGTATTCCATGCAACCTAAATATTTCCTTAACGAAGCGTCTAGCCAAGGTGGGTGCATCATCCGTCAGATTTCCTGGTATAAAGTGTGCCACCTTAGTGAGCTTGTCAATTACCACCATTATTGCATCATGCCTAGAAGGTGACATGGGTAACCCTTGTACAAAATCCATGCTAATAACTTGCCACTTATGTTGAGGTACATCGTGCAATTGCAACAATCCAGCTGGGTGTCTATGTTTTGCCTTTACTCTTTGACACTCCAAACATTTAGCTACATACTTGACAATATCGCTCTTCAACCCTTGCCAAAAGTATAACTTCTTTAGATTTGCATAAAGTTTGTTAACTCCTGGGTGGCCTGAATAAGGGGCATTGTGAGCCTCCGACAAGACTACTTCCCTTAAGTTCCCTGAATTAGGAATATAGATTCTATTATTGTATCTGAGCAACCCATCTTCATCTAATGTATACCCTTCGACCTTAGGATCAGTCGGGTTGTGTCTTATAGTTAATTTGACTTGCTCATACCATGGGTCATGCCCTTGTTCATCCATTACTTGTCTTTTGAAGGAGGTTTTGAAGGTTGCTATAGTCATCAAGTGTCTCCTCCTACTTAAGGCATCTGCCACCCTATTTTCTTTTCCCTTAATATATTCAATTTCAAAATCATATTCACTTAGAAACTCTAACCACCTTCTTTGTCTGGCATTTAAGTGAGGTTGGGTAAAGATGTATTATAGTCCTTGGTTATCGGACTTAAGCTCAAAGGGCTTCCCTAGCAAGAAGTGTCTCCATTTTTGCAGGGCATGCACAATTGCTGCCAACTCTAAGTCGTGGGGTGCATAATTGACTTCATGAGTCTTTAGCTTCCTAGATTTGTAAGCCACTACCCCTTCATCTTGGACAAGTACTCCTCCTAACCCTTCAATAGAAGCATCTGTTATGACTGTGAAGTGTCCATTTGGATCTGGTACCTTTAGAATGGGTGCTGAAGTTAGTTTTCCCTTCAAGATTTGAAATGCCTTATCACTTTGCTCGGTCCATACAAACCTTTTGCCCTTCCTTTGCAACGAGGTGATGGGGTTTGCTATCTTAGAGAATCCTTCCACAAACCTCCTATAGTAACCTGCTAGCCCCATAAAGCTTCTTACCTCTGAAACATTCTTAGGGATTGGCCATTCTACTATCGCCTTTATTTTATCTGGGTCGACTGCTATTCCTTCTTTTGATATTATATGCCCAAGATAGTGAATCTTTTCCTCAAAGAAGGCACATTTGGACAATTTCCCATATAACTTATGTTCTCTCAATCTTTGTAAAACAATTTGTAGGTGCACTAAATGTTCCTCTTCATTTTTAGAGTAAATCAATATGTCATCCAAAAATACCAAAACAAATTTATCCAAGTAGTCATGGAATACACTATTCATTAGGTTCATGAATGCAGCTGGGGCATTAGTTACACCAAAAGGGACTACTGTGAATTCATAATGTCCATACCTCATCCTGAAAGCTGTCTTCAGAATGTCTTCTTCCTTAATTCTGAGTTGATGATACCCTGACCGGAGATCTATCTTTGAGAAAACTGCTGCTCCTTTCATTTGGTCAAAAAGGTCCTCTATGCGAGGTAAGGGATACCTATTCTTTATGGTGACTTTGTTCAACATCCTATAGTCGATGCATAGTCTTAAGGTTCCATCCTTCTTTTTAACAAATAAGACTGGCGCTCCCCATGGTGATACACTTGGCCTTATTAATCCCTTAGTTAAGAGTTCCTCTAATTGCATTTTGAGTTCTTGCAATTCGGTTGTGTTCATCCGGTAAGGTGCCCTTGATACTGGTTCAGCTCCTGGGAGTACTTCGATAGAAAAGTCAAACTTCCTCTTGGGGGGTAAACTAGGTAATTCTTCTGGAAAAACATCCTTAAACTCCTTTAAGAAAGGGGTACTTTCAAATGTTGGTGTATTTTCCTCTTTTCCTTCATCAATTTCAACCATAAAGATTTGTCCTCCTCTTCTCCTTTCCTTCTTTAATTGCATTGTTGAGATAGTTTCTATATTAGTGGGTTTAAACTTTCCTTGGATTTTGACCCTTTTCCCCCCATCATCCAAACATTCAACAACTTTGTTATAGCAATCTACATTAGCTTGATGGTCTGCTAACCAACTCATTCCCATAATTACATCATATAATCCTAGGGGTGCCACATAGAGATCTACCCTTGTTTCGAACTCAGGGAATTGTACCCTTGCCCTCGGTAAACACTTAGTTACTTCCCTAGTTGCCTTATCCCCATATTGAACTGTCCATGATGACTCCATTTGATTAACTTTTAATGCATATTTGTTTACTAATTCAGGTGAGATGAAACATTCAGATGATCTAGTGTCAATTAGAATTGATATTGGTTGTTCAAATAGTGTACCTGTAGTTTCCACGGGAACATTCTGGTATCTTCTTCTTTGGTTCCTAACTGCTGCATGAATCCTCTGTTGGGGCCCTTGTTGGGGTTGATTGGCCCTAATTTGTCCTTGCATCCTGGGGCACTCTCTAGCAAAATGGTTTTCCCCACACATAAAGCATCCACCTGGAGGACCTCTCCTACCTTGATTTCTAGGGGGATCATTCCTTGTTTCATTTCCCCTGGGTGGATAAGTTATCCTGTTCTGCTGGTCATTCCTGTTATAGTTGCCCCTGTTATTATTGCCCCTGTTATTATCATTTCCATTCCTCTGATATTGATTAGGCGGTGGTCTCCTTTCGGAAGAGTTATTCCTTTGACCCTTGTTGAAATTAGTGTTTCCATTGAATTCTTGCTTCCTTTTAAATGAGTGGTTCCCATTATAGTTCCGTCCTGCTAGTGTTTGAATCTTCCTCTCTTGCCTTAGGGACTTTTCAAGTACTTCATTCATATTTCTGGGTCCATGCATATCAACCTCTGCCCCTATGTTGGTATTCAGCCCCAAAATGAATTTCCTTGCTTGGCCTTCTTCATCCTTTTGGTACATAGGCACATATTTAAGCAACTTGGCGAACTTATCCCAATATTGTTGAACGGATAGGGGCCCTTGACGTAGATTATGGAATTCTGTCACTTTCTCATCAAAGAACAATTGAGGGAGCCACCTATCTCGAAAATGGTGAAAAAATTGATCGCATGTGATCGTATCCCTGTTATACCCATTTTGTTCCTTGGTGTTGGTCCACCAACTAGCCGCCTCCCCTGTGAGCTGATAGGAACCCCATAAAGCCTTGGTTGTTTCGCTAAAATCTCTTAGCTCAAAATATTTTTCCATTTCATTTAGCCAATTCTCAGCCCCTTCACCAATCTGCCTCCCATCGAACTTAGGAGGGGTGATTTTCTTTAAATCCTTGGAGAGTTCCAATATGTTATTTTCCTTTCCATTACCCATCACATTTCCTTGATTGCTACCAGGGTTTCCATTCTCGGTACCACTTCTATTCTCATAGTCATTCTGCCTTTCCCTAAGGTCCTGCAGTGATTCTTCCAAGAAGTTGATTTTATCTCTTTGTTCGGTTAGAAGGTCGATTATAGCTTGGACCCCATCTCCGTTATTCCCTGGGTTGTGTCGATCCTCTTCATGATCTTCCTCATGGTTTCCTTCATGGTTTTCCTCATGGTTTTCCTCCCTTTGACTCCTAGTACGTCTTCCATTACTCCTTCCTCTTCCTCTTCCTCTTCCTCTTCCTCTTGCCATTCTAGGTTTTACCTGAAAGTTAAATTATGTAGTTAGTTTTTCCCCCCTTTTTTTTTAAATAGAATAAAATTTAATTTCTATTATTGTAAAACATTCCCTTAGTTGAATAAATTGAAGTGAGCACAAGGCCTAGATTTGAACCTTTGCTTTGATACCACATGTAATAACCACCCAAAATCGGTTCAACAAATTTGAGTAATATATATATTTTTTTTCATTATGTTTTAAATTCAATTGCATACTCTGGGCATCCATTCAATTAGGATTAGGCATTCATCCATCCGGGATGAGCTTCTAACCATACGGGTTAGGCATTTGTCCATACGGGACGTAAAATTCCATCTATCCAATGCGGGATAGGCATCTACCCATACGGGGTAGGCATCCATCCAAACGGGATAGGAGATGCTCTGGCCAGAGACTTAGACTCATCGGGACCATTCGGGTCCTGAGCCACTCACTAAGTACTACACTCTTCTAACAAGAATGCACCGAGGTTGCCGTCCTTAGGAGTAATTAAAAATAATACAAGCTTGAATTCCGCCTTGGAATTTGGTTTAAAGCCTCAGGAAGTCAAGCGAATCCATACGGGATTCCTTCCGAGTATGCATTGAATTAAATTGATTATCTTATCTTTCAATTAGGATTCTTACTCAACCAAGCCTAGACCCCACCCACGAACGCCTGAGTACGAGGGACAACTCCGTCCCAAGACTGCCTACATACCCGCTTCGGCACGGGATCAAGGTGTAAAGTATGTAGTTCTATTTTCTAATCTATGGTTTGATGTAAACTGATTTGTGGGTACGCAACCCTTTCTAGGGTCAGTGTCCCAGAAAGTTTCTCTGCGGTTGCTACCCACGATGGTAGCGCTTAAGCGAAGGCTCAAAATGGCGTATTGCTTGTGGCCTAAACAAAATAACTAGAACTATGTATCACAAGGGACAAAGAATGGACTGTTATTCTTCTTTTTCAGTGAGAGTTTAATATCACCCAGTTCAATAGTTTAAGGTGAATTTTGGTCAATTAAAATAGTACAATTATTTATCGCTTTTTGATGTTTCATTGAGGAAAGTTTAAGGGTCACTCATCAAAAGCAAGAAAAAACAAAAAACAATGAAACTAAATTAGACTATTAATTGTTGGCATTGGTATGATGTGATGGTTAAGTTGTCATGTTGTTCTTGCAATCAAGGTTCAAACCTTGCTGGAATGTCATTGTTGAACTTTATATGGGTGTGAGGCCCCCCATTTGTGACCTCACCGATTCATACCTCTCGATCAAAGCATTTACCTCTCTTCTTAAAAAGACAAAAAAATAAGACTATCAATAGGGAGAAATCCATTGAATGGGGATAGTAAAAAGTGTTTATAAACGTCTTTAATAGTAAGAATTTAGTACCAACTAGTCTCATAGTTATAGGTGAATTTTGGTCAATAAAAGTAGGACAACTATTTATCGATTTTTGATAAGGATGAGTGTATAATTGCTATTGACAATTTTATCATTGAAGACTATGTTTCATTGAGAGAGACTTCTTGTTATATAATGACAAAGTGTCATTTCTATATAACACATCGTCCTATTAGTTATGAGTCCAAAAAGTATCTCTACTTGTAATTTTTAAAGGAAAAATAAAGTTGGTTGAAGCATAAGACAATGTACAATAGACAAGAAAAGAGATCAAATGAAACTATAATGTTTTGAAAGATAGAAAATACTTACTATATGTATGAAAAAATAGTACTACATCTAATGAACAAGAAAAAATAGTACTGCATCTAATGAACAAGTTTTAGTGCTAAACTACCTCAAGATTCCGCCCTTTCTTTGAAAGATATAAAAAAAATAAAAATAAAAAAATCTAACATATCCAGGAAAAACCATCAAAGTGATTAAGTGATTGTCAGATAAAGTAGAATAAATCTACAATCTCTTTCCATAATTTTGTTTCATCCATTTTTGTCAGCTTTCTACTTTGTTGATCTTTTTGTGGTTGCAAAAGTGTCACTTAGCATAAAGAATTGCTACTTGGCAAAAGTACAATATGATGGAAGTTGCATTTTGTGTGGTAGATTTTATACCTTGTTTTGGGCACCAAAAAAAATTGTTTTTGGGATTTTATTTATAGTTTGACATAGGCTGTGTTAAATAATTAATTAGCAACTTTGCCATTTTAATAAAATTTGTATTAAAAACCTATTATATTATATGTTTTTCTTGTGTTTTTATAGTTTTTTGATGCCATGCTCGATGTGTATTGGATTTTGGATTAGACCATTTCCTAATAGATTTAACTAAATTTCCTCTATCAATTTTATCATTGGTAAGAAAAAGTGTTAATTTAATCACTTATTTAGGAGGAAACAAAAGTTGAAGATTAACATATTATATATTTAGGAGACAAAAAAAAGAGTTGAAGTTTAATATATTATAAGAAGTAATTGAGTGAATCAAACTAATAAAATTGACAATTGTTAATAGTTGAATGAAATAGATTTTTATATAAATTAAGAGCTTGCGCAAACAAGAAAATTTTATAAACGAGGTGTATATCTTGTAGTCTAATTACAATTTCAAATTCAACAATATTAAATGGCTTCACATTACAAGAAACATAAAACTTATTAAATAATAGTAATTTAGAATTTTTGGTGAGAATTGAAGAGTCACCCTGCTTAGTAATGACCAATGTGCTCTTTTTAAGTTCAAATGGACATTCATATGGAAACAAAAGATTTGAAAAATCTCAACTATTGCATCTCTAAATTTCATTTTAAAGGGCCTAAAAAATGTAGAAAAATATGTTTTTGGAAATCTTCTCAAAACTTCCACTTGAATAGTTCAACATTTTTTTGGCATATCTTTTGTCCCAGGCCTTCAGGGGTTACTTTCTTTTGATTTTGGTGAAGCTTACCGTGTTGTTGAATATCTCTTTGCATTCTGGTCTTTACATAAATGGGATTATGATCAAATTTCATTTCAATTTCTTAATTCTCATGTGTCATAAGGATAGTGCCTTGAGGGATTGTTTTTCTTCAATTTTGGTGAATCTTATTTTGTTGTTGAATATATCTTTGCATTCTAGTCTTTACATATATGAGATTATGATCGGATTTTATTTATAGAGGACAACTCTCCACTTATTGCCTCCTCTGTGAATATTCAACGTAATCAATCACATTTTGACCATTTTATATTTAGCATGTGACATTCCCGATGTTTTGCCATGCATTTACACCATTATATATGATCTAATCATAGAAGGATACATAACCCAACAATTCTACTTTATGTGATACCTCATGCTCTATCTTGTGAGACCCTTTCCCATTTTTTATTATATTCTTCCTCTAGCAATAATGAATTACTTTTTACCTCATCTTCATTTCTAAGCTAAAGATCATAATCATTTATTTTTCGTGTTAAACTCCCTCATTAGAATGACCTCTCCTAAAGTGCTATAAACTGATGTCCCTTTTTAGAGCTACATATGGAGTTTTGTAAGCTACATTCTTATATGATTTTGAGCTACAAAACATAAAGTAACACACACCAACACTAAATGTTGATTAATTGTCTGTTATCGTCATCCATATGTATTGATTTCTTAGAACTTCCCTTTCTATTTTTTATGATTCGTCCCTATAATTCTTTTACTAGAATTATCACTCCATACATTTTGCCATCTTCTATAAACTCATTTCAAATTGAAACCTTGTTAAGGGGTACAAAATTTGAAACTTTGTACCCCTTAGTTCATGTGTTTCAACAATTATAGGTCCTAAATCAAGGCCTCTCTTCCAAGAGTAGTCTCTACAATTCCAACTTACCATTGTAAGATATTCTTGACCCTATTTGCTATTATCTCCTGTTGAGTTTAAAGAGCAGATTAAAAACAATAAATAGCAAAACTTAGCTAGAGATAATCATAAAAGATCACATAACACAACAAATTATGTAGTTCACCATTAATGGCTACATCCAGGGGAAAGTAAGATCATTATCTTTATTCACTATTACATTCTTACGTCCAATACGTAATCTGCACTCATCTTTTTATACAAATGTTTAACTCTTCAAATATATAAAGACAACAAAGAAATATAGAAACGAGGAAAAGAATTGTCAAATTCCACTTAGATGTAATTGATTTGGGGATGGAGTTTCTCTGGTTGATTTGATTCTATAGCTTGTTGAGACTCTAAATTCAACTAATTTTCTTGAGTTTGTTGTCTTTATTCGTTGTGAATTGCAGGTAATTTAGTAAAACATTTGCATATTTTTTGCCGTTCAACTGTGATATATGAGTAGGTAATTAAATCTGCCATCTTATCCCCTGTGCGTAAGCTAGACACAGATCCATTGGGAGGGAAGAACGCTAATCCAGATTCCCTAAACCTTGGAGACACAACAACCAATATGGGGCAAGACAGTCTGGACCTTAATCTTTCAGACCAATGCATTGAAGTAAATATTGGCGACAAATCTCTTGTTTGCAGATGTACGGGAAAAAGATTGCCAGTTGGGGATTTTGCTAAGTGGATGAAGTCCAAAGAACATTGCAGAGTAAACTTTATCGTTGTTGGAAAAATGTTTCCTCCTTATTCATCTTTCAGGCTGTTGAAGAACAAGCCTTTTTGTTGAACAATGACCCTTGATTTTATGGTGGGATGGTAATGTTAGTCACTGCACCCTCTTCTTTGATCTTGCCAAAGATGTTATTTTCAAGGTTCTAATGTGGGTCTGATTATACAATTTCTCTTGGTGATGAGAGGTTTTGATCGATAAGTTTTTATTTTGTTAAATCAGGGGTATTTTTATGATCCAGTCCAGAGTTCAATTTGTCTTGTCTTGGTCTTACTTATTGTCAAGTTGGGGTTAGGAAGGGGTGAGTTGAAGTAAGACTAATCCCTTGGGGATGCACACAATCACTTGCAAACCTCGTGCATAGATAAATTGAGTGATCTTGTCCATTTCCTGTACATGTAACAACAAAATAGACAAGTTAACAGATTCCAACAACTAGATATGAAAGATAAAATAAGAAGAATGCTAAATCAAATACTAGTAAGATTTTTTTAGATATTAGAAATTGAAAAAGTAAGTCACTTTCAAGCATTTGAAGGACTTTTGTTAAAAAAATTGATTAAGACTACTAACAAGTGAAAGTAGAAGAAAGGAGGGTAAAATGTTAGATTTAGTCTTTAGACAAATGCTATGAGAAGTGATGAGACATTCTATTACTCTTTTCAAGAACACAAATGACCAAATGACCAGGAACAAGTAAAGGTGATGAAAAGGACATAGAATGTTGTAAATAAGACATGTATGGATGCTAAACAAGTTTAGGAGAGAAATGAAAATATAAACATGCAATCCAAATGACTGCAGAGTGTTAGAAATGAAACAAATTAGACTATGTTAACAAGAGATATGGTAATGTGTAACAATTCTAAATTACAATTTGAAACCAAAGATACCCTAACATGAAAAATAAAAGGTAAAAGGAAGATTGGTGAAGCATGGCACCCTTAGAAGTAGAACCTCTTTTGGAGGGCTGTCTTGTCTATCTATTTTAAAGGCCAATAAATCTACACTACAAAGCAATGTTTTAATATGTGATGACCTACAAACTAAATCTAATAGTATGAAAAGAAAAAGTACAAGAACTATGTATCATAAGGGACAAACAATGGATTGTTCTTATTATTTTTTCCATCTTATTAAACCTCTTTAAATTTGTATATAAAAACTCAAAAAAGAATAATTGTTAGCAAATTTTAGAAGAATGGATATGGAAATAAGGTGTGATTTGAGATGTTGATGTAAAAAAATACACACAATCTTATTCAAAAACAACAAGAAGTAAAATTATGAATTGTGAAAAACTGATGTCTTTAATAAAAATAAGGTGTCAAAAACAAGTGCAACCCTTCATCTTTCACTTCTTCTGATCTTTCGTTAACCTCACCAAAATGTGAATGGCAAAGCTTTCACACACGATGAAGTAAAACCATCTTGACAACTTGTGGTGCTTTTGAAATTGCTATAATTGTTCAACAACCATCTTGACAATTTTTGTGATTTATGAGAAAAAAGATTGGAGGGTAAAAAAAAAATGGAAGCCTTAAGGCACTTACATGATTGAGGAAAGTTGAAGGGTCACTCATCAAAACCAAGAGAAAATAGGAAAGAATGAAACTAAATCACACTATCAATTGAGAGAGATCCATTGAATGGGGATGGTAAAAGGTGTTTGTATGTCTTTATCAGTGAGAGTTTAATATTGGCTAGTTCAACGATTAAAGGGTAACTTTTGGTCAATAAAAGTAGGACATTTATTTATCATTTTTAGATAAGGATGAGTGTATAATTGTTATTAATTGTTTTATTGTCGAAGAATATATTTCATTGAGGGAGACTTTTTGTTATATAATGACAAAGTGTCTTTTCTATATAAGATGTTGTCCTATCAATTATGAATTGAAAAAGAATCTCTACTAGTAATTTTTAAAAGGAAAATAAAGTTGGTTGAAGCATATGACAATATGCAACAGACAAGAAAAAAAAAATATGAAACTATAATATTTTAGAAAATAGAAAATACTTACTATATGTAAGAAAAAATGGTGCAATATCTAATGAATAAGTTGTAGTGCTAATCTACCTCAAGTTTCCACTCTTTCTTTGAAAGATATAAAAACAAATGAAAGAGGGAAATCTGATATATCCATTATAGGATAGTAATATTCAAAGGAAAAGCCATCAAAGAGATTGTTAGATAAAATAGAATAAATCTGCAATCTCTTTCTATAATTTTGATTGATCCATTTTTGTCAACTTTCTACCTTTGTTGATTCTTTTGTGGTTGCAAAATTGTCAAAAAGAAATGCAACTTGGCAAAAGTACAATACAATGGAAGCTAAATTTGTGTCATAGATTTTAGACATTTTGATTGATCCATTTTTGTCAACTTTCTACCTTGTTGATCTTTTTGTGGTTGTAGAATTGTCAGTTAGCAGAAAGAAATGCAACTTGACAAAAGCACAATATGATGGAAGTTACATTTGTGTGGTATATTTTAAACATTTTTTTGGGCACCAGAAGATGAGTTCCTATGACTTTATTTACAGCTTCACAATGGTTGTGTAAAATAATTTTCTAATGCAACTTTTCCATTTTAGTTGTCATTTAAAAAAAAATTGTCTTATTTAACCTCGCTATATTATATCTTTTTCTTGTGTCTGCATAGTTTTCTTGATTCCATGCTAGATGTGTGTTGGATTTTGTATCAAACTATTTTCTAATATATTTAAGTTTTCATATATCCTAACCCACAAGTATCTTAACAATGCTAATGGGTTTGATGTTCCCTGCTTTCCTCTAGTGGGACGAGGTTCTATGATCTGGAATACTTTGAAATTGGGGGCTTAGTTGGTTAAGAATGGTCTCTTTTGGATTTGTCACATAGGTTCACAAGCTCTTTTTTGGTTGGATTCTTGGGATGGTAGTCCTACTATCCTTTCTACTCATCCTCATCTTCAGCACCTTTGTGATTCTTTTACTACGATTGGCTGAGATACGGTTGATCGTTATAAGGTTGCTTATAACTGTGGGTTGGTGGTTCATTTTCGCTGGAAATATCCTTCTGAATGGCAGCCAGGAGGTTCCGTGGCTGATAGGACATAGTTGGCTCAAATTCTGGAGTCTCGTGAGTGCACTACCCTGGTTGGGAATGATGTTCTCGCTTGGGCAAGTAGTGATTTGTCAGGCAAGTTTTATGTTTCTACTGGGTATGTTGAGTTGGCGCAACAGATGTTTGGGGACACTCAGGTCCCTTGGTGGAAGCAAGTTTGGTACAAGTTTTCATGGCCGAAGTGCAATTTTTTCATGTGGTTGGTTGTCCACAATCAATGTCTTACTTGGGATAACTTATGCAACCGTAGTTTTCAGGGCCCCTCAAGGTGTGTTTTGTGTGGTGATAGTAAAGAGAGTGTCTCTCATCTCTCTTTCCAGTGCTCCTTCACTAGACATATTTGGCATTTATGGTGGGATGTGTGGAACCAAGCTTGTTGGCATGTTTCTTCTTTGGCTGAGTTTTTTTTTTAGATGGGGCAAGACTCCTGTTAAAACCTCTTTTCATCAAGTTGCTTGGACCCTTGGCCCCTCTTTTATTATTTGGAATATCTAGTTGGAAAGGAGTCATCAGATCTTTCAAGATGTTTAGTTGGGGACCCAACACTTGTGGTGGAAAATTCTCCACTCTCTAGGAGAAACTATTTCAGCTAGATGTGACTTGTCGAAAGTTGTGGACCCAGGTGATGTTAGTTGCTACAATCATCTCCATCTTCCTCCCCCACAACACCAAATCATGAGAAATAGATGCAGGCACCCTCTTTGGAAAATTAATAGGGTGGGGAGGTGGAGTCTTCCTCCCCCAGGTATTCTTAAAATCAACACAGACGAGTCCTCATGGGGAAACCCTAGTCCTACTGGTATTGGTGGTGTTGGTAGAGATAGTTTGGGGAATGTTCAGTTTATTTTTTGTGTTTATAAAGGGTGTCATACTAATAATTTAATGGAGGCTCCTTCTCGTTTATCTGTTGTGGAGAGAGCTTGTGCTCTTGGTTGGCGCAGGCTCATTTGTGAACATGATTCGCAGGTGGTGGTGAATTTGTTGACTTGGCCGTGTTCTGAGGATGTTAGTTGGCAACTAATTTTGGTTGTTAACCAGATTCTTCATTTGAGTGCTTCTTTGGATTCTGTTACTTTTTCGCATATTCCTAGGGAATGGAATGATGTTGTGGATTGTCTGGTCAAATGGGCTTCTGATTACATGGATAACTGGAATGTTGTGGATAAGGGTCAATTACCACTAGATTTGTCTCTTTAATTAGATCACGTAGTGGATCTTGATAGGGCAGTTTGATGCCCTTGCTTTGTATTTCTTCTGCTTTGAATAAATTTTCACCCCTCTTTAAAATTAATTTCATAATTGAAAAATAAAAATGTTGGGTTTAACTATTTATTTAGGAGACAAAAAAATAGTTGAAGATTAATACATTATAAGAAGTAATTTAATGAATCAAATCAATAGAATTGAAAATTATTAATAGTTGAATGAAGTCTATTATTATATAAATTAAGCATTTGTGCAAAACAAGAAAATTTAATTTAAGCTAGGTATATATCTTGTAGTCTAATTACAGCTTCAAATCCAAAAATTATATATAGGTTCACATTGCAAGAAACTTAAAACTTATTTAAAAATAGTAATTTAGAATTTTTGGTGAGAATTGAAGAGTCGTCCTACTTAGTAATAACTTGTGCATTCTTTTTAAGTTCAAATAGATAATCATATGAAAATAAAAGCATTGAAAAATCTTAATTACATCTCTAAATTTCATTTTCAAGGGCCTAAAAAATGTAGGAGAATAGATTTTTGGAAATCTTCTCAAAACTTTCAATTGAATTGTTTAACATTTTTTTATAGATTATTTGTCTCTCCTTTCAAAGCAATGAGCTCCATTTTTCCTTTTCACACTATACGTGGGAACTTTTGATGAATATAAAATGTAATGAAGAACTTTCTTGATGCACAAATTACCTTTCCTTCATCCTTCCTAGAGTGGAATTTGATGATTCTTGGTATCTTTCACCAATGCATTAGTAATTAGATTTGTACCTAAAGTGTTACTATCAAAGCCCAATTTTTTTATTATAAACCTCTTCTTGGACAATAGAGAACAATATATTAGTTAAAGGATAAATTTGGTGACCTTAGGTTTAATTAGTTATGCAAATAAATGAACTAGTAACCTAGGATTCCTTATTCCAATATATTAGTTTAACCTACAACTATTTTAAAATGTACTTTTGATATACAATATAGAAAATAAATATATGTAATTTTTTTAATAAATTCAAACTATTTAGATGATTGGGACAATAATTTGTAAAGGAAAAATAAAAGATAATAAATGTGCATCCTTGGAATATTTCAAGACTAAGTTGATTGAAGAAATGTAGAGAAGATTGGAACCTTACACTTGGAAAATGCAAGACTCAGAATCAATTATGATACAAATATTGGGCAAAGGTATTCCAATAGGGTACCAATAGTAGACTTGAGCAATCAAATGTAGAACATTGTGCACTCATGAGTCATCTAGGTCACCAATGAGGTGTAGAAGCTCGTACAAGGTACTAGAGAGGCGCGACATTGGAAACTAGTGTCTTTGTATAGTGGGGCTCTAGAGTTTTAAATTGTTGCTCACCTTTGTGTCCTAATCCCTATCTTGTTAACATCTCACCTAAAAATTCTCAATATATTGGCATCACAATTTGAACCTAGATTCAGGGTGTGTGTTGGGGAAATAACGTTTGGTTATTTGAGAGAGTACCTCAACCATGTTAGCAGCAATCAAGAAGGAATACTGAGAGGGGGTGGGGGTGAATCAGTCTTCTACGGATCCAAAAAATTAAACTCCAAAACAAAACTGATAAACTGCATCAATAGACAAATTATCAAATTAACAACACAACACACAACACCAAGATTTTTGACATGGAAAACCTTGTTAAGGGAAAAACCGCGGTGGGAACCTACCCATAGTAAGATGATAGTTTGTAGTAGTATGTAAAAATATTACAATGGGGAATGCAAATGAATACATGCACACTACCTAGAGTTCACTGCTCAAAATATATTTTCTAGGAAGGCTACAACCCTCAAGGAAGTCTCACTGACTTACAATATGATTCAGGCTACAATTCGGAAGAAATGAACTGGAATGATGGCATCTACAAGTGCCTGATGACAGTTCCAGTTAAGAACAATTGTCTACTCTGCAACACCAATCTCACCTCAACACTTTAATGAATGATAAATCTCTTGTTCGCACATTCACCTCTCTTTGAAAATGTAGACACAATACCAATACTCAAATTACATGAATATCTTACCTATATATACAAATCATCAACCTTGATAACAAGGTCGGCTAAACCCTCAACCCTCAATTATAAAATCACATTACACGATACAAAGATCGATCACTGGACCAACATAATGATTTACATTACATAGCATGGACCTAATTCAAATTCCCAAATGATCACATCCACCAAAAATCATGCCAATATCAACTTCAACACGCTACACCACTAGAAATATCGCATAACACGGAAATCAATATCGGTTGATAGAAATCACCAAAAACTTGCACAACGATCAATGAAGATCAACAGAACAAATAGGACACGACTAGGAAACAACAACAAGCACCTTATAATCATTCGGAACAGTTGCACCAACGCCACTTTTCAAATCTTCATCTGTCAACGTCTAGAAGCTCAAGAACACAACCAATCAGCAACTACCACAAATAAAGATAACTTGAGGGGAAAAAAATCATGAACCATCTAAAATTAAGATACATAAGATCATCTAGAACAATATCCCAAAGTCTCAGTACTAGATCTGATTACATCGGAATATACCGGTGGAAATACCAGATTCTGCAAAACAGTGATCAACAAAACCAAACTACAAAACTGGATCAGAAAATCTTCCCAATCTCACTGGAATAAATCACAGGAATATGTTGACATCAATGAAAACAACATATCTGAGCAGAAAAAATGAACAACCATATCTAACAAACCACTCGTATAGGTGGCATGTTTTAATATTTAAATATAACCTTTTAATATATTGATGTATATGCCCATAAGTGATTGTGAGAGTGTTGTGTGTACAGATTTACACCTAATAAGGTAAGCTAGGTTAAGGTGTTACTGAACATGTAATAGAAGGTGATAGGTGATGGATGCAATTGATTTTATTTAGGGTAAGGTGTCTTGGGGGTGCAAGAGATATCTTCACGGGGGTGGTCACTTAGCCCTTCTTATTTCATTCTCTCTTGGGGTAGTTTTTTCCCACTAAAATTTCTCCTTCCTTTTATGCTTGAGGGGATATTTTGTACACGAGTACCTCGTCAGGTCTATTTACCAAGACTCATCTTTGTGTTTTGTCTACATTCCCCCCTAAATTACACTTAAGGGGGATGTTAGTGTGAATAGGGTTCTTTAGCTATTTAGTTCTTTATTAGCTAGTTCTCCACTATAGCTCTCTTCACACTTAGTTAGGTTTACTTAGGGAATTTTTCACTTTATCCCACATTGGTATTGTTTTCAATCTCTTGGGTGGTAAGTCCTATACATACTCTCTCATTTCTCCCACATGGGCATTCTCAGTCATTGTGTGCTTTGCATTCTCTTGAGTTAAATACAATTTATTTGGCTCATATCTGAGTTTTGTTTTTCTTTCCTTCATTCATTTGTATTTTTGGGTGGTTTTTTAGCCAAATCTTACAAAAACACATGACTTGGGTGAGTGTAATATGTGAATTTTTATATTAAAATTAAATAATGATAAATTGTTGGAAACAACAATGAAGGAAAACTGAGAGGGGGGGAGGGGGTGAAACAGTTTTCACCGGATCAAATAGTTTAAGAACAACTTCATATCAGATCAATTGCAGCAGAAACAAAGATAAGCACAATAACGGGAACACACATAACATTGATATTTTGACATGGAAAACCTGGTTAAGGGAAAAACCACGGTGGGAACCTACCCACAATAAGATGATACTTTGTAGTAGTATGTGTAAATATTACAATGGGGAATGCACATACATTCAGGAACATTTCCTAGAGCTCACTACTCAAAATAAGAAACCCAAAAAGGCTATAACCTTTAGGGAAGGCTCACTTCCTTACAAAGATTAGACAACAATCAAGATTACATGAACTGAAAGATTAGCATCTCCAAATGCCTGATGACAGTTCCGGTTAAGCACATTTGTCTACTTTGTAACACTCTCTACTCTACACTTCATATCGAAATATGAATTCTTGTTCACACATACACCATACTCTGATAATGCAGACACAACACCGATATCCAAATTACATGAATATGAAACCTATTTACACAAATCATCAACCTTGAGTACACGCTCGGCTCAACCCTTAACACCTAATTATAGAATTACATCACACGATACATAGATCAACCACTAGACCAATACAATGCAATGACAACATAGCATGAACCCAAATCAAATCCATGAACACGCAACACCACCAAAAATCTTGCCAAGATCATCTGCAACACGCTACACCACTGAAAAATGTCGCATAACATGAAGAAGATCACTAGAACCATAAGATCCTCAATAACATGCACAATGATCAATGTTGGCCAGAAAAACAAATAGAACATGATTAGGAAACACCAACAAGCACATTAGAACCATCCACGATAGCTACACCAACACTACTTAATTAAATCTTCATCGATCAACACACTAATACTCAAGAACACTCAACAACAACAACTAGGACTAGAAAGATAACCTGCAAAGCACCAAATCATGAGCCATATGAATCGAAGATACACGTGAATATATCCCAAACACTCTCATAAATCCACAAAATAAGATCTAATCATTTCGGATCACAACGAATAGAATACCAAAACACGGCAACACTGAACACAGAAAAATCAATCCTCATACTAGAATCCATAACTTGATCAAATCGCCACATATCATCATGAAACCAACATTGAATCAACTAGAGATACTTCATTACTAAAATCACAAATCCGTACAAGGACATTTGCAACATACCAATTGAAACAACCAAACCAACTCTCTTTAGTACTGAAACATAGGAATATTTTGACATCAATGACAACAACATATCCTAGCAACAAAAATATCTAATAATCTCCCCCTCTGGCATTGATGGCAACATATGAATGTGAAAAAAAATTAATGCAAAGAAAGAAATCAACACTAGCAATCTCCCCCTGAGATCATTCACACAAAGCTTCCAAGATAAGGTTGTTTTTCACATGCTTCTCTCCCCCTTTCATAGCAATGCCAAAGACACATGCAAGCCAAGCATCTCTCCCTCTAAGAATATGAAAATTATGATTCTCTCCCCCAAACATAAACCACTAAACCACACATTGACTACTCCTAGTGAGTAGAAACACCTGCTCATCAATCTAGATAAGAAGATAAGACTATGAAGTCCACTGGATTGATTCATCTCAATGCATCTAGTTTTCATCATGAGGGGCATAGACCCCTAACTTATCTCTTAGATATACAAATGTATCTGTAGGCAAAGGCTTAGTAAAAATATCTACAATCTAATCCTTTGTAGATACATACTCCAATTCGACTTCTTCCTCACTGACTTTCTCCCTCAGGAAATGATACTTGATTGATATATGCTTTGTTTTAGAATGTAGTGTCCGATTCTTGGAAATAACACTTGAATTATCTTAATATATAATAGTAGGCTCATCATAAACAACTCTAATTTCCTTCAACATCTGCTTCATCCAAAATACTTGAGTATAGTTGCTAGCAACAACAATGTATTCCACTTCTACAGTAGATAGATAAATAACATCTTGCTTCTTACTTTCCCAAGAAACCGACTTCTTTTCCAAAAAGAATGCTCCACCGGTAGTGGTCTTCTAGTCATCATCATCACTTTCCCAATCAGCATCAGTATAAACGCATAACATGAAATCATAATTCTTCGGATACCACAAATCATAGTCAACTATCTCCTTAAAGTATCTGAAAATCCTCTTCACAACACTAACATGACTTTCTTTAGGATCAACTTAAAATCTTGCACAAAGAAAAACAACATTCATAATATTTGGTCTAGTATGAGTAAATTATAGCAATCCACCAGCCATATATCTATACAATGTATGATTAACTTTTGAAGATTCATCATGCTTAGACAACTTACATCCAGTCACCATAGGACTTCCAACAGGTTTGGAATCATCTAACCCAAACTTCTTCATCAATTCCTTCACATACTTGGATTGAGAAATAAAAATGCCTTTATCAGTCTATGTAATCTGCAATTCTAAGAAGAATTTTATCTCACCTATCATAGACATCTCAAAATCCTTTTATATATCATTAGCAAACCTCATACTCAAATCATCATCTCCTCCAAAAATAGTGTCAGCAACAAAAACTTCAACAATCAAAATGTTATCATTATCAACCTTAAAATATAGATTACTATCAGCAGTACCTTTACAGAATCCCAACTTCATCAAATACCCATCCAATCTAGCATACAAAGCTCTAGGAGCTTGTTTAGGTCCATACAGTGCTTTCTTCAATCTATATACAATATCTCCTTTATGTGATAATGAAAACCCTTCTAGTTGCTCAATGTAGACTTCCTCTTCCAAACCACCATTCAAAAAGGCTGACTTCACATCCATCTGATATACCTTAAAATTCTTATAAGCAGCATATGCAAGAAGTAATCTAACAATTTCAATTCTAGCTACCAGAGAAAAAGTCTTCTCATAATCAATTCCTTCCATCTGTAAGCATCCTTTACATACCAATCTTGCTTTGTTTCTAACCACTTCACCTACTCCATTCAATTAATTTATGAATACCCATTTTGTACCAATCACATTCTTGTCTTTTAGTCTCGGAACAAGTTCCCATGTATTGTTCTTCTCAATATGATTCAACTCTTCTTGCATAGATTTTATCCAATTCTCATCTTTACAAGCTTCAACAAAATATTTAGGTTCAATCTTGGAAATCAAACTTATCCCTTCAACAACAATCCTTCTCCTAGTCATCACACCTTTATTTTTATCACCAATAATCTAATTTTTTGAATGATTTAATTTCACATACCTCAAAGTCTTCTGACTATTCTAATTCACAAGTTCTTGAACATCTTCACCGGAAGGAGCAAAATCTGAATTAACAATCTCTACCAGATCATTTTGCTTTAGGCTCTCAGTATGCACTTGCTTTGAAATAACATCTTGATCATCAAACTCATATATGTATGCCTTGATCTACTTTCCATGACATTCATCAACCTTCACATTTTCACTTTCCACTATCTTTCTCAACATCTTTTTATAACACTGGTAAGACATTCTCTTAGGAGAATAACCCAAGAAGATTCCTTCATCACATCTTGCATCAAACTTTCCTATATCTTCATCTTTTTTGATATATCTGCTTCCAAAAATTATGAAATATCTAACTATAGGAACATGACCAAACCATACCTCATAAGGATTCTTACCAAAATCACCTTTTATATGCACTTGGTTGAATGTGTATACAATAGTGCTAATAAATTCTCTCCAAAATGTCTTCAGAACATGTCCTTTAATCAACATAGTCCTAGTAGAATCCAAAATAGTTCTATTCTTCCTTTCAACAAATTCATTCTACTGAGGGGTTCTAGGAGCAGATAATTGTCTTCTAATTCCATGCATTTCACAAAATGAATCAAACTCACTAGATGTGAATTATCCTCCTCTGTTAGATCTCAGACATTTCAGCTTCAGTCATGTCTCTGTTTCCACCTTAGCTTTGAATATCTTGAATCTCTCTAGTGCTTCTGATTTCTCCCTTAGAAACGTAACCCACATTATTCTAGAATAGTCATCAATCAACACCATGAAATATTTGTCACCCTGCACACTTCTCACTCTTGTAGGACCACACAAAGTAGTATGCACAAGATCTAATAATCCATTAGATGTATACACCTTACTCTTGAATAAAATTCTTGTTTTCTTTCCTAACTGACATTCTCTATATATCGGATCAAAAGGTTTCACAATCTTAGGCAAATCTTTAATAGCTTGAGTAGAACTTATCTTAATCATGCAATAAAAATTAACATGACACATCCTTCTATGCCACAACCATCTTTCATCTATCTGGGCAATCAAACAACTTTTCTCACCAGCATTCAAATGAAAGACATTACCTTTAGTCTTAGTTCCTGATGCAATCTCTATACTGTAGGCATTCACAATCTTGCCTTTACCATTTTTGAATTGCAAATCATATCCCTTATCAACCATCTCTCCAACACTCAAAAGATTATGTTTCAAACCTTCAACATATAAGAAATCGTCAGTATTATGTGTACCATCAAGAGAAATAGAACTGTTGTTCTCCATTTTGAAAACTCATGTTTCTTCTCTTTAAAAGTGAAAACTACTACCTCTGTGCTGCAATAGAAGAGAATAACAAAAAATTTGAAATAAAGACAACAATATGAGGTTCCAGATTTAGGAAACCTCCTACACTTTAAGCTTATAAAATCTTGGGCAGGTGAACCCTTTTAAGAATATTTTCTCACAAAAATATTAAATGGTTTGCAGAAAACCAGTGTAAATTATTACAAACTTTCCTTTCTGACTGGTATAACTAAAAAAAAAAAAGGAAAGTTGAATTTGTCTATTGAAAAGGATCAAAAAATGCATCCAAAAACCAACAGGTAAACCAGTGCCTTATCTGGGCAACAAAGTCATCTACAACAGACTGCAACTTGAAAAGATAAACTAGTACACAAATCACAAATTCCTGATCTATTAACTCTGAATATGCCTGACATATACAGAGTTCTAATCTGCACCAAACTTCATTATTGAATCCACACCAAGAGTACTGATATCAATGAATTTGTTCAAAGTATTTTATATTTTCCTCCTTAAGAAAAAGACTCAGAACAACTTCATTAGATGCCTAACAAATCATTCAAGTAAGCAATCCTTGATTACCTAAATGAAATGAACACTAGTACAGTAACATAGAGACAATACAAATTTGGACTTAAATTCTCTGGATTGTATATTTCATTCCCCTATCAAAAGGTTACAAGTACTTGATATCTGACTCAAAAATGGCCAAGAAATAGGCCTACATTAAAATTTTGCCAGAGTTTAGTTACAAAATTTTGTGTCCTCCTCTCTTCTAGGTAGCCTTGGTATCATTTTATAGAAATCGGGATGCAACAATCTTTAGACTACCTCGAAGGAAAATCTTACCCTAATAGTCATTTACTCCAAAAGCTATATTTTTGTGCCATTGCAGTTGAGGGAAAAACCTAACATTCTATCTGTGATGCTTTGCTTCATTAATTCACTGGGCATGGCCGAAAGGCTAGATTCCTATTACCCAAAATTGGTCACAACCACCGTCAGCCTCATAATGCTCGTAGATCATCTTGTGCCAGATTATTGATGAGTTTCACCCAAGAAAACATACAGCGGTGCACCATTATGTTCTCTGCAAACCTCCCTGGATACATCTCACCAACTTTTCACTTCAGATCTGCGTCGGATGGAACTCGTACACCTCTATCATTAAGTCTTTCAAATTTTGGCTCCAACGGACCAAGAAGGAAATCCCTTGTGAGCACTTTTCCTTTAGTCGCTATGTCACAGATTTTAAAGTTCGGATGTGTTTCTATTGAGGTATAGCGACAACCATCTGATCATGCAAAACTAGCGCACCCTTTAACTTACCTGAGTAATCCATTTGGAATGAGTCCCACCACTTGGTTCTTCTTCTCTGTTGAAAAAATTAACCACTATCACTAGTTGTCCATTCTAACCACTCGCCTTAACTACTGGCATTAATCGCTATTTGGGTTCACTGTTAGTGGTTTGCCGCCATTTTGCAAGGAAAACCATCGCGCACCTTCGCGTTGCGGTATAGTGACAACCGTCAATTTGCATCAGACTTGCTCAATCATTAGCCATTCTAACCCTCAAAGCGGGCCCCTTATCTACATCACTCATCCATAGACCCCTACCATGTGTCACCTTTGGATTGGCCCATGGGTTTCTTTGGACTCCACCTATCCTGCCACCTGAGCATGACTGAACCCACCACTTAGTCACCAAGTTGCATCGCTTAGCCATCAAACAACTTCCAATCGCAACTTGGCGATAGCCATTGATCTCCCTCGGATCACCGTTGATCTATATCGGACCTTGTATATAGATATCGAAATGCTCCTCCCCACGGCCAATGTGGGATAAATGGCTTCATGTCTGGGCCCTTCCATCGGATCATCAAGACTTCTCCAAACATGCTAGCC
Organism: Cryptomeria japonica; assembly: GCF_030272615.1. Classification (NCBI taxonomy): domain Eukaryota; kingdom Viridiplantae; phylum Streptophyta; class Pinopsida; order Cupressales; family Cupressaceae; genus Cryptomeria; species Cryptomeria japonica. The sequence goes on along the minus strand of NC_081409.1, from coordinate 123,355,908 downwards.
CAATGGCTGACACCATCTTCCTCCACCTTATGATGCTCGATCGAGTTATTGGGTAGCATTACACTACGTTATTCGAATGGCCGATATCACCGGTATCTACCTCCTTCGCTTGCACTTTGTCATCGGGTGGTCGGGATAACATGAAACCGCCTCACCCGATACCCAACAGCTCTACTCCGGTCTGTCCACTTTTCAATCAGGTCATTGGCATAGGGGAAAACCTTGCTTACCGATACAACCACTTTGCAGCCATGCCTGCTCATCGAGTCATCGAGGTAACATGAAACCGCTCCCTCCGATATTCGATGACTTTCTCCAATCCGCTCCACATTCTAGCGACCTCATCGGGGTAAGTCCTACCGATCGGGGTAGGTTTTGCTGATAAGGCAAAAATAAAAACCTACCATAAACCACGCTAGGATGAAGTGCAGAAGCAAAATTTTTGAAATGGGACTCCCAAATTCATCAAAATCTCATGAGCCCCAACAAGAACCTCTACCATGAATTACACAAGCTTTATCATCTCTAAATCTTACTATATGGTGTAAGAGCACCTATTTTTGAGTGTAGTTTCTAGATTTTGGTGTGTTAGTCTTTGTATTGGATTAGGTTTGTGAATAATGGAATACTCATAGGTCCACTTGTGTGCGGGATATGTATTTGGAGGATGAATGTCAACTAGATCATGTATTTACTCAAATTTGGCTTATGAGCCCTTGTAAGCCTAAAGTGGCATAAACTTGCATTTTGGTGTAAAATGTCTTGTAACACCTTATTTGGCATTTAGACATGTCATTTTAGTGTTTTTAAGTTATTCTAGGAGGTTTAGGATGAGTACCAACGCATGAAATGTAAAAATGCACATTTTGGCAAAAGTTGTCATTGTTGCTCAACAACATTTTGCAACTTTTGAGCAACTTTTCGCATCTTTGAGCACATCGGTGGTTAGGAAACTGATGAAGAGTTGGTTAGGTTTTAGATGCAATATAAAATTCTCTGAGAAGGAATGTAAATAGGTTGGCAAAAGCCTTGAGCACGTTTGAATACATTGTGAAGAGATTTTCCAGATTTTACCTTGCATTTTTCTTAAATTTTGTACAGCAGTCCATACTTAATGGATTGATTTCACTACCATTCTTGAATGATTTATTTGTATATGTCATTGTAGTGCTCAGAAGGTATTTATAATAGTTTCTAGTGTAGGTTTTAAGTGTGTATTGGATTTTACATTGCTCTTGACTTGAGCAAGGGTTTAAGAGCCCAATTATGGTTCCATCTTGAAATCCCTTAAGTTTTGCTCAATAACCCTTGGGAATCGAGTCATGGAACCTTTTTATAGTGTAAATAATCTTTTTTTGTCCTAGAATTCATGGGAAGGCTATATGACATCATTTCCTAGGCGAGCTCAGTCATAGCCCGATTAGGAAAATGATTGAAAAGTTGCATATGCTTGCAAGGATGATCAATTATGTAGATGCCAAGTGTTTGGCATGAGTGAGAAAGGTGTGGTAGAGCCTATGTGGAAGGTTGGAGGTGTGAAAGACTAGAGAAGACAATGAACCCTTTGAAGAAGACAACAAAGTCCCAAAACCCTTCTTAAATGCCATTTTTGGGTTTTGTTCTTGTACGGAAAGACCTGATTTTCTCACTTGATGGATCTAAAAGTTCATCCAAAAGGGTATTCAGATCATAAAATAGTTTGCCATGTTCTTTGAGTGTGAATTTTGAGTAGTTCCCCAAAAACCAGTTAGGTAGGGCTAATTGGGGCTCTAGGGCTACTAGGCCTAGAAAATATAAGAAAGAGGGAGCGATGAAGAAATGAAGAAAAGCCAATTATAAAACCAGTTGATTGGCATGGAAATGCCTTAAGAAAACCTACTACAACCACTGCAAGTATATGTTAGAAGATTGTATAGCTTTGAGATTGGATTTACCCTTGTGAATCTCAACCATGCCTTAGCAACTATTGAGCATTATTTGATAGGGAAAACTCCTAGAGAGTTTGAGTGTTTTTGGCTTGTTGTAAAACTAGTGCAAAGTGCAAGGAGCCCACTAAAATATCACTCAACTTCCTATTGAGCAACATGAGACTCTCTTTGAGAACCCCTCCCCATCATAGTGGTATTAGAGCAACTAAGATTTTGGAAGAAGCCATTTAATGTCAGATGTTGGGTCAGTAGGAGAAAATAGCCTAAGGATGGTGATCAATGTAGAGTTGGCCAAGAAATTAGAAGATCAAGAGGAAGAGAATAGACTCCTCAGGGTAAGATTACAAGATTTGGAGAGAAAATTAGATGCAGTTGAAGACAAGACTGAGAAAGTGACAATCAAGGTCAATGAAGGGAAGGGTAAAGAAGTAGTAGAAGAGGATAGTACACCTGAACCAGATCCTATTCTACCTAAAGAGCCTTTCCTTAGAGCCATCAAAGCCTTAGGAGGAAAATCCTTGGAAGGAGTGCCACTTTTTTGTGGAAAATGGAACCAGAAGTAGTAATGGAATGGATTGAAGGATTGGAGAATCACTTTGAATGTGATGGGATCAGTGAGGCAAAAAATGTGAAGGTAGCCAAATCTAGATTGAGAGGAGCAACCTTGACTTGGTGGAAGTTCATCCAAAAGGAGAGGCCAAAGGAGGGTAAGAACCCAATAGCCACTTGGAAAGGAATGCTAGCCAAGGTGAAAGAAGCATATAACCTTGAAGATTATGAAATCCAATTGCATAAGAGGGGACAAAACTTGAGACAAAGAGAATTAGATGTGAGCAGCTACACGAAGGAATTTCAGAAGTTGTCTCTGAGATCCAAGGTGGTGGAAGATGAAAGCGTAAAGGTAGTTAGATACTTGAATGGATTGAGATAGAATATTCAAGAAGAATTACGTTTTTTAAGTCCTAGTACTATTCATAAGTGCTATCAATTGGCACTCAAGGTGGAAGAGAACAACAAAAAGAAACAAGAGCAAAGCAATAGAGGTAGAGGTAGGGGAAGAGATGGAAGAGGTCAGAGGGGTAGCTTTGGTGGAAGAAGTGTAGACCAAAGATCCCAAGGGGAATCCAAGTTGGTAGAGCAAAGTGGGGATTCCAATAGCAAGAGAAGCTGTAGAGGAAGGGGGTCTAGCAACTCTAGTAGAGGAAGGTCTAGTGGATCAGGAAGAGGGTCCTATTTCTCCACAACGAAGTGCTACAACTACCATCAACTTGGACACCCAGCCTATAGATGTCCTGAGAAGTCTTCTTCATCTCAAGGAGGTGAGCGGAGAGTAAATTATGCTCAAGAAGATGCAGCAAACGTGAAGGCATCATAAGTAAATTTAGATTTAGAGGTTGGAGAGAATCTTATGGTAAGAAGAGTCTTGATTAAAGAACTGATTAAGGAAGATCCTAGCCAAAGGAGATCCTTGTTTAGGATAAAATGCAAGATTATGGGAAAAGTATGTAGAGTTGTGGTGGATTCAGGGTCCATAGATAACATAGTGTCAGAGGAAGCAGTGAGTAAGCTCGACCTACAAATAATAGCACATAATGATCCTTATAGAGTTACTTGGCTTAACAAGGAGAAAAATGTTCTTGTGAATGAACAAACTTGGGTGGAGTTCACTATAGGACGCTACAAGGATAGAATCTTGTGTGACATCTTTCCAATGGATTCTTGCCACCTACTCCTAGGTAGGCCATGACAGTTTGACAGAAAAGAAATACACCATGGGGAGAAGATTGCCTATACTTTTCAAAAGGATGGAATCATCTATAAAATTTAGTCTATATGAGACCAAGAAGAGGGCAGATCAAAGGGTCCCAATGTGCTACTAGTTGGTGAGAAGGAGTTCATTAACACACTCAAGGAAGGAGAAGGAGTGGGGTTTGCAATTGTTGTAAAACCAAAAGAATAAAGCAAGGAGAAAAAAGTATGCATTCCCAATGAAGTGCAGTAGGTCCTAAATAATTTTAAGGACATTATCAGTGATGGAACACCAACAAACTTGCCTCCTCAACGTGCCATAAGTCACCAAATTGATTTCATACCTGGAGCTTCATTGCACAATAAGGTAGCCTATAAAATGACACTGGATCAGAACAAGGAGGTATCTAAGAAAATATAAGAACTCTTAGACAATGGTCTGATAAGGAAGAGCATCATCCCATGTGTAGTACCCATCATTTTGGCCCCAAAGAAGGGAGGTACTTGGAGACTTTGCATTGATTGTAGAGCCATAAACCGGATTACAAATAGGTATAGATTTCCCATTCCAAGGATTGAATATTTGATGGATTGTTTAGGAGGTGCATTATCAGTGATGGAACACTAATTCAGAATCAAGGAGGGTGATGAATGGACGATGGCCTTCAAGACCACATAAGGACTTTATGAATGGCTTGTTATGCCATTTGGACTCACAAATGCGCCCAACACATTCATGAGACTCATGAATGAAGTACTCAAAGACTATTTTGGTAAATTTGTTGTTGTTTATTTAGATGACATCTTGATTTTTAGCAAGTTTAAAGATGAACATCTTAAGCATATAGAGATTGTATTGAGGAAACTATGTGATGAGCAACTAACCATCAATTTGGAGAAATGCAAGTTTATGAAACATGCGTTGATATATCTTGGGTTTGTAATCTCAAGAGGTGATTTGAATATGGATACCTCTAAAGTGGAAGCCATAATCAGTTGGCCTACACCTAATACAGGAACTGAAGTAAGGAAGTTTTCATGGCTTGGCACAATTCTATAGAAAGTTCATCAGAGGATTCAGTAAGATATGTGTACCCATGCTTGATAAAATCAAAGGAGGTATTCAAACCAAGTTTCAATGGACAAAAGAAGCCCAAAGAGGATTTGATCTCTTGAAGACAAAGGTGGCTACTCAACCAGACTAATTCTTCCAAGCTTTGACAAGCTCTTCACCATTGAATGTGATGCAAGCAACATAGCAGTTAGAGCAATTTTAAGCCAAGACAGTAAACCAATTGCATTTTTCAGTGAGAAGCTCAATGATGCCAAGAAAAGGTATTTCTCTTATGATTTGGAGTTGTATGCACCTATTCAATCTCTTAGGAAATGGAGACATTATTTTATACCTAAATAATTTGTGGTTTATACTGATAACCAAACTCTTAGCTTTCTCAATTCACAAGAATTAAAGTTGAATCATAGGCATATTAAATGGGTAGAGTATTTGCAATCATATACCTTTACCATTAAACACAAGAAGGGAAAATGTAATAAAGTAGCTGATGCATTAATTAGAAGGTTGCTAATAGTGTAAGAAGTGCAGCTCAAGAATATTGGAGTAGATAGTTTCAAGGGTTTATATCAAGATGATAAAGACTTTGTTGTTGCCTACAAGGTTTGTCAAGAGTTTAGAAACCATTTTCATAGTGAATATGCAGATTACACCTTACAAGATGGTCTTTTATTTAAGGGAGGACATTAGAGTGGACATGCTATGGACATGGCTCAATCCATGCAAGAGATTCATGAGTAGGTTAAGACAACCCTAATAGACACCTCTCAAAGAATCAAAGAAAAAGTAGATGAGAAAAGAAAGGATATACAATTTGCTGTTGGGGACTTGGTCATGGCCCATTTGAACAAAGAAAGGATTCAGAAAGGTGTCCCTAGTAAAATTTAGATGAGGAGGATTGGTCTTTACAAAATCTTGGCAAAATATGGCAACAATGCTTACAAACTAGACCTACCCAGAGATATGGATTTATCTCCCATCTTCAATGTTGCAGATTTGGTATAGTATAAGGGCACACTTCCAAAAGGAGGAATTAGAGTCTCAGAGGTCTCTCAATCACTTTAAGACCTACCCTTACCACCTGCACCCATGCCACAAGCCGAGAAGGTATTAGACTCTAGAGTTCTCAAGAAAACAAGGCATACGGTCTATATGGAACACTTGATGAAATAGCAACACCTTCTAGAATATAAGGCTAATTGGATACCTGAGGCATACTTTTCTAAGTTTGGAGTTCCTCTTTCTTTGTTACCTCAAGGAGTCACTTGACTTCTTTTTCATTGGGGGAGTATGGTGTAGGAGCACCTAGTTTTGAGTGCATTTTCTAGATTTTGGTATTTTAGTCTTTATCTTGGATTAGGTTTGTGAATAATGGACTACTCATAGGTCTACTTGTGTGTTGGATATGAATTTGGAGGATAAATGTCAACTATATCATGTATTTACTCAGATTTGGCTTATGAGCCCTTGTAAGCCTAAAGTGGCATAAACCTGCATTTTGGTGTAAAATGTCTTGTCACACCTTATTTGGCATTTAAATATGCCATTTTAGTGTTTGTAAGTCATTCTAGGAGGTTTAGGATGAGTAGCAATGCATGGAATGTAAAAATGCACATTTTGGCAAAAAGTGGTCATTGTTGCTCGACAACATTTTGCAACTTTTAAGTAACTTTTTGCATCTTTGAGCACATTGATGGTTAGAAAACCAATGAAAAGTTGTTTAGGATTCAGATGGAATATAAAATTCTCTAAGAAGGAATGTAAACAGGTTGGCAAAATCCTTGAGCACGTTTGAATACATTGTGAAGATATTTTTCAAATTTTACCGTGCATTTTTCTTAAATTTTGACAAGCAGTCTGTACTTAATGGATTGATTTCACTATTGTTATTTCATGATTTCTTTGTATATGTCATTTTATTTCTCAGAAGGTATTTGTAATAGTTTCTAGTGCAAGTTTGAAGTGTGTATTTGATTTTACATTGCTCTTGGCCTGAGCAAGGGTTTAAGAGCCCAATTATGGTTCCATTTTGAAATCCCTTGAGTTTTTATCAATAACCCTTGGGACTCGAGCCGTGGAACCTTTTTAAAGTTTAAATAAGATTTATTTTGTCCTGGAAGTCATGGGAAGGCTATATGACATCATTTCCTAGGTGAGCTTAGTCATAGCCCGATTAGGAAAATGATTGAAACATTGCATATGCTTGCAGCCCGATGATAAATTATGCACATGCCAAGTGTTTAGCATGAGTGAGAATGGTGTGGAAGAGCCTATGTGGAATTTTGGAGGTGTGACAAACCAGAGAAGACAATGAACCCTTTGAAGAAGACAACAAAGTCCCAAAACCTTTCTTAAATGTCATTTTTGGGTTCCATACCTATACGGATAGAACTGATTTTCTCACCCGATGGATCTAAAATTTCATCCAAAAGGGTATTCAAATCATAAAAGAGTTTTCCAAGGTCTTTGAATGAATTTTGAGAAATTCCCCAAAAATCGGTTAGGTAGGGCTAATTGGGGCTCTAGGGCTACTAGGCCTAGAAAATAGGAGAAAGAGGGAGTGATGAAGAAATGAAGGAAAGCCAATTATAAAACCAATTGATTGGCATGGAAATACCTTAAGAACACCTACTACAACCCTTGCAAGTATATGTTAGAAGATTGCATAGATTTGAGGTTGGATTTACCCTTGTGAATCTCAACCATGCCTGAGCAACTATTGAGCATTATTTGATAGGGAGCACTCCTAAAGATTTTGAGTGTTTTGGTTTGTTGTAAAACTAGTGTAGAGTGAAAGGAGACCACTAACATATCACTCAACTTACTATTGAGCAAGGTGAGTCTCTCTTTGAGAACCCCTCCCCATCACTATACCACCATTATACTTCTCCATATTCATAAATTTACTATTATCACCTATCATATGATGTGAACAACTGCTATCAATTACCCATTTATCTTTCTCTTCAATCTTAGCAGCCAAATATTTCTCCTTAACAATGCATCTTGTAGAATTCACTGGTACCAGATTATCTTCCTTGATAGCAATAAATACAAGTTCATCTTATGAATTCCCATTCTCAGACTCTTCATCTATCAAACCTTCATCAGTAACATAATAGTATCTATTTTGATATTTTTACTTCTGGTTAGTCTTATAGGGTTTATCATTGATAAAATTATAAAGCACTGAGAGGGGGGGTGAATCAGTGAAAGCAAAAATAGTAACACTTTACTTGCAGACCAGTAAAAATATTTAACCAGTTTACCAATGACTTTGCATATAATCTAAACTATTATAAAAGCATTCACCACAAGCAAAACATTCACCATAACACAAATATTTATATGTGGAAAACCCAATTGGGAAAAACCACGGTGAGATGGAATTCACAAGTTAACTATCTACAAAAATAGATAATTGACTGGTTAAGGTCTAGAAATGTTGTGTTAGGAGCAGATCTTGTTAGAGATCTCAAGCCCTATTAGGATCTATACCTGGTTAAAGGTTACCTCAGTGGAGGATTTACATCCAAGTTAATGAATCACCTTGTTAGAGGATTTATACAATGAAGCTTGTTAGAGCTTACCCGGTTAAGGGATTTTACTACTGTAGTTGTTAGAGAACAACAGTGGGAATGATCTATGAATAGCACCTTATGTTGGTTTAGATCCTTTTCTGCGCATACATTACTGAATCGCCAATATAATCTGCAACTCCTTCAACAAATCACATCATCCAACTCATATCATAACTTGTATCTACTATATCAAATATCTCATCACAATGTCTTTTTATAGATATTAGATTTCATGTCCGCTCCTAAACCTTGACACAATTTCTTAGGTTCAATGAATCTGGATAATATTCCTTAACACGACACAAATTACCACCATAGTGTCGGTTGGTGGTAGTACATCACAACCAGTGATAACTCATAAATCGGTTAGAACACCAATACCAGTTAAGTGTTGACCTCTTCAATACTCACATACCGATTCACTTGAATTTACATTGGATGGTTGTCTCCATGCTCCTTCTTGACTTTATCTACTGCATCTCAAAACAGGTAATTTTGGAACTGATCAAAACCGATTGACTTATCTACATATACCAGTTATCTACATACACCAGTTTAGACATCTTCATACTGGTTAGATTGCTTCATACATATGATACCAGTTAACAATACAATGACTCAATAGTATCAGTTTACCTTAACTGGTATACTAAGATGACTATGACAATTAGAACATATATGTGCCATCAATAATAACACATGAAGTCATCAAACATAAAAATGATCATCAAGCCAACAATCATACTTTGACATTCTTTTAGGACACCTAGAAACAAAATGTCCTATCTTATTACAAGAGGAACATTTAAAAGGTAACATCCCTTCATACTTACTAGCTCCCTTAGGCAATCTCTGAGCAATAAGTGCTTCAAGCTCTTCCAACTTTATTTCCTATTCTTCCATCTCTCTCATTTCTCTTTCATATCTAGAAACCCTAGATGAACTTTATTTTAGATCATACTTCTTCTTCTCATATACAGAGGCTTTAAATGCAGTCTCAGATTTACCATGCGATTCTCTAAATTGACTCAATCAAAAGAAATACGTTTACCAACCAACATGTCTCTTGTTATAGTAGTCATTGTTCGGATCTTATCAATAGCATCAACTTTAGATTTGTAAGTAGGGGGCAAGGATCTCAGCACTTTAGCAACAATCTCATCTTCTTCAAGAGTTCCATTTGCACATCTTTTGCTCATGATAAGTTCATTCACTTTAGCCATAAAGGATGATATTTTTTCATCTTCCCCCATCTTCAACATCTCATACTTTCCTTTCAAACTTTGCATCTTAACAACTTTGACATGTTTATCTCCCTCATACAAGGTCTCTAAATTTTCCCAGATCTCATCTGTAGTCTGCAATCCCATCACATTAGTCATCTCTGAATCAGTCAGGGCACTCAGTAATGCTTCTTTAGCTCTTATGTTATGTTCAACATCTTTTATCTTATTTGCAGTAACTAGACCATTTTGAGGAACATTGTAGGTATTCTTTGTAATCTTCCAATAATCTGTTAGCAACAAAGAAGAGGAAAACTAAGAGGGGGGGGTGAATCAGTTTTCACCGGATCTATAAACTTAACTACGAAAATAGATCTGATAAACTGTAGTAACAACAAAGATAAGCAAATTGAAAGCACAACACACAACACCAATATTTTGAAATGGAAAACTCGGTTAAGGGAAAAACCACGATGCGAACCTACCCACAGTAAGATGATACTTTGCAGTAGTATATGAAAATATTACAATGGGGAATGCACATGCATTCAAGCACACTACCTAGATCTCATTTCTCAAATACAATGACTCGGAAGGCTACAACCCTTAGGGAAGTCTCACTGACTTACAACAAGATTTAGACTACGATCTGGAAGAAATGAACTAAAGGAATAACATCTCCAAATTCTTGATTTCAGTTCCGGTTAAGCACAAATGTCTTCTTAGCAACACCAAGCTCTCCTCAATCACAACATCGAAGGATGAATCACTTGTTCACACATAAACTTCTCTCTAATAACAGAGACACAACTTTGACACCTAAATTACATGAATATATCACCTATATATACAAATCATCAACGTTGACAATAAGGTCGGCTAAACCCTCAACTCACAATTACAAAATTACATCACACGATACAAAGATCGACCACTAGACCAATATAATGATTTACATGACATAACATGGACCTAATTCAAATTTCCAAACACTTAACTCTAGCAAAAATCATGCCAAGAACAACCACAACACGCTACATCACTAGAAATACCGTATAACATGAAAATCATCACTGATTCATAGAAACCATAAAATAAATCACACAATGATCATTAAAAATAGGACACAACTAGAAAACACCAACAAGCACATTAGAATCATGAGAAACAACTGCACCAACACCACTTATCAAATCTCCATCTATCAAGGTCTAAAAACTTAAGAACACAACCAATCAACAACTGTCACGAAGAAATATAACTTGCAGAGCACAAAATCATGAACCATCTAAAATTAAGATACATAAGACCATCCCAAAAAATATCCTAAAATATCAGCACCAGATCTGATCACACTAGAATATACCGAAGGAAATACTGAACTCTGCAAAATAGTGATTAGCAAAACAAAACTGCAAAACTGAATCATAAGATCTTCCCAATCTGCAAACACCAGAGAAAATCATAGGAATATGTTGACATCAATGACAATAAATTATCCTAGTAGCATCAATATCCAACAATCTCCAATATAATCATCTCCAAGATACTTCAAATGCTACTCCATCCGGTCCTTCCATACAGTGTAATTGCTTCCATCAAATCTCAAACTCTCTTTCTTGAAAACATAGGTTGCCATCCCAAATCTCCTCAAGTGGTAAAGCTTCTTATGGAGAACCTAGATCTGATACCAATTGTTGGCAACAAAAATGAAGGAAAACTAAGATGGGGGGAACCAGTTTTCACCAGATCAAACAATTTAAACACAACTTCATATTAGATCAATTGCAACAAGAACATAGATTAGAAGAATAACAACAACAAACATAACACCAAGATTTTGACGTAGATAACCCAGTTATGGGAAAAACCACGGTGGGAACCTACCCACAATAAGATGATACTCTGTATTAGTATGTGTAAATATTACAATGGGGAATACACATGCATTTAGGCACACTGCCTAGAGCTCACTGCTCAAAATAAGAATCTAGAAAGGCAACAACCTTTAGGGAAGGCTCACTTCCTTACAAAGATCGAACAACAATCCAGATTACATGAACTAAAAGATTAGCATCTCCAAATGCCTGATGACAGTTCTGGTTAAGCACATTTGTCTGCCCTGCAATACTTTCTACTCTACACTTCACACCAAAAGATGAATTTTATTGTTTGCACATACACCATACTTTGATAATGTGGACACAAAATTTATATCCAAATTACATGAATATGACACCTATTTATACAAATCATCAACTTTGACTACAAGGTCTGCTCAACCCTTAAGACCTAATTACAAAATTATATCACACGATACATAGATCAACCACTGTACCAATATAATACCATAATGACATAGCATGGACCCAAATCAAATCCATGAACACACAACACCACCATAAATATCACCAAGATTATCCGCAACACGCTACACCACCGAAAATGTCCCATAACATGAAGAACATCACCAGACTCATAAGGTCCTGAATAACACAGACAATGATCAATGAAAACCAGCAAAACAAATAGGACATGATTAGGAAACACCAAAAAGCACATTAGAACCATCTGCAATAGCTGCACCAACACCACTTAATTAAATCTTCATCAATCAACACGCTAATACTCAAGAACACTCAACAACAACTGGGACTAGACAGATAACTTGTGGAGCACCAAATCATGAACCACCTGAATCGAAGATACACATGAACATGCCAAACACTCCCAAATCTGCAACACAAGATCTAATTATTCCAGAGCACAACAAAATGAATATAAACCACTGCAACATTGAACACAAAAAAACCAATCCTCAAACTAGAATCCATAACTCGATCAGATCACCACATATCATCATGAAAACAACATTGAATCAAATAGAGATACTTCATTACTGAAATCATAAATCCACACAAGCACATCTACAACATACCAATTTAAACAACCAAACTAACTCTATGTAGTACCAGAACATAGGAATATGTTGACATCAATGACAATGACATATCCTAACAACAGTAATATCCAATATAAATTACAATAGTAAAAAGTGTATGTGCAATGTTGATTATATTTGTCAGTGCAGATTGGGGTTAAATAAAAATTAATGACATGGAGAGGAGAAAATACAACCATGATGATGCCAATATGAAAAAAATATAAGAGACTAGATATCAACATATGGATATATAGTGTATATACAAGTAGTAAGTATAATGACAAGAATATATATAGGGGGAAGTGGGCAAATACAATTGAGGTGGAAAGGGAGGTGGTAGAGAGGACGTCTTCCTAGATTTCCTCTTGAAAAAAACTAACTTAACTAGAACTTGGGTGTTCTCAAGACAAATGTGGTGTTTAGTATAGCAAAAGTGTTTCGTTATAGAGTTTTTTGAAACACGGTCATTCTTAAATAGGTTTGTAAAAGACACATGAGGGTATCTAGTTAGTGATAACCCTTTTCACAAATTAACAACACTCCTAAAATATAAGTTTGCAAGGAAAAATAATATAAATATGCAAAGATGGGTACTAATAGATAGACTTGATTAGGTACCCATGCATAAAAGATCTCTCAAAAATTGGAGAAAAGGAGGAAACCTATAGGAGACGCTACTCCCAAAAATAGAAAATATGAGGAAGAGTAAGAAGCCTCCTCAAAAGATGTATTTGAAATATTAGGAATAAGAAGATGGACATGGATAACTCCATGAAACATGCGAAAGTTGTGAATAACTACGAAAGAACAATAATTAGAATGAAAAACCTCTTATGAAATCATTATGACTTGATAGGGATAAAAGAGGAACAAATTTGCATGAGTGATCAATAAGAGTACACAAATGGCTACAAATAAATAACAAATATAATAATAAAAAATATAGATGACACATAAATTTACATGAGTGACCTTATTGACACTACTCAAGCATTGCATAGGTGACAACAATACAATCATTGGTAGTAAAAACTATACGTGCCAATACTCTTAGGAACTCTAAGGTGGCCTCCATAAATATGTATGTTAAATTTCTATATAGTATGTGTTCCATTACACCAAAATGCATTGATAACCAACCACTGCATCTACCTAGTACATAGGAATAAAGATTGATACATAACTCACTCCACAATGAGCAAAAGGTGCTGGCAAGTGTTTTTAGCTACCAAAGCTTAATAGATCATTAGCCAATGTAAATGTTGTAGTGATTTTCTTTTGGGTTCATACATATGTTCTATTAATATCACCTAGTTCAAAGATCAAAGTTATATTATCACCAATTAAAGTAAGACAACTATTGACCACTTTTTGGTAAGGAGGAGAGTAAAATTACTATTGATAACTTTGACATTTTCTATTAAGAGAAAATTTGTGTTATCACTCTACTTAAATATCATCCAATTCAATGGTCAAATAATTAAAAATATATTTTCTATCGAACACTTTAAGATACACATTAAAAGGAAATGAATATTTGCTAACAAAAAATAACATTAAGAATATCCTCTTATTATTGAATGACAAAATGTTGTTTCTATATTACATGTCCCTACAAATCAAGTGGTTAAAAAAGTATCTATGACTATAATCATAAGAAAAATGAAATTGGTTCATCTACTAAAGGATTTGAATCATAAGCATGAATTGAAAGATAGAAGATGCTTTCTATATTTGTGGGAAAAATGGTACCACATGCAATAGACAATTTTAGTGTTAAACTACCTCAAGGTTCTACACTTTCTTTGGAAAAAGATAAAAAAATAAAAAGAAAAACATGATATAAGCATTATTGGGTAGTAAAATTTAAAGGAAAACCATCAAAATATTGTTAGATAAAGTAAAATAAATGTACAATTTCTTTCTATGATTTTGATTGATATGTTTATTCAATTTCCTACTTATCTTTTTGTGATTGTTGAATTGTTATTACTAGAAAAAAAAATGTTGCTTGATATAAGTACAATTTGATGGAAGTTGCATTTGTATTGTTGAAATTGTAGTTTTTAGACTTTTTTTTGTGTCAGAAAATGTGTTGGTTTTTTTTTTCTTTTCTTTTTTAATTGTGTGTGTCTGCATTGTTTTCTGATACCACATTTGATGTAAATGTCTTTCTTTTGCACCAGACTATTTACTACTAGACTTAACTAAGTTTTCAAATGTCAATTTTGTAATTGTTTTTTTTTTAGTTTTAACTACTTATTTAAAATATCGTATATTGGTTGGGAGATTGAAATTTTTTAATAGTTGAACAAAGTAGATTATTATATAAATAAGGACTTTGTATAAAATAGATTTTTTAATAAGTGAGGTGCATATCATTTATTTGGATTATAGTTTGAAATCGAATTATTATATATATCTTCAAATTAGAAGAAACCTAAAATTTAAGTAAAGATAGAAAAATAATTTTTTTTGTGAAAATTGATTGTTAGATAAAGTAGAATAAATTTACAATCTCTTTCTATGATTTTGATTGATCTATTTTTATCAGTTTTCTTTACTAATCTTTTTGTACATAAGTAGTGATACATCAAATATGCGTCCAAGTTTTTTACTAAAAACTAAATTCATTAGCAACTTTACCTTTTTAGTAAAACTTGCATTAAAAACATTTTATATTGATATGCTGTTTTTTTGCCCCCTTTCTTTCTTTCTTCTTTTTGCATAGTTTTGAGGTGCCATGTTCCATATAAGTGTGTTGGATTTCACACCAAACTGTTTCCTACTAAATTTAACTAGGTTTTCACATGTCAATTTTTAAATTTTTTTTTTTAAAAGTTTTAGCTAGTTATTTAAGAGATACTATATTGGTTGAAAGATTGAAAATTATTAATAGTTGAACACAGTAGATTATTATATAAATGAGTTTCTACAAAATAATTTTTTGGTAAGCGAAATGTATATCTTTTATTTTGACTACAGTTTCAAATATAATTATTATATATATCTTCAAATTACAAGAAACTTAAATTTACTTAAAAATAGAAATTTAGATTTTTTGGTGATAAACATTTGATAATGATCTTTGAAAGTTGAAATAGACATTCGTATAGAAACAAAAGCATTTAAGATATAAGAAAATGTTAAAAAATATTAACTATTACATCTCTATATTTCACTTTGAATGCCTTAAAAATGTGAAGTAAAAACTGAAAAAAAAAAAGATTTTTAGAAATCTTCTAAAAACTTTCACTTGAGTAACTGACTTTGCATGTTTTACATATCATTTTCCTCTCTTGAAGAAGAAATAAGCTCCATTCTTTCTTTTTGCACTTAATGAGGGGACTTTTGATGAATCTAGTTGTAATTTTTTTTTCTTGATACATAAATTACCTTTCCTTCATCTCCTTCTAGAGTGAATAATGATTCCTTATCTCCTTTACCAATGTATTAGTAATTATATTTTTATATACTAAAGTGGTACTATTATGGTTCACTTTTATTAGAATTAATATTTCCTTGAAAATTAGAGTCCTATTTAATTTGGTAGCATAAGATTTAATTAATTATGAAAAGACATCTAAAAATATTTGATATTTATTTTTGATATACAACATAGATCATAAATAAATGTAGTTTTTTAAATACAATCAAACTAGTTAAATGATTGGGATTAGAACTAGTAAAGGAAAAAACCAAAGAGATAAAAAATGTGCATCCTTGGAATATTTGAAGATTACATTTTACTAAAGAAAAGTAGAGAAAAATACTTGAACCTTATACTTGGTAACTGTGAGACTCCTCAAATGAATTTGGACACTAATATTGAGCTAGGACACTCTTTCAAAACACCAACACTAGACCTAAGTACTCAAGTATAGGGCACAATGCTAGATTTGTGCACTTATGAGTATTATAGATCACCAGTGAGATTTGGGAATTCTTGTAGGTTAGTAGAGAGGAATGGAATTGGGCATTATTGTCTTTGTTTACTAGGGCTCTAAAAATTTCAATAATTGCTCATCTTTGTGTCCTCATACCTAGTTTATTAGTACCTTACTCAAAAAACTCCAATCTCTTGGTATTGTAATTTGAATCTAGATGAAGCCTAAGAAAAATAAGGTTTGACTATTTTAGAGAGTACGATGACCAATTTCTTGGGTGGTATGTTTCAACATTTAAATATATCCTTTTAAAATATTTGGTATGTATAACTGTACATGATTGTGAGAGTGGTGTGTGTAGAAATTTGCACCTAAGAAGGTAATCTAGCTTGTGGTACTATGCACAATGTGATGGAGGGAGATAGGTGATGGTTACGATTGTACTAATTTAGGGAAAGGTAATGTGATCAAATATATTTGAGAACAAAATGAAGGATGACAACACAAAGGAATATGGATTCCAGGAGGCCACTAGAAAGGAAATTAAGAAGGTAATGGATAAATAATGAGGGAGGATATGGAGATAGTAGTACAAGGATAATTTAACTATGGTTAAATAAAGATTGGTAATGAAAGGTTAGAGATTAAAAAGGGAATTTCAAAGGAAATGGATGAATTATGAGGGAGGATATGGAGATATAAGGACAACGAGAATTTAGCTATGGTGAAATAGAGATTGGTAATGAAGATTAGATAATTTAGCTAGGGATTAGAAAGTTCCATGAAAGGATTTGTAGGAACCAAGGATCCTACAAAACTAAATAAAATTTCCACAAAGGAGATGTGTGAAAAACAATATGTATTTCTATTTAATTCAATAACTCTCTTCCACAATAAATACTCAACTACTAGGTATCTATGATTTTAAATGGGTTAGGAATAGGCTAGGATAGTAATTCGAGATTAGTTATCTAAAAAAAATAATCTATTTAAGAGATAATTAACTAATTAAACTCAACTCCTTAAAATTAGTTAACTAATAAAACATAGTGATCTTCTTAAGATACATCTAAACTATTGAATATAAATAACAAACACATAAGCTTGTGACAAGTGTCTAATCTCATGTCTTAAGAGAAAAAAAATCCCATGTAAGCATAAGATTTTCATAGTCGATGAAACTCATATAAGAGTTTTTTTTATTCAATTGTGTATTTTTTTACATTGATATTTGACATAACACTTTGTGATCCATAATTCTCTATAGTCTTAAAAAGAAAGTACGAGGTGGTAATAAGAGGACCAAAAAATGAAGCATAGGAGGGGAGAAAGAGAAAAATAAAAGGAATGAGATGCATGAGCTTAATATGTGAATTTATGTTAGAAAATAAATAGTAATAAATGATAACATTGAAAAGTGTATATGAAATGTTTATTATATTAATTAATTCAGATTGAGATTTATAAAATAATGATATTGACACAATCATAATAATAGTTATATGGATAAATATTATCGACATAAAGTAATATAAGAGATTACATGTCAATATTGTTTATGGTCTTTTTGACACATGCAACTCAAATAGAATGAAGATCACTCTACTTATCTTGGAATTTCACTAACTCCATAAATAAATCAAGTGCAAGGTCCTATATGCGAAGTCATGGCACTGTTGGAGCACCTTAGTGGTATATGTGATTTATTTTTTCAAGGGACATGTGTTGGTAAAAGATAAAAAATTCATATTTATGAATCTACTATGCTAAATCTACTTTATAGATCATAAATATTTCAAGATCTCAATTAAAATTGATTATAATATAATCCTATTCTATTAGACCATAAAAAAAATAGGATGTCAGGGTTTAGAGAAGTGAATACAAAAATAAATAACCAATGATGCACTTAGCTTTTAGCCTTAATTATAAAATATCTAATGAAATTTAGACAAACTACAATCTTGTGATCAATATTCCACAATATCACAAACACTATATGTTGGCATTTGATTGAGGCGGTAAAGATAGTGTTGTATTTTTGCAACTGGTACAACCGATTGATGAAGAGTTGAATGATGTGGTTTCAAAGGAATGATGGAGACAGGTATTTGGAGCTAATTTCATGACCATATTGGCAGATTCAACAGGACAAGCGAGATTTTAATGTACAGGGCAGGCATTCTGATGAACACTTAATCGATAATGATAAAGTCACTTAAATTGGTAAAACCACATAGATTTTAGTTTGTTATGTCGGTGGCTGACATAAGTTCAACGTGCAATATTATTTTGTCTAGATTCATTGAACCTATGAAATTGTTCCAAGGTTGTAGCTGACTGAGTTGATGTCTATACAAAGTGTGATGAGCTATGAGATAGACATGCATATGTTGACGAGATCAAAGGTGAATATGAGAAGTTGATTGTGTGGTGATTAGTGAATCTCTATATGGATGTGTAGTTGAAGTTTGAGGATATGAAGTAGATCTTATTAGACACAGAGGTATTATATGAAGATCATTTGAACTATTGTTATCCTAGCAATTATAGCAGCAAAATCCCTTAACTGGGTAGGTCGTAACAGGCCTTAACTTGTAAATCCCCTAATAGGGTAGCTCTATATCAGAGTGTTCAATCCTCTTGTGAGGTTGATCATAACAAGTCAAATCTCCTAACAAAACTCATCATTTAAATCCCTTAATCAAGTGACTCCTAACCGGGTGTGCTCCTAATAGGGCATATTTGTAAGACCTTAACTGGTCAAGATTTCTATTTTGCAGATAGTGAATCTTGTGGGTATTAACTCCCACCGTGGTATTTCCCTTTTGGGTTTCACATATAAATTTCTTATGATATGTGGAATTTGTTTTATTGGTCATTAGCTTATGTGGTGATATTCCTCTTATGCTTGTTAAGTTTTAATTTGTTTAAGTTGGTGATCAGATTCATATTGTTTTTTCTTGCATTGATTCACCCCCCTGCTCTCAATGCCTTATAGTTCATCAACTGGTATCGGAGCCAACCTTCTTTGAGGCTTAACCGCTTGAGAAGGATTCCTAAGGTAGACATGGGGGATATGAGTTATAGAGAGATATCTAATAAACTTGCAGAAACTAAGGAAGCTCTAGAAACATTGAGAGGCAAGTATAAAGCTTCACTTGCTAAGAGAAGAGTGCTAACTGAACAAATGTTGGAGGTTTCTGAGAGTAGTTCTTCTAATGAAAAAAACATAAGTGCATTGGTTGATGAAGTGGAGAAACTGAATGATGAGAAGACTAACTTAAGGAGAGATCTAGAAGCCCTAACTATCTAGATGAGTCAGGAACTTGAAGCAAGGAGGGTATCAGAAGACAAGATCAAAGAAGAAGAACATGAGATCTTTAAGATAAATCAGGAAAATGACACTCTATATACATACTAACATGAGGAAAAAGAAGAGAAAGAAGGGATAAAGGCAAAACTGGATATGGCAATGTCTCTTAGAGAGACTCTCATGAAAAGGAATGAAGACCTTACAAAGGAACTTGTTGATGCTAATGAGAAGCTTGCAAAGTTTAACAAAAGTTCTACCATGCTTGATGAACAGATCCAATCTCAAAGGATGAACGGTGATAGAACTGGATTGGGTTACAAAATATTTGAGAAAGGTGAGTCTTCTGGTACTAAGGACAACATACATGAAGGTAAATCAACACCCAAAGTTGATAAACCCACCGGTAAGAAATCCTGTAAGCCTGTTTATTTCAACTGTCATAAACTAGGACATACTACTAATATTTTTAGAAGTAGATTTGATGTTACTAATGGTTATAGACCCAACACTTATTAAAGATATAATCCAAGAACCTTTAATGGTTATTGTTTCACTTGCAACATGAATGGACATAGAGCTGTCGAGTGTAGGTATGAAGAAAATAATCCTACACCTCACATGAGTCAGAGGTCTGGTGGTGGTTGGCAAAGAACCTTCAATGACCGAAGAAGTCCTAACTAGTAGAGACCCTATGCTAATCGGTCTAGTCCCTATGAGATGAAAAAAAGGATGAATGTGGTTCACACAATCTATCATAACTATGGTCATGTAGCTATGAACTACAGAAGAAGGACTGGTAGAGGCAATGCTGGACCTTGGAGAGCATCCGGTATGGATTTTTATCATTATCATAAATCGAGACATATTGCAGAGTTTTGCAAAGAAAAGGTGAACAAAACGGTGAATCAATCTATTGATTGGAAAGGAAAGATGAAAGTTGATGTGGATGAGACTAGAGCTGAAATGAACAGAATCTAGAAAAAGAAGGATGATGAGAAAATCAAAGACAAACCATTTGAAGATCCAATTTCTTCACCTAGTGTGGAGAACCCTTCACCGACAAGCTAAGCTATTAAAAAGCTTAGGGGGAGCTTAATGTTAGATCTATTTAAGAACCCTCTAAAGGATCATGGGGTATGTTGAATCTACATACTTTGATGTATTATGATATTGCGAAGTGATTTTGTGATCAAATCAGTAGGTTTGATGTGTTATGAGAATCAGTAGAGTGTTATAAGATATTTTAGGGTTTTACCAGTAATAACATTTAATGTGGTAGATAATGGGAAAATAAAAGGATCTTTTTGAATGTTATTTGTCAAATTGCATTCTTGTGAGCACTCAGAGAGCGAATAGAGTAGAGTAGAGTTTGTGTTTGCAGCATTGACAGAGATTTGAAGTGATTTGGTGTGATTTGCGATTGGGAATCGATGAGATAGATTTGATGATGTTTGGAACCCTAGTGCAGAAGAGGTAAAAGGTATTTATCCAAAAATCTTGTTATCTACTTATCTTTCTAAGTCATTGAATATGTACACCCCACATCTAGTTGATGTTACCGATAGACCCTGTCCTGAATTTAAGAGGCACCCGTTTAAGTCTAAGGCAATCGATCCCATCAGAGCCCTATCCGGAGTTCTTTATGGTGTCTTCCATGTTGAAGATGTTAGATATTTCTATCATTTCAAACTAGAGGATCTTGGTGTTGATGCTATTTTTGATCAGTATAAAACATTGTGTGATAAGAATGGTATTTTGAAGGACCAGTTCAAAAGGGTTCCAAGAAAGGGTTTCACCATGACCTAAATTTGATTAATGATTTTGATGATGAACTTGAGAGATATGTGCTTAGCTGAATTCATGACCAATTTATGTGGCTCAACCGACCACATAATATTTCTAAGGAAGCTATTCACATAGTCACTAGATTTTGTGCCACCAATGAGGTCCCTATACTCAGATCCATTCCTAAGAATGATATAGAAATTTAAATAGGTTCTAAATGGGATGGAAGAGTCATGATGGTGAATAAGATTAATGATCCGATAGTAAAGTATGCTTCTATGGTTATCAGTTACCGGATCTATTACTCTAGCATGATGAACAACATCCCTGTTGTTGCTATTCAGATTGCCCACTGAATGATAAAAGATGATGTTGACTATGACTTGTCAAAGGCATTGAGGAGTCAACTTATGCTGAACCTAGAATCCATCAAGAAGGATAAGAGGTTAAGGTTTAAATTTGGTCAATTAATTCTGGGTTTATTCTTTTATTTTTAGAATTATTTCCTCAGTTTTGGTGATATCCAATGGATATATGGCACTCCAGCATTGGTGCAAATGAAGAACAACATAAGAATGATTGGTAATGGTTTTGAAAAGATTGCATGTGGATATTTTAAAGGATATTCTATGGATACCAGCAGAGGTTGTCAACCAGTATGAAAACTCAATTTGGTTGATACAAATGTTGGCATATGCACACTCCAATGAGACATTGAAGGTGATTGAAGGTTTTGTCATTGATGGCAACCTTACAATCCTATGGCACCAGCAAGGCATTACACCGCCATCAGTAGATCACACTCTACACCGGCACTTAGACTACTGGCACCGGCAGGGAAAGGAAGCATACCGACACAAAGGCCGACAAGATTTTTGTTATATTATATTTTTTTATTATTGTAAAAACTTTGAAAGCTGACTTGATATCATTGTAAAATGACTTATATATATAAGAAGTCATTGTAAGACATTTTGTAAGGAATAAGGAAAAATAATTAGGCAGACCTATTATGCAAAATATAGGTTAAAGGGTTTATGTAAGAAGCAGAGCAGAAATCGGTACTGAATCTGGCATTATAGATGCTATTGTAAAGCAGTACAAGACATTGGATTTTTATTATCCACATTGTAAGTCAGTGAGACTTCCCATTGAGTAGTGAGCTCTAGGCAATTGGCCTTCCTGCATGTGCAGGCCCCTCTTGTAAGTAATATTCTCTTATTGGCCAGTAAGTGAATATTGTGGGTCACAAATCCCACCGAGGTTTTTTCCACACCATGTTTCCTCATTAAATCAGTGTGTTATGGTGTGATTTTCATGTGGTTGCTTTCATTTCTGTTTATTGCATTATTTCTTGCATATCGGTACACTGTTATAATATGTGTTGTATGTTTTAAGTTAAGAAATTCAAACAACCGGTCAAATACTGATTCACCCCCCCCCCCCCCCCCCCCTCTCAGTATCTATGGGAATCCTAACAATAGATACTTGCATGATGGAGGCAGTTGTGCTCTGGACTACATGGGTCATGCCCATGGGATATAAAGTGGACAAATATCTTCTGATTGCATATGCTGATCATTTGCTTGCCCAACCAGTAGATAAAATAGCAGAAAGGTTTGGCAATTACAAGGAGAAATACCTTCAAGTGCACTCTTAACTTTAAAGACTAGTAATTGAAAAGAAAGTTAGAAAGGAAGTTGAAGCATTTGCAAAGCAAGAATGATTCAAAAAGGAAGCCATTGGTGAAGCAAGAACAAAGCATGCTACTAAATAGGCCAGAACATCAAGTGCACCAATCGGTACCCCCATCGGTGTAAAGACAAGAGCTGGAAAGGAGAAAGTTGCAGATAAAAAAAAAAAAATAGCTGTTAACAAGGAGAAACCATCAAAGATTCAATTCTGGAGAAAAGGAAACATTGTTGAACCACCTCTACATTGGTTAAGACTGATAAAAAGAAAAATCAACAAGCACAAAAATCGGTAGATGCTGATGAAGAAGAGACTGAGTCCGAAGGAGGAAAGAAAGCCCTAAGGGCCAGTGGCAAAAGGTCAAAGGGTGTTGGTACTCCAGTTGTGAAATATCCAAAGAAACTGGTATCAAGCTCACACCTCTTGAAAATTTAATAATAAACATTAAAGAGTATGGTATATTGACTGGTGTGAAGAAACTCTATGATAAGTTTAGCGAGAATGAATAAAGGTAGATAGAAGATGCAATTGTTTACATGATGAATAAATACAACAAGGTCCTAATTGAATTGCAAGAGAAAATTCCAAATTCATTGAGTAATATTGATGCTAGATGGAAGGTAGCCATGAGACAAGACGGAGAATTTATTGAATATTTTCTGAAAAACTTGCAACCTGAAGCTACTAAGGAAGAGCTAGATGAAATTTTTGCTAAGGCAAAGTCATCTTTTAGATCAAAGAAAAGGTTGACAAGAGTGTTGATTGGAGAGACCCAATCAGTCCATGGGGAGATTGAACAAATATTGAAGGTACTGGGTCTGATTCTGGATGAAGAGGAAGAAGTTAAGGAAGATGAACCGGAGAGGTTTGAGGTTGAAGATCTCCCAAAAGTTGTTAAGATGACTGATTTTAAGCCTGATGAAATTGTGTTGGATGATCAACTAGTGAACACGCAAACTGAACCTGAGATTATCCCCAATGATGATGATACCGATAATATTGATGATGTTGATGCTACTGACAATGTAAATGTATAGGATTTTGATGTTGAAATGTCTGAGCAACATGAATAGGAACAGAGATAGGAAGAAAAGAAAGATGAGGAGCCACTGGTAGTAACTCAAACTTTTGATACACAACCCCCACCAGTACAGGAAATTGAAAAATGATAAGGAAAGTGAAAAAAAAGAGAAAAATAAAGACAAAAAGAAAACAAAGGATATTGAACCTAAAGTGACACCTTTGTCACTTGATTCTAAAAAGAAAATTGTAGATGATGAAGATGGTGATGTTATAAGAATCAAAGGTCCACTATACATGGACAATTGAGCTCAACTAAGTTGATGGAGATTGAAACTGCTATGCAATCCCAGACCAAGAAGAAGAGGATGAAAGAATTGCACAAGGAGGCAGAGACAATAAGAAATGTTGTTGAGATTTTTTCAAGTCTCCTATTACAGACTGATATAGATAATTTTGTTACTCCTATTGATAAGCTTGGACAAATTGTTAATGATGTCGGAGAACAGATAAAATCTTTTGAGGATGCAACTAATATTTGTGTTGAGAAGGATTATAAGAACAAAAGAACTGAGCAATTGATGACTGAAATTGATAAAGGGAAAGTTTCTCTTACTGTCAATAAGGACTGTTTGAAAGAAGGACTTGAAACTAGAGGTAAAATACTTGCAACTATTTCAAAAATTTTATTGTTTTGTATTGACTTGAAGAAGAAGAAGGAGGAGGAGGTTGAGCAAGAACTTGATGTTCTTAGTGACTCTATCTATCCCCTTAATGACTTTGCTATAAATTATGAAAAATAGGTTGTAGAACTTTAGCATAAGCTAAAAGCTTATGACAATGAACAGGTTAAGAGGATCAGATCACTGTAGGAATTACAGACACAATTGATACCGAAGGTGGAAATATTGCAGAGCTTATAAAGGGTCTAGAGCTATTCTTTCTACACCGGAGATGAGCACTCTAGATGCCATGGAGGATTTTGTTGGATAGATGAGGACACATGTGGAGATAACCGTCACTATTTTAGAAACCTTGCATAATGATCTGATGCAATTAAAAACACATTTTAGTGATGTGTTTTCTAAAATTGCATTGTAAAAACATTTTGAACTCTTATATCTATATATGCTATGAAATTTTGATGTAAATGTATGTATCTTTCATGTATTAACTTCTTTGTTTGTCACTGTTGTCAAAGGGGGAGTAATAGTTGAAGATTTAGTCAACATTTGGTATGTAAAAGTTAAGGGGGAGTAGTAGTATAAGTTTTTTTTGTAATAGCATGCGATTGATAAGGGGGCGTATATGTCATGAAGTCAATTTTTGTTTTTGCACACCTAGTTGACAAAAAATTTCATAAGTGTTGCCATCAATGCCAAAGGGGGAGAATGTTGGCATTTGACTGAACCAGTAAAGACAATGTTGCATTTGTGCAACCGGTACAAGAGATTGATGAAGAGTTGAATGATGCAGTTTTCCAGTAGTGATGGAGCTATGTTCATGACCACATTGGCAAATTCAACTGGACAAGTGAGATTTTAATGTACAAAGCAGGTATTCAAAAGAAAACTTAACTACAAGTGATAAAGTCACTTAAATCGGTAAAACGACATAGATTTTAGTTTGATATGTCGGTGGCTGACATAAGTTCAGCGTGCAATATTATTTTGTCTAGATTCATTGAACCTAGGAAATTTTTCCAAGGTTGTAGCCAACTAAGTTGATGTCTATAAAAAGTGTGATGAGTTATGAGATAGACATGTGTATGTTAATGAGATCAAAGGAAAATTTTGAGAAGTTGATTGCGCAGTGATTAGTGAAGCTCTGTATGGATGTGTTGTTGAAGTTTTGAGGATCTGAAGCAAATCTTATCAAACATAGAGGTGTTATATGAATATCATTCAAATTGTTGTTATCTTAACAATTATAGCAGCAAAATCCCTTAACCGGGTAGGTCCTTACAAGCCTTAACTTGTAATTACCCTAACATGGTAGCTCTATATTAGAGTGTTAAATCCTCTTGCGAGGTTGATCGTAATAGGTCAAATCTCCTAACAGGGCTCATCATTTAAATCCCTTAACTAGGTGACTCCTAACTGAGTCTACTCCTAACAAGGCATGTTTGTAAGACCTTAACCGATCAAAATTTCTATTATGAAAATAGTGAATCTTGTGGGTATTAACTCCCACTATGGTTTTTCCCTTTTGGGTTTCCACATATAAATCTCTTGTGTTATGTGGAATTTATTTTATTGGGCATTAGCTTATGTGGTGATATTCCTCTTATGCTTGTTAAGTTTTAAGTTGTTTAAGTTGGTGATTAGATTCATATTGTTTTTGCTTGCACTGATTCAACCCACCTCTTAGTGCCTTATAAGTTTATCACTATAGATATAAGATATTAAGGAGTTTCATAAAAAAATGAAATAAATGTATATGACCACTATATTGCATGTGCAAGTTCTATATACTATTTTACTTTAAAGTACTTTAGTAAACCTCACCAAATAATTTAACGCAAAGAGCCAAAAATAAAATATACATTACCACCAAGGTTGAAGATACTCATAAGAAGTAGGCATGATATTTATTGATTTTTAATTGGTAGATTTACCATAACTTTTAGCAAGATTATCCACACTAATTTTTTCCTTAGCTGCCCAAGAAATTTCCAACCCTTTATAATATCTTTGACCACTATTCATATACCCAACTAGGATGCGCTAAAATAATCTACAAGGGCAAATCATATTGGATCCTAAATTGATCCTTGGGCCCAAAATTTATAAGTTACACCCTATTTTCAAAATACAAGCCTTAAAATTAAACTACATTATTTATTATTTAGCGCTAGAAAAAATTAAACATGTTCAAATTTATATAGTTTTTTACTACATCATTTTAGTGAATTAAAACAATTAGAGGAGGAGAAGAAGATTGATGCAGGAGCATCCTCGGTCTACGAGAAATCTTGCATCAACCAAAAATATTTCCTTTCATTTTTAGTTCTTGTTCAGTTCTATGTGCAGTTTTCTGTGTTCCTACCGGTACGTTCGGGTGGTTGCTTTATTTTCATTACAGATCATATTTTAGGTTTCTAGGCTGGTTTATGTGCTTAATTCTATTTTTTCATTCCATTTGGATTCTTTTCTGGCAATATATGCTTCCAATTTGACTATTTTTGGGTTCCGGAGCATTTTTAGGCTTATCGGTTGGAGGTTCTTCTTTTCCAGAGCAGTTTCTTGGCATGTGGATCTATTTTGGGTCTTTCTTAATGTTCCTAAGTCCTTGTCTGACCTTCCTATTGATCTAAACTTCTTGGTGGTTCCTTTCTAGAGAGTTTCCCTTCATTCTTGGGGCTGACCTATTTACATGTTTCATTTTCCTGCATTGGTAAATGTAATCTTTTGTGGTTGACCCAGATATGTTCCAGAGGGTATATAATGGTATTATGTAATCATTTGTGAAGCAATAGAGATCAGAATAAGGATTTAGATTCATGATTAGAGATCCACTTGAATCTAAGAGTTTTGGATGGATTGTATCTAGCATGTAGCCTACATGTAACCAGTTGACTATGGGATGTTCTATGATGACTATATGATGGTAACTAGTTGGATACTGGAGATTCTAAGACAATAATATGATTTGTTTATATAATCTTCCTATTTTTTATTGTTGCTTTTGTTGTGTTACTCTTCCTGCATAAGCCAGACAGTTCTCTTTTGAGGATTCACCGGCTATGGCTACATCAAGTGGTATCAGAGCTAGTCATGAACCAGTTGGTGGAAGAGCTAGTTGCGAACCTTGAGGTATTCCTTTGGGTGAACATATCACCAAGTGGAGGTAGGCTACAATTGTGTTTAGTAGATCGTTGAGAGTGAGGTAGTTGAAACTGGTAGTCAGATCACCGAGTTGAGGTAGTTCACCAAAGCAGAGGAGGAGATGTTGCCTAGAAGGATGAATCCCCAGAGGGTAGAGTAGATGATGGAGGATTTCAAGAATGAGATGAGGAACAAGATCCAGAATGCATTGGATGGTTTGTGGAGGAATATAGAGTCAATTTATGAGGATGAGTATGAAGAATTTGGAGAAGACCTCAAGGCGGAAGAGGTTGAAGGACCAGAAGACAAAAGAGAGGAAATATTTTTGAGAGTAGTGGCACAAGTGAGTAAAGTTCATAAAGTGGAGGTTTCTAACTCTTCCGAAATACTAAACCCGGAGGATCTAATTGATTGGATTGGAGAGCTGGAGGATTAATTTGAGTTTGAGGATGTCAAGGACCCACAGAGATTTTGGTTGGCACAAACTAAGTTGAAAGGGCATGCTTCCTTATGGTGGAAAGAATTGCAGAGAGACAAAGTGAGGAATGGTGAAATGAAGATCGCTCGATGGAGACAAATGGTCGCAAGATTGAAGACCAAGTTCATACCGACAGACTATGAGTTGGAATTATTCAAGAAGTTGTAGAACTTGAAGCAGATAAACATGAGTGTGAAAGAGTATATTGAGGAATTCTACAAGGTGATGATCAGATCTAGACATAGAGAGATGGATAGAGAAAATGTGGCAAGGTACATAAATGGACTTGCAATTAACATTCAGGATGAGATGAGTATGTTGAGGGTTTTCATAGTTGAAGAAGTTTACCAATATGCTTTGAAGGCTGAGGAGAAGGTGAGGAGAAGACAACCGAATAAACCCTAGAGGGAAGGAGAGATTCAAAGGGCAGATGAGTATAGAGAAGAAGAATGTGGAAGATGAATCAAAACCTAAGTGGAATAAAGAATCAAAGTAGAAAACATAGAGGAAAGGGAGTGGCAGCACTAGCAAAGAATTTCCCGATAAATGTTTCAAGTGTGGAGAAACCAGACATAGATTTTATGAATGTAAGTAGGGAATGGCAAGAATTTGTGTGGAAAATGAGGAATCGGAAGGTGAAGTTACCAGAACCAGCTGTGCACCAGAGTAAGGAGAATCTCTTATGTTTAGAAGAGTCGTGATGGAACCGAGCGGTGAAGATACCAGACCTACTCAGAGAATGAGTCTTTTTTGGACTATGTGCAAATCAGGTGGTAAGTGTTGCAAGGTTATTGTGGATAGTGGAAGTACTGATAATTTGGTAGCTGAGGTGATAGTAGTGAAGCTTGGATTGAAGAGGCTTGAGAATCCTTGTCCTTACAGGGTAAGTTAGTTACAAGATGATCAAAAGTTAGAAGTAAAGGAGAAGTGTTTGGTGAGTTTTAATAGTGGGCCTTTTGGGGATGAGGTCTTGTGTGATGTTGTATCTATGAGTGCTTGTCATGTCTTGTTGGGAAGACCTTTGTAGTTTGATAAAAAAGATATTTATGACTATAGAAGAAACCTAATAAATATTGAGAAGGACAGGTAGAAGTTCGCATTGGCTTCTTTGAAGGAGAAAGAGAAGGAGGTGAAGAATCTGAGTCTTGAGAAAATTTGCAGTGTTGAGGAACTAGTTGCAAAGGTTATACCAGAAGGTGGCATGAATTTGCAGAAGGATTTGATAGATAAGTCTAATAATAAGATAGAACCGGATCACATAAAGCTTATGATGACAAACTGGATGAAGTCTTGTCATAGAAATAAAATTGAGTTACAAAAGAAAGAGATCAGTAAGCTAAGATAGTATGCAGATCTAAAGCAAGGGAAGAGAAATAAAGAGAGTCAAGAGTTAGGGAATCCGATTGAGGTTCCTGAAGAGCTAAGGAAGAGGTTTGCAGATAAGGAAGATTTTTGCATTAGAAATCAGCATGGGATATTTATCCTAAATCCTTTTCGATGTTCATGAGTTGCCTCTCATGGAGCATCTCTTTCTACCTGGGGTGTCTGATGTAGGAGCATCCTTGATCTATGAGCAATCTTGTATCAACCAAAACTATTTCCTTTCAGTTTTAGTTCTTGTTCAGTTCTGTGTGTAGTTTTATGTGTTCCTACTGGTATGTTCTGGTGGTGTCTTGCTTTTCATTACAGATCATATTTTAGGTTTCTAGGCTGGTTTATGTGCTTAATTCAATATTTTCAGTCAATTTGGATTCTTTTCTAGTGAGATATTGTTTCTAGTTTGACTGTTTCTGGGTTTTAGAGCAGTTTTGGGCTTACCAGTTGGAGATTCTTCTTTTCTGGAGCGATTTCTTGGTGTGTGGATCTATTTTGGGTCTTTCTTAATGTTCCTAAGTCCTTGGCCAACCTTTTTATTGATCCACACTTCTTGGTGGTTCTTTTTCGGAGAGTTTCCCTTCATTATTGGGGCCGACCTATTCACATGTTTCATTTTCCTGCATTGGTAAATGTAATATTTTGTGGCTGAACTAGATATGTTTCAAAGGGTATATAATGGCATTATGTAATCATTTATGAAGTAGAAGAGATCAAAATAAGGATTTAGATTCATGATTAGAGATCTAGTTGACTCTAAGAGTTTCAGATGGATTGTATCTGGCATGTAGCCTACATGTAACTGGTTGACTATTAGATGTTATATGATTACTGTATGATGATAACCGGTTGGTTACCGAAGATTCTAAAAGAATAACATGATCTGTTTATGTAATCTTCCTATGTTTTATTATTATTTTTGTTGTGTTACTCTTGCTGTATAAGCTGGTCAGTTCTCTTCTAAGGATTCACCGGTTATGGTTGCATCAAAGATATGCACCCAACTCATAACTATCCTATTGCAAAACTTGGTCCCTTTTTTTTCATTAGTAATTTGGGAATTTTACTAAGAAATATTTCAATGCTTCTAGGACCGAGACAAAGTTGGAAGATAAAATACATTGAACTCTTACCTTCTTAGAAAAGAGATCTTTCTAATTTGATCAACAACCTACTTCATTTATGATATCTTTTCCTATAGAACATTGAAAGTTCCCCTGATTCCCATCAATTCATCAACCACATCATTTTTGAAATGCTTCTTCATTACATTGACAAACTTTTTGATGGCAATAGCAATAGGAAGGAACTTGTTGGGTTGCTCCTAAAAGATATGAGGAAGATTTTCAATGAAGCTCTATTTATTTTTCTTCACTACATCAATAATCCACATTCTTACAACAAAATTATTGTACAACCTCTCAAGACTATAACTCTCCATGCAGTGGATTTTAGCCACTCTAAGTAAAAAAAATGGTTACCATTTGTTTTGATGTATTCTTTTATAAATATTTAAATGGAACCCTAGCAATTTTTTATGATATAAATAGATTATCCTCTAGTAGAATAATCTCTTATTCAAGAGACTCGAACCCAGGCATTATAATAGCTTCATTTCTAAACTTATGGTAGCATTGCATAACCTCTCAAATTAATTTACATCCTTAGGATTCAAAGGAATTCTTTGAAGGAAATGTTGAACTCACCAGCACTCTAGTATTTTTCCTCTACTATTTCTTGTTTAGTTCCTTTAGGATGGTTGGAACTGTTGTATTGGAATCCATAGAATATAGAAGGTAATTAATATATGAAAATATTTGACCAAACCCATCCTTGAGTTCCTCCTTAATCTCTCATCTATGTTCATGTGGCCTAGGATGATGGATATTGTACCTTGGAGGGACCATTTCTCTAATTCTTATGTTTAATGGTGCATATTGAAGGTATAAAAGTAGTAGTCTCCTAGTTACATATAATATATTTTTTTGTATATCACTAGAGTTACTACCTATGTAATTCTAACTCCATGGTCACCTATTGTATTGGTGAAAAAATTGGGTGCTCTCTTCTAGGCTTGGGTTAATCCTTTAACATCTCCACCACCTCTTGCCTAATAAGGTAAAGAGTCTCATGTACTATTGCTCCCAAATTTAGTTCTAGGATCATTATAGAATTTATATTGTTCCTATTGAATACACCCAGATGTTGAGAGGAGGTTGAATTAGCATAAACTAAATTTTAACCATTCATTAACCTTTAAAATATCAAATCAGATTTTCATAAGTGAAGAACAAAAATAGAGCATGCACCACACAAGAACACCAAGATCTTACATAGAAAACCCAAGGAGAGAAAACCCATGATGAGGATAAACTCACAATATATGAAATAGATATTACAATGTTTGTTGTAGGCTCGCTACCAAGGAATTTCACTGCTCCATGAATAGACTTGCAAGCTAAGTAACACTTCCCTAGGGAAAAATACAAATGGACTTGCTAATTGAAGATCACTTCTCTAGGGAAATATACAATAAAGTTACAATTAGAAACACTATATTAACTATTGTAGAAGAAGCATTTGAAAAATGCTAATAGTGTAGTCCTCTTTGTAGCCCAAATATTCTATCACATAGATTTAACACATATATCATTGATTGGTTTTGCATATTACAACACTTCACATTAAATCTCACATCTCCAAAAAGGATTTATCCTTCCTTATATATCTTTCACAAATTCCAAAAACATCAATTGGGTTGATTCAAATAGGACCTAACAAATGAGATGTGTGACCTAGAATAGGTCAACTTCAATCACATGTATCAATAAAGAATTTAGGCTACAAATCAACCTAGAACTTAAATGAACTCCATTCATACCACAATACATCCTTCAAAGACAAATAAATATGTTAGGATCAACTATAATTGAAGGAAAATACCTAATCAGTCCAAATTTCAACACCTCTATCAATATTGCTAATTGTTTGTCTTCTTACCATCAGAGAGAGAATCAAAATAATATGTAGAGAAAGATGAAGGCATTAAAGACCATCTATAGGAATTCTACAAACATCTCCTAGTGCAGAAGAATAACATCATTGAATCGGTAAACACTATGCAAACAAGACAGACTATGTGATATCAGCATAAAGAATATTATGCACTAAAGCTCCAACACACCTAAAGTCATACCTATTATCCGATACACTATCCTTATCATCTTCCCAAAACCACACAGCCGTACCAAATACTACGGTAGAATGTGAGCCAATAAGAACACCTTATTCTGGTAGCCTGTGATTTGAAGTACAAACCCTTAACTTTTTTTGTAAAAGATATTATGAATTGAAAAATTGATAGTAGGCCCTTGACACACAAAAAATATTGAATCTAGAATCATACAACTAGAGGATATAACAGGGAGAAAAATACCAACTATAGACATAGGGAAAATGCACTATTTCAACACTTGGACAATTTCTTCAATCACCCAAATATGAAATTGGACTCAACCATCATCCATCTAGCTTCTTGAGAATCTAGACACCAACCAAAGTGACTGCCTCACATAAAAAAAATGTACTCATCAAAGTGACCAAAGTGACCACCAAAATGATATACTTGTCATGAATACCTTTGTTGTTTCTCTACACAATCTTCCTTTGCAGATTCAAGGTACTGATTGAGTTAGACAACCATAATTGCTCTCAAATATGCCCAACACCCAACATCTCATGTATCAATGACCATAGTACATGTTTAAATCATCTCATCAATAACAAGATATATTGCCAGACATTAGGTTGGCATTAATAATAACATATGTTGTCAACAATCTCCCCCTTTTTCATTGATGACAACACCTTATATCTTTGTTTGTGGCTCTATTTGGTTTTTGAAACACTATGTTTTCATAATTTTATTCCAATAGATTTATTATTCACAATTTCCAAACCTAATTCAAGTTACACAATTTCAACTCAAACAAAAGGGAAAATAGGGCCTCAATCATCCTAATAGAATTGAGGTTGGATCTATTGAAGGTTCATCTTCCTTTTAATGTATTGGTTAGTTTGGCTGATCGGTGGTCTTAACCTACTTGGTGTGACCCTAGTTCCAAATTACACCATCACATTTTGGTGTACTCAACATGAAACACCTTTAATTCTGATTTATGTTCTCATATTTGAGTGTGTATGCAAGTTTTCATTTACAAGTTTGATTTCCTTGCAAATTTTAAAAAATTTAGAGGTTAATTTCACTAAAACCCTAATTTTAAAATTTCAAATTGAATTTGTGGATTGCTTAATTTGGATTAATTATTTCATATTTGGTTTGGGAATACTTTTCACTCATAGATCTCATTTTCTAAATCAAATTACATAAATTTAGAGTGTTTGCATTGGTAAAAACATCACAAAAATTAGACATTGTTTTCTATTTTGCATATGTTAACATTTGAAAAAGGAAAATTGTTGTCATAATTCATTCATTTCATAGGTGTGGTAATGGGTTAGCCTCAATTGTTTCAATTTACCCCTCTTAAAGATCCTCCTATCCATGAGGACATTTTTGTGGCCAAAGTTATCAACTCTTTGTCTACGGTGTGAGACTTGAGTAATTCCTCACTTGCTTTGGCTTGAGCAAGAGTTGCTAGCTTCAATGCTTGGATGGGTGATAGTGAACACAAATCTATTGGTCCTTGAGTAAAATAATCTGAGTCAATGACAATTTGTTTTCCCTTGTTTGCTACAGTGTCTCTTGCCACTATCATTGGAACATGTTCACTTATCTTTTCCCCCTTCTCCTTCTCTACCACTTCTCCTACATCATCCTCTGCAACTTCTTCCTTTTAATCATCTACTCCCTTACCATCTCTAATTTACTCAGCTGCCTTCTCTGAATCAACCTTTATCATCAGAGTATTTTGTTCAGCTTCACCAGAGTTATTAACCTTAGCAGTATCAGTATCATCTACAACTATGGTTTGTTGATTTGTGTGTCCTGTTGGAATGGCTTGCTTAGTTTGCTGATCTTTGCACACATCAAAAACCTCTATTTACACTTCTAGAATGGATATATCATGTGACTGCTCTTCTTATTGGGTGTCTTTCACCGAATTAACTTCATATTTGTTCTCTTCTAATAATTGTTTCAAAATTGTTTCACTCTCTTTGGAGACTTCATCTATGTTCCCAAGCATGATCTTATTAACTCTCTTTTTGCTTCAGAATATGTCCTTTGCAATCTTTAGCAATCTATCAACTTTAGCCTTAGAAATGATAGAACACAAATTAACTAATACATATTATTTAATTTTTTCATCTTTAAGCTAGGCATATGCCTTCTTGCATCCAAAATATCATATAGGCTCTCGAGTATCCAAGATAATAACTCTATTAATGCTTTACTATATATATTCATATATTGTACAATGGCTTCTTCTAATGCTCTTTGGTCATTTTTATCACAATTCTCATAATATATAGATATATTATTCAAATTACTTTCCTTTACAACTTAAATAACTACTTCACTTATTGGGGGCACAATAGTATAAGTACCTTCTATCTTATCAGACTTCAGAGCTTCATCAAGCTTAGAATTAGGCTTCCTGCTTGATTTGGCTCTTTTGGATGACTTAGCATTAGTTCTTTTTTGCTTGTTTGTTTGGGCTTCACCAAATTGAGGCTTCTTGACTACCCTAGCATAGGTAGTTGTCTTCTTCACCTCTCTCACTACTTCATCAAACTCTGTCTCTTCCTCTGTAGTGACATCTACATATTCCCTTGTTGTCTTTCCTTTCTTTCTCTTCTCTTCTCCACCAGTTGACTTGGCTTGTGGCTTGGGTGGAGGGACACGCTTCTAAGCACTGGAGGTAGGTGTTGACTTGGTTTTCATGGGCTTGGTTTTCTTGGGAGGAGTGGAAACTAGTTTTTTCATCTTAAGCTTTACCATATCCGCCTCTTTCAGAATATTCTACTCTCTAGCCCTTTGAACAACTTCCTTTGTTATAC
Source organism: Cryptomeria japonica (assembly GCF_030272615.1). NCBI lineage: Eukaryota > Viridiplantae > Streptophyta > Pinopsida > Cupressales > Cupressaceae > Cryptomeria > Cryptomeria japonica. Next base: position 123,320,011 of record NC_081409.1, on the reverse strand, counting down.
CAATTTTCTCTGCAAGCTCTTCTACTTATTTTTTGACCTTCCTCTTTCTTCTGGGCTTAGTGAATTTCTTATATAGGTCTAGATTTTTCTCCTTGTAGGTGCCAAACCTTTCTTGTTTCTCATCAACTAGTTTACTCAAAATTTGTTGAGCATATGCATCAAGAGTGTATCCATCCACTTCATACCCCATGGGCATGATCCATAAGATTCTTGGTTCTACTTCCTTCATATGGCATTGATCTTTGTCTACCACAAAGCATATGGTATCTTCATATTTTTCTACACTATCCTTTGGAATCCTCTCTCTTCTTTTCATCATAGCCTAAAATGATTTGAAATAACCCCACAAAGAATATTTATGTGTTACTACATCACCCAATCCTTGCAAACCTTCTTTAATTTGAACTACCAACAGTTTATCATAAGCCCATTATATTTTTCCTACATCAAGGATTTCATTCAAAAAGTAAAATTCCAAATAGACAACCAAAGAACCAAACTTGAAAATATATTTCTTATCTTGTTTAATCTTCTTCAGGTTGCTCATAAGCTCATTGAGAAGTACTACACACATATCATATTTCTTGTCCTCCTTAAGTATCTGATAAGTTGCATTTAGTTCCATACTGGATACATAATTTTGTTTGTTGAACTGGTACACCTTATATCCTATCACCATTGAAATAAATCTCACATCATATTTAATGATATCACTTATTGTCATTGACCGGTTGTCATACTAGGATCTGGTTACCTCTGTCACTATTGTGTTTTTGACATGCCTCAGACCGGGGATCTCACCAGTTGCATTTAAATAGGTTATCACTTGAATGGATTTCTTTGTGATCTTATGTGGTCTATCTAGCCATATAAACTCATCATGAATTCATCTCAAGACATACCTAACCCATTTGGGTTCATCAAAAATCGTAAAGTAAACAAACTAGATAAAACCCTTATCTTGCAGTGATTTGAAATTGGGCTTCAGGTTCCCCATCTCATTCATTATATGCTTGGTGTATAATTATAGCATATTTTCATTCTGAAGCTCTTTGATATTGTAGTGAATATATGCCCTAACATCCTCATTGTGCAGCACTCCATGCGGTACAGAGGAAAATGCTCCATTTGGATCATATTCTACCAATTTAAACAAATGTTTCTTGAACACTGGCCTTGCTCTATTGGTGATTTCTACTACCAACCAAGTTGCTACACTAGATGGTGATGTCATTTCAAAAATAGGGCATGAAAAATAGCTCAAAAATAGATAAATAGCTTTTAAACTTCAACTGGATACTAGGAGTCATGGTCGGATCGCTTCAAGCTATGTTTTTGCTGCTTAATCTCTTTTGCATCACTCCTCTACTCTTTCTCTTCATTCGCAATATGAAGAATGAATGATAGAATGCCCTTTTTATTGACTGAAAACTTGACTTTAAGTTGTAATAAATACACAACCCTAAAGTCTTCTTGGATACTCTGCTTCCCAATAATTCATCACCGGATTCTCAGATCGCCATGAAATCTTTTGGATATCAATTGCACAACTAATCTTGATCATCTACAACCTTCCTCAGCTGATTACAGATCTCTAAAAGGGGGTTTTAAGGATCTGTATGAAAATATTACCCTAAGGTCAAATTCCTTTGTTACTGGATGAGGTTCCAACACTGGAATCAAGTTTGCAGCCATTATGTGCATTTGAATCTTCCTTCTTAACCCACATCTTCTTATTCTTCTCTTTGACCTCTTCAACCTTCATTTTTTCCTTTTCATCTAATTTTTTCTTATCTACCGGAGCATTCTTGCTCACATTCTTTCTTCTATAATATTTTGCAATGTGACCAGATTTGTTGCATGCATAGAAAACAATATTTCCTTGCATAGGCTTGAAGTTCATCTAATTTGGTCTCATCCTACATTGGTTAGAAATGTGTCCAAACATTCCACAAGCATAGCATCTCTTATTTTGGAAGTTATTCATCACTACTCTACACATGTTTGACTTATGACCAAAGTTGTTGCATTTGAAACATTGACTAGTAAAGGAAGGACCGTTATTCATCATCCTATTTTTGTATTGACTTTCGATATGACTGAATTTAATACAAACAAAATTTACCAAAGGTCTCTTGTTCTTCTGATGATTGCTTTGTCTAGAGCCCGAGGATTCTCCTTTCTCATATCGAAGTCCTCGCATGTCTTTTCCACCTCTCTAAATTTCCAGCATCCCATCTAGCTTGGCTAAGCTAGCTTTGAATTTTTGTTTGTACTCATTAGCAGTGGAGAGTTCATCTCTTAGGTTTATGATTTTCCTTTCAAGTTCGTGCCCACCATTCTTGGATTACACCAATTCAAGTCTCAACTGATCATTCATAGTTCAATCTGTGACATTCATCAGATCTATCCTTCAATGACCGAGTAATATTTTCCTCATTCTTCTTCCTGTCTTCATTCTCCTTTGTTAGCTTCATCACAATTGATTGCATCTCATTCTCCAAGACTGCATTTTCTCTAGCAAGCTTCTCACATTCATTTGTCTTGTCTTGTAGGGCTCGGTTGTCAATGCTTTGTTCTTCTTTCTCCTTTAGTTTATCCATCAGTTCCTTTATCTTCTCTCTGGATGTGTTCACTTGTTCTTTTAGAGACTAAATGAAATGTTCAGCAACATCCAGACTTCTCCTCAAGCTACTTTTTTCTTTCATAGCTCCATCAAGATCTTTAAGTGCCACAGTAAGTTGCTTTTGCAAACTAGAGTCCATTGATTTAATATTTCGAATCTTCCTCAAGTTATTAAGCTCCTTCCAAGGAACTAAGATCTGATACCAATTGTTGGAATCAATTAACATTGACAGGGGGGATAAATCATTGTTCTACAATTCATAAATTTATTAAACTAATTATTAAACCACTAGATGCATAAGAATGAAAGTAAAGTGCAGAAACATAAACCAATCAACCACAAAACCATAACACTAGAATTTTAACATGGAAACCTGGAAGAGAAAAACCATGGTGGGATTTGATCCCACAATATTATTATACTTTGATCAGTAGTATGATAATATTACAAAAAGGGGGAATGCACTTGCATTCAGGCACACTGCCTAGAGCTCACTGCTCAATTACAAAAGAGGGAAATGACCCCAGTGGACTCACTATCCTATAAATGATTAAAAATGATTACAATAGTGTTTTAATTGAAGAATAGCATCTACTAATACCAAATAGTAGTTTTGATTAAGCTCAATTAGTCTTATTCAACCGTTTTGTCTCTCTACTATGTTTTGCTAATCTGTCATATACTAGAGCACTAAAACCTTCAATCACATTCACAAAAATTTGCACATTCACTCATACAGTCTTCTCACACTCCTATGATGTCATAAAATTCTCAAATGAATTGATCTTCTATATCCGCATCAACAAATTAAATCAATTCCCATGTCGGCTACCAAGAACCACATAACATGCAACATGAAATGTGTCCTAACAAGTCGGCCTAATTCATCCATAAATTCATATGCAGACCTAACCAAATTAATAATAAGATTACCACATGTCGGCTCGATCATCTTGAACACAAAACAAATCATCGAAATCAACCCAAAGATTTTGCAAAGCACGTTACATCAAAATAACTCTGTTCTTCCTAAATTACTGGTAACCAGACCTTCAATCTCGCTCATCAATCAACACTAGATACTAGGATTACAAAATAAGCTACCTCAAACCTCAAATCATTTGCCTCTATTACTACAACCAAAGTCAATATCTTCACAATGTACTCATACTCTGTCGGATACTATATTCCACCTTCCAAACTTATGCCTAATAGATAATATAACTTATAGTAAATTAAATCTATGCACATCGGATATGATTTATGAACTGATTTTTCATCAATGACAATTCCTAAACATCACTCATGCATCAATCTTCACCAGGACAGTGTCTCTTTCCAACAATAGTGAGCCTTTCGAGGTTGTTGCCCTTCTTTCTTTTGAGCAGTGAACTCTAGGGAGTGTGCCTGAATGCATGTGCATTCCCAATGTAATATTTTTTATACTTCTAAAATAGTATAATTATATTGTGGGTCTCACTCCCATCATGTTTTTTCCTTAATCAAGTTTTCCATGTATAATATCTAGTGTTATGGTGTTGTTGTTGACTATTTTGTGCTTCTGCATCTTTCTTTCATTCATTTGCATTAAGTGGTTGAAAGAACGAGTTAATAAGGTTAAAAATTACAGAACATTGATTCACCCCTCCTCTCAATGTTCCTTGATTCCAACAAATTGTGAATTGATATCATTTTACTAAGAGCCTCTACTAAAGTGATAAATAGATATGGAGAGAGGGGGTCCCCTTATCTAACACTTTGTGATGTAGAGGAAAAACCACAAGGATTCCCATTGATTAGAATTAAAAAATTTGCTCCTGAAATATAGGAAACTATCCATCTAAAAGTATATTCATACCAGAATGGGTACTTTTTCTCCTTAATCTTGTGTAAATTCTCCATCAACTATTGCCTAAATAGCTCACATAGATCAACATATTTACCTTATTTCACCATTTGATAAGCAGTATATATATATATGGAAGTTGTAGAGGTAGGAACCTTCTCTATTGGTAAAGTAAATTTTATATGCAATCCCCATCGAAGCACACCTAACTCCTGAATCAACAATGTCATTAATGGTGAGTGCCCTCTTGTCACATTTAGCTTTGGTTAACCTTATGACAACGTCATTCCTTACAGATTTTAGGGAAGAGACTTCTCTGATGGAACACAAACTAGTAACCTCTCATATAGCCTCCTTAGTTATCATATAGGGTTGGTCCAGCTAGATGATGTATATGAATTATTACAATGTAAACCACCTCCTCTTTGTAAAACATGGGAAAATAACTCCAAACATCTAATTTCTTCTATCCCATGCAAGCTGAAATGGTGAAAATTAAGGTTTCCACAATTAGATGTATGAAAACCACTAATTTTAGGCTTAGGGGCCACTACATTAAAGAGGGGTGAACCCAATAGATCTAGCTATAAATCAGCAAGGATAGGGCTGATAATTTTTATTTGATTCACTGGATTGATTGCTGATACCATCTTTTAAGTTGAATTGTGAAAATGCTGAAATTAGGGTAAATGTGTTGGAATTGAAGTAATTTTGCATGAACAGTGAGCTATAGTGGTCAGATCGAGTGATGAACCTAGATCTGAGCAATATAAGAGTGTTCGGATCTATTCCAAGAAGGAGCTCCTAATTTGTCAGGACTATAATTATCATTTCTTTGGTCCTTCTCACTTTTCACCATCCAAAGGGAAATTTGTTCCTCTCTGTGAATAAAGATAATTATAAAGATCATAGCTCCATGCCTGTTCCTTTGCACACTAGATAAAGGGAAATAATTGGGAATAGGGGTTTGCATAAGTGAAACCTCTATTTAGGAATTAAACTTGAATGAATAACTGCAAATACTAAAATAAATAATGGAAAGGTATACCACAAATCTGCAATTGTCAATAATGATGCTTTGCTTCTTGAATATAGTCACATATGTTGTATGAAATGGCATGAACATTACAAAACCTTAATGACACACACATGCTTGCATATTAATGATGTGTTTTTTCTCCATAATGGTAGAATGAATAATATGTAGCCTTGGAGATCTTTGAAAATGCTTGATAATGAATGCTTCACAAATGCACAAATGCTTGATTGCTTGGAGATGGTGACTTAGGTTGAAATGAATTGATCAAATGTCTTTATATATGGTATCCTAGGTCAATTTACAGATTAGTCTGGCCTCTAATGGTCATGTTGAGCTACCAATTTAATTTCCCATCGGAGAGATAGGGCCCATCTCGCACTTTAAAATGGGGCCTGACCAAGGGGGACGAGGGCGTTGGGTGCTCTAGTCCTAGGATCAGGGTGCTAGAACCATAGTCCTCCTCAATCAAGGACCTCAATAAGCCCTAGGAGGATATCCCTCTAGTAAATTAGCTATTAGGTGTACATGGCATCAAAAATGGATTTAAGCCACTGAACGGGACTAGATATGAGATGAGGGGGAGACACACTAAAGTAGGGGCACAAACATGAGGTGTAAATTGGCATGGTGACAATTTATGATGCTAAATTTATCCCCCACTTTAACGAGAGTATGATCCTATGCAAATACTCATGTTAAAGTAGATGAAAGAGAGGAAAGAGGGGAGAAATGAGTAGTACAATCACAAGGAGTATAAGATATCACTAATTTCAATGAACCAAGCCCCCAATATTAGGATCTTAACTCACTCAAATGAATGCAAGGGCACACAAAACAAGACAAAAAAAAAGGCAAACAAACACAAGTAAAGACAAAAAGCAAAAAAGAAACTCAAAAGGATAAAGACCAAAAACAAGACCTCAAGTCAACTAGTCGAAGAGACCTTGATATCAAAATGTCTCAACAACTAATATCAATCTTAAAAAATGCCATCTCGAGAAGTACACAAGTGATCACATAAAAGAGAAAGAGAATTCTATTGCCCATTTGGTGGAATTGATTATGTGTTGCATTGATGTTTTATCATTGATGTCAACACTAGATGTTTGGATTCTTTATCGACACCCTTCTAGTCCTGATAGGTTAAGTGGTTTTGGATTAACTTGGATCCGGTATGATCCAACAAGCTCCAATATAGTCTGGTGATGGAATTGGCTTGTTTGTGATACTTATACTCATATTTGGTCAGTTAGTTTTCGTCTAGTGATTGGATGCTATCCTGCTTTCTTAGAAGATTGGTTTCTGGTTCTGGTAAGGGTTTCACCGGCAGATATTTTGATGGAGATCTTTGATGAATTGCATAAGTGGTGTCAATGTTGCTTTTGATGGAGTTTTAGGATGTTGTTGGTGATCATGTTCAAGATTTGGCATTTGTAGATCATTGTTGAAGTGTGTGGACCTATACTTGGTCCCGGTTGATCTAGGTTATGGATCAGCTTTAATGTAACGTGTGAATAGGATCTATTGATGTATTTTCGAGATTTCTTATATTTTGATATTACTTGTTTGGTCTAAGGTTGACATGGTTTGTAATTATGTAATTGGTTTATTATCTGGTGGCCAACCTGATTGTTTATGGTTGAGGGTTTGTATAAATAGATGTGAGATCTCATTGTAGATCATCATGGTTAATGGAAGAGGTCATGGTCAAGGAATGTAATATGTGAATAAAGTAATATCATTTAGGTAGAGGAGTTGGTCAATCATTGGAGATCTAATTGGGTTTATGTAAGAGGATTTAGTCCTTAAGTATTGAGCTTAACCAGAATTGTTCTTTGGCATAGGAGATGTTATCTTCTACAGTTCAAGACTTCTCTGAATTATAGTCTAGACTTATATGTAGTCAATGAGGCTCCTTTTGTGATGAGTAGTGTTCTCTAGGTTTTTGGCCTTCCTGCAAGTGTGGGCCCCTTCAATGTAGTTCACATACTTACTATAGAAGTATTATCTGACTGTGGGTAGGCTTCCCACAATGGTTTTTCCCTTCACTGGGTTTTCCTCGTATAAATCTTGGTGTTGTGTGGATGGATTTTATTTTATGATTACTTCTTATGCTTAACTGGATTAATTGCTACTCCGGTATTATTTTTTTGGGTTACGGTAGAAATATTAACCGCTTGAGGAAGATCTTGTGGTGACTATCAGTTTAAGTTCATCTAGTTCTTCTGGAGCTATCTTTTGAAGGGATATTCTGAGGCTTGATGGAACAAATTACACAGTATGGAAGATTTGGATGGACACTCATCTAAGATATCTTAGCAAGGATATTTGGGAGATCACACATAATGGTGTCACACCCTATAATCCGGGATCTGGCAATCCTCCTTCGGCAAACTTAGACAAAGAGATTGAGAATGATTGTGGAGCAAGAGAATCCCTCTTGTGTGCACTTTATGGTCAGCAAATAATGGGATTAACAGACAAATCATCTAGAAAGGCTATATTGGATAATTTGGAGACTCTTAATGAAGGTGACCCTACAGTGAAGATTGCTAAACTTGATGGTTACCAGGTGAGATATGAAAACAAGAAGATTGAAGAAGATGAAAGGATTACTGCATTCATGGAAAGGGTAAATGAGATTGTTATGGGAATTCAATGTTGTGGTGGAACTCTGAGTGATGATTAAATTATTTCTAAAGTCCTTAGAGCCCTACCACCAGCTTACAAAATGAAGGCTATTGTTATTAATGAGTTGAGAACAATGGCTAATGCATCTATCAACAGAGATACTTTGGTTGGGAAACTATCTGCTTTTGAGCTTGAGGAATTTGGACCTTCTGGAGATATGAAGACTGTACTTGCTTTTCATGCATCCACATCTACAACCGGTAAGAAAGACTAGAAAGCTTTATATGCAAAGGAATTAGAAGATATGAAGAGAGAAGATGATGAGTTTGAGCAACTTGAAGCACTATTTTCTAGAAGAGTACCTAAAGGACCGATAGGAAGTAAGTATGAAGTAAAAGCACCTTTTAAATGTTTTGCATGTAATAATATTGGTCATTTTGCATCTAGATGTCCTAAAAGGAATTCAAGATTTGAAGAAAGAGTTAAAAGATCATTTAAGCCTAACCTTGGATATTAGAACAAATATAAATACAAGAAAAACAAAGACAAATCATGCTACATAGCAGATGAGGAAGGCATTACTAACTCACATGATGAACCGATAGAAGACTTTACTAATGGATTTGGCAATGGTAAGGAATGGGTGTTCTTGGCTTTCAAGGAAGATGATCCAGCACTGGAAGAAAATGTACCTGAAGAGAAGGCACTTGCTCCTAAAATTAAAGACAAGGATGAATGGGTAATTGGCAGTGATTGTTCACATCATATGACTGGAGATAAAGGGAATTTTCTCTCTTTGCAATTATTTGATGGTGGATTAGTTAGATTCGGAGATGACAAGGCATGTATGATTAAAGGAAAAGGAACTATATCATTGTATGGTAAGAACAATACTGACAATGTTTATTATGTTGAAGGTTTGAAGCATAATCTTTTGAGTGTAGGACAATTGGTAGACAAGGGATTTCAATTACAGTTCAAGGATGGAAAATATAAAATCATTAATAGATTTGGCTTGGAGATTGCAACAGGTACACAAACAAAAGGTAATATATTTCATTTGAACTTTGGTAAGAAGACATGTTTGATTACACAAATTGATGAGAGTTGGCTATGGCATAAAAGGTCGTGTCATGTGAATTTTGATTGCATTGTGAAGATCAGTTCAACTAAGGAAGTTAGGGATATACCTAAGATTATGAAGCCCTATAATTCGGTATGTAAAGAATGTCAAATGGGTAAACAGAATCAAAACCTCTTTTAGGAGTATACAAGATAAATCAAATGATGTTCTTGATCTTATTCATACTAATTTATGTGGCTCTACTAGAGTTAAAACTTTTCATGGTGATAGATATTTCATGCTAATCATTGATGATTATTCTAGAATGATGTGGGTTACTTTTTTGAGAGGAAAATCTGAAGCATTTGAAAAATTTAAAATCTTTAAGGCCAAAGTGGAAACTAAGACAAGATTGAAGATTAAATGTTTGAGATCAAATCATGGTGGAGAATTCACATCTAGTGAGTTTAATAACTTTTGTGACAAGCATGGTATAAGAAGACGATTTTCTACTCCTCGGACACCTCAACAGAATGGAGTTGTGGAAAGGAAAAATAGAACTATCTTGGATGTTGCTAGAACAATGATGATGGAAGCTAATATACCTCATATCTATTGGAGAGAAGTAGTGAGTACAGCGGTTTATACATTCAACAATACATATCAAAGGGGAAACCGGTAAGACACCTTATGAATTATGGTTTAGCAATACACCTATAGTTAAGTATTTCAGAATTTTTGGTAGTAAATGTTATATCAAGAGAGATGATACTATTGGTAAATTTGATCCTAGATGTGAGGATGGAATATTTCTTGGTTATTCTAATGGAAGTAAATCATATAGATGTTATAACAAGATATTGCAGAGAATTATGGAGAGTGCTAATGTCCAAGTAGATGAGTTGAATAGAAGTTAAATCAGAGTTTATGAGAAGGAATCAGCAGTTGAAATGATTATATCTAAACTGGTGGCACCTTTAATAAAATAGAGAGTTGAACTAGTTACTCTAGCAATATCAGAGAATTCTATAGTAACTGAATAACAAGGAAGAGGGAAAGAGAATCTGAAGACTCCTAGATATGTGAGATTGAATCATTCATGAAGATAAAATCACTGGGGATAAGAGCAATGGAATAATGACAATAAGAAGACTGGAAACTAATGAGGTATGTTTAATTTCACAAGTTGAACCGGTATCAGTAATTGAGACATGTAAAGATGAACATTGGTTAAAAGCTATGGAAGAAGAATTAGATCAGATTGAGAAATATAACACATGGACTTTGGTTCCCCAGCCTAAAAATAAAAATGTTATTGGAACTAAATGGGTTTTTAGGAATAAATTGAATAAGGATGGCCAAGTTATAAGGAATAAAGCTAGATCGGTTTGTAAATGATATTCTCAGAAGGAAGGAATTGATTATGGAGAGACTTTTGCACCTATAGCTAGGATTGAAGCTATAAGATTATTTCTTGCCTATGTTGCTTATAAAAACTACAAGGTTTTTCAGATGGATGTTAAATGTGTATTTTTAAATGGGGATCTTGATAAGGAAGTTTATATTGAGAAAACTGATGGTTTTTCGATATCAGATGATACAGATATGGTTTGCAGTTTAAGGAAAGATTTATATGGATTGAAATAAGCACCTAGAGCTTGGTATGCAAGGTTGGATAAACATCTTTTGAAGCTTGGTTTTACTAAGGGCAGAGCTAACAGTAATTTATATTATAAAATCACTGATGATGATATACTGATTGTTGAAGTATTTGTTGATGACATTATCTTTGGAGGTGAAGATATATTATGCATAGAATGTTCTAAGAATGTGGAGAAAGTATTTGAGATTTCTATGATTGGTGAGATTAAATTTTTCTTAGGTTTGCAGATTACTCAAACTAAAAAAGGTGTTTTTATCTATCAAAATAAATATGCTAAGGAATTGTTGAAGAAATTTGGTATGGGAGATTCTAAACTAATAAGTAATCTTATGGTTACAAGTGAGAAATTGACAAGAAAAAATGTTTCTACACCGGTAAATCCTACAAGATACAAATCTATGATTGGAGTTCTGCTTTATTTGACTTAGACTAGGCCTGACATTATGAATGTGGTTTGTATTATTTCAATATTTTAGAGTGATCCTAGAGAAAATCATGAGATGGTGGTAAAAATGATTTTTAGATACTTGCAGGTACATCACAATATGGCTTGCGGTATCCTAAGGATGATAACTTTACTTTATGTGCATATATAGATGTTGATTGGGCTAGAGATGTTGATGACCAGAAAAGTACTTCCAGTGGAGCTTTCTTTCTTGGAAAGAAGTTGGTTTCATGGATCAGCAAGAAACAGTCATGTACTTCTCTATCTACTGCTGAAGTTGAGTATTTTGCCGTTGCTACTAACTGTACACAATTTTTATGGATGAAGCAAATTTTGAAGGATATAAAGGTGGATTATGATGCACTGGTAGTTATTAACTATGATTACTCTAATGCTATTGATATATCAAATAATCTGGTAGTTCATTCTAAGATAAAGCACATATCTATCAAGTATAACTTTTTGAAGGAGAAGGTGAAAACAAATGAAGTTAGACTGGTTTATGTGAACACTAAAGAGAAGATTGTAGATATTTTTACTAAACCATTATCCAAGGAATCATTTGAGTACCTAAGAGACAAATTGGGATTTTTTGCCCCTCCGGTGGAGACTTGATTGATGCGGTTTGGCATCAGTCTGACATGCATTATCAAAGATACTATTCATTCTGGCACTGATGTGGGATGCTACATAGTCAGCTTTGAGATTCAAAGGCTTATGTTTTTTCTTTGATATTTCTGTCATATTTCTAGCATTGATGTCAAAGGTGGAGAGATAGTGATGTGAAAAAGATAAAGAAAGAAAAAGAAAAATTCAGAGGGGGAGAGATGAAAAGTAAAAAGGAGAGATATTCAGAGCTATATGCGAGTGATTGTTGGTTGTCTTCCATAGGGGGAGACTTGTTTGTCATTTCTTGGTACGTAGATGTTTTTCACATATAGTGTTGCCATCAATGCCAAAGGGGGAGATTGTTGGCCATTTGGTGGAATTAATTGTGTGTTGCATTGATGTTTTGTCATTGATGTCAACACTAGTTGTTTGGATGCTTTATCAACACCCTTCTAGTCCTAGTAGGTTAGGTGGTTTCTAGATTAACTTAGATTTGGTATGATCTGATAGGCTCCAGTGTAGTCTGGTGATGGAATTGGCTTATTCATGATACTTATACTCATATTTGGTCAGTTGGTTTTGGTCTGGTAATTGGATTCTATCCTGCTTGTTTAGAAGATTGATTTCTGGTTTCAGTGAGGGTTTCACTAGCAGAGCTCTTGATGGAGATCTTTGATGAATTGCATAAGTGGTGTTGGTGCATCTTCTGATGGAGTTTCAGGATGTTGTTGGTGATCATGTTCAAGACTTGACATTTGGAGATCATTGCTAAAGCGTGTGGACCTATACTTGGTCCTGATTGATCTAGGTTATGGATTGACTTTAATGTAACATGTGGATAGGACCCACTAATGTATTTTTAGGATGTCGTATATGTTGATATTACTTGTTTAGTCTAAGGTCAACATGGTTTGTAATTATGTAATTGGTTTATTATCTGGTGTCCTACCTGATTGTTTATGGTCGAGGGTTTGTATAAATAGATGTGAGATCTCATTGTAGATCATCATGGTTAATGGAAGAGGTCATGGTCAAGGAATGTAATGTACGAATAATGTAATATCATTTAGGCAGAGGAGTTGGTTGATCATTGGAGACCGAATTGGGTTTATATAAGAGGATTTAGTCCTCCGGTATTGAGCTTAACTAGAATTGTACTATGGCATAGGAGATGCTATCTTTTACAGTTCAACACCTCTTTGGATTGTAGTATGGACTTTTATGTAGTCAGTGAGGCTCCTTTGGTGATGAGTGGTGAGCTCTAGGTTGTTGGCCTTCCTGCAAGTGTAGGCCCCTTCATTGTAATTTACATACTTACTGCAGAAGTATTATCTGATTGTGGGTAGGATTCCCATTGTGGTTTTTCCCTTTATTGGGTTTTCCACATACAAATCTTGGTGTTGAGTGGATGGCTTTTATTTTGTGATTATTGTTTATGCTTAATTGGATTAATTGATATTCTTGTATTATTATTTTGGGTTTTGGTATTAAAGTTTTAATTACTGAATGTTCCTATAATCTATGAAAATTGATTCACTCCCCCCCCACTCAGTTGTCTTCCGGTTATTTGAACTGTCTAACACATTCATCATCCATGAACTATAAATAGGAAAGCTATGACCTCATGAGAGAAGCATGGATACACATTCTAGATGTGTTTTTCTAGATGATCCATGAGAAGATTTGGAGAGGACATGGATACACATTCTAGATCTGTTTTTCTAGGTGATCCATGTTTGGGAGGAGATTAGGAATAGTCTAGATGTGTTTTGCTAGTTCCACTCAACCTTGTGCATGTGTCCAAGTGATATCTAGTTTCAAGAGTATAGCATCTTGTATAAGAGTTTGTTTTCTCTAGTTTCAAGCATGGTTCAACTTGTTTAAGACATGTAATGAAAATATAAATGCCAAGGGGAAAGTTTGGTTTCGGGAATGTCTCGCATAAGATTTTGTTTGCTTTGGTTTTGAGAATGGGTAACCCCATTTAAGACATATATCAATGTTGCATCTGGTTTTGGGCATGAAGAATCTCGTGTAAGAGTTCATTTTCTTTGGTTTTGAGAATTAACACCTCATTTAATACATACAAAAATATAGTACAATATAGTACAGAGGGTGATATGTATGCCCCCCCTTAAGATGTCAACATGTCCCTATGTTGATGTCTTACGAAATCTAGACATAAGGATACCCACCTTCAACACCAAGGAGATATCCTTTAGACAATAATGTTCATAAATCCAAGTTAAAGAGGGAATACTCTTATAAGCAAGGATAAGATAGTTGGAAAAGAGATATCTTGCAACAAGTGTAAAGAGGATCCTTGGAGGAGAAGAGATATTTTCTCAAAAGACATCTACCTCCAAGAGCAGATCTTGAACAAACATAGCATCTTCTACCAAAAGAAGGGAAGAGAACAACAATGCATGTCTTCCCCCTATTGTTAGGTGAAAGGGATTATTGATGAAGTATGACACACTTTTGACCCAATTTCAAGGGTATATACATTGCCAAGTGTAAAAGAAGTTGTGATCTAGGATACACACCTCTTGTATAAAAGAGAATCCTTGAGAAAACAATAACTTAACACAAGGAATGACATCGAATCATAAGAAAACACCACTCAATAAAAGAAAAGTGGATCCTTAGAAGGGATGGGAGAGATAAATAATTTCCCCCCATGTGTAGGGACAATGAGAAGGATTACACAACTTCCAAAGAGAGATTATTCATAAGAGACGTATTGTTTCAAACAAAGAATAGGTCCTAACCAAGGAACACACATGTACTCACATGAAAGATAATTTCATGCAAGAAAGGACGTCAATTTATGAAAAATGCAACACAAAATAAGATGCAATCTTTAAAAAGGAGAAAGAGAAGAAAAATGTCATCCTTTCCCCCCAAGCAAGAGGACAAGAAAAAACTAGGATGAAGGAACACACATTTCTTAAGGAGAGATTATTCATAGGAGATGTATTGTTTCAAAAAAGGAATAGGTCCTAACCAAGAAACATGCATGTACTTGTATGAAAGATAATTCCATGCGAGAAAGGACATCAAGTAATGAAAAATGCAATCCATAAACAAAATAGTGAAACCTTAGAAAGAGGAAAGATAATATTCTTGTCCCCCAAGCATATAGACAAGAATAAATAGACTATTATGTTGCTCACTAAGTATGATTTCACCTATAATTGTACCACCATGAATGACAATGAGCCCCCAATAGGTGAGCTAACAATGTCACATAGTGAGCAGAAACATAATAGGAACTTGAATGTTAGTTGAAATGATTATGAGAAATATGGCATTCATTGCCGCATGTTACTTTTATGATGCCAAAATCAATATAATGTTGTATTTTTGTTTTCAAAGATTTACACTCATTAGTAGAATGGCCATGAATTTGATGATACTTGCAAAAAGAATAGTTTTCAAGATGTTTCCTATGTTTCCTTCTTATTTTAGGCCAAAGAAGAGAGATTAAATTAGCATGAAGAAGACCGGACATGACATTATCTTGTTGTAATACCATATTGGAATGAGAAGATGTAGATTCAATAGATAATGGGGGAGAGGATGCTAACAAAGGAAGAGGTTGGAAACCTAGCTTTTCATTAGAAAAGTGTGATTTTTCATGACTTTCAAGACTGTTTTGCACACATCCTAAAACTTGTCCATGGTATCCATGTGTAGGATCAAGAGAGGGTTTACTCTTAGGTGGAATTGGATTGAAGTTTAAAGGTTCCTAATTAGTTTCTAGACATGTGTTAGGATAAAAAATTTGAGTATCAAATTCAACCATATTAGATTTTTTACAAAAACGTGGGAAATCTAAGGAACCCCAATCATCCTCCAAGAGTTCTTTTTTAGGAACTTCTTTAGTAGGAGATGGTATATTTTTCTGAATTCAAGAGAGTATTGTAGGAACTAAAAAATTATATTGTGATTCAATTTGTATGTTCTTGTTGGTATAAAAAGTAAACACTTCATTATATGTGTAAGGCACTGCATGATAATCGAGAATAATTTTATGCTTTTGTCAAGGTTGAGAGACATTTTCCTCAAGTGGAGAACAACCTTAGGGTTCTTAGCAATATAAATTATATTGATTTGATCTTGGTTAGGTCCTTTATTTTTTGGAAAGAGAGCATTGGAAACATTATAATGATGAGAAGTGGTATCATCCTCTTGCTCTAAAGTATTGTCATGAGTAAGACAATATTTTGGAAAGATACCATCATATATCATTAATGCTTCATCTCTAGTGGGGAAATCATGAAAATAAGGTATGGTATTTCTAGGAAAAGTAGCCACAATATCATCCTCTTGCACCAAATAATCCTTATGGGGGAAGTACATTTTAGGAGAAGGATGAACATCATTCTCTAAAGCTCCATCTTTAGGAGGGATATCTTTGAAAGAAGTGTTCATATTCTCTTCTTGTACCAATGTTCCCTCATTGGTAGGACCAATTTTGGGAGAGGGTAAAATCATATCTATGAATGAAAGTGAGAACTAAGTTATCATCATATGCATGAAAGGGAACATCATGAACATCTTTAATGTAACTTGAAATTGAACTAGAAAAATAAGATAAGAACTAAAGGAGGGAAATTTTGAATTTCAAATTTAAAAATTGTTATTAAACAATGCAAAATTTTATAAAAGTGTTGATTAACCAATTAATTAAGTAATTTGGTTTACGAATTTGAAAGATAAATGCCTCTAAATCATAGCATAACATATTATAGACATCTCAAAGTTGCACAATTAATTAAGTGAATCTTATTCATATTTCCAACATACACATATCATAAAGGTCAGATCTGAAAATGGATTTGAAAAATTATGCAATCCACAAATCAAATTAACCAAAATAACTTAGGGTTTTTCGTAAATTAAACCTCTAAATTTATGAAATTTGATTAAAATAATATCTATGATGCAAAATTTAAAATTAGAATATTCACAAATCAAATCTGAAATAATTAATCCAAATTAGACAAACCACAAGCTCAATTTTACAATTAAAAATTAGGGTTTGTGTGAATTTAACCTCTAAATTTATGTAATTCAATTGGAAACTAAACTTGTGAATGTAAATTTAAATTTTAAATTGCATAAACACTCAAAGAAAATCTAAGGTTGTAAGGATTCAAGTTCACCAAAATGTAATGGTGAAAAATTAGGGTTTCCACCACAATTAGATGTATGAAAACCACTAATTTTAGGCTTAGGGACCACTACATTAAAGAGGGGTGAACCCAATAGATTTAGCCTCAAATCAGCAAGGATAGGGCTGATAATTTCTATTGGATTCACTAGATTGATTTTATATAGTCTCATTTAAGTTGAATTATGAAAATGCTGAAATTAGGGTAAATGTGTTGGAATTGAAGTAATTTTGCATGAATAGTGAGATATAGTCATCGGATCGAGCCACGAACTTAGACCTGGGCATTATAAGAGTGTTCAAATCTATTCCTAGAAGGATCTCTTGATTTGTTGGGACCAAAATGCCCATTGCTCTGGTCCTCTGCACTTTTCGTCGTTTAAAGGGGAATCTATTCATCTTTATGATAAAGCCAATTTTGAATATCATAGCTTTGTGCATGTTCCTACACACACTAGATAAGGTAAAATAGTTGGGAAAAGGGGGTTTCCTAAGTCAAACCCCATTTTAGGAATTAACCTTGAATGAATAACTATAAATACTAAAATAAATAATGAAAAGGTATACCTTAGATTTGCAATTGCTAATAATGATTATGTGCTTCTTGAATACAATCACATATGTTGTATGAAATGGCATGAACATGAAAAAATTCTAATCACACACATGCTTGCATATGAATGATGTGATTTATCTCCACAATGGTTGAATGAAGAATATGCAGCCCTGAAGATCTCTGAAAAATGCTTGATGATGAATGCTTCATGAATGCACGAATGCTTGATTACTTGGATATGGAGACTTAAGTTGAAGTGAATTGATCAAATGTCTTTATATAGGGGGTCCTAGGTCAATTTACCAATTAGGTCAACCTCCAACGGTCATGTTGAGCTACCAATTTTATTTTCCACCAGAGAGATAGGGCCCATCTCACACTTTTTAAAATAGGGCCTAACCAAGGGGGACCAAGGTGCTAACACCCTAGTCCTTCTCAATCAAGGACCTCAATAATCCCCAGGGAGAAGGATATCCCTCCAGGAAATCAGTCGATAGGTGTACATGGCATCAAAAATAGATTTAAGGCATTGAATGGACCCAGATAGGAGACGAGGGAGAAAAAAGTAGGGGTACAAACATGAATGGATGTTTCTAAAAAATAGGTCTGGGTTTTTCCACAACGTCTATAACCTTAGGAGCATTTATTATCAACTTTTGAACTTAGGGTTTGCAAAAAATACTGAAAAATACCTAAAAAACTAACAGTTATGATTTCAATGGTAGGAAACTCTAGAACTCTCTTTCACTCCTTAGCTCTTCAACACTCTTGAATTCTTCAAAGAGGTAAAAAATGAACAATTGTTACCTATATACTTATTGTTCATTTGGTTTTAGCAACTTTTAACTCATCTGTTATAAAAGGGATCAATCAGTTACTTCACACTCCTCCACAAGAGAGGCATTTCTTTAGAAATAAAACCAAATGTCTCAACATCATATCCAAATCAACTTTGACTAATATTTTGAAGATTTCAGCATCTATGTTTCATAGGGGGTCTGATAAGTTTGTAGATATAACTCCCCCTGAACCTATACCTTTTCCATTTAGTTTATGGAAGAACCATCTGCACTATCTTGAGGTGTAGACCCATCCTTCACATCATTGAATTTTTTTCTTATAAATTCTGAACCCGTATCTTTTCTATCTCTTTCTTCTTTTTTAATAGGATTAACCTTCTTTTGTGGAACAAAAGAGCTGGTAATCTTTTCTTTGCAAAACTTAGCAATATGTCCTTATTTATTGCAATTTTAACATGTAATACCATGTTGAAGAGAATTTCCATTCCTTATCACATTAGATCTATAGTCAGCAACCTTACAACCAAATTTGTTTCATGTATAACAATAACCATTGAAATATTAAGCATTCCTAGTATTGTTCATATTCATGAAACCATTCTCATCATTCTGCTTTTGCATTTATAAGCTTTGTGACCAAATTTGTTGCAATAATAACACTTACCATTAAATGGTTGAGGCCTTGAGGGCCTAAATGAACTCATGTTCATCTTACTCCTACATCTAGCAATCTTATGTCCAATCTTAGTGAAATAAAACCAATTACCATTAAAAGACTGGGAGTACCTAATTTGAGCAAGGAACCAACCTTTTGTAATTCTTCCTTTTGTTCTAGACTTGAGTGTAGCTCTTATCTCCTTCCATCTTCTTGGATTCATCATGAAACTTTTATTTGCCTTTCTCATTTATGTATTTAGTCTCAGAGATTTCTCCCTTTTCAAAACCAAGGTCACCCTTGTTCTTCTGTGGGTTTTGATAACTGAGCATCTCATTAATCAAGTCACTACCACCTTTGAGTTTCAACCTTTTTGACTTTATTCTTTTGCATCATTCAATTCCTTTCTTAGAGCAACAATCTCTTCGTCAAATTTGGTGCATTCAATAATTTGATCGTGAAGCTTAGTCTCTAAACAATCTGTAACTTTCTTTCCTTCTTCAACTTGAATTTGCAAATTAACTACTTCATTTTATGCCTTCTTGAATTTATCGTCACAATTTCTTCTTTCTGGATAAGGGCCACTGCCTTAGGGAAAGATATAAATGGACTTGCTAACTAAATATCACTTCTCTAGAGAAAGATAAAATGAAGTTACAATGAGAAACATTTTATGAACTATTGTAGAAGAAGCATCTGATAAATGTTGATAGTGCAATCCTCTTTGTAGCCCAAATATTTTGTCACATAGATTTCACACACTTCATAATCATGTAATATATCACTAATTAATTTCACATATTACAACCCTTCACATCAAATCTAACATCTTTGCAAATGATTTATCCTTCCTTATATATCCTCTCCAATATCCTAAAATATTAGTCGGGTCAGCTCAAATACGACCAAAACAATGAAACGTGTGACCTAGAATAGGTTGGCTTCAACCATATGTATCAATCACAAAATTAAGTTGCAAATTAACCTAGAACTTAACTAAACTCCAATAATACCACAACACATCCTTCAAATCCAAAGAAATAGGTCAAGATCAACCATAATTGAAGGAAAAAACCCAGTTGACCCAAATATCAACATCATTATCAAGATTTCTAATTATGTCTTCTTACCATCAGAGAGAGACACAAAACAATGTGCATATCTAACAAGATGAGAGAGGGGGTTAATCATACAAACTTAATAATCCTTAAAATCAACAGATTCAGCCTCGGTAACTTAAACTTCAGCAACATAACCAAAAATTGCTAAACATGCTAACTCATAAACACATAATCACATATAACACCAAATTTAACGTGGAAACCCAAATAGGGAAAAACCACTATGGGATTTCGGACCCACTAAGAAATATACTCTTCTAGAGTATGCTCGGTTAAAAGCAAATCCTGTTAAAGATTACAAACACATTGCTAGATGTGACCCGGTTAAGGGATTTCCCTCAAATCTGTTAGGATCTTGCACTTTGTTAGAAGTGACCTTGTCAAAGGATTTCAAACACTCATTTAGAATGTTACCTTGTTAGAGGATTTACAAATAAGACTGTTAGGTAAACTCGGTTAAGAGATTTTCTGTCACTTACAAAATAACAGTAATACAAATATATCTGCAACTTCACATCTAAAATGCTAAAGCAGATTCTTATTTGTTCAAAACAATCTTGTCATAGGACTTATCTTATCCCTCTGCTGGGCTCCCTACTCTGTTATTCAAAACAAATCTTCAAGCTTTTGTGCTCGATAATCACTATGTAGCATCCCTATGCTTACACTTGCCTGCATACATTGTTTATCAATAATTCCTTATTTATAAACAATTTGCCAACTGCTTAATCTCCTTGATCACATTTTCCATGATCAATCTTAGTCATCAGATCATTAATCTTGACTAGATTCAATGTATCCTTCGATCTAAAAATTCTTTACCTTGCCTTGGAACTTGCAGTCCTTCCTAGGAACTTGTGCTAGGTTATTGCAGTTCAATCTGTGTTGTAGATCTTCCTCTTGATTTTCCATTGCCATAGATTCTTTAACAAACTTCATGCGTTGCATACCAATCATTTAATCAACTCTAGCTCATCATTGTCCTTTGTTAAATAATGATTTTATCCATCCAATGTGATCTATCATAACTCAGTTGCAGCTCGGTAAATACTAAACTTTACTCGGTAGACATTCTGCCTTCATTAACCGATATCAATAACCTTAGGGTTTACTGACTAGGTTCCTTAGGGTTTACTGACTAGGTTCTTTACTCGATGACATAGTATAGTATTAACTCTACAATCAACAACATATGTAGGAAATCAAAACAATCTAAACATCATGATCTCATCATTGTCTAACTCGATAGTAGTTGCCCATTGAATAACTTATTTCTCCCCTTATTCATCACATTCTTTCTGTGTCTTTTACCAACATCTTAACTCTCTTCAAATCAATCTTTTTAAGATATGGCAACATCATACTGAATCACAAAATCAATTTCTTGACATCAATGACAAAATAATATTATAAAGATAGTTATCATCCTTCTTTAGTTATATCAATAATCTCCAACAACCTTCTCAATATCCTTATGAAATGCCAACAATCTCCCCCTTTGGCATTGATGGCAAAACCAACAATTAAATGGTAATACCAACAAGATATTCAAATTGATTTGGATTCAGATTGTTGTAAGACTTTTCATGTGATCCTTGAGCTATTAAAAAAAATCGTCTGAAGTCTTCTAGATTTTCTCCCTCTTTCATTAGTCATCTGAGTTGTTGTCTTGCATTTAGTCTTCTCCCTTTTCAGTAATCTTCTCCCCTTGTCATTAGTCTTCTGTTATGTTCTTCATTTAGGGCTTTACCATTTAGTCTTCTCCCCCTTTGACAACAATGCCAAAAAGTAAAAGAACTAAATCATGAACTCTTCTACTGTGAAGTGCTTGCATTTGTTGTGTTACACACATATCATTTCAGTCTCAGTCAGAGAAACTTGTCTCTATTCACTATTTCCTGCACATCTTTAGAAAACCTTCTAAAGTGCTTAAATTAGCATCAATCAACACATAATATTCTATAGATTCTTCGAATTGATGCTTTCACTGAATTTTGTTAGTGAGTAGAAGATAGGGGTAGGACCCCTAACTTGCTTCTGAGATACTCAAAAGTGTCCCTTAGCAGTGGCTTTGTGAAGATGTCTTCTATTTGCTCCTTTGAACTGATATATTCCAGCACAACTTTCTTCTCTTGAACTTCTTCTCTGAGATAATGATACTTTATAGAGATATGCTTTGTCTTAGAGTGCAGTACCGGATTCTTTGAAATGTTAATGGCACTCGTATTATCACAGAATATAGTTACTAGGTCGGTAGCTTTCTCATTTATACCTTCCAATAGTTGCTTGATCCATGCTATATTGATACAATTCAATGCTGCAACAACATATTCAACTTCAGATGTTGACTGTGAAATGCATCCTTGTTTCTTGCTAAGCCAACTTACTAGTCTATCACCCAGAAAGAAAGCTCCACCACTTGTGCTTTTCCTGTCATCAATGTTACTTGCCCAATCAACATCAGTATAAACTTTTAGATCAAAATCATTTCTCTTTTCATATACTAAGCCATAGTCTTCAGTGCCTCTCAGGTATCTGAAAATTCTCTTGATTGCTATCATATGGGTTTCTTTGGGATCTGCAAAAAATATTGCAACAATACCTACTGCATGTGCTATATCCGGTCTACTGTGCACAACATATTGTAACTTTCCAATCATAGATCGGTAAAGTGTCTCATCAGCAGATGCAGATTCATCATTCTTTGATAGTTTACAGTTGGTAGTCATAGGAGTACTTATAGGTTTAGAATCCTCCATTCCAAATTTCTTCAAGATTTCCTTTATGTACTTGGATTGAGTAATGAAAATCTCATCTTTCATTTGCAGTATCTATAAAACTATAAAATACTTTATCTCACCGATTAGTGACATCTCAAATTCTTTGCACATTTCATTACCAAAGTTTTTGCATAGAGAGTCATTTCCACAAAATATAATGTCATCAACAAATATGGCTGAGATCAGTATTCCATTGTCCTCATTATTCTTCATGTACATATTGTTGTTTTCACTTGTTCTTATAAAACCAATCTTGATCAAATAAGAGTGCATTCTTTCATACCATGCCCTAGGTGCTTGTTTCAGACCATATAAAGCTTTGTTCAATTTACATACCTGATCTTTACTCCTATCTTCAACAAATCCTTCAAGTTGTTCAATGTAAACTTCTTCTTCTAGTATACCATTCAAAAATGCAGATTTAACATCCATTTGATATACCTTGAAATTTTTGAAAGCAGCATATGCCAACAATGTTCTTACTCCCTCAAGTCTAGCCACAAGTGAAAAAGTCTCACCATAATCTATTCCTTCTTCTTGAGCATAACCTTTGCAAACTAGTCTTGCTTTGTTCTGAATGACCTCACCTTTTTCATTTAGCTTATTTCTGAAAATCCACTTTGTACTGATTACATTTTTGTCCTTCGGTCTTGGGATCAGTGTCCATGTGTCATTCTTCTTGATTTGATCAATCTCTTCTATCATAGCATTTACCCAATCTTCACTGTTAAATGCCTCTTTTACTATTGTTGGTTCAAATTCAGATATCAGACATGTGTTCTGTCTCAGTTTGTTCCTTGTCATCACTGGATCATCCTTATCTCCTATAATCTGACTTGATGCATGATGTCTTCTGACATATTTGGCTAATATAGGCTCGGTAGGCTCTGTATGATCTTCTTCATCACTTGGTAACTAGATATTCTCTTCATTTTCTTTAGCAGCTTTCTCCGTAGGACTTCTTGGTTGAACATAAACAAATTCTTCATAATCTTCTGGTTCTTTGGAATTTCCTTCATCATTTCTTTCTGCAAATTCATCAATTTTCACATTTGCACTTTCCACTATTTTGTTAGATGATTTGATCAGACATTTAAATGCTTTACTTCTAGAAGAATAACCTAGAAATGTTCCTTCTTCGCTTTTATGATCAAACTTTCCATTTCTGTCATCTTTGTGAACATAGCACCTACTTCCAAAGATTTTAAAGTAACTTACATTAGGTTTCTTGTCATACCAGATTTCATATGGTGTCTTCATAGTTCCTTTCTTCAATTGTACTCGGTTCAAGGTGTAAACTGCAGTACTGATTGCTTCTCTCCAAAATGTTTGAGGTGCCCTCTTTTCTATCATCAGGGTTCTGGCATAATCTACAATTGATCTATTTCTTCTCTCAGCTTTCCCATTTTGCTGTGGTGTTCTTGGTGCGAACACTTGCCTTTTTATACCATGATCATTGTAGTATAAGTTAAATTCGTCAGAAGTGAATTCTCCTCCTCTATTAGATCTAAGACATTTCAGTTGTCTTCCTATTTCATTTTCGACTCTTGCCTTGTACCATTTAAACATTTGAAAAGCTTCTGATTTTTCTTTTAAAAACATAACTGACATCATCCTTGAGTAATCATCCACAAATAATATGAAATATTTATCACCATAATAACTTTGAACTTTCATGGAACCACAAAGGTCAATGTGTACAAGATCTAAAATTCCTTTAGAAGTGTAGGACTTACTTGTAAAGCTTGATCTTGACATCTTACCCATCTGGCATCCTCGGCACATAGCATTCTCAAGTTTTTCTAAGCTCGGTAGACCTCTTACTCGGTGCTTCTTGCTTATTTTGATCAGATTGTCAAAATTTACATGACAAAACCTTTTATCCCATAACTAGGTTTCTTCTATTTTTGCATATAGACATTTTTTCCGAGTTGAGTCAAGATGAAATGTATTACCTTTTGTTTCTATCTCGGTAGCAGCTAACTTCCCATGCTTGTCATGAACTTTGACACATCCTTTCTGAAATTCTATTTGGTATCCTGTATTGTTTAGCTGTGCTATGCTCAACAAATTGTATTTCAAACCTTCAACCCAGTATACATCATCACATTTAGCATTGTCAAGAAGTGTGATAGAGCCTTTACCTTTCACTAGACATGGTGCATCATTACCAAATCTTACATAACCTCCAGCATAGTCTTCTAATTTAACAAACTTGTGTTTATCACCTATCATGTGATGTGAGCATCCACTATCTATGATCCAAGAATCATTATTATTTATGTGAGATATTAGGGCTTTTTCTTCATACCTTTCTTCATCTGATCCATCTTTAATAGCCACATAAACAACTTCCTCTGTATCAGTTTCATCAGATTTGTCATCATTGGATTCCTCATCAACTACTAAGCATGTCTTTCTATCTCTCCTTCTGAAGTCTCAGTGTCCTTTGTAGTGATTGTCTTTCTATCTGTCTTCTCGGTATTCTCTCTTTTCACTAGATTTTCTGTCAGGATAGTTGGAAGCCATATGTCCTATTTTATCACAATTGAAACATTTTAAAGGTAGCTTCCCTTTATACTTACGTTTGCCTCTTGGTAACCTTCTGGCCAATAGTGCTTCAAACTCTTCCTGCTTCTTGATTTCCTCATACAGTTTGTGCACTTCTTCCATGTTTTTGCGAAATCTTTCACTTGCTCCACTATGATTCCCTTCAGAGTACTTACTCATTCTATCATTGTAATCATCAGATTCACCAATATGAAAAGAACTGAATGCATATTCTACTTTATTTACCGAAGACCCACTGTTATCAAAATTACTTAACTCAATTGCATGTAGCTTACAAATAGTAGCATCCAAAGAAACTGGCATGTTAGGTACAGACCTCAATTCATTGATTGTAGAGACTTGAATAGCATAAGCTGGTAGAAGGGTTCTCAATAACTTACTCATTACATCCTTTTCTTCAATAGTTCCTCCTGCTCCTTTGATTTGATTGACAGTCTCCTTTAACCTTGTACTATATTGGGTTGTGTTCTCACCTTCATTCATTCTCATGGATTCAGGTTGTCCTCTTAGACTATCTACCTTTTCTCTTTGAACATGTTCATCACTGCCATACACATATATGAGCTTAGTCCACATTGCTTTTGCATCATTATAGCCTTCTAGATCATTAAACTCTGAGTTAGTCAATGTTGATGTTATTTCAATCATAGCTTGAATATGTTCTTGCTTTGCCTTTATCTCTTCCAAGGTCATCGGGTTGGTTCTTGGTGGTATGTAATCATTCTCCAAGTAATATGTTGCATATTCTCCAATTCCTGATAAATGCAGCTTCATCCTTTTCTACCATGTGGAGAAACTTGACTTGTTTAGCTTTGGTGCATCCCTTTTATACATCTTCGGAACTTTGCCTCAAGTACCTTTAAAATTTTCTTCCGGAGTCCAAAGCTTTGATGCCAATTGTTAAGTTCTGATGCCAATAGCTAACAAGATGAGAGTGGGGGGGTGAATCATACAAACTTAATAATCCATAAAATCAACAGATTCAGCCTCGGTATCTTAAACTTCAACAACATAACCAAAAACTGCTAAACATGCTAACTTATAAACACATTATCACATATAACACCAGATTTAACGTGGAAATCCAAATAGGGAAAAACCATTGTGGGATTTCGGGCCCACTAAGAAATATACTCTTCTAGAGTATGCTCGGTTAAAAGCAAATCCTGTTAAAGATTACAAACACATTGCTAGATGTGACCCGGTTAAGGGATTTCCCTCAAATCTGTTAGGATCTTGCACTTTGTTAGAAGTGACCTCATCAAAGGTCTTCAAACACTCATTTAGAATGTTACCTTGCTAGAGGATTTACAAATAAGACTGTTAGGTCCACTTAGTTAAGAGATTTTCTATCACTTACAAAATAACAGTAATACAAATATATCTGCAACTTCACATCTAAAATGCTAAAGCAAATTCTTATTTGCTCAAAACAATCTTGTCATAAGACTTATCTTGTCCCTTTGCTAGGCTCCCTACTCTGTTATTCAAAACAAATCTTCAAGCTTATGTGCTCGGTAATCACTATGTAGCATCCCTATGCTTACACTTGCACGCATACATTGTTTATCAACAATTCCTTATTTATAAACAATTTGCGAACTGCTTAATCTCCTTGATCACATTTCCCATGATCAATCTTAGCCATCAGATCATTAATCTTGACTAGATTCAATGTATCCTTCGATCTGAAAATGTTTTACCTCACCTTGGAACTTGCAGTCCTTCCTAGGAACTTGTGCTAGGTTATTGTGGTTCAATCTGTGTTGTAGATCTTCCCCTTGATTTTCCATTGCCATAGATTCTTTAACAAACTTCATGCGTGACATACCAATCATTTAATCAACTCGGTAAATACTCATTAAATAATGCTTTTATCCATCCAATGTGATCTATCATAACTTGGTTGCAACTCGGTAAATACTAAACTTTACTCGGTAGACATTCTGCCTTCATTAACCGATATCGATAACCTTAGGGTTTACCGACTAGGTTCCTTAGGGTTTACTGACTAGGTTCTTTACTCGGTGACATAGTATAGTATTAACCTTACAATCAACAACATATGTAGGAAATCAAAACAATCTAAACATCATGATCTCATCATTATCTAACTCGGTAGTAGTTGCCCATTGAATAACTTATTTCTCCCCTTATTCATCACATTCTTTCTGTGTCTTTTACCAACATCTTAATTCTCTTCAAATCAATCTTTTCAAGATATGGCAACATCATACTGAATCAGAAAATCAATTTCTTGACATCAATGACAAAATAATGTTATAAAGATAGTTATCATCCTTCTTCAGTTATATCAATAATCTCCAACAACCTTCTCAATATCCTTATGAAATGCCAACAATCTCCTTTCTATTGAAATGCCAACAAAACCAATATGAAGGCACTAAAGACCATTTATAATAATTCTACAAACATCTCCTGAAGTAATCAATCATCAAGTGTCAGTGCAGAAGAATAACATCACTAAACTGGTAAATATCATGCAAACCATAGACTGTGTGAAATCAACATGAAGAATATTATGCACTGAAGTACAACACACTTGATTTACTCATATGTGAAATAGGTTGGAGGAAGGTCATATGTGAAATAGGTTCCATGATCTTAGTTTCCTTAATGAACAAAGAAATCCCCAAGATCCTTCCTAGAAATCGACTATAGTATCAAAGAAAATTCTAATTGTAACCATAAACTTTGAAACAAATTCCTTTGTTCCTATTCTCAGTAAATGGAATAAGGTGGTTAACTATTTGGCTCAATGTGTCTCTAAAGAGATGTATAATTAGAATGTTTACATTGGGGAGAGTTGTCCCATAATAAAACTTAATAGAATTTTCAACTTATCCATGAAAATCATGCAAACTAAATTTGAGTTGTTGGTTAGGAAAAATGGTAATCTTGAAAAGAGTTTAGATATTATTAATTGTAATATTGGATGGTATTATAGGAACTCTCAATGGGTTCCTCACTTACTAGTTATATTGATGGTTATAACTATTTGAAAGTCCTTTTGATGTATATGTGGTTATTTTTCTCTAAATAAAATTTTGTCTCTGAATAAAAACATGACTAAAAATATTTATTATAATTTTAAAAATAAAAATAAAATAATTTAAAATTTTATATAAACATTGAATATCATTTGTATTAGTTATTTATATTATCAATGTTATATCTTGAATACACATATCTAATGAATAAATTGCACTTGAGAATTATTTTCTTTAGTAGATATTATTTTCTTTATTTATTTAAAAATTATTTTATTTTATTTACAATGTCTACTAAACTCACTTAATTTTTTATTTTTTTGTTATTTTATATATCTTTTGTTCTTTGGAATAAATGTATATTTGTGAAAAGGATAAAGCCTTTTAATACATGCTACAAAATAAAAGAAAGAAAAATAAAAGAAAATAAAAAATAAATAATTAGCTAAATTTCATCCCCTTAAAATAATTTATTTAGATTTAATTTAACAAAATAAATTAGATATTACATTTAAGTACATAATTAACTAGCATACTTATATTTTTAAAAATTTATGTAAAATATGTTGAAAGTTATCAATTTAAATTATAGATTGAGATAAATTTTTCATCACCAAAAAGTTAAATTAAATTAAATTAAATTAGACAAAATTAAAATTCACCCAAAAAATTGAAAATAAATCTAACTATTGTAAATTTGCATTTTTTTCTAATATTTAAATTTTTTTAATAAATTTAATTACAATTTATTGAATTTTGTAAGGATAAAAGAGATCTATCAAAATAATTAAATTAAAAAAAATTAATAATTGAAAATCCAAATTAGATATTTTAAAATATTGAATTTTTAACATATTAAATTTTAAAAATCTAGGCTTGATACTCTATGTTTAATTTTTTTATTAGAAAAAGGTGATAAGTAAATTGAATATTAATTGAATAAATTTCACATTATCTTATACACATATTATGTAATAGGCAACATACATTTTCATTAAATTAGGCATTTAAAAACAATGTTATTAAATAATTAGCAATATGTTTCTCGATTTGATTGTTTCAAAGATTTTTTCACTCTCTATTTTTATCTTGATGATGCATCACAAAGTGTGATCTGACACATTGATGCAAAAAATCTTTGACACAATCAAATCCAGAAACATATTACTAATTATTGACATGGATTGTGAAAATCTAATATCGTTACTGTTATTAAATTTTGGGATCAAAAAAATATATCTTATTGATAAAATCTACCAAGCTAATTTCAGGAGTATATTGATTCTTCACAACATCTATGTAATTGAGCTTCAAGGTCATGGACTAACCTTCATATACTCCATTCACAAATGACAAAAGGGAACCTCCCCTAACATTTCCATCTAGCCAAACTACATTGATACAACGAGAAGAAAGTTCATGCAATTGATGGGCATCTTTGAACTTGAGACAAGTGCAAAAGTGATTAAAATGCTTATCTAAGATGCAAACCTCAAAATCAATCTACTTTGATTTTATTGATGATTGATTTCAATACACTAGATTTGCATAAATGTGATTGTATAAAAAATGTTGAATAATGATCTTATTTATTTTTGTATTAAGTATCATAGAATCACAAAGTTCATTTTTGCTCATTTAGGCATCAACTTATTACATATTAGCTCCTTTCGAGCACCAAACTAGAAACAACAATTGGAAGACCAAGGGTCACAACTTAGAAATCCACTTTAAACAACCAATGGAAGACCAAGAGTCACAACTTAGAATTCTACACAAAGGTGTCCCTCATGGGAGTTGAACTTGGGTCTCCACATTGAGAACTCAATGCTTTAACCATCTAAGCTCAACCCCTTGGACAATGATCTTATTTATAATACTATCAAATGAAAGAGAGGATGAGATTGGAAAATGAAAAATTCTTATTTTAATAGGGAAATGATGATGAATTATTTGATTGAAATGATGATAATTATGAGGATATTCTATTTGTTTTTAAGTTTTGAAAAGAAAAGAAAATTATTAAAAATTAATAATTTAATTTTTCACTATTCCAATTAAATAATATAATTTTATAATTTATAATATTAATATATATCATTTTATAATTTTTATTATAAAAATTAATATATATCATTTTATAATATTTATTATAATAATTATTAATCTAAATTTTTGTAAAGATATAAATAAAATTTTCTTTTTTAAAATATATTTTTCAAATTTATCATAAATATTTTTTAAATATGAATTTAGAAGCTTTAATTACATTGATTTTTAGAAGGATGTTGATGGAGGTTCTTCAAATTCATTATGTGGATAATACCATAATAAATAAAATATTAAGTAAAATTGTATTAAATAATTTTATATTTTTTTAAAATTAAAAGTAAATACTAAACTATATATATACAATAGTGAAAATAGTAAGTAAACAAATACATTGATTTAATGTAGTGATATCATTAATAGATTATATATATATATATATATATATATATATATATATATATATATATATATATATATATATATATATATATATATAATTTAAATTAAGATAAACATGTAAACATATCTATTAAAAACAAATCAATACATTAGATATTATATATTGAAATGTGTTTAAACAGTTAATTATTAGTCTTATAAATATTTTAATTAACATTATTGCAACATGCCAAACATGTTGAGAATAAAAGGGACATCTTGATTCATAAAGATCTAATAAAAGTTAATAAAAAATAAAAATAAAAGAATCCAACAAAAACAATGTTTGGTTAATAAAAGGCTGTCATTCTACAGTATTTCATGTGATACCTTAACGAGTTTCCCGTACTTTTGTTTATGCTGTGTGTCACCAGATGTTCTTCATTAATTAATTTTTAATACATTTTTATGTGCGATGGCCTTGCGGGTATTATAAAAAGTGTTTCTAGGTAGATATCTTTGCTTGTTTGTTTCAAGTATACTTATTCAAATTGCATCCCTGGGTATTTTAGAAAAAAAATTAAATTTTATTGATTGGTTTTTTATCTAATGATGATTGTATAGATAATATTATAATTTTAAAAAAATAAAAAATTATTGATTGGTTTTTATGTAATAATAAGTGTATAGATAAAAAAAAAAATTTAATTTTGTATATGTATATGTATGGGAAACGCATCAGTAGTGGTTATAGCTAACTTCATGCATCTATATATCTTAAAAGGTAAATTGGATTTCGACGATTTCTTCTTGTTGTTCTTGTATGCGACTTTTTTTTTTGGTAACCCAGTGGTATCCCCAACCATGAGGTATGCCACGTAGGTATGCGACTCAACCCAGTGATCTCAACCACCCTTTTCGTGGTCTTGCTTTTTTGCCAGGTTTTTGGTGGAGGAGCAGAGTTGAGGCGAGACTAATCCACTGGAAGTGGTGGCCCAGCCCGAACGAACCACACACCATTTAACCCGAAGTAGAGAGAATTGATCTCGGGACCTATATGGGATGAACCCAAAGCCCTTAACCAACTATGTTGCCCCTTTAAGCTTCTGTGTATGTGACTTAACTACTTATAGCTAAGGTTCTAGCTTCTAGGTAGTAACACCACACATTGTGGGATCAATTATGTGGGCAAGAGTCAAAAAATACACATTTCAAAGTGTCACCCAATACCTAATTAAAGATGTTCCAATAACCATCCACTCAAAATTGCCAATACTTGTGGACAAATGCCCCAGTAGTTGTGCACAAATGTCCTGTTAGTTTTGCACAAATGAGCCAATTATGGATCAAAAAAGCTAAAAAGTGATCGGCTATTGGTACATGTGAAAATAATTAATGAGCTTTTCATTTTCATTATCATTTATCTGGCTCCTTTAAAATTAGTAATTGGGGGGTTGGGTGCATAAGGAGTGATTGGTTATTGGAACCCGATCCACTACTAGTGTTCTTCCCCTATATGTATATGCATATGTATATGTATATGCACATACATGTACGTGTATGTGTATGTGTATGTATGTATGTTTTGTTTTCAATTTATTTATTTTACATGTAAGTTTAAATATACAACTTATGATATCAATTCAAGTTAGTTATGTATTTATGCAAATGAATATATGAATTTAAGGATTCAAATTTAAATTTGGGATCTAATTAGTTTTTTCAATCGATTGTTATATGCTAATTCAAAGTGGGAAATATTTTGTTTGTCACCTTTGAAATTGTAATCAAGGGCAAACCTTGATTTAATTTCAAAGACCTAGAATTCAATGCCTACATATCTTGAGCACATTTGGAGCATTCATTCACATTTATTATTGCATTACCTACTTGCATCAAAATTTATGGCATTCTCTATATGATTGTCTACTCTCTTTGATCTTTTCAAAAAATCATTCACTTGCTATCTTAAGGGGTTATTTTGTAATACCGGAATGTGGGTCAAATGAACAATTGACAAAGGGGGCACATTGAACAAATATTAAAGTTGCAACTAAAAAAGAGGATCAAACAAGCCAAAAATTGATTAAAGTACGTGAATGAAAGAATTGCAATGGGTCATCAATATGTAAAATCCAACAACTCAATGCTTCCCAACCCCTAAGAAATATGCAAAATGAGTTTACACTACAATCATTACACCTTAAGCTCTATCCAAACTAAATTACATGCGAAGACTCTCTCAATGAGACACAACTAGATCAACCCAAATCTACTAATCTAACTAGTCAACCCCTTCAAATGACTTTGCATTCGAATAAATATTTCCAAGACTAAATCTAGTGTACACTAACATTGAGGGCTAATGCAAGTCATTACCGTAAATGTGTGCCCAAGAAGAAATTTGATCACCAAGGGTGTTGTATTTAAATAAAACAATCAAGTCATTCCTCAATAAATTTAAATTTGACATTCTTCTCACTTCATAGAATTGAAAAGCCATTAAAATGTCTAATCATTATCATCCAATAAAAGTTATCTTGATAATGGCCACCTACCCTAATATTGTGATATCCACTAATTTTTGGAGGTGCACACATGCACTAAATTGTGTGAGATGAGGATAATTTTCAAGGATATGCAATCAATGGAGGGATGCACAACTAACGGAGCTCAAGGCTTCTTCTAAGTTCAATATAAGGAAAGTTTGTGCCTAGGATGAGATGCACTCAGATTTTCATGTGTCAATCAAAATGTTTTTCACATGGCTGCATGATGTTGTGCCACTCATAACACCAAAACTCTATAATCAAAACTAAACAACACAATGCACAAGTGAAGCTCAACCACTACAAACTACCACAAGAAAAAACATTTATAAGCAATTTAGGTTTGTGCATAAGGAAGTGTAAAAGTACAGGACAAATATTTTAGGGTGATGTGAAATCATACCAACCTAAGGATACTATTGCATCACACATCCTTGGTAATACCATTGGTAAAAATATCGTGAGCCAAGTAATCACAATTAAGGATCACATAGGCAACTAACTAGGCCATCCAATTTTCTTTCAAAATTTTAAACTTGTGACTATTTAGGCTCTTGACTCTTCGAATAAATAAGATATCCTATGTATTCACTATGTTTGGTTTTATTTCTAATGCACATGTCTAGAATCTACATAATATTTTGTGACATTAGAAATTGCATATTAGCTTACAATTTCATGTTACATTTTTTACTCAATTTGTTGTTTGCCTCCCCTAGCATATTTTTAGGCTCATTTGGCACTTGCCTTGGCACTATTATACCTATGATGTCGTGCTCTTGCCTCTCATTGTTCCTTTTTTTATGAAAAAAATGTGTCAATTATGTACTTTCCTTGTGATTTTATAATTTTTCACCTTCTCCAAAGCTAAAACTATCCATATTGTCTAGGCAACATGCTAATATACCACAACATTCCATTGTTCATTAGCTATTTTTGAGTATTTTACTACCTACAAAATTTATTAAGTCAATAGTAACCACTTCAAAGTGAATTTGAACACTTATTCAACTCCCATATTTTTCTCCTACTTCTCATTTTTTAACTTATCTCAATATATCTCATATAATCTTGTAAATTTACTCTCTTAATCACTATGCATCACTCTTACCAATAATTTCTAGTATTAAATACTTAATTTATGATCTTTAAACTTTGAAACCGCAACTATAATCACAACAATAATAAATCATGAAAGCACAAGTCACAAAAAACATATGAACACTCGATTTGCATAGAAAACCTTACGAAGGGAAAAAAACCACAATGAGAATCACACTCACAATATGAATATATTTATTGCAGTGTTGCCTCTGGAACTCACTTCTCCTCAGAGGACTTGTAGAACTAAGGAACACAATCTTAGGGAAAGATACAAATGACTTGCAGTACTAAGACACACTATTTTAGGACAAGATACAAAAAGTTGCCAAGAGACTCATTGTCTTTTGATAGAGGAAGGAATAGTTGAATTGAAATGAACAAGATTTCCTGATCATGACATTATCATTGGAGCACTGTATCAAGCGACCAATATCATGGAAAACAAATCTAACTTCAAACAGTATTTCAGAACACTGCCATACTGAAGATATCATCGTCAAAGATCTTCACAACTGACTTTCACATGTCTCCAACACCAAATCTTCTTGCAAATTATTAACATCAATTGCATATGAATTCACACACATCCCCCTATCATGACTCACACATTCAAAATCCTTTATATACAAGATTATTCATTAAAACCCTTGACTAGGTTGACCACAAATGAAATAAATAATATTACATAAATTCAGCCATGCAAACCTAAACTATTCCAGTCCACTCTAGGAGATAGAGAGGATCCTAATAAATTAAAACACATCCTTTCCAAATGATTACAACGAACCACACATGCTAACACATCCTCCAAGGTCAACATCAAATGAAACGTGTAGATAAACATTAAAGCACATTAACTATAGCATGCCCATTGTTCTACCCATTCAATTTAATAAGTTTAACCCACAAGTGAATGAAATAAATTGCCAACATACAAGTAATAATAATTTTCCTTTTTCCATTTCATTAAAAAGATGCATATTTGAAATAATCCCAATTCAACTTTTCCATTGCATCATAAATCATATACAATATCATATTCATAAACATATAAAAGTATTTACATTTTTCCTTTCCAAATTCCCATTTACTTTATGAATATTTAAATACATACAAATCTTCTATGAGATTAATGAAACATAAGAGAAATAATTGGTCCAGATGTCCTTGCTAGCATACATCCTCAAATTTTGACCACCAACTACATGAGGAAGAGCATCACTCAAGCACTTTTCCACCCAACCAAGACTTTGCAGTCCCCAATGCCTCTTCTAATAGAAGCAACCCGACCCTTCAATGAAGAGATTGGTTTGGTGACCTCAAAATAATAGCCTTATGAGCATAGTTGTAAAGCAGAAAATCGCGATCGAACCCTAGTTGCTCTCCCCTCTTCCAACTCCAAGGAGAGAGAAGGGAGATTCACTAGGGTTGATGGTTTTCACTTAGGGGAGAGACTTTACATTCAAAAGAGGGGTTGAAACCCACAAGATCCAATCCCACACAATGCAAGATTGGATGCTAAATGTGTTTCAAGGGTTAAGAAAGCAAGGCTACCCTCTTTTGTAAAGAATGTTGATAGAAGAATTAAGCTAAGCATGCATAGAAAGTGACAAAGATTCGTTTATAAACTAAGATAGGGATATAGGATGAAGCTGCGGACCTGGAATTAGCAGTAAAATGTCGATACGGCGTTGTCCTGCAAATTTGAGCAAAAGTTGTCGGGACGATAGTGCCCGAGCGCCACGGTCCTCCGAAAAATCCGCGAAACGAAGGGGGATCTGTTCGTCTCTGCACAAGGATTCCAGATCTTCAATTTCAGCCGCGTACCTGCAACCTACACATAGAAAAGTGAAGACGATTGGGGGGTTAGGGATTAGGGGTTTGCCTTTAGGTCAAACCCCGGTTTTGGAATTAACCAAGAAATGAGAAATGCTGTAAATGTATGTAATGTAAAACAAGTACTAATACCTTGTTGTAAGGATGTTTGTATCCTTATGTGCGAAGGTATAGATGTTGTTTGTTTGTTGTATGTTGTATGTTGTATGTAACATGTAGTATGTGATCTCCTCTTCAATGGTTGAATCCTTGTCTTGAATGCAACACTTAGCCTTGAATGGAGACTTAGAATGATCAATTACTTGAAGGAATGCTTGAATGCTTGAATGCTTGAGTATAGTTTCCACGCTTTTTCCATCATCTGTATCTTATCCAAATGAGAGAGGAAAATGTAGTTTATATACTTGTCATTTAGGGCTGATAGACTGATTTTCCCGACCTTAGGCCGACCAGGAAAGTTAATTTTCCAATTTGCAAACATAAAGACCCGAAGTCCAAAAGAGACCGGGCCCAAAATAGGACCTAGGGACCAGGGCGCTGGGCACCCTGGTCCTGAAGGACCAGGGCACTGGGCGCTCTGGTCCCACCTCCCGGGACAGCGGGGTGCAAAGGAGGTTTAGGCCAGGGTGCAAGAAAATGCAGTTTTCAGTGTCATAATCAGGTTTCAGGGTCTCCATTCAGGTTGCATGTTGCGTCGCCATCGTGAAGACCGAAATGCAGTCGAAATTGCAAGTGTCACAATTTTAGGACGCTACAATAGTGTTGTATCCTAAATAACTAGAGCTACCATACATTGGCTACAACCTACATGTATGATGTTCCCTATCTAGTATGTAAACTTGGATCACAGTGAACCGACAATGCAGACAGTGACGACCTACATTACTTTGGCTACAGAATTCATCACCAAGTACTTTGAGTGTGAGTCGTATGTCCACCCACTTCATTTCTCTATTTGGTAAGTTGACCATTTATTCTATTACCATGTCATTCCCATAAGGTTAATAATAGAATAACTAACTAGGTTATTTAAATTTACTCTCTTAATCACTACGAATCGGCCTGCATTTTATTCCATGTATGTCATATGTGAATTTTTCAAACACCACATATTGGTGTTGCCACGATATTATCCCATGGTAAGTGGGAAAGGTGGATTGGGGAGGGCGCATCCACCATAAAAGGTGATGCACCCTACTCCAAAGGGGGAGGGTGATGGTTAATTAAACCTGCCACCCTTAATAGTTCCTTAACAAGTATGTGGGAGGGAGATATGAATGACGTGGGATAAATATAATTCCATGCACACCCTATCAACTTGGATATGGGTTACTCCCTATCAACCATGTGGATTTTGACTAGGTCAACCCACTTTGCAAGCTTAGAAAGTCGAATAGATATAATGCAAATTCTATTCTTTGATTTTAATAAGAGTTATAAACCTATTTGTTTAGGTAATTTATAGGTATGACTAATCATATTT
This sequence comes from Cryptomeria japonica, assembly GCF_030272615.1. Taxonomy (NCBI): domain Eukaryota; kingdom Viridiplantae; phylum Streptophyta; class Pinopsida; order Cupressales; family Cupressaceae; genus Cryptomeria; species Cryptomeria japonica. The sequence goes on along the minus strand of NC_081409.1, from coordinate 123,282,014 downwards.
GACTTAGTAAAAGTGAGTGATTCATAGTAGAACTTTGTAGGACTATTTATGTGTCGACTTTGTAATTAGAAGATAAGCCATAGGGTCTTAGTGGTGGCAATGGGAGAGAGAGTGGTGGAAATTCAGAAAAATTAATTATAACATTAAGTCTCTCAAACTTGTGTATAAATAGAGGAGCTCTCTTTCAATTCAGCTATTCCTTCCTCTATCAAAATACAATGAGTCTCTTGGTAGCTTTTTGTATCTTGTCCTGAGATAGGACAAGATAGCGTGTCTCAGACCTGCAAAGCATTTATGTCTTTCCCTAAGGTTGTTTGCCTTAGTTCTACAAGTCCTCTAAGGAGAAGTGAGTTCTAGAGGCAACACTATAATAAATTATATTCATATTGTGAGTGTGATTCTCACTATGGTTTTTTTTTCCTGGTTAGGGTTTTCTATGTAAATCTGGTGTTCATGTGTTTGTTGTGACTTGTGATTTCATGATTTATTACTATTGTGATTATATAGTTGTGGTTTCAAAGTTTAAAGATCATAAATTAAGTATTTTGATGTTCAGAGTAATTCACCCCCCTCTCAATCCTATGGTGTGTTTAACAATTGGTATCAGAGCAAGGTTCCTCTTGAGAAGCTTAACTATTCAAGGAAGATCTAGAATGGCACAAGATTTTACCTACAAGGATCCAAAGTTTGATGGCACAAATTATGCTTATTGGAAAGAAAGGATGGAATACCATTTAGCAAGTATGCGACTTAAATATGGGACAACATTAAGAATGGCTATACTGCTCCTCAGAATGGCCCTAAGAATCTAGATGAAATCAAATCATATGAGAATAATGAAAAGGCTACAATTCAATTGCCACTTGTTTGAGTGATGTAGTGTTTAGCAAAATTACAGGCACGAAGTTAGCTAAATAAATCTGGGAAAAGTTGGAGAGTGTATTTGAAAGCGATGAAAAGATAAAGCAAGTCAAGATTACAAATCTAAAGCACAAGTTTGAGAATGTGAGAATGTCTAATGATGAAAACATTAAAGGATATATTCATCAAGTGAATGAGATGGTAAATGCTCTTAGGGGTATTGGTGGAATGCTAGAATAAAGTGAAGTTGTGAGGAAGGTAATGGCAACATTGGCCAAAAGCTATAAACCTAAGAAGTATGCTACAAAGGAAAGTCATGATATGAATAATTACATTATGGATTAGCTTCTTGGTTCACTCTCTATCTTTGAGATTAATGAATTAGATAACATCAAAAAGGAAAGGAAAGAAGAAACATTCAAAGTTACAAAGAATCTTGAAGAAGAACTAGAAGAAAATGAAGACATGGATGATATTTAAGCAAACTTTGTGAGAATTTTAAAGACAAGAACTGAAAAGTACAAAGGTAAGTTACCCCTAAAACATTTTAGTTATGAATAATTGGTCAGTATACTTCTAGATGTATATATAAAGAGGATTATGGTACAAAGGAAAGGAGAACTATAGAGGGAATGACAAAAATGAGATAAGAGATGAAAAAGATAAGCAAAAGAAGAGTTTTTGTTCAACAAAGACCTACTCATCTGAAGAAGAAGATGGTGATGACTCAAATGAAGAATATTTGTTTCTAGCTATAAAAGAAAATAATAATGAGCAGTCCAGAAATTCAAAAGGTGTGAAGAACAGTGAGAAACCAATGAGTGTGAAGATTGCACTACATACAAAAAGTGGAACCAAAAGTGTGGATCATTGATTTGGATGTTTAGATCATAGACCGGTGATAAAGGTAATTTTATTGACCTTGAGAAGTATGATGGTGGATCAGTTAAGTTTGTAGGAGAGGAAATTGCACCTGTTTGTGGAAAAGGAAGTATCTCTATTGATGGTAAGCATAAAATTGGTGATGTTTATTACATTAAAGGTTTGAGACATAGCCTATTAAGTGTGAGTTAGATGTATAGTAAAGGTGATTAGGTTATATTTCATAGGATCAAATGTGAAATTATAAAATGAGGGTCTAAAAGACAAGTTGCAGAAGGCACTAAGACTAATGGAAATGTTTGCTATGTGAAGGATAATAGTGGAAGCAACTATTTGCTAGCATAGAGTAGTGAATGTTGGTTGTGGCATAAAATAATTAGACATATCAACTTTGATAACATGGTGAAGATTAGTTCTAATCATGTTGTGAGAGATTTACCTAGAATTATCAAACCTGCTGATATAGTGTATAGGGAATGTCAATTGGGAAAGAAAACAAAGAGGAGATTCAAAAACAAGGAGTATGCTACTTCACAACCTCTGGAATTGATACATATAGATTTGTGTGGACCTACAAGGACAAGAGGGCTAAGAGGAGAAAGGTATTTTATGTTAATTATTGACAATTATTCTAAAATGTCATGGGTCACTTTCTTGAGAGAAAAGTTTGAAGCATTAGATAGATTTAAAGTATTTAATTCAATGGTTGAGAATCAAATAGATGGTAGAATCAAATCTCTAAGGTCTGATAGAGGAGGATATTTTACATCAAATGAATTCAATAATTTTGTGAAGAACATGGTATTAGAAGGCATTTTTCTAGTCTAAGGACTCCTCAAGAGAATGGTATAGTTGAAAGGAAAAATAGTACTATTGTTGAGTTGGGTAGAACTATGTTGAAAGATTCTAACCTACCTAATGTGTAGTGGAAAGAAGTTGTGCACACTTTTGTTTGTCTTATTAACAGGGTACATATTATAGTGAATCACACAAAGACACCTTATGAACTTTGGAATGAAAGACCTATAGTTAAGTAGTTTAGAATATTTGGAAGAAAGTGCTACATAAAGAGAGATGAAGAATATCTAGGCAAGTTTGATGCAAGAATAGATGAAAGAACTGTTGGAATCAAGGAACATTGAAAGGGGGGGTGAATCAGTTTTCTACCAATAAATAAACTTTCAAACTTATTCTTAGACCACCAGAAGCTAATGTAAGAAAGAAAAGTGCAAAAACACAAGATAATCAACCACAAAAACATAACACCAAGATTTTTACATGGAAACCCAGAAAGGGAAAAACCCCGATGGGATTGGAACCCTGAACATTCATATACTATGACTAGGAGTACATAAATATTACATGAGGGGAATGCACTTGCATTCAAGCACACTACGTAGAACCAAAGGTTCAATTACAATAAGGGTTACAACCTCGGAAGGCTCACTGCCTTACAATTCACTTACAATGATGGATTATAATTATTGAACTCCAAAATAGCATCAAATAATGCTTGGATGAGTTCCGGTTAAGTGCATAAAGTTTTACTATACCACCTCTACTACTCTTCTCTGTTCTACTTCCCAGTCAGCTACCAAATCAAGAATACGCACATGAAACTATGTCAATCACAAATCGGTCATTCCATAATCCAAAAAGATCATCTACACTGGTCTTATATATCTACAACCACAAAATAAAATATTCATCAAGTTGACCAACACAATATGCAATGTAATGTGTAACCGAGTGTCAGCTTAGACTGAATCACCAAAACATATGCAGATCCATCAAATGATGTCAAAATGACTTCCACAAGTCGGCCCTATCATCCCATGCACAAGTCTCACCACCGCTATCACCACAACTCTTCTGGACCAAAAATGCTCTATTATCCTGAAATACTAGAGATAGACTACCGGATCACTTTCTCCACCGGTTACCAAAAACCATGATTACCGGATAGGATTTCCAATGAGACTTTCCATTAACGACAACCCTAATCCATTATCCATGCACTAAAATCCACCAGATGAGTGTCAGTTGCCAACAATCTCCCCGTCTGGCATTGATGGCAACACTCGTGAAAAAATGACTAAGTGTTGAAACCTGTATACCGAAACAAAAATTTTAAGGCTCCCCCTTAGATCAAAAACTCAAAAACCTATATCAACCCCAAAACTTGCATCCTTCTGTACATTTTTCACTCTATTCTTCCCCTTTGACAATAATTCCAATGATGGGGTGCTCCTCATAAACTTATGTACAAGAGTGTATACCAGATATACTATACATAATTGAAGATATCTACAAAGATGGTATACAAAAATCCTACGTGAGTATCCCACCCACTCTTCAAGTTATCCAAAACTATGATGAAGGCACTGAAAAAATAGGCATATATCTCTACATCCTTCAATTTAGACGGAACTAGTTGAGCCATTGTCTTCACACAATCAACTTTATTTCTCAACATGGTGTCCATCCAGGGAGAAACAAGGTTCTAGAGTTCACCTACTCACATCAGAATTCTCTCTTTTTCTGAGCAGAGGCTCTAGATTTGATCAGTAAGAGCCATCACCTGACCTTCAACACTGCTAGCAAGGGCAACATTAGAGTCAAATGACTGAGATATATTGTCAAGCTTTCCCTGGAAAACATTGATTTTCTTGTCAATATCTGAAGTGAATTTGGATAGCGAAAGGCATGACTTTTATATCCTTCCTCCTTCACTTAGTGGTTCAGAAATAATCTACAATCCTTTATTTAATCTAATCCTATCATCCTCAATCATTTTTTGGAAGGTCTACATTCTCACCTCCTTGAATCTATCCAATACCTTCTTGGTGGTTGCCTTCTCCATTGATTCAAAATTGGTACTGATGTTGTTGATCAATTGTGAGAGCTTACCGAAGGGGTTTGAGTTTGGATCTAGTTGTACTTCTGGTACCACCTTTTGCAGAATACCTAAAGACATCTCAATTAACTTCTTATCCTCGTTCTCAGATTTCACCAAGTCTTGACTAGCTTGAGCCTGGATTGCTATAGCTACCATTAGCCTTTATGTCAAGGACATCTATCCAATGTCAATAGGTTTATCAAAATTAATAGAAATTTGTGAGAGAACTATTTTCCCTTTGTCATTGGGAGTATCAATTGTCGTGACTACTGATACATTGTCAGTTTTCTACTCTCCCTTCTCCTGTACAATATCCTATGCTTTATCATTCTCCTTCTCCTCAACCCATGCACCGATGTTGCCACTTGGTGCAGTAGCATCCTTAGGAGTCTCTTGAGCCTCTTCACCTTTCATCTCCACTGGCTTCGGCTGATCAATCAGAGGATTTTGACTATTTGATGTCTCAAGGGATGAATAGGTCTGGTCTACCAGATGAGAGGTGTCATCCTTCTGAGATTCATCTTCATTTATTGGCACCTGATTTATCTTTAGAAACTTTTTCCATATCTTTTTTCTTTTCTTTTCTCACTTCTTCAACTCTACCAACCATAAGCCTATTTACTCTATTTTTACTTCTGAATTCTTTCATGTTGGCCAACTCCATAAGTCTATCAACCTCTTCTTGGGATATGCAAGCACTGGAGTTGATCAATTCTTTCTCTTTCATTTCTTTGTTTAATATGCTTGTTGTTAGCCTCCTACCATCAAGAATATTATACAACTCTTTCGGAATACTATGTTCTAGCTCAATTAGTGACTTACTGAAGTTATGTAGATGCAATACAACAACTTCCTTAACTTCCCTCTACTCACTCTTATCAAAAATATCATAGTAATCACTGATGTTCTTAAGATTACCATCCTTACCAATTTCATCAGTCAACTCTTTTGCAGTTAATGGAGGAATGATAGTGTATTTGTCTTCCACCTTGCCAGATTCAAGGTCCTTATTAAATTTTGTTCTTACCCTTCTTCCTCTTTTAGGTCTGTCAGTCAAAGAAGGTTCTGAATTTTCCTTCTTTCTTTGCTCACCACTGGACTGAGGTTTCCTGATTATTCTGACAAATTCACCTTTCTTCTTTTCTTTCTTTGCTTCCTCATCAGACTCTGTCTCAAAAGAAACAAGGGGATATAGATACATAAGTTCTCTTTGGTTTCTCCTTCTACTTTGACACTCCTTTCTCGAATGAGATTTTTGTTGTAGATGACTTCACCAGAGTAGAGGAAGACTTAGTCTACATAGGCTTTTCTTGGGAGGGAACTGGCTTAGTCTTAGACTTCTTAGATTCTATCTAAGCTTTCTCCTTAGCCTTCTTAATAGCTTCTTTGGTGAAACCCATCTTCTCTGATACTGCCTCTGCCATCTTTGTTACTTTCCTCTTCCTTTCTAGATATGTAAATTTCATGTGCAATTCTACGTCTTTCTCCTTGAAAGTGCCAATTTTTTATTCTTGCGGGTCTACCTGTTTGCTCAGAAGGTGTTGAGCATAAGCTTCAAGAGTTTGAGCATCTACCTCATAACCCCTCGACATTATCCACACTATTCTAGGCTCTACTACCTTCATATGGCACTGGTATTTATCCACCATGAAACAGATAGTGCTAGCATATTTTTCCACCACTTCCTTAGGAATTCTTATTTTGTTCTTCATTCTACCTTGGAAGGTTGTAAAGAAGATTCACAGGGCAGCTATCTAATTTTCTTTGTTACCTAGTCTTTGTAGACCTTGTTTGATCTAAGTTGTCACCGGTAAGTCATAAGACCATTGGACTTCACCTGTCCCAGGGATCTCATTCATGAAGTATAGTGAAAGACAAGTAATCAGAGAACCGAATTTGAATACATTCTTCTTGTCAGTTTTGATCTTCTTCAAATTGCTCAAGAGCTCTTCAAGAAGAACTGAACACAAACAATATTGCATATCTTCTTTTACCATTTGATAGGCTACATAAATCATAGTATCGAAGACCAAATTCAATCTGCTAAATTGGTAAAATTTATAGCCAATGATCATGGATGCAAATCTCGCATCATGCTCCAAGATATCATCAATTGTCATTGATCTGTTATAAAATTGAGGACCGGTTAGCTTTGTAATAGTAGGGTTTGTTACCTTTCTTGGATTAGGTTTGTCACTGATTTGATTTAGAAAAGTGACTGCATGGATGGAGTACTTGGTTATCTTGTAAGGTTTGTCCAACCATATGAATTCATCGTGGACATGGCTCAAAATGTATCTTACCCATTCGTCCTCATTGAATGTTGGAAAGTGACTATACAATGTAAAACCCTTCCTCTATAACTATGCATATTTTGGATTGGTATTCCCAACTTCATCCATTATGCGCTCAATATACAAGGTTAGGAGGTCCTTATTTCTAGTTTCCTTAATTCAATAGTGAATATATGCCCTCACATCATAAACATGCAAAACTCTATAAGGAACGGACAAAAAAGCACTATTCAGATCTCATCCTCGACATATTTAAATGGGTGTCTCTTGAAATGTGGTCTTTCTCTTTCAGAGGCTTCTACTACCAAGGGTGTATCAATAGAAGAAGAAGACGCCATTTCAAGAAATTTAGGGTTCAAACACTTTGATAAATACCTTTTTCTTCTTCTGAATGTACAAGAATTCCTTGTTGGATCACCTCAAGCTTTCCGATTGTCTTGAAATCTGGTTCACCTCACTCTATAGCTTCAACTCTTTATTTGCAATGTGAGAAGTGATTCATATTTTTCCCCTTTTAACTTCACAAACCCTAATTTTAGGTTAACATAAATGCACTGGTAAGGTTCAACTGGATGTCCTGTTTAGCATACTCCAATCAACTGGATGTCAAGATCGACATGAATAATTCTGGATAATCATCTCCAAGCATCTGCAATCAACCTTGATCGATCACAGATCTCTCCAAGGGGTTATGCAAGATTGTGCATGAAGATGCCTCCCCCTAAGGCCAAAAGCCTTAGTTACTGGATGAAGATCCTACACTAGATTTAGGTGTAGATCCACTATCCATCTTGGATTCATCTTTTCTAACCCACATCTTCTCATGCTTTTTCTTGATCTCTTCTACCTTCGCCTTGGCTTTCTCATCTGATTTGTCTTTTTTTACTAGAGCATTATTCTTTCTTCTATAGTATTTTGCAATGTGCCGGTTTTGTTGCATGTACAACAAAAAACATTTCTCTGCATAGGTCTGAAATTCATCTGATTTGGTCTCATCCTGCATTGGTTAGAGATATGTCCAAACTATTAATATTAGAGGATTCGGTGAATACTAAGAGGGGGGGTGAATCAGCATTAACAACAATTTAAAATTTGAAACTTAGACTCATAAAACTTTCACCAAATCAAACATAGACCAACACTAGAGTTATTTACTAGTACCGGTATCTGTTGATAAACATCTGCTAAACTGATATATCAATGTTGCACACTAAGTGTTCATTAACCATGCATAAACTGAAAGTAAATCATAACATCACATCGAAAACATTCACCACATGAACACCATGATTTTCAGGTGGAAACCCAAATAGGGAAAAACCACGGTGGGAATTGGTACCCACTGTCGCATGTAAAATTCATCATTAAATTCAATTAGAAGCAAAGGGAAATTACGAATCCCTGTCTAATCAAGGAATTCTAACAAACAAACAATGAAATAACACAATCAAATCAAAATAGGAATTATAAAGTAATTCAATCAAAACTCCCTATTCCATGACTATGTATAACTTCCATTGCTCTTCTCTTCTCTGTGGTATGATGGCTCTCAGATATTGTATTGGCAACCTGCAAATGACACAAAGATTCAAAGTTCGTGATTCAGAGTAATTGTCCAAGATTTAGGAGGAGGATTGAAAATAGAGATTGAATGCTCAATTTATAGATTATTGGAGAATATTGATTGAAAGGTGGAACATATTGATCAAGAGGTGGAACTCAAGTGAGCTCACATGAAAACTTATAATTGAACTGCTGATTTAGAGGTGGAACAAAATATATTGAATAGATTAAAGGAGTTAACTGATTGAGAAAAAGTTAACTGAAGGAAGAAAAAGAATGATTGGAGGAAATAAAGAGTATGACAAAGAAAGCTCTATTTAGAAAAAGCTAACTAAAAGATGGAAATAGAGATTGGAGAGAAAGATTTAATTAATTAATTTAGCATGTGCTTGCAATTTAACTTAGATTTTCAATTTAATCTTTGCATGAGATTTATTCAAATAATTGAATTTATTTTAATTCAATTTAGTATTTGAATATATTTAGAACTTGAGTTTGATTTTCAATTTGATTTTTGGAATCATGCACATGTAATTGAAATTAGGAGAATTAGAAGAATAAATGAAATTAAATTTGAAGAAATATGAAATTAAAAGTTGAGGATTTGGAAATGGAATTTAATTAAACAATAAAGATTATTTAAATTAAAGGATTAACTCACAATTAATTAAATAATTAATATTTAATTAATATTTAGAAAAGGGTTGAATGATTAGATGATTAGAGATAGAAATTGAAAATTAATTTATTTAAATAATAAAGATTATTTAAATTGTGAAATTTATCAGAATTAATTAAATAACAAATATTTAATTAATATTAGAAAATGGTTAAAAATGATTAAATGATGAAAGAATAGAATAATTAGTAAAATGATGAGGAAATATGAAATTAGAAGAATAAGATTAAATGACTTAATTAAATAATTAAAGAATCATTTAATCAATTAGAGGAATAATTAGTATATGATCAATGAGACATTTTTAGGTGTCTACATTTGCCCCTCTTTGAGACAATGTCGGAACGATATTGTTTCAAAGAAAACGAAAAATTTTGCCCCTAGGCTGCCTTGGTACCACTGTATAGTGTAAATATGCCCCCTCAGAAAAGGGTGGTTGAAAAATTCAAAAAATGAGACCATGTTTTTGATATCAGTGTAATAAGCAATCGTGTGAAGTTTCATGTGATTTTGAGATCGTTTGAGTAGGCTACAAGTTGTTTGAAGCTAGTCGGGACCACGAGTGTCAAGGTGTAAAAAAAACCCTAATTTTGAGCTATAAATAGAGATTTTAGGTTTTCATTTGCTCATTTGGTATTTGGTAAGTTCTTTGTTTTCTCTGCAAATCTTGTACTTTCTTGCGAGTATTTGATCATCATGGCTGGTTATAGAGCTCAATTGCACCTATCTGACCAAGTACGTTCATATCAGAGACCTCCTAGGATAGGCGGCATGATATTTTTCTAATTTTTTGCCTGTTTTCGCTATTCTTTTCAAAAAAAATTGCAATGTCCAATTTTTCCTTTCTGACATGCAATAGCATGTTGTTTTTCATGCATTCATTTTTAACATACCACATTCGCTCATAAGGTTACGCATATGCTTTAAACATACCGCATTCATTGTATTCATACCACATTCACTTAAGATGCTACACATACACTAATTTCTTTACGCATTTGTGATAAATATTACGCATAAGTTGTTATTGTACTGCATTAGTAGTAAATGTCATGCATTTGTTTAAAACATCACGCATTTGTTTTAAGTGAAATATTTTTGTGATGCCTCTAATAATTTTATGTTCTCATGATCCAATATCTGATATTTTGAACACTTTCTCTATGTAGGAGAACATTGGAGTGTTATACTGCCGACAGAGCAGACCCAGTGGACTTGATCTTTGGGCTAACTTACTTGATGAGGAGATTGAGTATATCTGACAGCTTGGTTTGTACTATGTGTTACATTTGTCAGAGGCATTTCGAGACATGCTCTTTCCATCTTCCATCTAGGGAGGCATCCATTACCTTAGAGGATGTATGGTGTATACTGCGTATTCTGATTCATGGTGAGAGAGTTGTGTATGACGATGACGATGACATTGCTGGATTGTGTGCACTTTTTGAGTGTGAGATACAGGATTTGCAGATCAGTGGTCGATATGAAATCCCTTAGGCCCATTTAGATTATGATGACATGACTATTGTAATATGCAGTATTGTTGGTGGTTTGTTGATACCTGATAGATGAGGTCACGGATTTCCAGTGGGATGGGGCAGAGTGCTCCATGATATGATTGTTCATCAATGAGTATATGCTTGGGGTCCATGTATTCTTGTCATGTTGTATTATCATATGCATGGGATTGTATATCTTGGGTATCGGCCTATTAATTATGGCGTGACATTGCTCCAGACTTGGGCATAAGAGAATATTTCTATTTCGAGGCCTATTATTCATGTTGATTTGCAGCCTAGTCAGCCTTATGCTTTTAGGTACACAACAGGTATTAGACACAGGGGTTCAGGTAACACCTTGTATTGGAGGTATCAGTTTGACATACTTCAGCATTTTATATGGAGACCTTACTTAGATTGCCTTGGTTGGGGAGATGATGCAGTACACTTGCCTTTCTGCTGACAATAGATATATCTGATTGGTAGGAAGTTCAAGACTCAGCGGATCATTGAGATGTATCTCCCAAGTCGGGTATTGAGATAGTTCAGAGAGGTACAAGTGACACCAATTGTTATTGCTTACTTTGCGTGTGTATCTCAGGAGGTATCTGATTGGGGGGTGTGCATACAGCTACATGTTGCTTCTATTGAGTTTGATTCTCTTTAGCCATTACTCTGGGGTTGGGGTAGAGGTGCATCAGATCTAGGGACTATGTTGGAGTATGATGCATGGTTTCCCAAACATAGGCCCATTCCACTTACCGATCCTGTTGTTCCTATTACAGCACATCAGATTTGTCATCCTAGGCCGAGATTGAGGCTAGAGTTGGGGGAGAGAGTCAAAGGAGGAGAGGAAGGTGGAGCCAAGGGAGAACATGAGGGATATGGAGGAGCGGAGGGAGAGGATGAGGGAGATGAGGGAGGTGGAGACGAGGACGTAGACATTGGTGGAGACACCGAGTCTATCAGCAGTGGAGATAGCGATGATTCGTCAGAGTCATCAAGCAGCAAGGATGGAGATGATGATGATATGTCAGAGTTAGAGGATGTGCCTACTGCAGAGGGTGGGAGAGGACAGGTGGGCGATGAGGATGATCTGCAGATTACTTAGAGCATGGATTTAGAGTTTGGAGGAGGAGATCGCTAGACAAGATGTCGAGCGAGAGGTCTACCATGTAGACTACACTATTTTAGAGGCTGAGAGGGATCATCTCTAGAGGGAGAGAGATGAGGTAGTTAGGAGAGCTCAGATCACCATGGATGCATAAGATCAGCTATTCGAACCAGCGATAGAGGCACGTGACCAGACAGATAGATATTTTGTTGCTGCATAGGAGGCTATTTATTATCGATAGGCTTACGAGAGAGCTATCCCTGAGGGTCAGAGAGAGCCTAGTTATAGTGCCTTCATGGGGAGGAGATCAAGTCAATTTACTTCTTGATGGACTAGTAGTGGTGGTGTTATGGTACAACCTCGACATCCTGGGACAGGACCTAGTGGATAGGATCCACCGGCTAATAGAGGTAGTGTTGGTTGAGACATTTTAATCATGTTATCTGAGCCTTCAGGCTTGTTTATTGTATTCATACACATTATCATTTTTGAGTTATATAGATATGATATGTCATGTTTGGTAGCGATCTATTTATATTTTGTTCTATATGTATGCTTATATGATGCTATGAGTTATATGATGTATATCTATTTGATTCTATATGATGCATGAATGAAATGGTTACTACATGTGTATCAATGATTCTTATGAATGCAATGGTATCTATATGAATGCATGTTAACTGATGTTTATGAATGCAATGGTATCTATATGAACGCATGTTAACTGATTTTTATGAATGCAATGGTATCTATATGAATGCATGTATTTTTTTGTATGATAATGCTAGAACAATTTTTTAACTCATATGTACCTTGAAGAAATGTTTGTAAGATGATAGAGAAAAGAGATTCATGAAATAATTAATGTTAGAAAGAATCCAATTTAGAGAGGAGATGAGAAATCAACAAACTATCAAGAAACACATGAGATAAGAATGAAATTGAAAGAATCATGAACCTATGTCACATATTTTATTGTGCAACATATATTCATCACTGGGCCTTATTATTGAACAATGAAGCTTAGTACATTAGGGTATAAGGAACCAAGATGTAAGATATCTCATTGTAGAAACAAACACATAGCAGACAAGGAATGAACCCTCCATTCTAGGAAAAACACTAGGGGTCGAGGTATGTGTGGCATTCAATAGCTGAATGCTCCTATCACAGACACCCACTAGAGAAATTTCCCTAGAAATTCATCGGTACACACCACAAACAACAAACAAAGAAAAATATAATGCCCATCAAGGCTCCTCTATTCACTTGTGGACATCCTTGAGTAGCATAGGAACATAATTTATCACCAAATGATAAAAGATAAAGACTGACCCAGACAAAATTCAGCAGCTATACTAACCTTATGTCTTCGTTCTCAGTTGCTTGATGTGATAGTTGATAATGTCTAATCTCAGAAAGTTGCGGACCTTGTTTAAGACTTACCTGTCTGATTTTGAGTGTATCCTCTTCTATTTAAGACAAGATAATGATCACTTTGATATGGATATGATACAATTGATAAGACAGTTTGATCAGTTGATTGTAGATGTTTGACTGGATAGTCGTATCCTTTGTTAACTTCATGCAAAGTGTTTGTTGGATATCTGCTAGGGTATTTATTTCTCACAAGACATTTTATTGCAAGTTTTTTGATTGATTTTCGATTTTTAGTTCTTTTCCAAGAGCTTTTTCGATGTTTTTGGATTATGTGGAGCAATATTTGAATTTTTTTTATTGATTTTTTTAGGACGTTATGTGAATGTATTTGTGTATTTTCAAAGGACTTTATGTGAATGTTTTTGGTATTTTCACTACTCTTTCCAATGTTTTTGGTATTTTTAAGTTTTCACATTATTTTTGAATTTTGAGGGACTTTATCTGATTTTTAGGATTTTTTCAGTATCGTATCTAATTTTTAGGATTTTTTCAGGACTTTATCCAATTTTTAAGATTTTTTTCAGTTATGTCCCCAGTGTGCAAACCTATATAACATGATGATCTATAGAATGCATGTGGAGATAATGAGTTTTTGACATGACCTATGTTAATGCAATATGCATGATGAAGATGCCTTTCCTATTCGAACAAGGTTGACTGTGTTTGTTTTAGCATTTGTAATACACCTATCAAAATGGAGGTGCAAAACATTTCATAGATAAGCAGTCAATCGATCCTTAAGGTCCTTTGGAACATCCAAATTAACACACTTAGTGACTAGGATTTACAAATGGAGACGCGAAAAACTTCCCCATTGGTTCTTGAAACTTTGATCTTCTTTTACCCATGTGTGTGCAAATGAGTTAATTCTTTCTCTTGTGTTCACTAAAGATCCTTAGCATCCTATATGACTAGTTACATAGATTATCCTAACTTCAAAAGCATCCCAAATAGAGCCTTGCTACCAGTAAGCTTTTAGAGCTCCGACAAGGTTATAGACTATAATTTCTCAAATATTGCTCCATTGCCAGTAGGCGTTCATAGCCCTGATGGAGTTACTTGCATGTTCCCATAGTCAATCTTTTTTGTCACACTTGCATGCATGATATTTCAGTTATATATCATTGCTCTTTTGCCTTGAGATGAATATTTGGCATAGCTCTTTTTTCTTTTTTCTTTTTTTTTCTTTTTATTTTCTTGCCTTGACTTGTAAGTAATGAAACCTACTTGGGTGTGACAATTACAGCGGCGATGAAGAAGAATTTTAGATTTTTCACTAGTCATATGATCAACTAGGTGTCTAGAATGAATTAGAGATTTTCTTAATATGTTTAAGATATAGCGATTGGTAGATTTTGAGTTAACAAGTCTCAAATAGTGAAATCACTACCCAACAACAAGTAAAGCATCGTCACAAGTTAATGTTGAAAATGAATGACCTAAGGACCTTAAAGACTTCATGTCTGAATATCTAAGAAAGGAGACGACCCTTGCTTCGCTTGAATACAAACAAATGATAAACTTGAACAGTTGCCTTGTTTTATTGATGTTGCTATATGAAACTGCAAAAAATTTGAGAATGTGATGCATTCGAAAAAGAAACTTTATGCGATGCAACGTTTTAAATAATATGATATCCATTCTCAAAAGTAAAACCTAAACTAACCTAGCCCTTAGATATAATATCGTTTAAGGTGCATGTTGTTCATAGGGTCAGAGAGAGGATCTCCCTCCATGGTAGCCAAATTATATGCTCCATTTCTTATAACTCTTGTTATGATGATAGGACCTAGCTAGTTAGGTTCAAATTTCCCTGGCTTTTCTCGTTTCGCTAGGTTCCTTTGGTTCTCTTTAAGAACTAGATCACCCACTTCAAAAGTTTGTGGGTGGACTCATTTATTATAACTCTGTCTTAGTCTGTTTTGATAACCTTGCAGATGATTGAATGTTGTTTGTCTCTTTTCATCAAACGTTTCTGGCTCTTGTAATCTTGCTACCTAGTAGTCTTCGTCTGATATGATGTTTGTTAAGGAGACTCTTAGAAACAGTATTTCTATTTCAATGGGGAGTATTGCTTTTGTACCATATACCAAGGAATATGGTGTTGCTCCTATATGAGTGCGTACTCATGTTCTGTAAGCCCAAAGAGTGGGATTTAACTGGAGATGCTAATCTCGTCCTGTGTCAGTGACAAATTTCTTAAGGATTTTCAATATTCTTTTATTTGTTGCCTCTGCTTTTCCATTGCTTTGCGGATAATATGGCATGGCAAATCTTTTTTGTATTTGAAATTTATCACACAATTCTTTCACTTCTTGATTTTTAAATGGATGCCCATTATCTATTACGAACCACATTGGAATTCTGAATCTACAGATAATGTAATTGAGCATGAAATTTGCTATTTTCTTTCCAGTGGTGTATGTAAGAGGAATTGCCTCAACCCATTTGGTAAAGTACTCAGTGGCTATTAAGATGAACTTGTGCCCGTTGGAAGAAGTAGGATTGATTTTACCCACTAGATCTAATCCCCATTGTGAAAATGGTCATGGTGATGTAATGGTTTGAATATCTTATGCCGGTGCATGAATGAGATCTCCATGCATTTGACATTGCTTACATTTCTACACATATTTATAAGCATCCTTTTCTATAGTTGGCCAATAATAACCCGTTCTTAACGATTTCTTTGACAATGGTGGACCACTTTGGTGTGCCCCACAAATTCCATCATGGACTTCCTTTAGAGCAAGTTGTGCTTCATTTTTATCCAGACATCGAAGAAGAGTTCCATCAAAGCCCTTTCTATACAATGTATCAGCTATAATGGTGTGTCTAAATGCCTGACGAATAAGGGTCTTCTTTTGATTTCTGGACAGATCCGGTGACATGTACTGAGTGTGTAAATATCCATATATTTCATTGTACCAAGGGGATTCTAGGCCCACAATTTCACATACATATTTCATTGAGGGAGTCTCATATGTCGGTATCATCAACTATTCTATAATAAACTCAAAATTAGTTTCGTTAGTAGGCATATTTAGAAGAGATCGTATGGTAGCCATGGCATCTACTGCCTTGTTTTGTACCCTTGGAATCTATTTGAAAGTAATTTTGCTGAATTGATCCTTGTAATATTCTACCATTTTCTTATAAGGCATGAGTTTGTCATCTTTCGTGTTGTAGTCATCATTGACCTAGTTTATAATCAATTGTGATTCACCATAGATTTGTAATTATTTTATTCTCCATTGTACAGTTGTATGAAGCCTTATGATGAGAGCTTCATATTCAGCTATATTGTTTGTGCATGGGAAATTGATCCTAAATGACTTAGGTATAGAATCCCCTTGAGGGGTGATGAAAAGAATCCCTGCTCTAGATCCATGACTTGTATATGACCCATCAAAATATAATTTTCACATTATAGATGTAGTCAATGTAAACACTGATTCGTCTAGAAAGTCTATCAACAATGGGTGACTGTCTTGTAAAGGAGCCTCTGCTAACTGATCTGCTATAATTTTCCCTTTGATGGCCTTTATGTCTATGTACTCTATATCAAATTCAATCGGGATCATGACCCACTTATCCAATCTCCCAGTCAATGTTACTCTACTCAATAGGTACTTAAGTGGATCAAAGTGTGCAATGAGTTGTACTTTATGACTCAGCATGTAATGTCTAAGCTTTTGAGATGCAAAAATTACTGCTAAGCATGCTTGCTCTATAGGAGTATAATTAAGCTCATAACCGATCAAAGTTCTACTTATATAATAAATGGCTCTTTCTTTTCCTTGTTCATCATGTTGTGCCAATAGAGCTCCTAGAGCAGAGTTTGTTGTTGTTATGTATAGCAACATAGGTTTTCTTGGAGTAGGTGATACTAACACTAGTGTGTTTAGAAGATAATCTTTCAGAGCTTGGAAATATTCTTGGCATTGTTTTGTCCATTTAAAAGTAACTCCTTTCCTGAGCAAATGTTGAAAGGGGTGACACTTATCTTCCAACTAAGCTATGCATCTCCTTATGGATTGCAGTCTTCCTTGTAATCCTCTTAGTTGTTTAAGTGTTGATGGAGGTTGTATATCTATGATTTCCTTGACCTTGGCAGGGTCTACTTCAATTCCTCTATTGGACACAATAAACCCTAAAAGTTTACATGTTGTTACGCCAAACACACACTTCTTTGGGTTTAATCTAACATTATACTATTCCAACCGATCAAATATTTGTGCAAGGACCGTAAGGTGATCTTCTCTTGTCTGTGATTTAGCCAATAAGTCATCCACATAATCTTCCATTATTTTGTGGATCATATCATGAAATAGCATTGTCATGGCTCTTTGGTATGTTTCTCTGGCATTTTTGAGACCAAATGGCATCACATTCCAGCAGTATGTTCCCCATGGGCAGGTAAAGGCCATTTTATGTTGATCTTATTATGCAATTTTAATCTGATTGTATCCTAAAAAACCATCCATTAATGATAGCATTTCATTTCCAACTGTTAAATGAACTATCATATCGATATTGGGTAGTGGGAAGTCATATTTAGGACAAGCTTTATTTAGATCCCAAAAATTAGTACAGATTCTTATGCCTCCTGTGGGCTTAGTAATAGGTACCAGGTTGGATATCCATTCTGCATATTCAATAGGTCGAATGAACCCTACATCCAGCAGCTTTTGTAGTTCTATTTTAACTAGTAATGCAATACTTGGATGCATTTTTTTTTCAATTTTTTCCTATAAGGTTTAACTCTTGTTATCAAAGGTAAATGATGCAACACTAATTCAGGGTCTAAGCCTGGTATACCTGCATAGGACCAAGCAAATTTCATAGGTCGTTGCTTGAAAAAATGAATGAATCTATCTTTTTCTTCTTTGTTTAGTGATTTTGCCAAGTGGATGTTGTGTACAATCTCTCCTTCTGCTATGTTTACCTCTTCAGTTTCTTATACAGGAAATGTTGAACTTTCTCTTTCAATAGGAAGGTTACCCAACTTACTCTTTCCATTATGGGTGGTTTGATCTGTATCTTCTATTGTAGAGGTACTTTCCTCTCCAAAGTATGCTATTCTATCCAAGTCTACAACAAACCCTGCTTTGTGGTCCCCTTGTGGAAATCCCCCTCTAACTCCGAGGAATTCTACAATTGCTTCATCATTTTCAAACCAATCCAGCGTTGGTTTTCCTTTTTGCCCCCAATCAATCAAGTGTGAATGTATAAGGGGTAAGTCATTACTCCCTTCTATAATAGATTTTGATAACATGAAGACTTGATTGTGTGAATGACTTGATGTATTTTCATCTTGTGTAGGCTTTATTTGATACCTTAGTTTGACACTTGTTCATGAGATAGAATCATGGAGTGATAAGAACTCATAGTCATGAGAATCTGTCTCACTTTCAATGTATGTTTCATCATCTAAGCTATCATCACTTATCTCTTCTTTTTCTTTCCATTGATTATGTTGTAGATTGACTAGTCTTCTTTGGATAGTAGTTACCCTTCTTAAGCCTGGTATAAGCCTTTGCAATCTTTCTTCATCTGATTCATTAGGTTGAGCTTGAGTCATTTCCCATGGCAAAAGTATTGATAATAACCATGGATTAGGTTCATCTGCTGGTGGTAAACATGCATGTGTTGCAACATTATCTTGGAATGTTGTGTCAACAACTGCATCATTTTGTGACTCAGTGTTGGGCTCTTGCAGGAATTGTCTCATGTCTTCCCCATCTGATTTCGTGCTAGGCGATGTGGGTACTTGATTACTTGTTTGAGATGAAGAGGGAAGCACCCACATGGACAAATCCCTTTGTGGTATGTATAGTTTGATGGTTTCATTGGTCTATTTAGTATATTAAGGGTACGTTGTCTTGCTTTTCTGATATGTGGTACATGGTTTTACCTCAATCCTTGATTCCCTGGATTGTCATTAGGAACAATAGGTTCTAGTCTTCCTTGTTTCTGTAACCCCAGGCCTGTAGTACCATCATATCCATGTCTTTGGAGGATTTTGAATCCCTTTCCATACTGATCTATGGGTATTCTGGGTATTGTCATATGATCCTCTTCTCTATATATCCAATGGTTGACATCTTCATTTAGGGATTCTTCTTGTAAGTCACCCCACCTGATGAAAGAGCATGAGTCTGTGTATCTAACAATTTCTTTTCCTTTGTTTTGTTTCCGTACTGCATTTTGAGGTTTCCCAAAAGACTTAGGAGATAGAGACAATTGTTTCCCACTTGAAGTATTTGCAATAGAATACTCTCCACAACCCATATCTTGTATTTGTAAGGAGGATGTTGTAAGCATATTCTTGTTTGTTTCTATGATCATTAATGCCTCTAGTTGTGTAGTGAGAGGTGTTTCTTGATTAATAGGTACCTGATTATCCATACTTTCTTTCAAGTAATTGCAATGTTGGAAGGGATTTGAATCACCCTTTATGGTAATTTTAATACCATTATATGGGAATTTGACACACTGATGAAATGTGGATGGTACTACTTGCATGGTGTGGATCCATGGGCGGCCCAATAACATGTGATATCCTAGTTCTTTGTCCAAGACTTGAAAAGCGACCTCTGTTGTTATAGGTCCCACTTGTATGGGTAGTGTTACAATGCCTTTTGAGGGGCATTCTTCATCATCGTTGTATGCCTTGATATTTACTTTCTTGGATGAGTTGATGTGAAGTTCAGAATATCCTAGCACCTTAACCAGTTTTAAAGTACAAATGTTGAGATCGGCTCCTCCATCTATGAGTACTCTTCTAATTCTTTTCTTATGTATGTAACCTTCTAGATGTAGCAGGTCATTATGGAGCAATATATCAGTAGGAATGTCTTGTTCTGTGAATGCAATACGAGTTCCTTGTGTCAAATTTTCCACCATGGACTAGAAGGTATTTTCATCTATATATTTGTCCACTACTAAATCTTGAAGCGCTTTGTCCAGAATAACTCTATGAGTGGGGGATATATGCAAGAGTTCAAACATTGATATTTGTGCCGGAGTTTTCTTAACTTGCTCAACAACATTGTAGGTCCCTACTACTGGTGAATGATTTGGTGGTATTCCTTGTAAAGTTACCTTTGATCTATGAGTAACTACTACACAATCTCTGTCTCTGGGAGTTATGGTGATTGTAGCCACTATATCATATAACTTACAGGGATTGTTGGTATCATATGCTGTGTTATCAAGGTTTATGTTGAATCCCTCTTCATAGTCTTCATGTGTATGTTTGACATCCATGATTTTCTCTATGAGTTCATCTTCAAACCAATCTAAATGAGATGGTTCATCATGCCCCCAGTCTCTGAGACAAAGATTTCTATCATCGTCATATTTTGGTGCCTCTGATAGCATGCAAATTTGGTTATCTGTGTGAGTGTCTAGATATTTCTCATCTTGATCACGTGTTTCTTGTGAACCATTGTTTACTATATCTCCTGAGCTAATGGCATGAATAGTATAGTCGTATGAGACCTTTGTGTAGTTAGTTGTATTGTCTTGAGTACCTGATTTGGTATCTTTCCCTTTGTCATGCTTAACAAATGGATCCTTAAAGATTGTATTATTTGTGTTAGCTGAGGTTTTATCGATATTGATTGTGATGCCACCTTGGTCTATCATATCATGGACCAAGTTTTTCAATTTATAGCAACTCGATGTTTTGTGACCTTTAGTACAATAATAATCACATAAATCATTATCATTCCACCATGTGGGTTTGAAAGGAACTAGTTCATATACCCTTATTTCCGGTAAAGTGATCATGTTTGTCTGTATTGACTTTTTGAGCACTGACTCAATAGGTTCTCCTAGAGGTGTGTAATTCCTTCTTGGGGCATTTACCCTGGGTATCTTGTGTTCATGTTTTGTGTAGCATTTACATTTGTTAGAGTGGGGTTATTCTCCCTATGTGGATTTGATGATTGACTCATTCCCAAAGATAAAACAGATTGAGTTCTATTTATTGTTATGGCGTCTACAACACCATCATTGGTCACATTTTTGTTTTTCGACCAAAACTTGGATTTGTCATTATTGTTGGTGTTACCATACTTAATAAGACCTTGTTCCATGAGTCCCTTCTCACATTTGAGATCTTTTTTTGTGATTTGTTTGAATGTGGTTAAACATTGCATCTGTATCGGATATTTAATTTTAGGAATCAAGTTTTCTGTGAACTTATCCACTTGCTTTGTTTTTGGGATAATTGTCTTACACCTCCTATAGAGATCCCTCCATCATTGTATGAAGGATGCAAATGTTTCATTCTCATATTGTTTCGCGGCACACAAGTCCATCAATGTAACTGGGGTTTCAATGTTGTGTGAGAAATTTGCAATAAAGTGTCCAGCTAATTCTCCCGATGATGTGATGGTTGGTGGTAAATGTGAAAACAATTCTAAGGCAGCCCCCCCCAGACTTTTAGGAAATAGTCTCATTAAGTAAGTGTCTTCTGTTGGAACCTCTATACATGTCGTAAAAAACTCTCTGATGTGGTCTCTAGGATCACTCTTTCCTTGATACCTGTCGAATTTGGACATTTCAAAATATGGTGGGAAAGGCGGCATGTATAATGTGTGATAAAAAGGATAAGGACATAAGTCCTGCATTTTGTAGCTCTTTTTATCGTTACTGGTCTGCATGGTCATCACTTGTTATTGCAAATTCTGTAATTATTGTGTCAGAATATTTGTTTGGGTTAACAGCACACCTTGTGTATGTGTATGTCCCACAAAAGGATTCATGGTTGTATAACTAGGAGGTTGTTGGAAGGTACCATGATTATAATTTTGTGTGTTGTGTGTTCCACTAGGTGTCATGAAATAAGTGATATGAGAACTCATATTTGGCTGAGTTGCATTTGTTGTATTGGGAAGACCTAGATTTGCATTTTGGTGACTATATGTCAATCCTATAGAATAGAAAACCGGAGGTTGGGTTGCACTTGTTGCCTGAGGAATATGTGTTTGAATAGGTGTTGAGACACTTGATATTATCAGTAGTCTCTATGTTGGTACACTAACATTTATTGCTGAAGATGGTGCACTTGTTTGAAAGTTTATATTAGTATTGACATTTGTTTGCATAGGTGCATTCTGAGGAAAAATGGAGGTTGTTTCTGTAGCGTCCTAAAATTGCGACACTTGCAATTTCGACTGCATTTCGGTCTTCACGATGGCGACGCAACATGCAACCTAAATGGAGACCCCGAAACTTGCTCACAACACTGAAAACTGCATTTTTCAAGCACCCTGGCCTGAACCTCCTTGCACCCTGCTGTCCCGGGAGGTGGGACCAGAGTGCCCAGCGCCCTGGTCCCTGGGTCCTATTTTGGGCCCGGTCTCCTAAGGGGTCTCGGGTCTTTTTGTTTGCAATTTGGAAATTAACTTTTCTGGTCGGCCTAAGGTCGGGAAAATCAGTCTATCAGCCCTAAATGACAAGTATATAAACTACATTTTTCTCTCTCATTTGGCATGAAGAGGATATATGTAAAAGCGTGGAAACTATACTCAAGTATTCAAGCATTCAAGCATTCAAGCATTCCTTCAAGCAATTGATCATTTCAAGTCTCCATTCAAGGCTAAGTGTTGCATTCAAGTCAAGGATTCGACCATTGAAGAGGAGATCACATACTACATGCTACAACATACAACATCTATACCTTCGCACATAAGGATACAAACATCCTTAGAACAAGATATTAGTACTTGTTTTACAGTCATTTACATTTACAGCACTTGCTCATTTCTTGGTTAATTCCAAAACTGGGGTTTGACCTAAAGGCAAACCCCTAATCCCTAACCCCCCAATCATCTTCGCTTTTCTGTGTGTAGGTTGCAGGTACGCGGCTGAAATTGAAGATCTGGAATCCTTGTGCAGAGACGAACAGATCCCCCTTCGTTTCGCGGATTTTTCGGAGGACCGTGGCGCCGGGCGCCATCGTCCCGACAACTTTTGCTCAAATTTGTAGGACAGCGCCATATCGACATTTTACTGCTAATTCCAGGTCTGCAGCTTCATACTGTATTCCTATCTCAGTTTATAAGCGAATCTTTATCACTTTCTATGCATGCTTAGCTTAATTCTTCTATCAACATTCTTTACAAAAGAGGGTAGCCTTGCTGTCTTAACCCTTGAAACACATTTAGCATCCAATCTTGCATTGCTTGGGATTGGATCTTGTGGGTTTCAACCCCTCTTTTAAATGTAAAGTCTCTCCCCTAAGTGAAAACCATCGAATCCTAGCGAACCTCCCTTCTCTCTCCTCGGAGTTGGAAGAGGGGAGAACAACTAGGGTTCGATCGCGATTTTCCGCTTTTCATTTTGGTGAACCCGATGTGAACATCCTTTCTGATTTTTCATGCTTAGATCTGAAAAAATTGATTACATTTCCATGTTTGATCTTTTGTAAAATTTTAGAGGTGATTGCATAAAAACCCTAAAGTTTCTTTTTGGTAATTGAACTTGCGAAATGTCTAAATGTTAATGCTTGTTTCAGATCTGCCCTTCTATTACAAATTTTCAATTCATATTTGTGCTTTAATTCTGAAAATTAAGTGGTTAAGTGTCAAAACCCTAATTTTTGAAACCCTCTTGATTCAACCTTTGTCCAACAATTTCACTGATCAAAACATCTCCAAATCAGCTGTAACTTTGGATTCCGCAATAAAATCACAATATCTTTCATCCCTGAAAATTTGGAAAAAAGTTGCGAGGACCGTGGCGCCGAGCGCCATCGTCCCCGACATTTTTTCTGAAATTTCGGGAGCGAGATCTTACTGTGTTTTTTTGCTAAAATTCAGAATTTTGGCTGATTTTATCAATTATAACACCTTCAAAATTACAGTCAAAGTTGGTCTTGTGATTGCTTGGATTAAGGCTTCTAAACATTTAAAAATCATTGAAATTGAAATTTTGTGTCAAAATTGTGTTCTTACTGTCCTAAATCTGAAAAGTGTGTTATCATTCATTAAAAATTTCAATGCTTTATTCAAATTCTTGCAATTTGTGACTTTTGAAATTAAGTGCTTAATTACAACAACTTTGATTTCCGCTTTCAAAATTGAATTTTGCGTGAAATTGAGTCAATTTTCAAATTTCAAAATTTGCATTGCTCTTGACATTCCCTCTAAAATCATAAAATTCAAAATTTCAGTTTCCCTCTCTTTTTCAAAATTCAAATTTTGCATTTTTCGACAATCTTGGTAGGGTTCAATTTCGAGATTGCAACTTTAATTTGGCCTATCTACAAATCATAAAATCACTCAATTTTTTCAGATTAGCTCTAAAATCATCATACCTTTCATCCCTGCAAATTTCGAAAAAAGTTGCAAGGACCGTGTTGCACTCCGGGCGCCACGGTCCCGGACATTTTTTCCAAAATTTCGGGAGACTGTTGTGATTGCATTTAACAGCTTAAATCCAGAAGATTGGCTGATTTTACTGAAAATTGCTACCTCTAAATTCAAAATCTTCTCTCTCTTTCTAGTGCATGAGTTTTACAACAATAAGCCCTAATTACACTATTCCCGTTAGACGAAGCCGTAGAATTAAGTCTTTCTGAGGTTTAACTACTGAGGAGATGGAACCTAATTTGAATAGCCTTTTTAACGAGGACATGGGTAATTCCTCTAATCCTCCTAATGATGAAGAAGCTCTCCATGAGGTTTCCGTAGAACAACTTTCGAAATTGGATAACCAATTTGACGATTTTCGACAATGGATGTCTCAAGAATACCCTGATAGTCAAGCTCTTCCTTTAATTGAGGGTCTAAAACGTATGCTTCAAAGTGATAAGAATGGAATTGATATTTTGCGTGGTATTGCACACATTGTGGATTCGAATGTGATGCCTATGAAGAGTTGTGCTGAAAATTTGGGTTATACACAACCTCCTACTCAAGTCAATCATTCTATTCCTTTGACAACTTCTATTGCTAGCATACCTACTTTTACATCAAACATAATGGCTACTTCTACACAAGACATTCCTCCTGTGATCACCAGTCATGGGGGCAACCCTTCTTCTTCAATTAACCCTCTTCCTTCATTCATTCCTTCAATGAGTGTGCCTATTATATCACCACAAATGAACATGACGCAAGGGGGCAATTCATTTAACCATTCCATCCCTCGTTGTAGTATTCCTCCTGTCCAATCATCTCCTATGACTAATTATCATAGAGTCCCACCACCTTACTCTTTACCTTCTTTCAATAACATAACACCTCCATCTCAATCTAACACATCCAATATGAATTCTTCGACTGAAGCGACCATTAACAATCTAGCACAAACTGTCTCTTCTTTACAGCAACAAATTGCCTCTATGAATCAATCTAAGTTTAGTGTGCCCACATTTGACGTTGCGAGCCCACTTTCTCTTGACATTGTTCGAGCTATCCCTCCTAAACATGTTGAAATCCCGCATTTGGAACTTTATAATGGTAAAGGTGATCCTCTAACATATGTTAAGACTTTTCAAACAATTTGTACTGATTTTGCTTATGACCAAAGGTTGCTTGCAAAATTGTTCACTAGAACATTAAGAGACAAAGCCTTACAATGGTATTGCTCATTGCCTTCTTATTATATTACTTCTTTCGAACAACTTGCAAATGCTTTCATTCAACAATTTCAAAACAATATAAGTCCTAAAGTTACTTTGATTGATTTAATGCATTGTAAACAAGGTGTTAAAGAAAAAGTGACTGATTTCATTGGTAGATATAAGCATTTGTATGCTCAAATTTCTTTTCCAGTGCCTGAAAATGATATTCAAAGAATCTTTATTTCTAATTTACAAAAAGATATTCGAGACAAACTTCTGTTTTCTGAGTTTACTTCTTTCCAACAGTTGTGTGCAACTCTTCACAATTATCAACTGACTGTGAGTCAAATGGAACAATCACATCCTATGGCTCCGAGTGATAAGGGTGATAGCAGTCAACAACCATTTGGGAAGTTTAAATCAAACAGAGATTCCATCAAATTCAATGAAAACATCATCAACAAAAATGTGAATGCAGCATCAGGTGTGCCTCCTATTTCTAAATTTTTCAAGAAAGAAAGAAAGTATACTCCTTTGAATGAATCATTGCATAGTATTATGAATAAGTTATTGGAACAAAATGTGCTTACTCTTCCTCCTATAAGGCAAATTGATCCTGCAAAGATTAATTCACCTTATTTTGATAACAAAGCTTTTTGTCAATTTCATCGTCAGCCTGGGCATGATACTGAAAAATGTTTTTCTTTAAAGGGTAAAATTCAAGATTTGATTGATAACAATACTATCTCTGTTTCTGGAGTGAATGATAAAGGCAACACATCTGTAGCTCCTCCTAACCAAAATCTTCAGATTTTCACTGATCCATTGCCTTCTCATACCTCTAATGCAATTGAGGCTAAGGATTCCTCTCTCTCATCTGATGGTCTTGTGTCTATGACTCCGAATGTGATTAACTTTGTAGAGCAGCAAGAAATCCCTAAAGAATCTTCCATCACATTTGATTCCAGTGAAACCATCAGGGCACCTGATGGTCCTTTATACATAGTTGCAAAAGTTAAGAATACACCTTGCCGTGGAGTGCTTATTGATCCTTCGTGCATGATTAATGTGATTACTGAAGAATTCCTTTTTACTTTGCAATTGAATCAAGTGATATATGACAAAACAGATGTGATTGTGAAATTATTTGATGCATTTTCTTCTCCTGCAATTGGTTCTATTACATTGCCTATTGAGGTCCATAACAAATCTCTTGATGTGAACTTTGCTATTATTCCATCTGCCGAACAATTTCGTGTGAAGCTTGGCTATCCTTGGCTATCTTCCATGAAAGCTATTGCTTCTCCTATTCATAAGTGTTTGAAATTTCCCCATAATGGTGAAGTTGTTACTGTCAATCATAGTCTCTTTAAACTAGCTGAAAGAACTTCTAGCGTTCCTCTTGATTACTTTTGGCCTAAACAATTCCAATCTCTTCCTCCGCGAAGTGATCATCTTTTCAAATCTTATCAAAAGTGGAAAACAGATATGATCCTATCTCTAAGTGAACCTAGAACACCTAAACTTGATATTCCTATCATTCTTGAGAAGGAAGTTCTTCCTTTGAAAGATAAAACTAATGTCTTTCCTCAAGAAGATTCCCAACCCATCCCTATGGATGTGACTATGTCTATGCCTAATAAACTTCCTAAGAGTAGACCTATACCTCCTCGTCATGATGGACTTGGGCTTCTCCCTAAACCAAAAATTCCTCCTTTATATGGAGCAGTTCCTCCTCCTTCTTTTTATAGAGAGAAGAGACCTTCTTCTTCTCCTATTATCCAGCCTAAGAGACCACAACCTAAACACCCAAGTGCTAAGGACGAGAACATTCCTCCTCCTCAATATTTTCCACTTCCTACTAAGACTAGACGAAATCGTTCTGCACGTGAACGCCGGCGAAAGCGTCGTCTTAGAGCTCAAACTTTGCAATCTCCAAAAACACCTTCAACAAGCATTGTTCCATTTTCTCCTCAGCCGGACATTGAGCCTAAATCTCCTAAACATAAGATGCATGATGGTCTTGATCCGGTGCGAGTTAAAGATCCTATTTTTATAAATCTTGATGATGATATGGATGAAAATGTTATTCATGATGAAAATGTTACTTCTCTTGCTTCTGATAGTGAATATGAACTTGTTGATATTGATAACCATTTATCTAATGAATTTTCTAAAGCACTTATCCTAGCTCCTAGACAAGAACAACGTGGCTCGGAACATGAACATAGCCCGTGTTTGGATCTTGTGATAGCTCCATCTGCTGTGTCCTCTAGCGTGTTCCCTGCCTTCCCGAAACATTGATCAGCAAGATCGGGGGGTAGATGACGTGCTAGACTAGTTTCATTAGCATAGCAGATTCTTTCCTCCTCTCTTTCGTTACTTCTTCTATATGTTATTCTCATTCTTCTATTTGTTGTCCTTAGTGTTGTTTACTTGAGGACGATGCAAAGTATTGAGATCTCTCGATCTCTCTCATGTTGACTCAAAAGACACATGTGTTCCCTTCTTCTAGGTGACCTTCCTTGATTGGGGAATGAAGAACAATTATGCATACATACATATGATATATATACATGAATTATCATACAGCATACTGACCCCGAGGAAAGCGAAGTCACCTCGTGCTTTGTGTTTTGTGTCTATTATCCTTGGGTTTATCTCACACTGGGGGGCTAAATCCTTGCGATAACGTGCTCCTTTCCTTTCTCATTTCTTATGTGTATCACTATGTTAAAACAATCACCCTCGGTGAGGCGTGTGCGATCGCTTTAACGTAGGGGGGCATACATCCCGTTCATATCTTTTCAAGATACTTGAAAATTTCTTGGTAAATTTAGCCTTGCCTTAAAAATTTTTGATATCTTTCTTGCATGACTCATAATGAGGGAACCTTACTACTGACAGTCATGGTTCTTCCTCGTGATCTTCCCTTTTACTTTGTCAATCGAAGTCGTAAGATCCTTAGTCCACTGGGGGCTTGGTGTATCTTGCCTCCTTGACGTGGTGAAAGTCTTTCAATATTGTTTCCTTGTACTTACCGGAAGTATGAGCATACATACTCCCGCTAAAGTGGGGGCTAAATGTAGCGTCCTAAAATTGCGACACTTGCAATTTCGACTGCATTTCGGTCTTCACGATGGCGACGCAACACGCAACCTGAATGGAGACCCCGAACTTGCTCACGACACTGAAAACTGCATTTTTCAAGCACCCTGGCCTGAACCTCCTTGCACCCTGCTGTCCCGGGAGGTGGGACCCAGCGCCCTGGTCCCTGGGTCCTATTTTGGGCCCGGTCTCCTAAGGGGTCTCGGGTCTTTTTGTTTGCAATTTGGAAATTAACTTTTCTGGTCGGCCTAAGGTCGGGAAAATCAGTCTATCAGCCCTAAATGACAAGTATATAAACTACATTTTTCTCTCTCATTTGGCATGAAGAGGATATATGTAAAAGCGTGGAAACTATACTCAAGTATTCAAGCATTCAAGCATTCAAGCATTCCTTCAAGCAATTGATCATTTCAAGTCTCCATTCAAGGCTAAGTGTTGCATTCAAGTCAAGGATTCAACCATTGAAGAGGAGATCACATACTACATGCTACAACATACAACATACAACATCTATACCTTCGCACATAAGGATACAAACATCCTTAGAACAAGGTATTAGTACTTGTTTTACAGTCATTTACATTTACAGCACTTGCTCATTTCTTGGTTAATTCCAAAACCGGGGTTTGACCTAAAGGCAAACCCCTAATCCCTAACCCCCCAATCGTCTTCACTTTTCTGTGTGTAGGTTGCAGGTACGCGGCTGAAATTGAAGATCTGGAATCCTTGTGCAGAGACAAACAGATCCCCCTTCGTTTCGCGGATTTTTCAGAGGACCGTGGCACCGGGCGCCATCGTCCCGACAACTTTTGCTCAAATTTGTAGGACAGCGCCGTATCGACATTTTACTGCTAATTCCAGGTCCGCAGCTTCATACCGTATTCCTATCTCAGTTTATAAGTGAATATTTATCACTTTCTATGCATGCTTAGCTTAATTCTTCTATCAACATTCTTTACAAAAGAGGGTAGCCTTGCTGTCTTAACCCTTGAAACACATTTAGCATCCAATCTTGCATTGCGTGGGATTGGATCTTGTGGGTTTCAACCCCTCTTTTGAATGTAAAGTCTCTCTCCTAAGTGAAAACCATCGAATCCTAGCGAACCTCCCTTCTCTCTCCTCGGAGTTGGAAGAGGGGAGAACAACTAGGGTTCGATCGCAATTTTCCGCTTTACAGTTTCTTGCATTTGTGTTATGGGCGGTGTTTGACTGTTATCTTGACCTAAAGTTTTTCCTAGTGGTAATATTTTTGTGACATCAAAATCTTCAAGTAGTTTCGCTCCATTTTGTAATAACAACGAGAGATATTTGTCCCTATCACTATGTATAAGTGCATCTAAGATCATGAGGACATGTGGATCTTGTTGAGCTAACTCAATTTCTTCTTTCATTAAATGTTGTTGTAATTCGTTTAGGGTTGACATTGCCTGAGAACCTGATTGTTGACTACTTGATATGTCCATATTCCAAGTTGGATTTACAGACTGTTCATTGTTTGAGTCCATTATACCTTTTGCCTTTTGTGACCTTGTGATGGGCATTTATGACTACTATATGAGGGTGGTTTTATGCAAAATGATGACTAATGCTAGACTCTAGACATAGGTATGAGGTATGTAAAACTGGACTAGACTCTCTTTTGGGGATTTTGACGTGAGACTTGTTGAGTATTTCGGGATTTCTGTAATGCAAGTTTTTCCATGTCTTCTCTTAGACACTCTACGAGAATTTCTCTATCAATCCTACGAGCAATTTTATACTTGATATTTATCTCGTACTTGACTCCTATATACTGGGGTGCGTTTCTCCTTGAGTCCCAGGCTAAGTTAGCTAGACCTTCAATGATTTCTCATTGACCGCCATTTGGCACTAGATTAGGTTGCTCAAAGGAGAGCAAACCATCACCTGGTAGACCCATTAAGACGCATGCGGAACTAAGACAGGCGTATATAAAGTCTAGATGAAGACGTATATGAGGATGATAATGAGAACATAAAATAGAGACTATGCAAGGACTAAGGATGATAATAAGGATGTAAATGAGGACCATGCAAGGACTAAGGATGATAGAAAGGATGTAAATGAGGACTATGCCAAGACTTCCTATGGTAACAAGTGTGTAAAACTTTGAGTTTGCTAGATTGTCCGATGTTTTAAAATGGAATTTGTTTTCAGTAATTCTATGTGTAGGACAAGTTTTGTGGTTTTTCAAGTCTAAGAACAATTGTTTGGAGGTAGATATAGCTGACTGAGCTGGTTTTTCAAACAATCTTAGAGAATTTAGAGATACGCAGGATAGGGCCTGAAATAGCCCAAATAACTGACTCAATATTGGTTTGATACAACGATACATATAAAGATACGGAAGACAATCTTAGGCTAAAAATTGGAAACCATTCAATGAGGCCCCTATGAAATACCGAAACAAAACAAATAGATAGAGAGTTTGGTAGCACTGTCTCCACTCCACAACACACACTTCTCGGGCATGTCAATCGCTCTTACCCCGAAGATCTGAAGATCTTATAACTGGGGGATTTTTGTATCATAATGAAAGGTACATGAAGGGTATCTATGGGTACGATCCGCACTCCCAGAATTACTGAATGTAGGATTTTGGGCTACTAAGTTGGTTCTTATTGTAAGGTTTTGAGGGGTCCCGATCCAGCGACGGATTCTCAGAGAAAGCCACTTAACACTTTAGTTGAGCTTATCGGTGCAGGGAAGGCCCCCACATACGTCGAGCTCACTCAACACTTTAGCCGCCTGACCAGTATGTTTATCTAGTGGCTCAAAAAACCTGCTCAAGAGTACGCTGGGAGAGATGATATCCCCAACGCATCCCAATTCGAAATACCTCTGTGGGGTGATGAAAGCCCCAATCAAAGATACCCCTCACTACGTGGAATAAAATAAAATTGAGTGTCGTTGTCACCTCCTTCCTTTCTCCCAAGACCCCGAAGGTGGGTGGAAAGTTAGTTAATGCAATAGTAGGTCCACCCCAAACACAATAAAATTTCTTTCCCTTAATAAAATCAAATGTGACTTAATCTAATGCAGCCTGATTCACGTTCATTTTAAAGCCCAAATTGAGGTGTTGAATACACATGTGCATGTCCATTTTAAACACCAAATTGAAATGTGAAGGCATACATGTCAATTTTAACCATTGTTGATTTTAAGCCCAAATGTTACACATGCATGTCAATTTTAACCAATGTTAATTTTAAGCACCAAAAGAATGAAGTGTGAGGTTATGCATGCATGTCCATTTTAACCATTGTTGATTTTAAGCACCAAAAGATGAAGTGTGAGATTATGAGTGCAATTGATCTAATACTAATCTGATCCTTTCTATAAATTCACCACAAGCTACAAATAAATGATTACTAGTAAAATCAAATCAATAGAAAACAGAGAATCAAAAATTGACAGAAGCGAATGCGTGATTATACCTACATGATTGTGTGACTCTGCCTAATCGATTACATAATTCTGTCAGGTCGAATGCATGATTCTGACAGAGTGATTGTGTGACCCTGACTAGTCGATTGCGTGATGATAACTGGACGATTGTGTGACACACAAGTAGATAACACAAAAAAAATAAAAAATAAAAAATGAAACTAAACTTGATCAGAAACCTGCAAAACCAATTGTGAGGCCCTAGCTAGATCTCTCATCATCCATTCAATGTTAATTAAATCATATTTAACTTGATATGAGAGAACTAAATTGTTGTATCTATCAAAGGCTAGTTGATCTTCCCAATCTTGTATCTGCTTTTCTGCTTTGAGAACCCTTTGATAATGTTTGGCTTGTCTTCTTTGTTCCTTTGTCCTTCTGGCACCTGAAATCCTAAATTGTACCTTACGTACCATAAATTGTTATAATAAAAACATGCAATACAAATAATCTATTTCCAGATGTACTCAATTTCATGTAGAATTAAGCAAATCAGAGAACAGAAAGGATATGAGAATAAAAACAGCAGAACATCAATTTTCCCTGCAAATGCGTGATACTAACAAAGTGAATGTGTGATCTTGACAAGTCGAATGTGTGATGGACTCCACATGAATGTGTAAGCCTGTTTGGTCGGTTGCATAGACCTGTCTATGTGATTGTATGATGATGTAAGTGTGAATGCATCACGAAGAGGTTTGTCTTGAAATTTGTGCAAAACCTACAAAAAAAAGGAAAAATCCGTACGATCTAAAAAAAAAAACACAGAAAACAAAGAAGGTTAATTAGTTGTTGTTCACATCAGGTTCACCAAAATGTCACATGTAAAAATCATCATTAAATTCAATTAGAAGCAAAGGGAAATCATGAATCCCTATGTCATCAAGGAATTCTAACAAACAGACAATGAAATAACACAATCAAATCAAAATAAGAATTATAAAGTAATTCAATCAAAACTCCCTATTCCATGATTGTGTATAACTTCCATTACTCTTCTCTTCTCTGTGGTATGATAGCTCTCAGATATTGCACTCGCAACCTGCAAATGACACAAATATTCAAAGTTTGTGATTCAGAGTAATTGTCCAAGATTCGGGAGGAGGAGGATTGAAAATGGAGATTGAATGCTCAATTTATAGATTATTGGAGAAGATTGATTGAAAGGTGGAACATATTGTTCAAGAGGTGGAACTCAGGTGAGCTCACATGAAAATTCATAGTTGAACTACTGATTTAGAGGTGGAATTGAATAGATTAAAGGAGTTAACTGATTGAGAAAAAGCTAACTAAAGGAAGAAAAAGAATGATTGGAGGAAATAAAGAGGATGACAAAGAAAGCATTATTTAGAAAAAGCTAACTAAAAGATGGAAATAGAGATTGGAGAGATAAATATTTAATTAATTAATTAATTTAGCATGTGCTTGCACTTTAACTTAGATTTTCAATTTAATCTTTGCATGAGATTTATTCAAATAATTGAATTTATTTTAATTCAATTTAGTATTTAAATATATTTAGAACTTGAGTTTGATTTTCAATTTGATTTTTGAAATCATGCACACGTAATTGAAATCAAGAGAATTAAAAGAATAAATGAAATTAAATTTGAAGAAATATGAAATTAGAAGTTGAGGATTTGGAAATGGAATTTAATTAAATAATAAAGATTATTTAAATTAAAGGATTAAATCACATTTAATTAAATAATAAATATTTAATTAATATTTTGAAAAGGATTGAATGATTAGATGATTAGAGATAGAAATTGAAAATTAATTTATTTAAATAATAAAGATTATTTAAATTGTGCAATTAATCAAAATTAATTTGATAACAAACATTTAATTAATATTGGAAAATGGTTAAAAATGATTAAATGATGAAAGAATAGAATAATTAGTAAAAGGATGAGGAAATATGAAATTAGAAGAATAAGATTAAATGACTTAATTAAATAATTAAAGGATTATTTAATCAATTAGAGGAATAATTAGTATATGATCAATGAGACATTTTTAGGTGTCTACACCCACAAGAATTTTGCACTCTTTTGAAATGTGCCCTATTAGGAGCCTAGCCCGATTAAGAGCTTACAAAGATGCCTTGTTAGGAGCAGACCCTGTTAGGAGTCACCCGGTTAAGGGATTTACCTCAGCCCTATTAGGAGCTTTGATCTATTAGGATCAACCTCACAAGAGGATTTAGAACTCAGATGTTGAGTCACCCTGTTAGGGGATTTACAATGTGAGGCCTATTAGGACCTGTCTGGTTAAGGGATTTTATCTGCTGCAACTGTTAGGGAAGAATAGTGAATGATCTATGTATAGAACTCAACTACTTGCTTGGTCAGATCTAATTAAGCTCTAAGTTTGCAACACTCTAATAGATCTTCTCACACTCTGGTTCAGGTTTCACACACTCCTCAAAATCACTGACACAACAAACATCAACTGTACCAACATAAATAACTTTTACAACTAGGTTGGAAATAAAACCCTAAGACTTACAACATAGATCAACATATATCTTTACAACTCATTACAGATCATCATATGGATCATTTCAATCAATTATAGATCAATATCAACTGTTGAGTGATTGTAACTCATCACAACAACTCGATCCGATACAAAGTCAAACCCTTAACACATTTTGCTAAGCACTTTGCATATTCCCAAGAAATTCCATCTTGATCATGCCAAAACATAATAAAAACACTTCATGCGGGTTGTTCCACATCATCACCAACATGTGAACTTGATGTAGATCACCGCCAAACCAAAAATCATTACCGGTTAAGAGAATTCTTTATTGGTCCTTAAACCCTTCTTAAACCCTAGCAAAAACTCAACAAAAATTATAAACATAACTTCGAGTTGACACTGCATGATGTGGTTCTGGTCAGATATATGTTACAATGATAAAAACTCACATTCAAAACCACAAAGCCTCAATCATCATCAATCACCAAACACAATCAAAATATTTCCTTGTTTACCGGTTAAGGTCCTAATTCCTAGTTTCTTAAATCTTTACTGATAAGCTCTTTTGGGTAGACCAAAAAGATTTAGATGACACAATACAACATAAGTAAACATTAGTAGACATGAATAAACATTAGTTGCCATCAATGAAAACACAAATAATTGATCAAAGTCATCCATCATGCAATCTCAATCTCTTCATCACAATGTCATCACAAATAGTCTTTTACTGGTTCAGTCATCATTCTCCATCTGCATTAGTTATGCTCATCATGCTAGCACAAACATCCCACAAGCAAAACATCTCCTATTCTAAAAATTGTTCATGATTTCTCTGCACATATTTGACTTGTGACCAAAATTATTACATATGAAAAACTCACCAGTAAAGGTAGGACCATTGTTCAAATTGTTCATTCCATTATTTATCCTACTTTTGCATTGATTTGCAATATGACCAAATTTATTGCAAGTAAAACATCTACCATTGAACTTATGGG
The DNA here is from genome assembly GCF_030272615.1 of Cryptomeria japonica. Classification (NCBI taxonomy): domain Eukaryota; kingdom Viridiplantae; phylum Streptophyta; class Pinopsida; order Cupressales; family Cupressaceae; genus Cryptomeria; species Cryptomeria japonica. Next base: position 123,246,136 of record NC_081409.1, on the reverse strand, counting down.
CATTAGGCTATGTTACCAGAGGATTCCTGCTCTTCTTATGATTAGGTTTTGCATTGCCTTGACCATATCTAGATGATTCTCCCTTCTCAAATCCAAGCCATCTCATGTCTTTCCCATGTCTCTGACTTTCCAGCATCTCATCAAGCCTTACTGAGCTAGCATTGAATTTGTCTTTGTATTCATTTGCAGTAGCAAGTTCATCTCTTAGGGCAACAATCTGTCTTTCAAGTTCTTGACCATTATTCCTTGATTCTGTCAACTCAAGCTTCAACTGATTATTCTCATAGGTAATCCTAGAGCATTCATTCTCTCTTCCCTTCAAAGATTGAGTTAAACCTTCTTCATTCTTCTTCCGGTCTTCAATCTCCTTAGTCGGCTTCATCACAATGGATTGAATCTTGAAGCAAGGGAAAACCAATGCAAGGTTAGATGGTTAGTTTAAACCCAAATAAACATAGAAAACCAAATAAATTATAAACCAAGCTTCTTATACCTTGTGTGAGATTTTGCCAAGATCAAGAGCTCAATGAAATGTACAAAATAGAGACACAATATAGGACAAGAATAAACTATATTCTCATCAATAGAAAATGATCAATAATAATGATTACATACAATGTAGATGAGCTTGCTTATATAGGCAAGGCTAGGGATATGTGAGCACACAAACATGACATGTGGCTCAATAAGAAACAAGGGTAGGTAGGAAATAGGTGTGGGTAGGTAGGAGAAATAATATAATAGTCCACATGAGGTGGATCACCCACTGAATGTGGAGTGTAACAACAAGATCAACACCATAAAAGGTGGAATTTCTCCTACACACACTATCCCAATGTGGCACAAACAGCCAAGTGTCTCATACCCAAACTACTATGAAATGCATTTCCTAAGTAAACTTAAGTAAGGTGTAATAATATCCAAGATGAATAATTATTTACACCAACACCCCCCCTTAAGTGCAACTTAGGGGAATGCACTTAAGTCAACAATGCAACTAAGCAATGCAAGATGGGTCCCGACTATGAGGCCATGTTAGGTACCCATGTACAAATGCAAATGCATGAAAACCAATGCAATGAAAACTCTCACAAAGTGGGGAAAGAGAGAAAAACCCAATGGGAAAAAACCCTCCCCCAAAAGAGAGATGAAAAACATACAAGAGAACTCTCATGGAAGAATGTGAGGAACAAAACCCCATGTAAGGAAAAAGTCCCCCCCATATGAGAGAAGAAGAGAAGCTAGGAAACCCCCCCTCAATGTGGAATCTGCACCAATGATAGAAGCTTGATGTATGAAGAAACTACTCCATGAACGTCGAACAACATTCCTCCCCTTAGGAAGAAACAAAACCAAAGGTGTATCCATGAAGTCTCCCCAATCATGAAGGGAAGATGTATGAAGAAAACTCATGATGAAAGGAATCTCTGAAAACTGCTCAAGTGTCCCCATGTCGATGCTGAAAGATAGCCCCTCCAAAGGTGGTAAACTGTGCCACACTGCTGAAAAAGGCACTCCAAGATCTAGTGGAGATGGATGTAGAACATGTCCCAAAGACTCACATGTCTCCTCAAAAAATAAAGAGACCTCCTCCAACTGTTGTACATAAGTATCCACAATCATGTCAACCTCGAAAGAATGATCATGTAGAGAATGAACAAGAGGGTCAGAGTGTGCCCTCGCAACAATCGAAGAAGGATCACCTTCATCAAAGAGAAGATGAATGTCATCAATGATGTCTCCCAAATATGAAATGTAGGATTCCATAAATAAACCTGCAATGTCTGTCAAGTAATCATCCCATGAATCTGAAGCTGGAAGACAATGAATATCCTGCTGCACTGAATCACATGAAGGCAAAACTGTCGCACTATCCGCATCATCAGGTGCAATAGGTAATGTGATATCAATATGAGGAGATGAAATACAAGGCTCAAGAATGGGGTCACATGTGAGAATCCCCATGTTCAAGTGCCCAAAGTTCTCCTCAAAAACTGAACCATCACAAGAAGTGTGATCATCATGTGTAGAATCATTTAATGTGAATTCATCATCATAAACAAAATCTGAAAAGGAGTATAACCGAGATGCATGATCAACCACCCTAGTCGCAATGATAGCTCTAGTCTCCAAGTCTTGAATGAAAACTGAGTCAGGTGTGAACTCCACAACTCTCTTAGTTGCACCATGTGTGATTTGATAGATAGAAAGGAGATTGTTTGTCAAGTGGGGTACACACAACACATCATTGAAGGAGTTATCCCCAATGTCAATAGATCCTTTCCCAATCACATCCATGTATGTATGATTGCCCATCAAAATTTGTGGCATGGTGCAAGGCTCAAATGTAGAGAACATAGACTGCGAAGATGCCATATGATGAGAAGCCCCTGAATCTAGAAGCCATCTCTTTGAATTATGACTAATAGTAGCACATAGAGCTTTTCCTTTTCTTGTTCCAAAAGAGTGAGTCTTTCCACTTGTAGAAGCCATGAATGCTTGCCCTTTTCCTTTTGAATGTGAGTAAGTGGAAGTTGATGAATCATCCTTCTTGTAGACTTTAGGCAAATCAATGTTATGCTTTTTGATGATATGTGTGAGCTCATCAATCTTCTTAGAATGGCAACGATGCTCCTCATGACCAATCTTTTTACAATAAGCACAAGTAGGTCTCTCCCTTTTGGAAAATTATCTCTCTTGGAAGAGGATGGATCTCCTTGTTGTGGAGAAGATGGTGCTTTTTCTTTAGGCTTTGATTGCCATTTCTTCTTGTTTGAGTTGTCCTTTCCTTGATTTCCTTTGTTCCCTTGATTTGCCACTAATGCTTGAGACTTAGAAGTCTTAAGAATGCCCATGCTTATCAACTTAGTTTGTTCCATCATCAACATTTCATTGAAAGCATCAAATGTAGGCATTTTGTAGCTTGAACCCATTGTCATCCTATGGGTTTGGAAATTAGAAACAAATGCTGCATATTCTTGTGGAAGCTTGCCTATCAAGTTGAGTATTCTTCTTATCAATGCCACAATCTTTGAGTTGTGCCCTCAACTCATTTGCCTTAGTGACATAATCTTGTATAGTATCAAAGTTCTTGGGATCTAACATGGTGAGATCACTATCAATTTGATATCCCCTAATCTCATCAACTTGACCATACAAGTCTTGAAACTTTTGCCAAGCATCCTTGATTAGAGTACATTTCTCTATATGAAAAATGAGATCTTTTGATACATACTTTCTTAAGGTACCAATTGCCATGATATTTTTAGTGAGTCAATCCAAGTGACCAACTGGATCAACCTTAGGATCAACGGGAGCAACAATAGTTCCATCAATGTAATGAGTGAGTCCTTTTTCCATAAGTTTACTCCATACATCAATTTTTCAAGTAGCATAATTATGTGGAGTTAAGAGAGGAAACTTAGAATAACCCATAGCAGCAAAAAGGAAGGAACACAAGAGCACAAAAGAAAAAGAGACACCCCCCCAGATTCACTCAATCAAAGTACCCCCCCAAAGTGATGATTTTGGCACTTTATCCTTAGTGCGATTACAATGAGCCACTTGCAAAACAAGGCAAAGTGGACTTATGATGCAAATTTTACAACTTCTCAAATGAGATACAAGAGACTTCAATCAATAGTGCAATGAATCTAACTGAGATTCAAGCAAATATACAAGTACTAAGAGAGCCAAAAATGGTCAAAATCTAAAAGTAAAATTTCTACTTACAATGGCATCAATTTGATAGCATCATGTGAAAGTAGACAAAAAAATACGCACTTTCAAAAAAAATGGCACCCAAAAAGGAGGTCGTATGACCCTAAACAAAGCCTCTGAAGTTGCAAAAACTGGGATTACTCAGGTACAGTCACCAAAAACTGCATTTTCTGAAAAATCAATGCATCAAAATCAAAAAAATTCTTCACCACTGAGGAGAGCATGAAATTCTAGCCCATCTCAAAAAAAATTTCACCCAAAAAGGAGCAAAAATGAGCAAGTTATGGCTATTTGAAGTTGAACTGCAAAATCAAAAAGCTCAATGAGAGGGGGGTCCAAAAATTTTCAAACCCTGCTGATGTGTGCTGATGTCAGCAAATCACTCGATTAAATTTGACAGCCATATGACTGTCGCAAAAACTTTTGCCCTTGCTGACTGGGTGTCCGTACTATATGGACAGGTTGATGTGGCAGATGACTGTGCAGGTCGTACGGATGACGTGGCAGTCTGACTGTGCGTACGGAGGTCTGTGTGGTGCAGGTGATTGTGTGTACGGAGGTGACATGTCACTGTGTATGGATTTGCCCTGTGTGAGCCACGTGGTGTCTGCGTGGCGGTCGGAGGTGTTTTGGCGGTCGTCGGAGGTCTCTACCGGCAGCGCTAGGGAGAAGGTCGCCGAAGAGGAGGAGGCTGCCAGCATGGAGGGCATAGACCGGCGAGTACTTGCGGGGACCTGCGGATGGCGGCGGCGTTGGGCTCAACGATCTGCGGCAGCGACATGGCGTTCGGAGTGGCCGGCGGGAGGGAGCACGGCGACGGCGGGTACAACGCAGGTACGTGGATCTGCAGCGGCGGCGCGGGAGCAGAGCTGTAGGGTACGGCAGGTCATGGGGGGGTCTGCGGACCCCCCAAAAATTGCCTTTTTTTTTTTTGATAAATTTTTTGAATTTTTTTGATTTTTTTTAATTTTTCGAAAAAAAATTTCAGAAAATAAAATTTTATTTTTTTTTTAAAAATAATAAAAAATTTGGAAATCCGTACAATAATACCAAAATTGGCGAAAAAAATTTTCTCACCAAAATAGGCCGACTTTATAACCAAAATTCATGGAAACGGCCTTCTGGACGCAATGGCGGGGTCGGATCTGGTCTAGGATGCCTCCAAAAGATGTTGCTCCTCAGATCTGCCTCTTGACCTCGCAATAATGCCTCTTCAAGACGAATCAATGAAGCCCCAATGGCTCTGATACCATGTGAGATTTTGCCAAGATCAAGAGCTCAATGAAATGTACAAAATAGAGACACAATATAGGACAATAATAAACTATATTCTCATCAATAGAAAATGATCAATAATAACGATTACATACAATGTAGATGAGCTTGCTTATATAGGCAAGGCTAGGGATATGTGAGCACACAAACACGACATGTGGCTCAATAAGAAACAAGGGTAGGTAGGAAATAGGTGTGGGTAGGTAGGAGAAATAATATAATAGTCCACATGAGGTGGATCACCCACTGAATGTGGAGTGTAACAACAAGATCAACACCATAAAAGGTGGAATTTCTCCTACACACACTATCCCAATGTGGCACAAACACCCAAGTGTCTCATACCCAAACTACTATGAAATGCATTTCCTAAGTAAACTTAAGTAAGGTGTAATAATATCCAAGATGAATAATTATTTACACCAACACCTTACAAGAGAGAATTCTATCTTGTTCCTCTGATTGAGCTATTGGTGAAACCAAGGATGCACCCCTCCTTAACTTGTTTGGATTATCTCCTTGATTAGGATGTGGATTTCTCTCCACAAACAACAAGATTGGTTGGATTTTGACTGGATTTGAAAGATGATGGATATGGATTAGATGAGAGAAGATTTGGGCATTATGATGGCGTGATGGACGATTTTGGATTTCAAATTAACAACATAAGATTAGATGAGAAGTGGATATATGGTGAGGAAAGAAGACTCCAATTTATAGATTGGAGGAGGCCAAAATGGAGGGCCAATATTGATTTTGGAATGAATGGTTGAGATCGATTTGAGAGGGAGCACATGGATTGAGAGGACAAGGTGTGAGATTCAAGAGATATTCCACAAATGTATTTCTTATCTCCACACCTCTCAAGGTACATGGGGAATAGCTCCCAAGTACATTGGGAAAAGAAAAAGGAATTAAAAATTCCTTGAAGAAAGGGGAGAGGAATTTAAAAATTCCAAAATAAAAGATGTGTGGGAAGACTAAATGGATAAAGGAATTATAAATTCCTTGGGAAGAGGATGCGTGGGGAGATTCAAAGAAGGATGTGCAAATGATTAAGGGGGTTGATTAGGTGTCTTAATGTGTGATTAGAGTGCAAGTGGGAAAGTTAGGAAGATGTGACATGAGGAGACATAATGAGTGGAGGAATATGGAATTGGAGAAAAATGATAATCATGCTTCTAGAATAATTAATTAAGTTAAGTAGGGATTAGGAAAAGTGATTTGTAGGAATCACTTTAGTTAAGTAAATTAATTAAAATTAATTAACTAAGTGGGTTTTAGAAGAAATAATGGTTGAGGTGACTTTAGAAGAATGGCGAAATAATTAATTTATTGATAATTATTGGACTATAGTGATAAGATTGATTAAATTTATTTAATTAACCTTAAGAAGAAGGGAATTAACACAATTAAACTGGTTAATTATGTTGATAGGCTTAAATTAATTAAATATTAATTTAATTAATTTTAGGTGTCTACATTTTGCCCCTCTTTGATAGCGTCATGAAGTGATGTTATATCAAAGAAGAATAAAACATAGTGGATGGAAAGAATAAGGATTAGTAGCATGATGCCCCAGTCATAGGTGAGATGAGGAAGGATGATGAGGAGGTAGTGGTATGCCCCCTCGAGAGGACATGCGGGTTCTAAGAACACAGGTGTGCTCTCGAAATGGATAGGAGGACTAGATAATGAAAAGATGAAGATGATGAAGGGGGAGTGAATGAATAAATTGGAGTCTCCAAGATAAATGGGTGAAATGGGATGAATGAATGAAATGGAGTGGACGAGATTTCTTGTTGTGTAGATGTGGAGAGAAAACCTATTTTTTATATTGCCACAGATTATCCACACCGCTAATTATAGGAATCAAGATTTTTTAAATATCTGAGGTGTGGACTAGACTCTCAAACAATAGGTATCTCTATGTACACAGGTTCACAAACATCGATGATGATGTAAATGCAAGACTGTAGGATCGCACAAGAGGAACCATCAAACACACCATACCACATAAACAATGCCCCATTATATACCAACCAAGATATGTTCAGATATAGGATGATTAGGGAATCCCAGAATAGGTACAATCTTGGGACACAAGATAAAAAGAAAGTCATAGCGAAAAGCTCAATCATACAAACAACTTGCACATGGCCAACTGACATCTCTTGCCAAGAGTGGAACATGGATTTGGTTAGGCTACCAAACATGGGAAGGATACATCCCGATGGGCAGGAAGATGGATTTGGATAAACTGCCAGACATGGGGAGGATGCATCTCAATGGGTAGGGTACAAATAGATTGATAGATACAAGAGACAAGATAGCGTGCAGGATCTCTAGGTGAGAGGATTTATTCTTGGATTTGATTAACACAATATGGATGGGTGTTTGGATTATGTTTGAGTCAATATAAGCTCAAATAGATGGGAAAAGATCAATGTGATGGGGGGCATAAATAGATTGGATAAAATGGGAGGGGGATAAATGATTGAATAGGATTGGATGGGATGGGGAATATGATAGGATATGATGGGATTGGTTTGTGGATATAGGATAAATAGAGGGGGGCCAATGAAAAGGGAGAACCAATGCTTGGTAAGAGGATGGATGGATGGGGAGATTTCTTGGATAGACGGTGAAGGGATTAAGTAGATGGATGGTGATAGGATATGGAGGACTAAAGGATGGAGGATAGGTGGAATGGGGATCCAAGAACTATGTTGCAAAGGAGGCAAATGCCCTAATTAAGGCTAGAAGGATGGTGAATAAAGATGTGTGAGATTATAGGATAATGTGTGGTGGATATGAATGGAGGAGGAATTTGGGCTTCCATTTACCCAAAATATGCGTACGCATTATTTTTTCTCTACAAATGAGGGATGAATTTGGATAAGATGAGGGATATGAGATGGCAGATATGGATAGGATAGTCAAGACCAAAGATAGGAAAGGAGGATTGACTTAGATAGGATGTGGATAGAGGATAATGGATATGGATAATGCAGACGGTAGGGTAGCATGGATGAAGCTTGCCCCCAAGTGTAGAGTGCAAGAAGATGGGAGAACTACACATGACGCTTGTTTCAAGAATCTAGTTTCATGGATAGTATATATGCTATAATAGAGTGAGAAGGATAAGAGATACAAGATGAACTGGGATTGACTTGGTAAATGGGCTCGGATGGGAGACATGGATAGGTGGAAGTTGGATAATTTTGAGGCATGTATGAGGTAGATGTGGATGGTTGATAGGGTGATCCATGAACTTCCATGAGTATTTTCTCATACCAAACTTTTAAGTTTGGATGTGGATTTTGGGTATCCATGTAACCTCAAAATGCTGAGAATGGGGGGATAAGTTGGGATTGGTTAGACTTGATCGAAAAAAGAAAAAGAAAAAGTAATGAGATGATGCTAGATGAAGATGAGGACTAGGACTTAGCAACTTTGGATTGGATTGATGCATTGATTTGATTTGATTTTCTTGGATTGGGTTGAATTTGATTATATTGGATTGGTCCTTGGGTTAGGTCAATATTGATTTGGATTAAAATGAAACCTTATCCCTTGGATTAGGACTTAAGTGAGGCATGAAATTGATGATGCAGACCACAAAGCAAGGTGACAACCAAGCTAGGTAAAATTCAAACTTTTGGATTAAGCCTTCTTTTACTTAGAGTGGACTTGCGTGCCTAAGCGTGCCTAAGAAAAATAGGGGAAAAGGATCCAAATGATTAAGCCTTCTTCTACTTAGGGTGGACTTACGTGCCTAAGAAAAATAGGGCAAAAGGATCCAAATGATTAAACCTTCTTCTACTTAGGGTGGACTTACATGCCTAAGCAAAATAGGGCAAAGGATTAAAATGATTAAGCCTTCTTCTACTTAGGGTGGACTTATGTGCCAAAGCAAAATAGGGCAAAAGGATCCAAATGATTAAACCTTCTTCTATTTAGGGTGGACTTACGTGCATAAGAAAAATAGGGCAAAGGATTCAAATGATTAATCCTTCTTCTACTTAGGGTGGACTTCCATGCCTAAGCAAAATATGGCAAAAGGATCCAAATGATTAATCCTTCTTCTACTTAGGGTGGAATTATGTGCCTAAGAAAAACAGGGCAAAAGGATCCAAATGATTAAGCCTTCTACATAGGGTGAACTTGCATGCCTAAGCAAAATAGGGCAAAGGATCCAAATGATTGAGCCTACTTCTACTTAGGGTGGACATACATGCCTAAGAAAAATAGGGCAAAAGGATCCAAATTATTGAGCCTTATTTTACTTAGGGTGGACTTGCATGCCTAAGAAAAATAGGGCAAAAGATTTAGGGTTTTGATCAACCCAAATGATTAAGCAAAGGTACTTGGGGGGAGATTCTTTCCCAAGCACAAAAAGACAATTTATTGATTGATTAAAGATAAAGGTATAAATTAAACTTTCACAAAGTGTTGACTTTGGATTAGGATTGATGATTGATGATTGAATTAAAGGAATATTGATTGATTAATTGAGATTTTTGGAGATTT